>NW_028274809.1:36797500-37422500 GCF_037043125.1 Eumetopias jubatus | reverse complement strand
TATTCTAGTTCTCTTGAATCTAGGTAGAAATTTGAACTAAAATTTTCATCCTCAAAGTTTTAAAGACATCTTTATTTTCTAAAGAGACGATCATCTTGTAAATGATGATGAAGAGGAGAAAAGATATTTAAAAAAATATCATTTTGTTCAGATTGCATTAAGGGAAGCACATTTGAGATTACAGCATTTGCAGAGTTTGTTTTCATACAGCTTTAGGCCTCACTTTGTTAGGTGCTTCAGGAACAGAGTAAGAGGGGATTTATGGTGAGAGAGGCGTTGAGCTTTAGATGGCAGTCATTGTACATACATTGTAGATTACTGTACTTCTCATCCTGGGTATGCACTGAGAAGTTAATATACTGCTATCACTCATACAAATAATGTTAAAACTCTTGTATCATTGGAGATTTATATGGCTTACTTATAAAATGAGATGGGATATTTTGGAGGACACACCGTGCAATATTACGGGCTGACTGATGCATTAGGATAGACAGAGGATCTGCAAAAACATACTTTTCTGCTCAAGGCTATGCAGCATGCCAAGTGTGGAGTACTTGGCTCTAGTGGGTGCTGTGTGTCTTTAAGGCCCTAAAACCTTTAAGAGGTTTGATAGTGATGATGTCATTAATTAATAACTGACTGCATGCTAATCAATACAATAGGTACACACTGTAATGGCTTATAAGCATGATGGCTTTTTAATGGCTCATGTATAAATGTTAATTGATTTAAAACAGAAGGAAATTTCTGTCTATTGGGTCAATAGTTTATGGATTATGACTACCTTTTAGTTTGAGATTGCTAATGAATGTTCCTTCCTCACCCCTCCTCCTCTACCCACTTAGCTCTTCTGTGTTTTTTAAATCAGGAATGCCTGTAAACAAGAAATATCAGACCAATTATTAAGACTGGAATCCAATAACACTTGTAAAGCCCCAAAGCCTTCTATAAGATGCCCCACTGGGGCTTCCCAATATATATCCTACAACATGGACTATACATGACTCTGTGGAAAGTGCTGTGTTCATTTCTTTCATGATATATTTTATGCAGAAGATATAGGTCCAATAAATATGAAACCCTTGATAAGCTGTCAAGGATTTTGTATTTCAATTTTTTGATACTCAGTGTATAGAGTTAAGAGAGCTATCCTAAGTGACCTAAAAGAGCGTCAGAGTAAAATCTGCCTTCCGGTGACTAAGAGGCCTGACATAGAGTATTTTTTTTTTTGTAATGCAAAACCAAATTTATTTCCATGCATAACAGTGAAGATTGGGATACTAGATTAAAAGGAAAGCAGTCTTCTGTCAAATAGAGATCAAGATTCTTAAGTAGCTGCCTTTGGGAACTACAACAATGGAGGACTTGCTGTCTTGCCTTCAGATGTTAAACCTCTGCCTGATGCTTCCACAGGCTCTTCAGATGTGCCTTCCTCTGCAGTCAGCCTTTCTAATTCCTTCTGATAGCTATGCTGGTATTCCAGATACTTTATGCTCCTCTTCTGTTTAACCAAGAACTTTTTCAGGAATTCTAAGAGATCAGTTTCGCTATTCTTAGAAGCCAAGCTCTTCAGCTCTTGTAGGTGCTTGTGTAACTCTTTTTCCATCTCCAGAACAATCACTATAGCTTGTAGGTCAGTTCCCCAGTACTCTATGTCAGGCCTCTTAGTCACCGGAAGGCAGATTTTACTCTGACGCTCTTTTAGGTATTTTATGACCCCTTAAAAGATAAGGCTGTGGTATTTATTCTAACATCTAAATTAAGAATCAAATAGACTTAGAACAGATTTAACATCAGAAGCAAGAATTGGCAGATGGAATTTTACCTAGGAGACTCCCATTGGCAAGCACGGCGGTCGCTTGTAACAGACAGATGAAGACTTAGGAGTTGGTTGTCGTAATATAGCTTTGTGCTTAATAGAACAGGGGGTGTGTGGTGAATTCTTTATCATCCCAGACAGCAGTTATCGTTTTGTCTCCTCCTTCAACTGCCATGTGAACATTTTTCCCCCCATTTTATTGCTCCATTCTTGGAGGTCTGTTTTGGAATGGTGCCAGTTATCTTTTTTCATTTAGGCAAAGTTTACATCAAAATGCTGATTTTATATATGAGGAAACTGGTGGCTTTGAATAGCATCCCCATCGCCTTTTATACGAATGTGCACAAAGTTTAAAAAGGCAAATGGTATTAGAGTGGGCATTGTGAGAAACAGCAGTCCTCTGTCCAATCGCCTCTGACTTCCTACGGTTCTTACGCCTCAGGGGAGTACTGTCAACTCTTCTAGCTGACTTTTTTCCTGGTGTTTATTTCCATATTTAAAACAACATTACATTACAGAGTCCTCCTTTTTCAGTTTTGAATATTATCTACTCATTTCTTTGTATGGAAGATAGGAATTTAGCACCTTTACATCCTCCCCTCCACAACAATACCCTTGCTGAAACCTTCTTGGACAGGTTCAGTGTTTATATTTTTCTCCATATTATTAATCTATACCCAAGTTTCCATAAGTATAAATCTCCTCTTACTATGTTCAAACACCTCAGGTAATCTGCCCGAGAACAGTAGGGAACATGAGACAAGGAGTCTCTTTTCGAAGGTGGCTCTGTGTGTGTGTGTGTGTGTGTGTGTGTGTGTGTGTGTGTGGTTGGGGTAGGGCATTAATCTTAAGGGACAAACTGAAGAAGAGGGCTAGTAAAGGGGACTGAGGGGGAATGGTCAAAGATGTGGGAGGAAAACCAGGAGAAAATGGAAGACAAAGGAAAGTGTCAAGAAGGAGAGGGTAAACTAATGTCAAAAGCCATAGAGAAATAACATAAGAGGAAGACAAAAAGGCATCTAGTGGTGGCGGCCAGGGTATTGGGGTCCAAAGCCTCAATGCAATGGGAAATAATAAATAACTTCATATTATTGACTTGAGGAGCTTGGTTCTGAAGTAAAGGAGAAAGAAGGCAAAAATAGCTAGATGTGGATAAAAATTAAGTTTAAGTTTTGTTTGTTTGTTTTTGAAATTGGAAGACTTTAGCATGTTTCCAGGTGAAGGGGTAAATTGAAAATCTGTAGGTGACCAGCATTCTTTTCCAATCACCCCTTTGACAATTGTATTATAATTTAATGATAAGATTTTCCTATATATTGTACCTTATCATGTTTAACGGGGGCTGCTAGAAGAATTATCTTACTTTATCTATACACACACACACACATACATGTTGGCAACTGGCAGTTTAGAGGGGGAAATGCCCACTTCAGAGACTGGAGGCAAGACTTAAACATGCCCCCTCCTCCTAGTCCAGAGCCCTTCCCACCATTCTGCAGCTGCCCTTTGGGTTTTCCTTTGCCTCGTGGTTGATCTTTGCTGTGAAGAATCTCCTCTGTTCTTGCTTGTTCTGGCCAGGCTTATGTGTCCATCTGCCTGCTACTATCATTTCCTTCAAATCCACAGCTATATCATGTGTTGGCTAACTTCATCACACCATGAAGCTGCTGTTACTATTCAAATCGTACACAGATCCAGACATTTTGCAATGGAAAGAGATTCCCTCCAGTCGAGTAACCTATTTTGAGGACATATTTTCATATGACTGTCACTAAAAACACCATTATCTTAAACAACATGTGGACCTAGGGCCATACATCAGGATAGATAACAAAACCACTCTATGTAATTGGAATTTAACCTGGACACTGATGGTCTTTGGGTGCCAAACTCGACCTGCAAATCTCACTAGGAGTATATGTGCTTCTCATTTGATGGTTTTTATGACTTTGGTCAGCCAGAGCTCCAAAGACTGGTTTATTAAATGGGTAGCAAAGGCAAGTGATGGTTTTCAGTTCTGCACTATCATTGAAAATATTTGGCAATGTGTAAGTTTCCTGGGTGCAGGATAGCATATTCCTAAATAATTCACTACAAAATCTACAAAAATGTCTTCAGAGTCTACTATTTTCCAAGAACTATGCCAGATGTATCTTGCATTTAAGGGAGGGTGGTTTCAGTTTTATAAGAGAGACAGAAAAAATCTGTATTATGAGAATGTCATATGATAAGGGCAAGATGTCTCCACTGTGACTATTAGACTATAGGATTGCTCTGGAATCCATCTAGGTGGCATGAGGAAGAAGGATGAGCTTAGAGGACGAGTAAGAAGAGTGAGAGTGACAGAGAAGGAAAAGAAGACTGTCAGGCAGAAGGAAAAATATGTGCAAAGGCTTAGAGGCACAAGCAAGCAATAGGAAGCCTGGTGCATTGTAGGAGGAGTAAGCATGTCATATGTCTGGAGTTCAGGGTACACGTGGAGAGTTTGGCGAGTGGGAATGCTGGGGGCGGGTAAAAGCAGGATCCAGATTCTCAAAGGCCTTGCTTCTAAGGAGGTTGGATTTTAGGAGGATTTTGGAAAATCACAGATGGGTTTTTGAGCAAAAGAGTCATGTAATGCCTGCCATCAGTCTTTTAGGAATACCAACACTGAATTAGAAGGAAGAGTGACTAGTCATGAGACCAGAAAGCCAGGTGACAAATTCTGCCCTGAGCTGAGATCATGGATGTGGATGAATAGGAGGGAAGATGAGAGAGACAATAAGAAGATAGAATCACCTGAGCTTCTTGACCAATTTGGTGTAACATGGAGGAGAAGCCTTGTGAATGGTCATGCTGGCTTCTCAGTAATTCCTATTGTGAATTTTTAGAGCTAATGGTTCTGAGATGTGCTTTGTGGTAACCTGAATAGCTGGATTATACATGGGGAAGCATTCAAGAATTTCTGAATGACAGTGTTCAGTTAATGACAGTGTCCAGCTAAAATTTCTTAAATACAGTATATAAAAAATTCCCAAATATGAGTGTTATTTAGTGGCATCTTCAGCATTGTTGGGGACTTAGATTAAAAAATCCGGGGCTCCTGGGTGGCTCGGTCAGTTAAGCATCTGCCTTTGGCTCAGGCCATGATCCGAGCGTCCTGGGATGGAGCCCTGCTGAGCAGGGAGCCTGTTTCTCTCTCTCCTCCCCATTTGTGCTCTCTCTTGCTATCTCTGTCTCTCTCTCTCAAATAAATAAATAAAATCTTAAAAACAAATCCTAGGCCTCCATTTATATTCTATGACTCATGATTAACCATATACAAATGCTAATGCAATTCTGAAATGAAAATGCTCTGAATTCTCAAGGATGCTCCTCCCCATGCTACAGGAAAGTATGTAAAGTTGATATAAATATCAGGCATTTCCTTTCTTTTTCCAGGGATTATATTTGATCCTAGAAATTCATAAGTTTTCATAAATTTTGAAACGTGAATACTTCAAACTCACTAAAAAAGCCAAAGAACCTCACTTTTTTGACACTAGCCAATTGGCTTTGGTATCCTGAGAACTGACCCAGACAGGTCTATTTGGTCTTTGCATCATTGAGAGTAGAATGGCTTTTAAATTTTTTTTAAAGGGGAAAATATTTACCTTTGTGTTTGCAAACTTCATAAATGTTCACTGCGAACAATAGAGAAACAAAAGAAAAATATATAAAATAAAAAATCAAAAGTGCTGTAGAGTCTACCATGATTCCATCACTGGAAACAATGGTTAAAATTTCGGGCATATCTTCCAGATAGACATGCATATATTTTTTTAATGCTATTGTATTACACGTAGTTTCTGTAATATGCCTTTTTCAATTACCGATGTCATGAATATGTTTTCATGTAAATATATAAGGAGCTATACTTTGTATTATTTTATGTATATCTAATTTCTTCATCGAGTTCCTTCTTAGTTTTTTCCCCTAAATTTTCAACTGTGTTGCTATGAATATCCTGGTACATAGTTATTTATTTATTATTTTTTCCGTTCCTTCATTTAAATAAATTTCTAAAGTAGAGCTATTGCATCAAAGTTTGCATATATTTTAAATTTGGGTAAATATTTTCAAGTTAACACCTCAAGTTGCACTAAGCACTTTTCTCCACATACTGTTACCTACCTTGGTATAAACAACTTTTGATTTTTCTTTTCTAGGAATTAGGAAGAACAAAACAAAACATAACTACTTTAACTTGGATAACTTTTCTCTTTAATGATGCTATTTATCTGATGCTTATTGTTCTTTTACGTATTCTCTTTTACAAATTACTTGTTAAAGTTCTTTGCTAAATTTTCTGTTGTGATCCCATTTGTTTATTGATTATGAAAAGCTCTTCATATGTTAAGATCAAACTTTTCCTTACAACTTACAATTTAGAGATTTGGTAAGAGAGGCTTCTCCTTCCTCAAGATTATAAGTAGAGTAAGTTTTCATTAAAGCCAAAAAACCTAGGGATAAAAGATCATGTGAAGAACTGAAAAATAATTACAGAGCTTGCTAATAGATAACATAGGCAATTGCAAATGACTGCGGGATGGTCTTTAACAAAAGGAGAAACTTGTTTAATTTCACAATAAAATGGAAATAAGGACTAGCCTACAAATTGTACAAGGGTGGGGAGATCTGTCTTGTTCTATGCTGTGTCCCCCTGTGGAAGCACCTAGAATACAGAAGTTGCTTAATAATATTTTTGGAATGAATTAAAGAATGCATGCATCCAAGCTTACATGAATGAGTACATGAAAACTTGAATTAGGAAATACTAAAAATCAGTATTTTTTCTATAAGCACCAAGAAGAGAGAAAACACTATTGTCAACTTTCACTATCACTGGGAAACTGGTAATTTAAGCTTTAAAATCTATTTGTTTATTGAGACTTTTTTCTTGACTTAAGATCCCAAATTGTACTAATGTTTGTTAGGACATTTAATTTGTGTCCTTTATAAACTATAGTGTTAGTCTTTGAGTAATATGCTAAGGAGGATAAGAGAATTAAAAAAGAATCAACACTATATTAGAGAATCAAGTTAAAACTGGGCTGACATTAGAATATTCATTATTTTGTGCTTTACCCTCAAATGAATGACAAAAGACATTTTGGAATCTTTTTCATTTGGGACTCTTGAGGAAATTCCAAGGTCTGACAAAATGTAAAGTATACTTGGAAAAGTGTAAGAGATAATCTAAAGAATTAACCGCCATTAAAAAAAGACAGAAGAATGACTTATTGTTTTCATTGTAACCAATTGTTTGATCATTTTAAGGTTGGGTTAGTATACTAATGCCTAAATTCTGAGTTCCAGTTTATGGAATAATACAATAACCTCCCCCCCTTTTTTTTTTTTATAATTGAGATACTTTCTTGGATGATTAAAAATAGATTTTTATAAGTTGTGTTCTCTAGCATTTTTTCCCTGAAAGAATAATTCTTTTTTATTAGTGTAATAGCTAATTTTAATTCCATGTCACACAAACCCCCTTAACTTTATATGGTATTGTATATAGTAATGTTTATTTCCTATACAAACTCTCTAGGATGTTTTATCTGTTTTATATCCCATTGAATTCTCCCTGAAACTGCACTAGTTTACAATAATTTTATTACTTTATTAATTAAACGTTTTCCAACAAGCTAGCTATGGCATTTCTTATCATCAAGGGTTCCATTAGTTTTTAATGGTGTGAGACAAAATTACCATTTACCCACATGCAATTTAAGAAGCATCATTAACACAGGAAAAGCACCAGGTGGGATTTCTAATAGTTACTCTTTCTCATTTTTGTTTTTATTTAAAAGGAATAACTCGTTTTGAGATTTTTTTTTTTTTTCTGCTATATTGCCAAATCTTCACTTGGATTTTATGATCGAGATAATTTAAAATAATGTTCTTCTATCTCCTTAGGCACTATTCAACAGTATTTCACTGATGTGCACGCAGCTCCAGTCTAGCACTTTTCCCAAACAGTCGGGTGACTGCTGTGGGTGCAGACGACAGAACAAAGAGAGTCCCGCATGGACTCAGGCAGAGGGTGCAGCCGAGGGTTTGGGCAGTGCCAGAGGGGTGGCCACAGACCTGCCTCTGCTATCAGGGAAGCAGGAGCACTGGGACAGAAAAGATCCAGGGGGTCCTGAAAACCACAAGAAATCCTAGGACTCTTGTAAGGAGGACACTCATTTTTCTTTCCTGCAGATCATATGAACTCTTGAGAAGAGGTCACCTGTCATAGGATAGCTAATGCTTGCCCTCTTGGAGATGGAAAGTATCCATTCCTATAAAATAAATGGAAGAGAACCAATCAGGATTACTCAGGCTTTGAAGTTGGTAACAACATGGATACTTTCAGAAGATTGAGAACATACAGCTATCTTGCAATTCAGGGTATTGTAAAACATATAGAACATGTTACAGACCCCTACTTCTTATAAACCCTAGCTAGAAGTGGAACTTTAATCGAGTCTTTGGCAAAAAGCCCGTTGGATATTAACAAAAGGCAAAACTAAAACTAGATGTACAAAAAGAGGTGTTATGAAGCCAGTTTGGGCAATCATTTCAGATTTTGCTTTTATTGGATAGTTACTGTTCTAGAATATAAAGGAATTAGAATAGTAGAGGAAAATCAGAATTTTACAAAGACAGGGTTTGGGAAAAATCTAAACTCTTTGACACAAAATTGATAAAATTTAGTGAAACTGGCCAGGATTCCATTTTGATTTTTCATCGAAGAGTGGAATGTATTCAAGAATAATGTACTTGTTTGACTCAGGAAAGCCAAATTAAAACATCTTTAATCATCTCCTAAAAAATGTTTTATAAATCTTATTACCTGAATAATCTCTTGGTAAATGAAAAGTGCTGGCTTGATACCTAGTCTGTATGTCCTTTCTTTTGAGTGCTTTGTAAATGAATAGATGTACGTTAGTACATTATAGGGGTGTGTAGTTTATTTACAGTGGTCTGCTCTGGGGGATTTTTATATAAAAGTATTAAATGTCATTCAATTTGATAAATATTTATTGATCACTTATTATGGGTTTATCATATGATATATATTGTATTTTGGTTAGCCCAGTACATTGCGTGACAAATTTTTGTTTCATTGCAAAGAGAATTGCTGTAATAGAGGAGTATTAAGAAAAAAAAGTAGAGAGGAAAAAATATGAATGAAGTAAAGTCTTCTAAATGTGGAAGTTTTGACACCTAAGAAGAAATAGTTTACTTCCTAAGATTAACATATTTTATATCAAGCCAATTCTATACTTCCCACTTATATCAATCCACATTTTCAGTTAATTGCCCAGTAAATATGGGTCTGGATACAGAAAATACTTAGGCTCATTCACAGCAGTATTGTATGGGTGGCTATTTTTTTCTTTGTCTGCACAATGATCATGTGCTAGATGGATCTCCTGTTAGTATATCAATTCTATATTTGTGTTGCCTACAAAAGAGAAAAATCAACAAAGTTATTGAAGAGCTTCTGTGTTGCATTTACTCCTCTAGAGTAGTGTTCCTCTATTTTGAACTTGACCTAAATCAGTTATTAAATTTTAAGCAAGTCACTCTATCACTTTGAATGAGAGATGTTATTTGGATGGATTGCTTTTAGCATTGGTATATAGGAAGACTCCAAAAATTCTTCTCTGAAATGATTAAATGATTACATAATTTACTGGGTAAATTGTTGTTTATTTGGGATGACACTTACTAACACTAGATTTCCAGGGATCTGGTAAAGCATTTTTGGTGCTGCTGGATTCCTAGCATTTGCTCTATTTCCATTCAGTGTGCTTCGACTGTGCTTGAAGCTGACAGAAAATTGCTATAGCCAATCACCAAAAAGTGCTTATTTTTTTATGATGTTTTATTTTCATTGCTCAACATTAACATAATGAAACTTTAGATTTTTCTATTAAAACAATGCAGTACATGTGAAGTGTCATGATGAATGACAATTTCTTGTGATATACATTTTGGCACTTGTAAAATAAAGATTGACATTAGAGCTTCCTGGATTGGATACTCTCCAATTTTATTTAGAGGCTATATAAAAGGCGAACACATATCACACACACATGTGCGTGTGCACACACACATGTAATATTCCTAACCAGAAGAAAAGTAATAAAAATTATTTATTGGAGCATTGCTTTTCTATAAATATTATTATTCAGCATATGTGAATGTGACATTGGGAATTTTTTTGGAAGTAGTGAGCCACTGAGAAAATTTCTTAATTTTCTTTTGTGTGGATAGCATAAAATTGGTGAACTTAAAAAAACCCAATTCTTGAGTGTACCTATAGTGAGTTTTGACTGCTTTTGTTTCAAATCATTTTTCATAAAATGGCACAGAAATGCAGATATCTACAATGGCAAGAGAAGACATGTGATGAAAGTCTGAAATTAAAATCCAGCCTGGGTGGGACACATACTACAATCACTCAGTGGCATAAGTCAGAGATCCAAGTCTCAGGCAATTGAGAGAAGAGAATTGGGTCAGAGGGCTGCTTCTACTTTGCTATTGTGTATTGTGCACTCTCCAGAGCTGGGCACATTCTAGACAAGGAAAATAGCAAAGTGGTTTAGATGCAAAGGATTTTGGCGTCAGAGACCTTTTATTTCCTGTCTTGTCTCCAAGTGATCTTGGGCAAGTCATTTCATCTCTCTCAGACCTGGTTAAGTTTTCTCAACTGAAAAAGAACAGGGTTGGATGGTTTTAAGAGGCAGATGGGATGAAGCAGTAAAAGCTCTGACCACAATGTTTGGTACCCAGTGCAGGTTAATAGTTACCATCCTACCCATCATGTTTGTGTCACTTCTACTTGACGCAGAGGCATAGTGACCCATGGGGTGGCTTGATTTGTTTATTTGTTTATTTTTTATTGTTATGTTAATCACCATACATTACATCATTAGCTTTTGATGTAGTGTTCCATGATTCATTGTTTGTGCATAACACCCAGTGCTCCACGCAGAATGTGCCCTCTTTAATACCCATCACCAGGCTAACCCATCCCCCCACCCCTTCACCTCTAGAAACCTCAGTTTGTTTTTCAGAGTCCATCGTCTCTCATGGTGGTCTCCCCCTCTGACTTACTCCCCTTCATTCTTTCCCTCCTGCTACCTTTTTTTTTCTTAACATATATTGCATTATTTGTTTCAGAAGTACAGATCTGTGATTCAACAGTCTTGCACAATTCACAGTGCTCACCATAGCACATACCCTCCCCAATGTCTATCACCCAGCCACCCCATCCCTCCCACCCCCCCACCACTCCAGCAACCCTCAGTTTGTTTCCTGAGGTTAACAATTCCTCATATCAGCGAGGTCATATGATACGTGTCTTTCTCTGATTGACTTATTTCACTCAGCATAACACTCTCCAGTTCCATCCACGTCGTTACAAATGGCAAGATCTCATTCCTTTTTATGGCTGCATAATATTCCATTGTGTATATTCCACATCTTCTTTATCCATTCATCTGTCGATGGACATCTTGGCTCTTTCCACAGTTTGGCTATTGTGGACATTGCTGCTATAAACATCAGGTGCACGTACCCCTTTGGATCCCTACATTTGTATCTTTGGGGTAAATACCCAGTAGTGCAACTGGGGGATCGTATGGTAGCTCTATTTTCAACTGTTTGAGGAACCTCCATACTGTTTTCCAGAGTGGTTGCACCAGCTTGCATTCCCACCAACAGTGTAGGAGGGTTCCCCTTTCTCTGCATCCCCGCCAACGTCTGTCGTTTCCTGACTTGTTCATTTCAGCCATTCTGACGGGTGTGAGGTGGTATCTCATTGAGGTTTTGATTTGGATTTCCCTGATGCCAAGTGATGTTGAGCACTTTTTCATGTGTCTGTTGGCCATTTGGATGTCTTCTTTGGAAAAATGTCTGTTCATGTCTTCTGCCCATTTCTTGATTGGATCATTTGTTCTTTGGGTGTTGAGTTTGATAAGCTCTTTGTAGATTTTGGATACTAGCCCTTTATCTGATATGTCATTTGCAAATATTTTCTCCCATTCTGTCGGTTGTCTTTTGGTTTTGTGGACTGTTTCTTTTGCTGTGCAAAAGCTTTTTATCTTGATGAAATCCCAATAGTTCATTTTTGCCCTTGCTTCCCTTGCCTTTGGCGATGTTTCTAGGAAGAAGCTGCTGCGGCTGAGGTCGAAGAGGTTGCTGCCTGTGTTCTCCTTTAGGATTTTGATGGACTCCTGTCTCACGTTTAGGTCTTTCAACCATTTGGAGTCTATTTTTGTGTATGGTGTAAGGAAATGGTCCAGTTTCATTCTTCTGCATGTGGCTGTCCAATTTTCCCACCATTTGTTGAAGAGACTTTTTTCCATTGGACATTCTTTCCTGCTTTGTCAAAGATTAGCTGACCATAGAGTTGAGGGTCCATTTCTGGGCCCTCTATTCTGTTCCATTGATCTATGTGTCTGTTTTTCTGCCAGTACCATACTGTCTTGATATTGACAGCTTTGTAATAGAGCTGGAAGTCCGGAATTGTGATGTCGCCGGCTTTGCTTTTCTTTTTCAATATTCCTCTGGCTATTCGGGGTCTCTTCTGGTTCCATACAAATTTTAGGATTATTCGTTCCATTTCTTTGAAAAAAGTGGATGGTATTTTGATGGGAATTGCATTGAATGTGTAGATTGCTCTAGGTAACATTGACATCTTCACAATGTTTGTTCTTCCAATCCATGAGCATGGAACGTTTTTCCATTTCTTTGTGTCTTCTTCAATTTCTTTCGTGAGTATTTTATAGTTTTCTGAGTACAGATCCTTTGCCTCTTTGGTTAAATTTATTCCTAGGTATCTTATGGTTTTGGGTGCAATTGTAAATGGGATCGACTCCTTGATTTGTCTCTCTTCTGTCTTGTTGTTGGTGTATAGGAATGCCACTGATTTCTGTGCATTGATTTTATATCCTGCTACTTTACTGAATTCCTGTATGAGTTCTAGCAGTTTTGGGGTGGAGTCTTTTGGGTTTTCCACATACAGTATCATATCATCTGCAAAGAGTGAGAGTTTGACTTCCTCTTTGCCGATTTGGATGCCTTTGATTTCTTTTTGTTGTCTGATTGCTGTGGCTAGGACTTCTAATACTATGTTGAATAGCAGTGGTGATAGTGGACATCCCTGCCGCGTTCCTGACCTTAGGGGAAAAGCTCTCAGCTTTTCCCCATTGAGAATGACATTCGCTGTAGGTTTTTCATAGATGGCTTTTATGATATTGAGGTATGTACCCTCTATCCCTATACTCTGAAGAGTCTTGATCAAGAAAGGATGCTGTACTTTATCAAATGCTTTTTCTGCATCTATTGAGAGGATCATATGATTCTTGTTCTTTCTTTTGTTAATGTATTGTATCACGTTGATTGATTTGCGGACATTGAACCAACCTTGCAGCCCAGGGATAAATCCCACTTGGTTGTGGTGAATAATCCTTTTAACGTACTGTTGGATCCTATTGGTTAGTATTTTGGTGAGAATTTTTGCATCCATGTTTATCAAGGATATTGGTCTGTAATTCTCCTTTTTGATGGGCTCTTTGTCTGGTTTTGGGATCAAGGTAATGGTGGCCTCATAAAATGAGTTTGGAAGTTTTCCTTCCATTTCTATTTTTTGGAACAGTTTCAGGAGAATAGGTATCAATTCTTCTTTAAATGTTTGATAGAATTCCCCTAGGAAGCCATCTGGCCCTGGGCTTTTGTTTGTTGGGAGATTTTTGATGACTGCTTCAATTTCCTTAGGGGTTATAGGTCTGTTCAGGTGTTCTATTTCTTCCTGGTTCAGTTTTGGTAGTTGATACGTCTCTAGGAATGCACCCATTTCTTCCAGGTTATCTAATTTGCTGGCATAGAGTTGCTCCTAATATGTTCTTATAATTGTTTGTATTTCTTTGGTGTTGGTTGTGATCTCTCCTCTTTCATTCATGATTTTGTTGATTTGGGTCATTTCTCTTTTCTTTTTGATAAGTCTGGCCAGGGGTTTATCAATCTTGTTCATTCTTTCAAAGAACCAGCTCCTAGTTTCGTTGATCTGTTCTACTGTTCTTTTGGTTTCTATTTCATTGATTTCTGCTCTGATCTTTATTATTTCTCTTCTTCTGCTGGGTTTAGGCTTTATTTGCTGTTCTTTCTCTAGCTCCTTTAGGTGTAGGGTTAGGTTGTGTATTTGAGACCTTTCTTGTTTCTTGAGAAAGGCTTGTATTGCTATATACTTTCCTCTCAGGACTGCCTTTGCTGTATCCCAAAGATTTTGAACAGTTGTGTTTTCATTTTCATTGGCTTGCATGAATTTTTTTAATTCTTCTTTAATTTCCTGGTTGACCCATTCATTCTTTAGTAGGATGCTCTTTAGCCTCCATGTGTTTGAGTTCTTTCCGACTTTCCTCTTGTGATTGAGTTCTAGTTTCAAAGCCCTGTGGTCTGAAAATATGCAGGGAATAATCCCAATCTTTTGGTATCGGTTGAGACCTGATTTGTGACCTAGGATGTGATCAATTCTGGAGAATGTTCCTTGGGCACTAGAGAAGAATGTGTATTCCGTTGCTTTGGGATGGAATATTCTGAATATGTCTGTGAAGTCCATTTGGTCCAGTGTGTCATTTAAAGTCTTTATTTCCTTGTTGATCTTTTGCTTAGATGATCTGTCCATTTCAGTCAGAGGGTTGTTAAAGTCCCCCACTATTATTGTATTGTTGTCAATGTGTTTCTTTGCTTTTGTTATTAATTGCCTTATATAATTGGCTGCTCCCATGTTCGGGGCATAGATATTTACAATTGTTAGATCTTCTTGTTGGATAGACCCTTTAAGTAGGATATAGTGTCCTTCCTCATCTCTTATTACAGTCTTTGTTTTAAAATCTAATTTGTTTGATATAAGAATTGCCACCCCAGCTTTCTTTTGGTGTCCCTTAGCATGGTAAATGGTTTTCCATCCCCTCACTTTCAATCTGGGGGTGTCTGGGTCTAAAATGAGTCTCTTGCAGACAGCATATTGATGGGTCTTGTTTTTTAATCCAATCTGATAGCCTATGTCTTTTGATTGGGGGATTTAGCCCGTTTACATTCAGGGTAACTATTGAAAGATATGAATTTAGTGCCATTGTATTGCCTGTAAAGTGACTGTGACTGTATATTGTCTGTGTTCCTTTCTGATCTATGCTGCTTTTAGGCTCTCTCTTTGCTTAGAGGACCCCTTTCAAAATTTCTTGTAGGGCTGGTTTCGTGTTTGCAAATTCCTTTAGTTTTTGTTTGTCCTGGAAGCTTTTTACCTCTCCTTCCAGTTTCAATGACAGCCTAGCTGGATTAGTATTCTTGGCTGCATATTTTTCTCGTTTAGTGCTCTGAAGATATCCTGCCAGTCCTTTCTGGCCTGCCAGGTCTCTGTGGATAGGCCTGTTGCCAATCTAATATTTCTACCATTGTAGGTTACCTATCTCTTCTCCCAAGCTGCTTTCAGGATTTTTTCTTTGTCTCTGAGACTTGTAAGTTTTACTATTAGATGTCGGGGTGTTGACCTATTTTTATTGATTTTGAGAGGTGTTCTCTGTGACTCCTGGATTTTGATGCCTGTTTCCTTCCTCACATTAGGGAAGTTCTCTGCTATAATTTGCTCCAATATACCTTCTGCCCCTCTCTCTCTTTCTTCTTCTTCTGGGTTCCCAAGTATTCTAATGTTGTTTCGTCTTATTGTATCACTTACCTCTCGAATTCTGCCCTCGTGATCCTGTAGTTGTTTCTCTCTCTTTTTCTCAGCCTCTTTATTTTCCATCATTTGGTCTTCTATATCGCTGATTCTCCCATCTGCCTAATTTATCCTAGCAGTTAGTGACCCCATTTTTGATTTCACCTCATTAATAGCCTTTTTGATTTCGACTTGGTTAGATTTTAGTTCTTTTATTTCTCCAGAAAGGGTTTCTCTAATAACTTCCATGCTTTTTTCAAGCCCAGCTAGAATCTTTAAAGTCATGATTCTGAACTCTAGGTCCGACATCGTACTAATGTCCATATTGAGTAAGTCCCTGGCAGATGGTACTACCTCTTGTTCTTTCTGCTGAGGTGATTTTTTTCGTCTTGTCATTTTGTCCAGAGGAGAACAGATGAATGAGAGAACAGAATGCTAAGAGGTTAACAATGTCCCCAGCAAATATACTCTATACAAATCAGAAAAGACCTGAAACCAGGGGAAAAGAAAGGGAAAGAAAGAAAAAAGAAAGAGAAAAAAAGAAAAAGAAAAAGAAAAAGATAAAAACAGAACAAAACAAAACAAAAAAACCAGAATATGATCAAATATGATCAGGCAAGTGCATAGATCAGTGCCACACACTAGATTTTGGGTGTATTTTGGTCTGTTAGAAGAAAGTGCCTCCTAAAATTTTAAAGGAAGAAAGACTTATATATGTACAAAATAAAGGTTGATACAATGAAGGGATGGAAGATGACTGTAAAGATGAAAATTATAAAGGTTTTATAAACGGAAGTGATAAGATAAGAAGTTGTTTGAAAGAAGAAAGAAGATTAAAAAAAGAAAAGAAAAAGTGGGGGAGACTGTGATCAGGCAGGAGACTAGAACAAAGCCATACACTATTGATTTAGGGTATATTTTGTTCTGTTAGAAGAAACTGTATCTCAAAATTTTAAAGAGAGAAGAACTTATATTTTTATGCCAAAAATAAGGGTAACTACCATGAAGGGATAAAATGACTCTAAAAATGAAAAATAAAAAATGTTTTTTTAAAGAAGGGATTGATAAGATGTTGGTTGAAAAAGGGAAAAAGAAAAATTCAAAAAAAACCAAAAAACAGTTAAAAAATTAACTTTGAAAAACTAATGAATCATGGTAAAAAAGCCATGAATTCTATGTGCAGTATTATTCCCCTAACGGTGGAGTTCTCCTGTTCTCCTTGATGGGTAAACTTGGTCTTGGCTTGCTGGCTGTTCACGCTGATCTTCTGGGGGAGGGGCCTGTTGCCGTGGTTCCCAAATGTCTTTGCCGGAGGCAGAATTGCCCCACCCTTGTCCGTCCGGGCTAAGCAAGCTGCTCGGGTTTGCTCTCAGGAGCTTTTGTTCCCTGCAAGCTCTCGGTACAGCTTTGGAGGACCAGGGTGAAAATGGTGGCCTCCCACTCTCTGCCCGGAGGAGCTGAGAACTCGGGGCCCCACTCCTCAGTGCGCCCCCAGAGAAAAGCAGTCAATCACTCCCGTCTCCCGGGTCTCCGGCCGCACTCCGTGCTCACCCGGCCTGTGACCGAGTGTTTCTATCTCTGGCACCCGACCCCGTGTGGAGTCTCCAAACCCAGCAGATCCCTGTGGGGGACTCCCGCGCTGCTCCTCCCGGGGGAGGGAGGGGAGTCTCCCCAGATCTGCTGCTTGTTGGGTCCCTGCTGGAGACGCAGTGGCCCAACTGGGCCACGGATCACAGTTTATGGCAACCCCGAGCTGAGAGCCAGAGCCTCGGCTCCGTCTCTGCAGCCGGCTTCCCCGCTCCGGTACCCGGGAACTCTGCCGCACTCAGGCACCCCCGGTCTTTCTGTGACCCCGAGGGTCCTGAGACCACACTGTCCCACGAGGGTTCTACCCCCCGCTTAGCCACTGGAGTGACTTCCCTCCGCGGAGCCGGCTTCTAAAAGTTCCGATTTTGTGCTCCGCAGCTCTATCACTTGCCAGAAGCGGCCGACGGAGGCCCCTCCCCCGCCATCTATCTTCCCGAATATCGCCTCGGGTTCACTTCTCCTCACGTCCTACCTTCCAGTAAGTGGTCGCTTCTCTGTCAGAGAGTTGTTGCTACTCTCTTCTTCGGTCTCCTGTTGAGTTCGTAGGTGTTCAGAATGGTTTGATCCCTATTCAGCTGAATTCCTGAGACCAGACAAAATACAGGTCTCCTACTCCTCCACCATCTTGCTCCGCCCCTGAGGTGGCTTGATTTGTGACAAATATTTCTTTATTGAATTTAATTGAATAGCCAGGATTTTGGTAATTAGAGGAACTATTCTTAGAAATAATAGCTGACGTTTATGAGCATTTACTATGTGCCTGGCATAGTGCTGAGAATGGATGTCTTGGTGTATGTGTGTGCTCATGTATGTGTGTGTGCGCGTGCGTGCACACACACACACGCACACACAGAGTCTCAATTTATTCTCTCCAAACATCTATGAAGTAGGTACAACTTTATTACTATGTTAAAGAGGAGGAAATGGAGGCCAGGGAGCTTTAGTCTCTAGGCCAGCATCTCTCCCTTATTAAGTGATGGCCGTGGGAGGCACATCTAGGTAGTTCCAGAGCTCACATATTTAACACTAGGAAGAAAGTTGTAGACTGAATGTCAAATGAACACAAATAATTCCCTTCAGTGATGAGTCACAAGAAATGTAGAGCACTGAGAAAGAAGAACCAACAACAGAAACAAAACAAAACAAAACCCAGGAATTGGTGCTTTAGAAAGTAAGATCATTTTCAGAGGTGAGTGGACAGGAGATAGTCTCACCATTTAAAAAATACATTTGCAATGGCCATGATTTAGATTTGTTGGAGGTTTTCTTTTTTGGGGCTCAGTATTCTCAGTCAGAAGTGAGCTTGTCAGAAAAATGAATTCTCAGTTTCTTTCTGTGATTCTAACCTACGTTTTTTTCTTCATGAGTTCTAATCAGCTACAAATAACATTTCCCACTTTTTCATGTGTCACTCAGAGGGGGTCCCATCTAATGTGTGGTCACCTCTCATTACATTTCAGAACTGTAAGTTGACAACTGATTCCACTGCCTGTCAGTTTGCCAACATGTCGAGGGGTGGGGGTGTTGGTGGTGGTACAGAGGGAAAGAAACTGGGAAACATGATGACCAAGGGGCTCCCTTATTAGCGGTAGAAGCAAATAGTGACATAATGTGGGCAGAATTCTCTCTCACACATAAACACATCTGTGAATATCCAACAAAGAAATCCATATATGTAAACAGAATCTAGTCCTATTTAATATTTTAAGCCAGTAACCTAACTTTTTTCCTTAAAATTCTGTGTTTCATGCTACCAGGGAATGAAGGGTGGGCTAAAACAGGGTCGTTTAGCCTTATCTGAATGGTTAGGTGAAGTGTCTGTCCAGAAGTATGGTCATCAAAATCTTGTTCATCGCAGCAGTCTATTATTTCGCTTTAACAGCATTATCAACACAAAGACATTTTATTTTGCCTACCCTAGTGCAGTATGAGATGTAGACACAGTGATGAACCATATGAACATGGAACGTGGAGGTAGGAGCAAGAGGTATCAGGCATTCTGAGTGAGTCATCTGACAGGTAGGCGATGTGCTTGAGTGGACCAAGGATCAGTCAACTGGGGTTCTAGGTCTGACTGCAGCCCTCAGTAGCATTGCTAAGCTGCAGTTCTCTGCTCCCAACATGGTGATAATTCTTGACACAGGCTATGAAGTTCCCCATGGCGTCACAGGGCTGTTGCAAAGAGTGAGATGATCTCATGGAAGCCCTTTGAGAGCAATAAATCACAGATGAGAAGTAGTTCTGTGACTGACTTCATTGTGAGAGAGCCTAGTTGAAGGCAGTCTCACACGATGATAGCAGCATTGCCAAAATACAATCTGCAGAAAAGCAGGATGAGTATTTGCAGAGGTCCATGGACATAAATAACAAAACAAGGAGGCAGGGTGTGCTGGAATTTAAGTGCTGGAGAGGTTATATGGTATTAAAGAGAAAAGTTAGCAATGGAGTCAGCCACGGTCAGTTTTGGTATCTACTAAGTTATCTTAACATTTTCATAGCTTGGAACTGTGAAGGATGAACTGGTTAATAGAATTTTGGAAAATAGAAACTTAGAAAACACAGTTGCACCAAAAAATATTGGACATTTTAAGTACCTGAAATTTTAAATGCATGTACTTGTCCAAGTTGCCATAAATATTGCTTTATGGTAGAAAGAAAAAAACTGGTCATCATGTTTCCCAGTTTCTTTCCCTCTGTACCACCACCAACACCCCCACCCCTGGACATGTTGGCTTTATGGTGGAAATACCCCTGGAAAATTCTGGTGTCTTCTTTGTTTCTTGAATGGCTGTCTTAAGTAATCAAAGTCAGGTACATATATTAGCTCATCTCAATGGTGAACATTACTGGTCAAGTACCTTTGAAAATATTAATCAAAGTGCCAAAGTAATTTTACAGCAGGGTTTTTCAACCTCACCATTGTCAATATTTTGGACCCCCTAATTCTTTGTTGTGGGTCACTGTCCTGTACCTTGTGGGGTGTTTGTTAAGCATCCCTGGCCTCCGCTCACTAGATGCCAGTAGCAACTTTCAGTTGTGATGACCAACAACGTTCCTTGATGTTGCCCAATATGCCCTGGGGAACAAAGCTACCCTCATTTGAGAGTCACTGCTCCATAGTGACTTGAGGCTTTCAGCTTTCATGACCCAGGATTCCAAAAATTCTGGGATAGTAAAATTAGTTAGATATATATTATAGAGAATAAATGAATACATATTTAATGTTGTGTTTCTAACCTACCCCTCATGCTAACACTCTCTCTCTTGTGGTTTTGTTATGAAGATGCATCATTCTCTTCATGGTCAGACAGTGTGCTTCTGAGGGTGGGGACTGGGTTGTATTTCTAAGGATCTGTATCTTTTTCTCTTCTAGCTCTGCAGTCTCTTGCATTTTCATCCACCTTCTGTGTTTCCTTATTACATCTCCTCAGATGACTCTCAAAGTAGATAGAAATATAGGTGTGCTTGCTTGTTCCTCCAGCTCTTTGAAATGACTCTTATTCCCACTTAGCTCATTTTCCCCTTGCATCAGTGCCTCCTGTGTTTTAAAAACTTCTTTTTTTCTTACTAACTCATCTTCTAGGCATCCAGGCACAGCGTGGGGTCAACTTTATCATTTTTCCCTCTTTGCTTCCTCTGCCATCAGTTAAAAGTTTGTATTACTTCTAAATCTACAGTCTCCTGATTCTTCTGTTCAACCAACAATCTCTTAGAAATATCCCTTAGCTTTTAGCTGGACAATTGTCACTATCTTCTAACTGCCCTTCCTGCCTCCAGTCTTTCTTCCACATGTATACTTTACAGTGTTAGACTAGATTCCCTGAAACACACCCCTCCCAACAAATCCTTTAGCCCTCTAAGGACTAAGGACTGACCCCGATTTACTTCTTCAACCCTATTTCTTATAAATGGAGCTAAAGATTATTTCTCCTTAACCCGTATTTCTTTAGGACTTTATTAATTTCTTTGAATTCTTTTTTTTTAAAGATTTTATTTATTTATTTGGCAGAGAGAGAGACAGTGAGAAAGGGAACACAAGCAGGGGGAGTGGGAGAGGGAGAAGCAGGCTTCATGCTGAGCAGGGAACCTGCTGTGGGGCTCAATCCCAGGACCCTGGGACCATGACCTGAGCCAAAGGCAGATGCTTAACAACTGAGCCACCCAGGCACCCTAATTTCTTTGAATTCTGTCATTGTCTCTAAATCATTTTTTTCTTTTGTGTTCTAGATAATTTTGATTTACATTTGAGAAAGAAACATAGACCCCCTTTAAAGTCTGAAGATATATATGGTAATAGGAGAATCTACTTCTACTTAAGTACTTTAAAGTTACTTTAAAGATTATTTTAGAGAACTACAATATGCAGATGGTTATAAAATACTTTATATAGAATTCATGCATCCCTGATGTTGATACTGTTTATTTTTCTTCTTGGAATTTAACATAGAGCAGGCCTTCTTTACCTCCTCATCTTATGGTGGGACATGAATATGCAAATTTAGTTTCTATATTAAAAAATTGTACATGAATCTTAATCTGCATCCCACTTCAATGGGTATTAAAAATACTTGCTTAGGAGAGGCTGACTCTACAAAGTTCAAATATGGAGGTAGCATAGATAATTGGAGCCATGATTGTCTAGTGGCACTTATTGAGACAGCCATTGGTCCATTTATTGGAGGAAAGTGAACACACATTGAACTTGTCCTCAAGAATGCTAACGCAGTTACGTGGGAGAAGGCTTTGGTTTGAGCCCAGATTGGTAGTAAATATAGGCCATTACTAGTTGATGTCTGTTTGATGGTCTGTGTGAAATGAGTCAGTGGTCTCAGTCCAGTTATTAGAAGACAGGTGTCTACATCTCAAAACATCATGACAATTGGCACTAATTGGCACCCCTAATGGTCTCAGTCTCAGCAGAGAAGCAGAGGAATCAGTCGGGGGTGAGGAGAAATTATTATTGTCCTGCCTTTCAAGAGTTTCCTTTCCAACAACAGATGATGGAAAATTCCCCCGCTTCAGATAAAAAAGTCTTTGGGGGATATAAGCAGAAAGTAATACTTACTACTAGAAGAAGAATATTTTCAGAAGAGCTAGACATTTCCAATACTGAAAGAAATGTTAGTTATTTGTCCATCATCATTCTCTTATTTCCCTTTCTACTCCCACTTCCCTTTATGTTTTAGAACTGGACTTGTGGTCTCCTTTTCTGTTCTGCATCCCAGGGAACACGTTCTGAATTGAAAGAACATCTGCTTGGGTATCTACTCTATTCTTTCATCAGTTCATCTGTGACTTCTTTGTGCTCCCGGTTTTCTTGCTGGATTTATGATACCTTCGTCCTCATGTGCATAAAATTGCTGAGCATCTTGGTTCAATGGCTACCTGTTGATGCATTTTCTTCCATGACATATTTAACTTGGTTGTATTGGGATACAAGCCTCTTAAACTCTGCTGTTCTCTCTTCCCCACTGTTCTGAGCTCCTTGTGAATGGGACCCTTGCTTGATTCATTTTAGCATCCCTGCACTTGGTACCCTGCAGGGCACATATTAGGTACTCAGAAAGTAAATACAAGAAAGAAACAGTGAGTGAATGAATGAATGAATGCATTCTTAGCCTGTTGGAGACATATATTGATAGGTAGGAATGAAGTGAGGAGTAAGTATGAAAGGGACAGATTTTAAGAGACAGAGTGGTAGGAATTTGTAATTCTATTCTATTTGGTACCTTTGAAATTCTCACACTTGCATTTTGAATCGTTGCTTAGTGTTCCAATCCATGCAAGCCATCCTACACAATTGCTTTGTAATCGGTATAATTTAGCTTTGTAACTGCGAGTCTGCTCCGGTGTGTGTTTATAAGAGGGAATTTCTGTGTTTTCTGTTAGAGTTTATAGTCTCACCACTGCTAAATCCAGCGTTCTTCATTTCACATGAATTAATAATTTAATAATTTAATGACCATGATTTTGACTATCCTAACCATTGAAATTGCTTAAGACAAAAAGGAGAATTTCATACATATGAAAAACCATGACTATATTTTGGTACTGCAAATAAATATATTAGAAATGTTTTACTCATATATATTAGAACCGGGTAAATGTTCCCAAGTGTTCTGCTTTTTTCAAAATATAATTTATCCCCCCCAAATTTTTAAAGTACTATTTTTAAATTGTAAACCTAAAAATAGCTGTCAAAATGTCTAAAAAAGAGAGCTTAATTTGATTCTTATTTTGATTATTCACTTGAATAAATTACTAATGTTTTAAATAGGACTATTAAATATAGCAAATGGTGAATATAAATTAGTATATGTTGACAAAAATATGTGATAAAGTACATAGACTGAAGAAAATTTTAAAATTCTAAAATTACTTCAGATTTTTGACTAGTAAAATGCTTTTTCCTCTACATGTGAATTTTGACTAGGGTATTTATTTACAGAATTTTATGAGAAAAAAGTCTGTCACCTGAATATTGGTTAGAAACAACTTCACAAATATGACAGTTTTCATGTTGTCATTTGCAGTGATGTATTTCCTTAGTTTAACATTATACATGTTTGCCTTGAACATTAGACTATCAAGCACCCAAATGGCAAATCTTTACAAATCCTCTTAGTATCAGAACCAAATAACTCTTGTATTAGTTGTCAGGAGTGTGCTGTGTTTTATGTGGAATCACCATAGCAGAGTATTTATCAAAGGAAAGGGGAAATCAGATATACAGGTTTGTGACATAGGACCACATCCATTTGAAACCAGGGCAAATCAGTTCAGATGCTGCAATCTTTAATAGCAAAACAAGAAACACAGATGGACCATTGCCCTCATTCATTCTTTAATTTTACAGGTAATTTAGAATATATTCATTTACAAGCCAAATGGTACATCTTGTAAGGCAAGATTCCTACCAAGATTATAGCTTGTGCAGAGTTCACATTCATATTAGTGCTGCGTTAGATAATTCAGATTAGTTTCAAGCAGCAGAAGTTTCTGCTGAGCACTTACCAAAAATTATTTTCAGTAAAGCATATGACGGTGCAGATCCAACATAGAATTTCTATTCACAATAATCAATTTGTCAGCTCATCGATAGGATTCGCGATCTAAAGCATCTCAATATGTTATGCTTTCATGCCTCTTGATATCATCACTAAAAATCTCATTGGATTTGGTTCCCTGATGCTCGTTGCAACAGTCTTTAGAAGGCAGAGCTCATAGAATGGTTTTAAATTTCATCCCTTAATTCATTTTATGGGGCCTCACCTTCAAAGTTTTCATGTTCCCTTAAGACATATTTGTGCTCGCCTTTCTTTTTGATGGAGTTGTAATTAGTCCTGGGGAGCAGTTGTTTCCAATTAACCAGGAGGAGGAAATCACAACTGAAGTTTTATAACAAATCATTAGGTATTCTGTTATCAGACCAATATATTATGAATTCTGTGATATACACCTGTTATGCATCTTAAAAATAATCCTGCTGATTCTTATTTGTGATCATTATATTTTTGTTTTTATTGGCAATTTTTGAGAAGAAAAATATCTTGATTTTGAGCTGCTCAGAGGGATAGAATTTCTACTATGCACAAACATAGTATTTTGCTGTAACTCATTTCACACAAACAAAAAATGCAAAATACCCATTCCAACACGGTGGCTTACATTTGATAGTCACAGCATTAATTTATTTTCAGCTAACATACTTTTAAAATGAAGGACGCCAAAGTACTCTTTTAAAAAGCTAAAGAAGATGGCTATTTTAATGAAACAGGTATCTGATTTCATCTCACAGCTGTTGACCTCTTCCTATACTTTTGAAGAGTGATGGTGTCTGCCCCATCACTTAATTTAAAAAAAAGTATTGCAGTTACAAAAGTTTGGCATCCCAACATCTAGAATTAAAATATTTATTTATTTTTGCATATGATTCTCTTCCTGTATGACTACTAAGTTCATTATAGATAACCAGTAAATATACCTGAGTAGTAAAAATATGCTATAACTTATCTTTGATAATCATAAACTCTTTGGGAAGAAGAAAAATGAAACCTGTCATTTAGTATGAAAGAGCTTTTGATAAAATACTGTCAGATATATAGACATGGTCTCTGTAGGTTAGTATTCTTCTTTCATGGTTAAAATACACACATACACCAACAGATGTAAACTATATATTTGATATGCAGCTCATGTTCGGGTCTAAAAGGTGGCCCCTCAGGGTGTGATTTCATCAAAATTCTAAAAAAAATTCTGCTAAAGCTGGGGAGGGAAGCTAACATTTCCCTGATCTTGGACTTCATTTCTGACTTTTATAATACAAAAAGTTAGCATTATGTAATGAAATTGTATCAGTAAATTATATCAATAGGCATGTATTTTTCATGTTCAGGCTCCAAGTAAAAATTGGACAATCTGGGTGAAGAGAATGGATAAGTGCTGTACCATTTATAGAACACTGTAAGCTAGGTTAAGCATCTCCTTTGCTATTTGGGAACCAGATTAAAAAGTTTTTTGAGGGCCCTTATTAAGTGTGTATTTGTGTGTTTGGGGAAGGGGATGAACTGGAGTAGAGGGAGTTGTCAGGCAACTATTTCTGCAACATGCTTCTATGATTAAAAAATGTATGTGGAGCATTACCCTGTCTTTTGTTGGATAGATTCTCCCCTCACACGCAGCAAAAAAGTTTGCTTGGTGTCTAATCAAGCAACACTGCTTTTTCAGATTTGAAGGAGACTCAGAAAGTTAGTGTTTTTTTTTTTATTCTTCTTCATTTAAGTATTATTTTTTAATTGCAATGTATTAAACATAAAATCTGGTACAATCTTTAAAAATAAATAGGACCTAACTATAAATGGGCCCTGTTGTGTTTTTATCTTTGACAAGCAAGTAATTGCTTCTCAAATTTATCAGTTTGTTTATGCAAAAACCATTTACCAAGCCTAGCTCAAAAGCATCAATTTCATCATTATCATCTTATTAATTTAGCCAAGCTATAACACAGCTGATTATTCCTGAGTAATATCCTCTGCAGCACATCATGTGTGGCAAAACCATCTGTACAGTACCTATTTAATAAATAAACCCTCGGCTAAATGTCTCTGTTTATTGAGAACTAATGTTTATAGAAAATATAATGGAACTCAATAAATAACTCAGCTTCATCAACCTGCATATGAATCAGTGCGAAGAACGCTGACATCATCACCTTTCAAGTACCAGAGAAAGCAAAATTACCCAAAAGAGCTATAGAGTCAATATTAAGGCATTAAAACTGCAATGAAGGCATATTAATGCTTAAAACTTCATTGTTGGCAGTGGAATTGGCACAATGGACATATTTTATAACTCTAGGAATACTTAGGCTTTATGGCTGCTTCTTTGTTGAGTGCCTTGCACTTAATGTAGTTTTCCACTTTAAATAAAAAAAACCCTCAAGATCTTTAAAAAAAAAAAAAACCAAGAAAATTGCTGATTCTAAGCATTCATTTTTAAAATAATGCAAACTGCTGATTCCAATTGTTCAGATTTAAGAAAAAAAAAAGCCAACTTCTTTAACTCCATGCTTCCTGAATGCATATCAGTAGCATATCAGTAGATATTTTGAGGCAAAGGTTTGTTTAAAAAAAGAGATTTTCCCGAGTGATAGCATTAGTACTGACAATGTGAAAACGCCTTTGCAAAGAAAAGCCAACTTTTCATGTTTGGGACCATTGTTATTAATCGTATAAATAATAATATGCATGCTCCAAATTAAAGGGCGCACAATTGTTTAACATATGAATATTGACTCTCATTGCTGGGATATTAATAAAATTTAGATTAATAAGTTGAAGTTTTATGCTAGTACAAATCCAGTGAAGCAAAGTGGGTTGTTTTAAAATAGATCAAGAAAATGGGTTCATTTCTTATAACTTGTTTTAAAAGTCTGTCCACACTTTGCTTTCCAAAAATAAAGTTTCATTGAAAAGAAAAATAGGTTGTCTTTATTTGTATCTAAGGAATGACCTTTATTGATCTTCAAATGCAACTCTATTTTTGAGCATCAGTATGGCCCACTTCCATGCTGAAGCCTCCTTGTCAGGCAGCTTAAAAGCTTCTCTTCTTCCAGTGCCCACAGGACTTGAGATTTTCACCAAGGCTCAACCCTGATGTAATGTAAAAGCGAGGGAAATAGCAGGCCCCGACCTGTTGCTGTAGGCATGTTGGCTCATCCTCTAGGCCTTGCTTCTATTTCCGTTCATGTAGCTCTGAGACCCACCTGGCATACTCTTTTCCAGATGAAGACTTGTGTGTTCACACTTGGAAGATGTTTCCTCATGGCCACGGGATCTTTATCAGTTCAAATAATAAGGTCACAGAGCTGCAGATAACACCTTTCAACTGTCAATCTAAAAGCAGAGTGTTCTTTTGTTTTCTTTTGCTGTTTTTGTTCAAAACATTTACTTATGAGTCTCACCAGAGAAGGAGGCCAAAGTGCGCTACCTCAAGAAGGGGTAAAATCCTATCTATAATCTGCAGACGTCAGCTTTCCTCCCTGGATGTGGGTTCCATTATTCTAGATGTACAATTTCTCTCTCTCTCTCTCTCTCTCTCTCTCTCTCTCTCTCTTTTTGTTTTTAGGGTTTCAGTTTATGCAGTGGGCTCTGTGGTTTGCACAGAGACTACCCACTCCCCAAACCTAGGAGGGTTCAGGGGTAATCCTAACAGAATCACTGTACCTCCTAAATTAGGCAAATGCGTCAAACAAAATGAATGCCACATCAAAAGAACAGAAAGATAGTGAAATCGTGCCAGTAATTGCCTTGTGGGGCAACTCAGCTTAAACAACTTAAAGCTTGCAAACACTGCACCCACACTACCCAGAAGAATACTTTTGTTCCAGGGTTTAAATTGCAAGCTAGGGAGCCAACAAATCTAAAACCCTTCTGTTTGGGAGCCAAGAGCACGCAGTGTGCCTCTGACATATGCCTATAAGTAAACCTGCGTCTGGCACATCAGCAGTTTTGAATAGCTTGGGTTTGGTGACCAAAGTCAACTTCCCACGTATTCTGTCACAACCGGGCCCAGATCAGCAAAAAGCCTGTTGGATTGACTAACTAATTATATCTACTTCAAGATGACCTGTGGTTTAAAAACAGCAAAAATACAGGAATGCTAGCAAACGAGCTGCATACCATCCAGTGGCTAACACCCAGAGGGCTCCTGAGATGAAGCAAATTTTTATCTATTCGTTCTGAGTCTGCTTCAGTGGCTAGCCCTCCATTGTGTAATCCATAAAGTTGCTTTCATTCCATTTTAAGAAATCAATTTTAGATATTTCTGATGAGAGGTGATGTCAGGCCTTACCATTTTGAGACAAGAAATCAAAATACCAATTCCAATCATCCACCCCGCAGTGGGTAACAATGAGGCCATGCATAAAAGAGAGGGAGAGTGGGCCTCCCATAAAACGTGAGTAATTTAGATATTTTTGAATACATTGGCCTGATACAGCTCTTAAACAAATAGTCTGGATCTAGTCCTTAGGACCCATTTTTTAAAGGAGCAGTAATTTAGCTTATATTTGCTTGAACTAATATCAAGGACCACTGAGCATGACAGACCACAATTCAAGGTTATAATAATATGCCCAAGCCATAGATGCAAGGACAAACCTTTCCCATAGGCAAGGCATACACCTGGAGAGATCCAGGAATTGGTAAATCTGATGTATATCTGTGGAAAATTCTTGGCTTGGTAGAGAAGAAAAATTATGAAAGAGGTGGCATGTTTTTAGCTTTCTTTCATCTTTACAAGGAATGGAAGAATTTACAGTGCCAAAGATAATATTGCAATAAATGCCAATAAGGAGATGGTAGTTTCATTTGAATTATTTTGTCACAGTAGAATATGTTTGTTTGTTCATTCATTCAATCATGCAGCAATATTTATCAGGTGCCTACATTGTGCTAGGCATTGGGATATAATAGCATGAGGAAATGTTGTCCCAGTTTCAAGGAACACACAATCTGGTGGAGAATTGAAAGGTCATAGAAATAAAAGCAAAATTCGACCATGAGAAAGATCATATAGGACAGACATAAGATGGAGGTGGGAAGAACATTTCAAACAAAAGAAATAGTTCCTTAACACACCCGTGGTGGTAAAGGAATCTGTGGAGCATGCAGAAAACTGAGAGAGTAGTGTGTTAAGATAGTACGCAGCAAAAGAAATCTGGTGAAAGATGAACCCAGAGAACTTGGTAGGGTTCGGTCTTTACGGCAATGTCATGGTCAGTCCATAGCATCCATGCATGACTCATTGTTTGGAGAATTTAGTACAGAGTCCCATGACAGAAAATATTTGCCACCAATTGGTGCTAAATTATTATTCATTCCTTCAACTGATATTTCATTAACACCTATGTCATGCAAGGAATAGGCATTGGGAATCTAGTGGTGGTCCGTATGAATGTGGTCTCTGCTCTCACGGAACTGCAGTCTCTCAGGAAAGATAAACTATGAATAAATACAGGTGCATCGAGTGTTACAAAAGAGGAAGCACAGGATTTCTGACAGGGGAGCCATTTTAGGAAGATGCTTCCCTGAGAAGTGATTTAAGTTGATGTACCAAGCAAAACTGGACTTAAGAACCTTTAGATATCCGCTATGGAGCATGAGGAAGAAAGCGGCAGGGGTGAGGTTAAAGACGAAGAGAACGTGAGGCCTGAAACCTCAGCGACTTTCTAGCTGACAGTGAAAACCAACATGTTTTTGCTCAACCCTGGACAAGGTGGTTACCTTTTTAAATTTTTCCTCTGTAGGAATATACATGTTTTGGGGAATGAGGACTTCTTTGTGAAATAGCTCCTCCTAACATGCACAGTGTAGCCTGGGTCACGCCCCTGCCGCCCCACTCAGCTGCTGCGCAAGGGACACTATTGCCCTTCTCCAGGGTTCTGTGGTGGGTAAGGATACAAAGACCCTTGATGGGCCATCTTGTGTCCTTGGGTCCCCATTGAAGCAGTGGGATTCTGCCTCTGGGGTCAGGGCAATCCAAGCTGGGGGTTGTAATAGGGCCAATGACCTACCTCTTCTTTTCTCCTTTGTTCTTATTTTTTCTCTTTTTTGGGAAACTGGCATGGAAATACATAACCCTCCTTCTCCCATTTATCCTCCCAGGGAAGGAAGGAAAGGAAGGGGTTGGAAATCCTAGGCTGAAGCAGGCAGAACAGTGGACTGAGCTGAAGTGGGGACTCACTGTGGTTGATAGAATTCCCAAAGTTTCCAGTTCTCTGTGCCATTCCGACAAAGAATAAGTTGCTCAGTGGCGCTCTGCAATCTCTATGCCTCCTGGATTGTAGCTCTGTTTCGTAACCATAACAATAGCCATAGGAAGAGGTATTGGAATAAGTGAAAATCAATCCAATCCTGCAGAATCTTGAACACTTTTTGTATGAAATGGCTTAGACATCACTGGATACAGTATAGGAGTTTGTCTTCTATTCCACATCATCTGTCTAAAGGAAGTAATTCTGTATTTCACAAATGGACATGTTTATGGCCTTAATGTCACACTGTCCTAGACCTATGTCTTAGTATGTTACATCTGTTGTTTCTGCTTCGCACTGGTTATATAGAAAGAGATAATTATATTAAAGCATATATTAAATTAATTGTGGCCCAGGAAATCAAAACTCTTAAAACTATTGTTTCAAAAAGCACACTTTATACAATTTCTTTTACATTCAGGACCTTTTAGTTTCCTAAAAGCTATTTACTATTTTTAAAAATTTTTAGTTTCATACAACTCTTCATACTGCTGAGCTAAGCAAAATGAACATCACTTTTTCTTGCAGAAAGGAGAAAATAAGATTTATAAATATTTTCTGACATTTTTCGTAAATTTACAACATAGTTTAGTGAAAAGAGACGTTTCCTACTTAATGCATTTTAAATTATTTGTGTTTATTTTAACCTCTTTCCTATAAATCTGTAGTTACTCTGGCAAGCCAGATTATAAGCATCCTGGTGGTTACTGCTCATTAAGAGGCAAAACAGGTTTGATTAGAGGGGGCGGCTTGGGTGAGAAGGGCCATTCCTTATACAGTGAGCGTCTTCACACAGCGTGGTGATAAAAAGCTTGTTGGAACTCCATGGGTCATCGCTTACTTGCTATTTGGTGTCATTTTCAACTCTTCATTTGTTGATAGAGTTTCTTCTGATGCTAAAGACTGATTTCTCCTGCTGTACTCGAATTTGCAAACAAAGAGCTCTATCAGGTGCATTTCATCACCAATATAAGTATAAATATAGAACAGGATAACTGTTTAAAGATTTTGCACAGTCATGACAATTCATATAAAAAAGGTAGAACTCAGTTAGTGTCCCTCTGATTTAGCACTCAGATGAAGGAAAGAGCTCCTGAAGTCTTGGATTGTTATTGCTTTTTAATAGCTTCTGAGTAATTTTTATTTCTTTGTCTTGCAAGTGTAAGAAAAGATCAAGAATGTCTCTACTTGTAGGCTAAGTCTCACTTTTTTTAAGTTTTTGTTTGCTTCCTTTGGAATGGGGCTAAGTCTAGATTATATAGCTACATTACCATGACAGTTTGATTTTTTCATAAGTCATTTAGAGAAAGATAATCACCTAGTTGGTCAGAATGTCCTCAGTGTGATAGATACCTGCTAACCATAGCCAACCAATAAAGGTGATGTATCTTTAAATCTTCTGGTCATCTGCTGCCATGTAGAATAATATTTAAATACAGACCACTAATATATGTATCTGAAAATTATGTGAAAACTCTTGTTGATTAAAGGGACGTTTACAGTAAAATCAGGAAGTCGTTGGTGAAATTACAGTACGTCTTCCATTAAGTTATCCATTTTTATTAAGCAAATACTCTGAAATATTACTCTGCTTATGTTAAGGGAATCTTCAGGTTAATGTTAAAATGTTCACCAAGTCAGTGATTTTCAACCATATGCTCCCTTTTGATAATATGTATTTTGTGATGCTTGATTTAGTAATCAAATGGAATTCACAGACAATACCTACCTTCACGCATCATTTAAAAAAATCTGCAATGCCATAATTGTAATACATAGGAAATATAAAAATATATAATAAAATAATAGGTATGCAGTCTGTAAATGTTCTGACACCACTATGCTCATTAACAAAAACACCCATGAAGATGTCCCAATTGCCCTCTAGGTGGTGAGGTCATTCCTCCTGCTATCCACTCCAGGAATCATCGAGTTCCCAGACATCTGGGAACATACCTGTTTTATTTCTTGCTCTATATCCAGAAAAAAAAACAAACCCAAATCCAAACCTCCTCCTTCAGGAATTTATCATCTAGTTGGAATGGCAGTTCACTTCAGTAACACATAAAGCAAGGTGTTGGCTCCCCACATTTTCCAAGAACTGGGTGCATGGCGTGTGCTGCAGGAATTTAAGGAAGAGGGGACCCACCCTCCTCAGGCAGAAGCTAAGGACTGCTGTGGGTCACAGACATTAGGGCGATGGTGCAGCGATATGCCTTTAAACCGGTGTCTGCTCAGCGCAGCGCTCTGCCGGGTGCTGCGCCAGGTGCAGAGGGAGGACAGGTTAGGAAGGCCCTGCGCTCCCAGAGCTTCCATTCTAGGGCGTTTCCAGCTTCTGTGAGTGTCACAGCCCTGGAGGAATGGTTAAATGCATATTCCCAGGCCCGACCTCGGGTGTTCCAGTCTGCATTTTAAGCAAGTGTTAGAGATAAATTCTAATGTAATTCATGAGTCTCACTTTAAGAAACAACAGAAACAGGTGGACAAAGAACCCAGTGTGTTTCTCCTGAGAATTTTCAGCATTTGGAAAATGAATGGCAACCCTTGGGGGAATTTTGAGAATCATCTCGAAAGGGAACTTCTCATAGTTATTTCATAAATAAGTGAATGTAAAAGATGAGGGAGTATATTTTTTAAGACATCATTGTAAGACTGATGCTTTTGGTAAAATATTATTGTTTTAATATTCCTGTGACAATAAAAATAGTCTTGGTTATAGGTGATGAAATTATATCTGTTTTCTTTTGCTGGAATTAGAAATGGAAATGTATTGAGGAGAGGAAATATATTGAGGAGAAAAATAATTGTTCTGTTTTGCAAGATAATTTTTTTTTTCAGGGAGAGATCTTTAAATATTTAAAACAATTATTTTTGTTTTTGTTTTTGTTTTGGTCTCCTGCTCCCTGCCATCTTTATGAAAGCAGTTTTGACTCAAATGGTGAAATGAAGCATTATGTAATAGGACAAATTAGTTATTTCTTTCATTAGCAACTTCAAAATTTGTCTTCTTAATACCATGTTATACTGAAATTATTTCTAGGAATATTTTTATTGCATTATAATTTCTTTTTAAGAAACACGGATTAACCAAAAGTGTTTACAATTTTTCTCATGAAGTTAATATTTTATTTTCATTACTTTGAAGTTTTTAACTATAATTAAAATCATAATGTCTTTCATGACACACGCCCCGGATACATCTGATAAAATTTTTAAATATGGAGTAACTGCCCTGGTTACAAACAGAAAAGCTTAATTCTCAATATATCAAAGACTAATACAGGTTTTTGGACTTTATGTATTTGATTCTACTTTTTAAAAAGATAATGGCTGGGAGCAGAATAAAAGACTTTCCAAGTATTATTAGAGTATACCATGTAGCTCAAAATAAAGGGAAACAGTTCCTCTGGTAAATAAAGGCCTCCAGTTGTGGATAATTGCATTGCCTCTTTCTTCAGGCACTAGACCCCCACCCCGGCAAAAGCTGCCATACCCTCTCTGAACTTCATACTCCTGAAAATGAATCAACCAACCACAGAATCCTAATTATGAATCACAGATCGTCTGCCCTTTTTTTATAATTGATTTTTATATTTAAATTAATCACAAATTCACAAATTATAAAAAGCCATCAACTGATAATCAATAGTTCCGTCTGCGTGACACTTAAACAATTGAGTTTATTCATTTTCTGAACTGATTTTTTTTTCTTTTTTAGCTGGTTTTAGTGCACTGAGCACTCAGCTTATTTTTTTTTTTTTTTATGAGAGGACTTATAGAGCCCTGAAGATTATAGCTTTCCTTCTTTTAAAACTAGTGATTCTCTTGGCACATTTAACGTAAACAGAATGAAAAAACAAATGCTCAGTTTATTGTTTTAAGCTTACAAATGATAGGAAAGTTGCCTTTTTATGTTTTACATTGGTCCCATAAGTTATTCAGATCAACTTAAAATGGAGGAGTAGGTGCATCATTATTGGGACACATTTTTTTCAAAAAGTTTTCCAAAGATAATTTGTATGGGGAGAATCTTTTGCTCAGAAGTATTTATTTTGTAGGTATAAACTCAATTGGGTAAAGAATATTCTGAACAATTCCTAATTTTCTGTTGGATTTCCTTGTTTTATATGTGAGCACTGAAAATCTATAGAACAAAATTTGATTTAATTTCCACCTAGAGCTTTTCCAAGGAGACTCAGTTATGGAAGTGAGCAAAAGGTCACATTGTGAGAGACCCTACCTCTTTTCCTATGTACTCTTAGAGTGTGGACATTTTAAAAAAATGACCCCGCATATGTTATATTCAAATAGAGAAATGATTTTTAACATCAACACATACAGATTTCCTTAGACGTTTTAATGTTCACATAATGAGTGAATACTCAAGAAATTAGGTACAATTACACACAGACAGGCACACACAGAGGATTGAACCAGAGCATTTGACAGTGGTGTATGGGACTGACCCAAACGGAATGGATAATCCAGTGGAAATGTGTGAAGGCTATGCCTTTGTGAGATCGACCGCGGTTACACAAGATATGATACTAGGACACAGGCAGAGGTCCTCCTGCCTTGTGTCGCACCGAGAGTCCAAGAAAGTTTGGCAAGTAGAGCCCCAAGTCCTGTCCCAGAGAATCCAAAATCATCACCCATGGAGCTTAATTCTGAATTTCCGGCCCAGACAAAACTCAGATTAAATTCAATGAGTGTTTCTCATTTTAGAAAGCTGTGCATGTGCATGCCATGTTCTTTTCTTAGCTAAAAACATACCCACAGCTCCTTCCATACGAAATGAAACCAAACACATTTAGAACACATGTAAGCCATTTCTCTATGGGAAAGGCCATTTGTGGTTAACACAGAAAGTATTTATGGTTTCACTGTTAATTGTGGTTTCTTTGTATTAGCCAAAAAAGGTAGCATTTTTCATGGTAGGAATAGTATGAAAGCAATAGCCTTTCTAAAAAATGTTCGAATTTTCTGGGGCATGAGGAAGTGACTGAATTTATGATATCTTCTAAACACCGAGCAAGTATACACAACCTACAGCTATGTTTTCAATCTGAATAAAAGTTTATTTAAAATGGTCTTAATTGCTCTTTGGTACATTTCCGCAAGTCGAATCTGTATAATCAACATTATATAATATTTAAGGCTTGGATACATTTTGGTTTCGTATTTATAATTGTTATCCAGGGATATTAAAATTTCATTCTAGATCAGTGCTATTTCTAGAAATTGTTAATTTCAATTTCTTTTGGAAATTGTTAATTTTACAAATGTTATCTTGTAAATGTTAATTTTATTTAATCAATCAGTGGGATTTATTTCTTCTTTCCTTCCTTCCATCCTTCCTTCCTTCATTCTTTTTTTTCCTCTCTTTTTTTGAGTTAAAAACTGAAGAATCATGGCAGTGTTGAAATATTTTAATTATTTCATATTACAAAAGTATCATTTTAATTTTAAACTGCATTTTGGCAAGGATTCTATAAGTGGGTGAGTGAATTCAAAAGAGTAGTTAAATATGAAAGCAGATTAATTAATTTGAATGTACATTTGTGGGGCCATATACCGATATTTTTTTAGCAGGCATTTCCACAAGTGTTTTAACATCTGAATGCATCACATATATATTGTTACAAGGTGGAAAGAGACAATTGTGATTGTTAGGTCAATAACCAGAATACTTAGGAAGATTTACATATAAAGCAGTTTTTCTTAAGTATTGGAGGTTTTATTACATATGGGAAAGAAAATATTTGATAAATTTCATCATTATAGAAGTTTATTTATAATTTTAGAGCAAGCAATGATATATGGATATTAGATTGAATTTTATTAAATTCCTGAGGAAAAAACAAGTATTTAAGCCATCTGACCCTAATTGCCTCTTTCTGAGGGTGAGAAACATTCTTTATGAAAATGCTTAAAGTATAATTTATCAATTTAATCACATACACTTATGTATATCTCATGGGAGTATATGTGAAACTGAGTCTAAATGAACATTTGATGATGTTAAATGCAGTTTTCCAAAGATCTGTATTTATTCAAAGATCACGTAAAAGGCGATTAGCTTTGATCAATATTGCTGTGTCCTTTGCTAAGCATTTGTATAATTCTGGCTTTTAATTTAATAGTTACAAACATCCAATATGCTGGCACACTCAGATTGCACCTATATTAGTATTCAAAACATTTCCATTAAAAAATTTCAAAGGTTTTTGGTATATGTTTTGTCTCTCCTTTTTCTTGCAAATGGAAATTTAAACTGAAATATATGATTACATATGAAATGTATTAACTGATTTGTTGATATATCATAAAACTTTATGAACTTCAAATAATATTTTAATATATTTTATACAGTGTTTAATATTGAATATTAGTATAACATATTTGACAGGATATTTTTTATCTATTTATATAGTATCTTAAAATATATTGCTAACCATGGGATAGGTCTTTCATATCTTCTTGTGATTTTTATTTTGAAAATCACTAACATTTTAAGAGAGAATGTTCACAGAACGAAAATACTTCTCTGTGAAATCTTTACAAAAAGGAATAAACCTCCAGCCAGAACTTCATTCTAATAAATATGTTACACTTTCTTTTTATGCTACTAACATCAAATGATTTCTGATCCCAGATACAATTTTCTTTTGCATAGCAAAGTATAATGTTTCTTTTCACTGTTATTTTCATGTATATTCAAATACTGATGTAAAATAACCCAGGAATAAAAACAGACTTAGTACTAAGAGGTTACATTTTCTTTAGGTGTAGGCAATAGGTGGCGATAGTCAAATTCATGCAAAAGTATTTCATTCCTTGCTGTTCACAAATATGTAAAAATAGGCATTTCTAGTGTCCGCATATTTCTTAGGCTTTAAAGTCACATTTTGTCAGCCGAGCTTTCTTACCTTACTTTCGCTGAGGCCTTACTGAGAATCCTCAGACACTGCGGCTCTGTTCTTTCCTTGTCATCTGCTTGCGTTGTGCACATCAGACTGTAGGGGGCACTCCTCAGCTGCCACAGAGACAATCTTGTGCTCAGTCCTGTTTTGCGGCTCTGAGACGTATTTAATATTCATTATTTTATCAAGGCATTTAGTCTGAAAAGACTTCATAGCACACCCTTAAAGCACATATATTCATAACAGTAAAAAAAAAAATCTCACATAGGGATCAAGGTGGGCATTTGGGCTCCTGGGGATGTTAATAAAATTTTATAATGCTGCCTTGTGCCTGGGTAAACAAGTACTTTTCAGAGCTCTCCTCTTGTTATTCTTTTCTACTTGGCGCTCGGGGTGGATTTTATAATACCCAGATTTTTATTACTATACCTCAAGTCTTGTCTCTTTGCCTTGAGGACTCCCAGAGAGCAGGGTGTGGAATGATCATGATTTATGTTTGGGGAGAGGAACCACAGAGTTTTTACATAGAATTATGTGCCCTACACTGAAGCTTATAAACAGCTTATCTTTAATGGAAGTGAAATATTGAATTTAAGATTGTGTGTGGCCTTTTCTCTACTCCCTTCCCTCCACTCTCCCTTCCCTGACTTGCCCTGTCCCAGACTACTTGTGTGGCAATCCTAAGATCCCTTTCCATACATAATGACATGGGCCTCTCACATGTCTATACCTTCTGGGTTCGCAGCAGCCGCTCGTGCAGCTGCTTCGGGCTTTTTATGGCTTCCTATACTTATCTCGGAGAGACCCATAGCATTTACTGATCTGGTAGGTTGGGGACTTCCTTTCCTTCTGCATTCAACCTCGTCCTTGGCCTCCGGGCCTCTGCCCTCCCTGTCTCCCTGTGAGGGAGTGCAGCTTTCGAGGGCCCCACTCTCCTTATTCCTATCTGGGACCAGCCCCTTCTCTTGGGACAGACTCCCTCACTCCTCCAGACTCTGGGTGCTGCTCCAGCAGTGGCCTCCTCTCCCTCCTTGTCACCAGACTTCTGTAATTTCTCCTACTTTCAAAAGAATCCCTCTCTTCACCCCACTTCTCCAATCTTCAGTCTCTCCTGTCTCAGTTTCCTTTTATAGCAAAGACCCTCCAAGAGTGGCCTTACTTGATGTCACCAACTCCTGTCCCTCCCGTTGTCTCCTCCTACCACTTGCTCCACTGACTGTCGTCACCAGTGACCTCCACGTTGCTACACCTAATGATCAGTCCTTGAGGCAACATTTTTTCCCCACTGTGGATCACTTGCTCCTCCTTAAAATCATTCTTTCATGGAGCTTCTAGGAGATAGACTGTCTCTTTGTCCTCCCATCTTGCCAACAGCTCCTTCTCTGCTCCTGCCGTAGTTGTGTGTTATCTCCTTGAGCTTATCTCATCTTCTCTCATCTTCTACTCTGAAAAATCCCACATTTACTTTTAGCCAGGACCACTCCCCTGAACTCTGACAGGTATGTTCAACTGCTTTCTCTACTGGATGTTGCTATTTGAAGGTCTAATAGACTTCGTAAACTGATCTCCATTCCACCCATCCCCACCCAAAACCAGCCAACCGGCCAACCAACAAACCAACAAACCCACTTCTTCACAGTCTTCCCATCTTAGAAAAGGGAGTTTTCTCAGGATAAAACCTCGGTCTATATGATAGTCCAAACCACTGTCCTCATTCATCTTGGTTATCGTCTCCCTGCTTCTGTCCACTCCAATACACACCTGCATCAATCAGTACAGCAGTAGTTCAATGTCAGCTCACTTCAGTCCTTTCCTCAGAACCCACCAGTGGCTCCTCATCTCACATTAAAAGTCACAGCCCTATGGATGGCCCACTAGTCCCTGGATCTGGCCCCTGAGATACCTCTTGGCCTCATCCCCTGCTCTTCACCCTGGCTCACTTTATGTCAGTCACACACACAGCCTTGCACTTGCTTAATAATCCTACGAAGTCCCTCCTTGGAGGCTCTTCACTTGTGATTTTCTCTGTCAGGAGTGTTCTTCTCCCAGGGGGCTTTATGACTCACTCCTTCATGTCTGTAAGATCTTTCCCCTCATGTCACCTCCACAGTGAGGAGGACCTCCCTGGCCACCTTATTTAAAATAGGAAGCCTGCTTTACTGGACACTGCATTCTGTATCCCTACTTTCTGCCGTTATTATTCGTCTCTGTAGCACTTCTCCTTATCATTATCTGCCTACCAGATATTCACTTACTGGTCGTTGCTGCCCCAATGTAGGTGCCTTCCCAGGACAGGTGTTTTCTAAGTGTATCCGCTGTGGCAACCCTGCTGCTTAGCCAGATATTTGATATGGCTAGACTCTCAGGAAAATTTGCTGAATGAATGAACCCATTTTAGTATAACACCTGTGAAAGGATCAACGTCCAAATTTGGGATCCAACCAGGATTTGAATTATATTCTGTCTCTTCTGTTTTAAAACTTGGTTTCTGATTTAAAAGAACTTTTCAAAATGACACCACTGTATTTTGTGTTCATATCTTTGGTTATTCTCTTTAATTGACTTTGAACATCTTTTCATTTTGACATTTAATAAATATCTGATACAGTAACACGTTAGACTTCAGGACTTGGGTTTCCTTTGGAGGAGGCTTTTTTTTTTTTTTTTTTAGAGGGGTTGTAATTATTGGGGCTTAGGAAAGTCAAATCCCATGAGGATGGACTTTCTTACTTTTGGTAAAATGAAAAAAAAAGCACTTCTGATGTGGACAAAATTTATTGAGCAAAAAATTTCTGTAAAAGGCTTCTCTTTGTACAGAATTTTGGGGAATTTGGTAGAAGTAGTTGATTACAAGCCTTTATCTTTCCTGTTCTCCTTGCCATCCCTTCATACCCCAATTACCTCAAGATTATAGTGACCATGTAGGGATTACATTTTAAATTTTTCTCCTATAAGAGATGATGTGTTTAATTCTGTGCATCAAATTATATGACCTAATGGTGTGACTTTACCTACATAAATGCGGAAGAAGCTATGCAGAAAGAAACCAACATTTGATCAGGTCAAAGATTATGCTAGGCCTTTTTCATATTTCAGCTTATTTAATCCTTAACACAACCCATTATACAGATAGAAACTGAAACTTGGAAAGATTGTAAAACTTGCCCAAGATCTTAGATCCAGGGTCTTAGGATGCTTGGATTCAGAGATTTGTCTGTTTCTCAAACTTGTATTTCTTTCAGTCATTATGCTGCCTTCTATATTATCAGCTTGACATAATTTGCTATAAACTCTGAAATGCTTTTTAGGCAGTTTTCAGAAAGTAATATGTGTGTATACTAAAATTTGACATTCCACAAAGGGCAGAGGTAGAGAATCTCCGGCAGACTCCCTGCTGAGCGTGGAGCCTGATGCAGGGTGACCTCATGACCTCGAGATCATGACCTGAACTGAAATCAAGAGTCCTACCCTTAACCAACTGAGCTACCCAGGTGTCTGACACCAGGTCTTTTTCTAATCTTTTGCTAAACGTTATCTTTAATGTTTACAACAACCAGAAAATGATGGTATTGTCATCATCATCATTTTACAGAGAAGGAAATTGAGGCTCATAGAAGTCATTTTCCTGATTTTAAAGATGCTGATGGCTGCCTGGGCTCTTACCTAGAACAATAGATCAGATTTTTAAATTTTTTACTCCTTTACCTTATTCAAGTGTCTACTCAAATATCACCTTATCAGAAAGGCCCTCTCTAACAAGTTTCCTAGACAGTTCTACCTCTAGATAGTGTCCTTTTAGTCTGCTTAATTTTCTTATAAAAGATATTACCACCTATGCATTATATATTTCCTGATTTGTTGTCTGTCCTTCCCAGCCAAAATACAAGCTCTGTGAGTTTAGAAACATCATTTCTGTATCCACCATGCTTCAATATCAGTCAAATTGATGTGATTAAGTGTGGAGCTGAAAGTGTAGGCGAGGGGCACCTGGGCGGCTCAGTCGGTTAAGCATCTGCCTTCTGTTCAGGTCATGATCCCGGAGACCCAGGATCAAGCCTTGAGTGGGGCTCCCTGCTCAGCAGGGAGTCTGCTTTTCCTTCTGCCCCTCACCTCGCTTGTGCTCTCTCTCTCTATCTCTCTCTCTCAAATAAATAAGTAAAATCTTTTTTTTTTTAAAAAGAAAGTGTAGGTGAAATTGGATTAATCTAGGTGAATTGAATAAAGAAGACAAAGGACACTTTGAGTACAAGAGAATAGGAGAGAGAGGACTAGAACAGAATAGGACAATCAGATCAGAAGCATTGAAGAAATGTGAGGGTTTTAGATTCTTCTGTAAATGGACCTTGTGGACATAGAAAGGAAGATTGGCCTTTTATGTAAGGTGATGGGGCTTCCAGAAGAAGCCACTATATATTTGTGTCAGAGAAGATTATTAAAATTCTCAGCATCAGTTGTTTAAAGAAGTAAGGTTTCAGAGTAGAGGGGAATTCAGAACCTGAGATACAACTTTGGAATAAAGAGAAAAAGACTATTTTGAAGATACCTCCAGGAAGAAGTTTTGGTTGTAGAGTTCATCTGAAGGTCTATAAACTACTAAAGAATTGAAGATACCTGTAATATTTCATACCCAAAAGAAAAGAAAATAGAAAAGAAGAAAAGACTCAGAGGAAATGAGGGCACAGAGACACAAAGTAACTTGCTTAAGGTCACATGGCTTGTGAGTGGCGGAACCGGAATAAGAAAGCCTGGCTGATGGTTGTTGGGGACCCACGCTCATCATCATTAGGTTACCTGTTTTTTTCTGACAACACTCTCTTGACACTGAGCTTTTAACTTTTCTTGAAATACTGTTACATGCACCAATTTTCTGTTTTCTTTGCTTGTGGTGGCTTGCCACTGACATTGCTCAGCTACGGTTAAGCAACTGTGTGACAGGCAGCACGAAGGAGTTTTCCTGACTTGGCTCTCTAGGAATGAGAGTCATCAAGAATTCTTTGAATGATTAAGTGATCACAATGACTTGATAATTTGGCAGCGGGAAATCAGAGACCTTGGCAGGGACAACTTCCGAGAAAAAAAAAAAGAGTTTTAATTCTTATTAATAAGATTTAAAAAGAGCTGATAGAAAGGAAATGTATGTAGCATGGGGAAGTTTTAAATCCAGATCTTTTTTTGATAGGGGGAGGTGTAGTAGGGGCTCCATGTGCTGTTCTTGAGGAGCTGAGGATCCTGAATGCACTGAATACATTGGAGATAGGTGAAAGAAATATAACATTTGAAAATTAATGAAAGAGAAGAAAATAATTAAGAAATCAAGGTTCCTAAAAGATGTAGAGAATGTTATTTCAGATGCCAGTGGACAGAGGAATAAAAGTTAAGGGGAAGATATATAATTAATCATGGTTAATCACCCATCCATCCACCCATCTAATCACATCCTACACATCTGAGAACTAAACAGTGATGGAAAGGGAAACAATACATTGATCAGGAATGGCACTCAGGCATCCTGTGAATCACTGACTTTAATAGACTCAAAAAGACATTTTATTGGAAATAAACTTTTCAATATTAATTATAATTAAATATAAATGGATGCTATCCCACACACATTTTCTTTTAGAATTATACTATTGAATATGTGGCCCTTCCTATATCTCATATTCTGTATTAAGAACATGCACTGGCTGTGAGAACGGACATGCACAGATATATGTCATTTTTAGGGGGGGAATGATGACCCAATGATTAGAAATACATCCTTATTTATGACTGATGATAACGCAGTCTCTGCTCCTTGCATTTATAAGCTGTATATATGGTAAGGACGATGTTGGAAACTTGTCCATAAACAGGTAGTTCTCTTTCCATGAGCCCTCCCTAGTTGTGGAGAATCATTTAGAAACATGTAAAGTCAACTGTGAAATTAACACACTGTGAAAGGCATGTAATAGTGATGCTAAAATCAAAGTTACCTCTGCCTGGCGCTGCGAGCAACTGTATCAACAGAACTTTGTATGTCTTGCAGAGCCAGCATGTGGTATTAAGTGAGTATTTGTTGAAAGCTGGACTCAGAAAAGGAAGAGATCTTTTCCCATCTCAGAACAAGTGTTCATGCATTCTGTGCCTTTCAGATTCATTTAGGAAAATATATGGAAGCCTTTATGTTACTATTCTCAGCTCTGCCTTTCTGCCTTATTACACCATTTCCTTTTGCCCATATATACTATACCATTCTTTGCCTGCTACATGACAGATGTGATTTTTGGCTCCTCCTTCTTCATGACACTGTAGAATCATGCCACATTTCTTAGTTTGAAGTTGAATTTATCTTTAGAGAGTTATTTCTTCTTGCCCTGACCACAGTTTTTTCAGTAGAGCATATATGACTTGGCAAGTATTTGGGAGTGTCCAAGACGTCTGTGGCTCCCTGCACTGTAGCAAGCATCCACTATATTCAAAGGGGGCACACCTATAGCCTTGGGCTTTTGTGTTGTTGATCTTCTTTTTAGTTCCATCAAGTGTTTTGTGAGGGGAAAGTCTTTCTGCCCCCAGCTACCAAGGACTGCAAACCACTTTGGTTTTCGGGGTTTTAGAGAACAATTACAGCGGTAAGCTATATGTGACTTACGGTATATATTCTGACTCCAACATGATAGTTGTTTTGTTTTATTGCCATTTAGGAAAAATGTTAACTCCTTTCTGTGGCTCTTCCTTTGAAGCCCATTCTATAAAATTTCTCTAATGTGAAATTAGAGTTTGGTTGGATGCCAGGCCCATAAGAGATGAGAAGAAAATCTCATGAAGTCAATAGCCTTATCTATTATGATCATAACATTGGGATGTACATGGGAGAAGGAGGCAGATACGAAAGAATGCTCAGAGTAATATGGGTCAGGAAAGAGAGGAAAAGAGTTGTCCTCAGTAGGGGACAGTTAAGCATTTGCTGTATACTATAGGTTTAACCTGGACTTCTGGCATTTTTCTGAAAGGGGATAGCAGTGGTTATCAAGGCTGGTGGCTAGCTTTGGAAAGGGCATCTCATCTGGTCTCCATTTAGGAACACTGCAATGAATGAGATTCAAAGGCTCATAGCTATGCACATTTTGGGAGGTTGGAGAAGCAACTTAGAAATGCAGAACACTCTGGAAATAAAACCACCATTCATCCCAAACACGGAGAGGTGCTAGTCTGACAGAGCCTGTATCTTCCAGTGATATCCAGACTGTGTGCTGAGGACGGGTTTGCCATGGTTAAAATCAGTATTCCAAGACTTGTTTGTTTAAAACAGAAAAAAGACTGGTGGTTGGAAACCTCATTTTTCTTTGTTACTGTTTTTGAAACATCAGGACATCAGCTTGTCTCTTGGGACTGTGCCCAGAAGGTCTAATTTTGCTGAAGGATCCAGTCAAGACTTTGGAGTTAGTTTAGTATTCTAAATTAGTTATATTTTGATTTTACTTGGATTTGTGGAAAAACTAAAAAAGTCAACATCTAAGAGAGGCAACTCCAGGTTCTTCCTACCTCCCATGAAATTGTATTTTGGTTGTTATGTTGAACACACAAAAGTAAAAAATATCCCTCTGAAAATGTTCATGCAGCACGAGCAGTTCCTCTCTGAGAACTCATATTCCCTTGGATGAGTGGCATAATTTCATTCCTAAAAGCATACTAGGGATTCCCTTTTCCCATTCAGTGATTATAATGTTGGAATAAATTCTTGCCTCCGTTGACTCCCTAAAGTGTGCATACCTGGAATGAATACACTATTATTGATGATTTTACATCAGTAGAGGAATGAAAGGGAATGGGAGTGGGGGAGGGGGAAGCAGAATTAGAGATTCAAGCTACAACCCAAATCAGTGAAGGCTGAAAATGGCAAATCATAGGGTCAAGAGATTGTCTGGATCTAGGAAATAGTCGGAGATTGGAAGTCAAAGTAGAGAAGTGAGTCAATATCAAAATGGCATTGTACATGAAGTGGAAGTGCAAATAGAGTGTTTATAAATGCAAGTGAACGTAAGTATATGTGCTTTACCAGATAGATGACCATGGAGCTTTGCCTTACCTTCTCATCTATCTGACAGAGTAGGGACCGATGACTTCTGGCTGTGATGGGAGGAGACTGGGGTCTCAAGGCCATGCATCTGACAGATAGACACTCTGTTATCCAAGAGGTGGGAATAGGGGCTTCTGGAATCCCTAGAGGTTTGATTTTGGAAAAGATGCCTGTGCTGTGACTCTTTGTACTTTCTGTAAATTACATCAGCATTCCTTGGTCAATGCCATTTGGAAACATGTACTGCAAATTTAATTTGGTTAATTCACAAGTCTATTTTTTACCTGTTCAATTTAATACCGTTCAAATTTGCCAATAAGTGATATGCCAGTTTCCTGCCAGACTACTCAAGGCAAAATGTGAATCATCAGTGGCTAAATGGCTTTTCTTGACATTGAATAAATGTCCAACTTCCTATTTAATAATGATGCATGTATCTAACTGACCTTAATAGGAAAATAAGATCTTTCTACACTTTAACTCAAGTCTTCACATAATTCTGCTTCATCATGGATTTTTTTGTGAGTTAGCATAGCTGGCTTTAAGTATATAATATGTATAATCTGACATAAACCCATGTAGATTTACATGTAAATACCCAAGGCAATGTAGAATAAAATGACACAAAATTATTAACTGGTTGTTTTATTTAATCTTAATTGACTCTATCCAAAATTAAAAGCTTTCAAACATATTTTATCTAAGCTCTCTAACAGCTTTTTGAGGTGAGTATTATTAATTCCATCTTCCGGTACAATAAACAGATTTCAAGAGATTAAAACACTTTCTGTAAAACTCAGATTCACACTAAGTCTGTTTACTCCAAAGCCGATAGTCCTTTCTATTGTCTCATGGGACTTACTGTGTTCTTCTTCTCATTGATTACAACATAGATCACTTTGTTTTATTGTGATAGCTCATAGATCTTGAATGTGGGTATGAAATTTATTGCCATAACACACTCATTATAATTGCTGCCCTCTATTTCTAATACCTGGGACTGAATCCAGTGGGGGAAACTTTGAATGTAAAATTTACATGCCAGGTTTATCTTCCAGAGCAATTTTCAGTGTGTATGGATATGTGTTACATATTAGGAATATATGCCTTAGAATACCAAAACTTCTGAATTCTTTTTTGATAACCACATCAAAGGTAATTCTTGAGGTCTAGAAAGACAAAAATATTCTTTGGAAAAACAAAAGAAAATTAGCAAAAATTAGTCCAAACACAAATACCGCAAGAAAAACTGTATAACTGTATGCCCATAAGTATATGTTAATAAATTTAGCAACAAAAATATACAGTGCTTCATGATGTGACTCATTAAAAATGAATTTAACTAGATGGTGGCAGAATATGAACAGCACGCACAATGGTTATAGTAAATGTGCAAGTGTAGCCTTTCTTTTAGACCAAGTATTAGGGAAGAAAATTGCATACTTGATGTCTGGCGGTTTCTAGAATGCTGTTTTTGTTTACGGGTTGGGCAAATGCCCGTGGTTTCAACAAAATAAGAATAGAAATCATACATTATTGTGATGTTATTTTAAAACAACAGATGCAAGGCAGGTCATGGAATGTTTCTGTGACTATTGGGCAGGGAAATGGAACCAGACCGTATGAAATTCTTGAAGGATTGAGGATATAATTTTTATTTGGAAATTCCTAGAATTAATATTGCGAATGCCTCCCCTGATGCATGTTATGGAGAAATATCAGAGTATTGGAATGTTTGACCTGAATGAGTAGTTGGAAACTGAACAAGTTTTTCCCAGATGTAAATGGGGGGTGCTTACTGGATACTTTATACATATTTGGGACAATGCTAAAATCTATAAATCTTTTTCTCTTTTCAACTTTTTTTCATCAGTGCTACCTCATAGAATTTGTGTATGGCATTTTAATTGTATAGGAGTAGCTCCTTTTAAAAAAAATCTGAATCAGCATTTTATTTTATTTATTTTATTTTTTTAATTTTTAAAATTATGTTAGTCACTATATAGTAGCTCCTTAACTCATTTTAACTAGGCCTACATAAGACCTTCTGAATATCTCGTACTATGTGCACATTTCATCGTCATAAACACCAAGGTAAAGAAAGTGTAGCCCGTGGAAAGAGATGAGTCACAAAAATCATTTCCTAAGGCACATTCCTTTGATTCCCACCCATGGTATACATTTGAAAGGACTACTTGATAGTAAAATTTATGGAACTTAAGTGGGTAAGAGTGGTTCACAAGGTGAAGGCCTCAGGCCACCAGAAAGTCTCTTGTGGAATGTTGGGTTAGCTCATATGTATGTTATGGTCCAAACAATGGGTTACTGACCTGGATGTTTTTTTGAGAAGCTATTGCCTAAGTGTTTAAATCATTTCTTGAATAATCCATTTACTGTAATTGTTGCCTTCCAGTGGAGATACTTGAAGGTTAAAATATAACATGAAATTTTTATCTTTTGAAAGAATTTCCAAATACATGTGGTTACTGCAATCTCTCTCTTTCATTTATAACCCAATTTCTGAACCATTATTTTGTCTTCCTCAATCCCACCCCAAAATACAACATTTAAAATTTTTATTGGTGATTGTTTGATGGCTCACTGGGACCCCTAACTGTTTTATGTATTTCCTGGCTGGGTAATCCAAAAAATTTTTTCCCCTCTCATACCTGTTTGTGTTTTCTTGGCTTATCTGTGGTCAAGGCACACAGGGCAGTGTTGTGCTACCCACCGGTTCAAGCCAAGCCAAGGGTGTTCGTGCCTTAATTCATTCCACTTCATTTTCAAAACTGCCAGTGTGATTATGCTAAAACATATATGTGATTAAACCCTTATTAAAAGCCTCAAAAGCCTTTAGGATATCTTTCTCACAGGGTATAAAAACTTCAGGATATGGTCTATTGCTCTGGGCTTACCTCAAGTGGTATGAAGAATTGGCCTTGACCATGCTGAGATACCACTGCCACCAAAGCTCCCTTCCCTGCACCACAGAGACCTGAGCTGGCTTAAGCAATCTCCACCATGGTGAGCAGAGAATTCTTTTCCATCTGAGATTACCCTCAGGGAGAGATGCCCACAAGAGGCTTGACTGGGTTCTGATATGCTACCAAATTTATGGAGTCATTTATTTGATGACAGGATTCTTCCCTTCCCAAGATCACATATGCCATCAAATTTGCTCAGTCTGGATGGGTTCTAGTACCAGCCATAATGGGCCTGCAACCATTCTTCCCCTCTGACACTCACACTTGCTGGTGGGATCTGGTCACCCTTCCAGACATTTGTCCCTGTGATACATTCTTTCTCAAGGACACTATTATCCCTGCTCAGGATTTTTGCCTCCCTTCATGTGGTCAGATAAGTATAAACCCCCAGCTGTAAATGTGGTTCAACTTGCTTTACATACTCAGAACATCCTCAGCCACCATGTAAATTAGTGAATGCCAAACAGGATACTTGGGAATAAGTGGCACCCCTCACATCACACAATAGGGAACATTAAAATTACCTATTGTCCATGAAATCTTTGTCAAGACCAATGTAACTAAGCTTTTCTTTCTTTTTTGTCTGGGAATTTTATGGTGTCAGGCCTCATGTTCAAGTCTAATCCTTTTTGAGTTGATTTCTGTGTGTGTGTGTGTGTGTGTGTGTGTGTGTGTGTGTGTGTGTGTTGCAAGGTAAGGGTCCAGTTTCATCATTTTGCATGTGGATACCCACTTTCTCCAATTCCATCTCCGGAAGAGACTATCCTTTTCTTACTATATATTCTTGGTGCCCTTGTTGAAGATTAGTTGACTGTGTATGTGTGGATTTATTTCTGGGCTCTCTATTTTGTCCCACTAGTCTATATGTTTATCTTTATGCTAGTACTAAACTATTTTACTTACTGTAACTTTGTAATACGTTTTGAAATTGGAAGTGTGGTGTCTCCAGCTACACCAAAAACATGCACAACAAAAGCAAAAATAGACAGATGTGACTACATCAAGCTAACTTGTGCACAACAAAGGACACAATCAGCTCAGTCAAAAGGCAGCCTACAGAATGGGAGAAGATATTTGCAAATTATATATTTGATAAGGGGTTAATGTCTTTCTTTTTTTCTTTTTTATTATTTTTTTAATTTTATTTATTTTATTATGTTAGTCATCATACATTACATCATTAGTTTTTGATGTAGTGTTCCATGATTCATTGTTTGCATATAACACCCAGGGCTCCATTCAATATATACCCTCCTTAATACCCATCACCGGGCTAACCCATCCCCCACCCTCCTCCCCTCTAGAACCCTCAGTTTGTTTCTCAGAGTCCATAGTCTCTCATGGTTCGTCTCCCGCTCCAATTCCCCTGTTTCATTTTTCCCTTCCTAATATCTTCTTTTTTTTTTAACATATAATATATTATTTGTTTCAGAGGTACAGATCTGTGATTCAACAGTCTTATACAATTCATACAATTCACAGCACTCACCATAGCACATATCCTCCCCGATGTCCATCACCCAGCCACCCCATCCCTCCCACCCCCCCACCACTCCAGCAACCCTCAGTTTGTTTCCTGAGATTAAGAATTACTCATATCAGTGAGATCATATGATACTTGTCTTTCTCTGATTGACTTATTTCGCTTAGCATAATACCCTCTAGTGCCATCCGCATCGTTGTAAATGGCAAGATTTCATTTTTTTTGATGGCTACAATAATATTCCATTGTATATATATATACTACAACTTTATCCATTCATCTGTTGATGGACATCTTGGCTCTTTCCATAGTTTGGCTATTGTGGACATTGCTGCTATAAACATTGGGGTGCACGTACCCCTTTGGATCACTACATTTGTATCTTTGGGGTAAATACCCAGTAGTGCAATTGCTGGGTCATACAGTAGCTCTAATTTCAACTTTTTGAGGAACCTCCATACTGTTTTCCAGAATGGCTACACCAGCTTGCATTCCCACCAACAGTGTAGGAGGGTTCCCCTTTCTCTGCATCCTCGCCAACATCTGTTGTTTCCTGACTTGTTAATTTTACCCATTCTGACTGGTGTGAGGTGGTATCTCATTGAGGTTTTGATTTGTATTTCCCTGATGCTGAGTGATGTTGAGCACTTTTGCATGTGTCTGTTGGCCATTTGGATGTCTTCTTTGCAGAAATGTCTGTTCATGTCTTCTGCCCATTTCTTGATTGGATTATTTGTTCTTTGGGTGTTGAGTTTGTTAAGTTCTTTATAGATTTTGGATACTAGCCCTTTATCTGATATGTCATTTGCAAATATCTTCTCCCATTCTGTCGGTTGTCTTTTGATTTTGTTGACTATTTCCTTTGCTGTGCAAAGCTTTTTATCTTGATGAAATCCCAATAGTTCATTTTTGCCCTTGCTTCCCTTGCCTTTGGCGATGTGTTTAGGAAGAAGTTGCGGCAGCTGAGGTCGAAGAGGTTGCTGCCTGTGTTCTCCTCTAGGATTTTGATGGACTCATGTGTCACATTTAGGTCTTTCATCCATTTTGAGTCTATTTTTGTGTGTGGTGTAAGGAAATGGTCCATTTTCATTCTACTGCATGTGGCTGTCCAATTTTCCCAACACCATTTGTTGAAGAGACTTTTTTCCATTGGACATTCTTTCCTGTTTTGTTGAAGATTAGTTGACTATAGAGTTGAGGGTCCATTTTTGGGCTCTCTATTCTGTTCCATTGACCTATGTGTCTGTTTTTGTGCCAGTACCATACTGTCTTGTTGATTACAGCTTTGTAATAGAGCTTGAAATCCGGAATTGTGATGCCATCAGCTTTGCTTTTCTTTTTCAACATTCCTCCGGCTATTTGGGGTCTTTTCTGGTTCCATACAAATTTTAGGATTATTTGTTCCATTTCTTTGAAAAAAGTTGATGGTATTTCGATAGGGATTTCATTAAATGTGTAGATTGCTCTAGGTAGCATTGACATTTTCACAGTATTTGTTCTTCCAATCCATGAGCATGGAACATTTTTCCATTTCTTTGTGTCTTCCTCAATTTCTTTCATGAGTATTCTATAGTTTTCTGAGTACAGATTCTTTAAGGGGTTAATTTCTAAATATACAAGGAACTCCTATACTCCAATAGCAAAAACGACTCAATGGAAAAAAAAAGTGGGCTAAGGACTCAAATAAACATTTCTCCAAAGAACACATATAAATGATCAAGAGGTATATAAAAAGATTCTCAATGTCATCAATCATCAAAGAAATGCAAATAAAAATTATAATGAGCTATCACTTCACACCTGTTAGCTATTAGTAAAAAAAAAAAGACAGCAAGTGTTGGTGAGGATGTGGAGGAATAGAGCCCGTGTATATTGTTTGAAATGAAAAATGGAGGGGTACCTGGGTAGCTTAGTCGGTTGAGCATCCAGCTTTTGATTTTGGCTCTGGTCATGATCTCAGGGTTGTGGGATCAAGCCTCATGTCAGGCTCTGCACTCAGTGGGGAGTCTGCTTGAAATTCTCTCTCTTCCTCTCTTTTTCCACCCCCTCATATAAATAAATAAATCTTAAAAAAAAAAAAAGAAATGAAAAATGGTGTACCTCCTAAGGTAAACAGGATGGAGGCTCCTTAAAAAATTAAAAGTAGAATTACCATATTATGATTCAGTAATTCAACTTCTGGGTATTTATCAAAAAAATTGAAATCAGAAGAGACACTAACACTTTCATGTTTATTGCAGCACTATTCATGATAGCCAAGATGTGAAAACAACCTAAATGTCCATCAAAAGATGAATGGATAAAGAAAATATGGTATATACATTCAATGGAATACTACTTAAAAACAAAACAAAACAAAACAGAAGGAAATCTTGCAATATGTGACAACATGGATGAATCTCGAGGACATTATACTAAGTCAAAGAAGCCAGTCACAGAAAGAGAAATATTACATGATTCTGCTTACCTAACATAGTCAAACCCATAAAAGCAGAGAGTAGAATGGTGGTTGCCAGGGCCTGGTGGAAGGGGAAGCAAGGAGATATTAATCAAAGGGTACAAAGTTTCAGTTGCACAAAGCGGTAGGTTCTAGAGATCTGCTGTACAACAATGTGCTTATAGTTAATAATGCTGTATTTCTCACAAAGTGTTGTTAAGAATGTAGATGCCATGTTCTTTTAAGTGTTCTTAGGAAGCTAAGTGTTCTTACCATGACAAAGTAGTAAAAAAATGTCCGTTGTTTTTCTTCTTCACAATAGCTATAAACTCTTTCTGGCAGGAATTGTGTCAGATTTGTTTTTATATTCCTGGGGTTTAGCACAGTCCATGGCACAATGATAATTGTATTTGGAGGGTAATGAACATACAAGCATCGAGTTACATCAATATGTTAAAGACCAAAGCTCTTCAAGGGGAGGATTCAGGGTAAAGGAGAATTCTTTGTGGCTCTGGGAATGACTCTTCAAGTGCTAGATTGTTTTTCAAGACAAAGTGAAGAAATAACTTCTGTTGTACAGACTCATTCTCGGGTCAGATTACATCTAAAAGTTTAGGATTTTTGTTCCCACTTTTTGTACTAGACCTGTTTATTGGCAAGAAACATCAATACTCTTGGAAACAGGGTTTGTCTAAGAAACAGCTATCTATCAGTCTTTGTTGCCTTGGCCATATGATGATAAGAAAATGAGCATGACTGAATTTAACCTAATCTCCATCAGCTGACAGATCTATGTTTGATGTGTATTTGATCATGGGAGGTTCTGGCAGTGAATGTAGAGTTAATGATATTTTTAAAAAGTATTAGTTATGTTAATGTCAGAGATGAGCAAATGGGAAACAATACATATGTACCCTGTGCCTTTTGTCTTCATGTAAGAATTGGTTTGTCAATACTCTTGGCAAAAATAAAAGTACAGAACAATAAAAGTCAGTTGACAGAAACATAAATAATGCCATAGTGACAAATAAATGCTAAAGTAAGTTTACATTTTTAAACATGTAGGTCAGGTTACATATGGAAAAGAATAAACAAATAGATTTCATTGCTTCATTGGCTGTAATTATTTCCAGTCAATTAGCTTATAAAGTCCAGATTCTCTTCTTGGTTCACAGCATAATATGATGTGAATAAATACCTGTTTTTCAGAAGGAAAACAGTGCACTGTGGGTATTGGCCTGAAGACATAAGCATCTCTCTATAATTTGTCTGTGTGCTGTTTTTTTGCTAGCCATATAATTTTGCCTCGATAAATAAAATAACACATGATACAGTTGGCCTTGCTGGCTGACCACCTCCAAAGAAGATGCTTCAAAGACTCCCTATAATATTTGCATAGGGGTTGGGTCAGTGACCACAGGACAATGGCTACTCCAAAGCAAATAACCAAGTAGAAGTTCAGTGGTGGTCACAGTCAGCAGAGAACAGACAAGTCAATCTACAGATGAGAGAAAGTAGAGAAGAACAGTGAAGAGGGAAGCCCATTCAGCCCTAGAAGAAATGCTTCAGAAGGGAGAGAGTGCTTCACCTACTGAGCCTGCCTTCTTTACCACCAGAAATAATTTTCTTTTATTTAGTATTTAAAGATACATTTAAAGCCATAATGTAAAAAAAAGGAACAGGAATTAGCTCTACCATCAAATCCTCCTTTCCCCAACCTCCCAAATTCTCTTTGGCTTTGGAACTATCCTCTCTGTGCCTCAATTTCCTCATCTTCAAAAAGGGGATAATACCTAAATTTTAGAGATGAAAGATAAAATCAGGTCATGTAGGTAAAAGTACCTAGCACTACAGCTGGCATTTTTGCTAACATTAGTTTTCTTGCTTCCATCCATTCATCCATGAATCATTCCATCCATCATATCCTTACTGCATGATAATTTGTGCCAGGTCTTGCTTTTGGCCCTGAGATTCCAAATCACATGACTCCATGGGAAGACAGTTTCTATCAGATCTCCTAATTCTTACTGTTGTAAGCAAGCTAATGTGTGTAGCATCCCAAACACGATCACAAACTCCTGCCTCCTAAATTTTTGCATATGACAACTGTTCTATTTCCATGGTCCTCCTCACTCTTTGACTTCTACTAACTTATTTAAAACTCTTTCCTAAACTCTCCTCTTCTATGGGGTTGTTTTAGGCTTATTCCAACTAACTTAGTCACTGTGGTCATTTTGATAACTTCCTAGAACTTTTTTACATAGTTGTGTGCAACTATAAATAGCAATGCATGTGTAATATGTTTTTGTCCATTTGAAATATTTTTGATATTACATGGTATGCAGTGATGTAGAATAGATCTCCTTCAGACTCCTATACCCTAATAGATGCTTTCATGTTTTTTTTTTTTTAAGCAATGGAATATTACTCAGCCATCAGAAACAATGAATACCCATCATTTGAATTGACATGGATGGAACTGGAGGGGATTATGCTAAGTGAAATAAGTCAAGCAGAGAAAGACAATTATCATATGGTTTCACTCATATGTGGAACATAAGGAATAGTGTGGAAGACCACAGGGAAAGGGGGGGAAAAATGAGTGGGAAGAAATCAGAGAGGGAGACAAACCATGAGAGACTCTGGACTCTGGGAAACAAACTGAGGGTTACAGAGGGAGGGGGGTGGGGGGATAGGGTAAGTGGGTGATGGGTATTGAGGGCATGTGTTGTGATGAGCACTGGGTATTACACACAACTAATGAATCGTTGAACACTACATCAAAAACTAATGATGCTGGGTAACAACATAATAAAAAATAAAAAAAGTGAATAATAGATGATTTCAAACAAATGAGTACTAGAAAATGCTGGCTGGTCATCTATTTATCTTCTTCCACACTTGATCTTTATTTTCATCATGATAGGGAATGAGATCCTTTTTCATACTACTTATTTATTTATTTTAATTTTTAAAAAAGATTTATTTATTTATTTGCACGAGAGAGAGGGCAAGAAGGGGGAGGGGCAGAGGGAGAGAATCTCAAACAGACGTCGCACTGAGCACGGACCCCAATGCGGCCCAATGCAGCCCGATGCAGGCTTGATGCGGGCCCAACCTCATGACCCCAAGATCACGACCTGAGCTGAAATCAAGAATTGGACGCTTAACCAGTTGAGCCATCCAGGTGTTACCCACTCCCCCACCCTTTTCATACTCTTAATTTGGAGCAGTTTCTGTGCCTTTACCTTACTACTGGAATATTCACCTCTATTCATCAACGCACATTGCTTGAATGCTATCCAATTTTTATCTGAAGCTCATGGCTTGAACTTAGCTTCCATTGGAGAGTCTTCAGCAGCCTTTTGTCTTATTGATAGTTGTGATATGATAAATGGCCTGATACCAGTAGCTAATTTTTTCCTATCTAAAATGTTTAATGATAAATTTTAATTTAAAATGAAGGCATAGAATGGTCTATTTATGAAGAAATCATCAACCTCTGAATCTCTAGTTTCATATGCCAAGAGTATGTGTCATGAGATACGACTCACAGTAGCCAGTCAAAAGGTTTGGAAGAAAAGTCATAATTTAAGAAAATAAAATCTATGCACCATGACATTTTAAGATTTATTACTTAAAAGTAGTAAACATTCTTTTCCATTTACTATGTTAAAGTATATGGTCAGGGTAGTTTATTAAATAAGAGAAAAAGCCCTCACATCATTATGCTATTATATTCAATAACCTTCTAGAGAATCTATTTATAAGCTGTCATTTCCTATATGATCTTCAAGAAATTTAAAGAAAGATCCAGTGAGCACTGAAGGTTTGCTGTGTTTTAGACATGTGTTACAATGGAAATTACTAAAAATCTGTTAGGCTTCAACAGAAGAAATGTGGGTTTCCTAATCCTTAAAGGCTCATAAAAGGGAGATAAGGGAGGAAAAATAAGGGGAGCTTATGTAAATTCATGGGGTTGGTCAACAGAAGCACAGAGTGGCCATAAATACAGTGATGTAGCAAACACAAGGCTAGCCTGCCCTTGGAAGCATAGGTACAGCCATTAAAAGGCAGAATTTGCCTTTTAAGCAAATGTGACAAGAGGCAAAACAAACAAGGAACTGGGAATCCATTGGATAGAGCTTTTTAAAATGTTCAGCTACCTGAATTATTCTCTAAGGAAACCCATGAAAAAATTGGAGGCAAAAAATTGGGAGTAGGAAGGAAGGAAAAAGAAAGTCAACTTACTTTTAGCAAGAAAAGAGTAGTTAAAATGTTACCTAAATTTTTGCTTTTTGTATTCACTTTATACATATCTAGGTGATTGATCTAAGGAAAACCCAGATTTAATCTAATATTATGGCAATGGAACTTCATACTATCTGGCAATGTCATTTTTAAAACACACATAGTGAATTGCATTAGGCTACATTCAGTATCATTGGAAACTCAGTTCCATAGAATTAATTTGATTTTTTCAGACTGGTCAGAATACTAGCAACAACAATGTGTGTTTCCTTTTATTATTATGAACTTTTCAGTAGCAGGCTTCACATTTGCTTGACTTTGAAAGGATGCATAAGCAAGATACTTAGCAGCCAGGAACTTGTTTTGTTCCCTTAAGTTTCCTTATGTCTTGAAAGTTGTTCGTTGATTTAAGACCTGATGCTGGTCCATGAGAGTGAATTCTGGCTTGCTAATAATCTGGGACATGATTTACCTTCTGACCCTTTGTCTCGCCTAGAGTCTAACATGCCTTGGCTTCCTAGATTTTTGTGATTCAAACCAGACTCCTTCGGTATGAACATTTGACTTAGAAAATTACTTAATTAACACAGAAGTGCTGGTCAAATTGACCAATGCTGCTTTCCTAAATCTTTTTAACATATTGAATTCATCTTATACTTGTTTGTAGTAGTTTGAGCTTGGGACCAATATAGTTCTCCATTCTTCATTTCCATGCTATTGCTTAGGCAAAAACCTTTGGCACCATCTTTCATTTCTTCTTCTGAAGAAAGGTTGAGGTCGTGTGTAAGGTTCCTTTGGTTAGGGTTTCTTTTATTCTCTCCGCCTGGATCCTTTTTTTTTTTTTTTTTTTTTTTTTATTAAGGGCTGAACTTGATCCACACAGCTTCTCTGTTATTCCTCTCTACCTGATTTCTTGTTCTATGACTTCCTTATCTTTATGTCTTTCCTATGGCTACTTGATTGGCAAGCTCACTCCTTTTGATTTATGCACTGTTATATATCTCCTATACATCAAGATTAAGTGGAGCGATGGTGAACAAGATGCACCTGTTGCTCTCAAGGCGTTTATAATCTTACAAGGGAGAGGGAGAAGTAGGTGAAGAATTGTACATGTGCTTGGTGTCACAGTTGTAAATATGGGTAGAAAAATGAGCTGAGTTAATCAGATTTCTTCCCTGAGGAGTTTAAACCAAGTATACTGAATTAGCCAATTAGCAGTACACACTTAATCAGAAAGATCGTGAAGAAAGATAAGAATTCAGGAGAGCCATGAGGTAGCAGAGAATATAAGGAAACAAAAGACACTAGTCAGTGTGTGGGGAAAATTAGAACAGGCGCCGCCAACATTGAATTAGAGCACCACAGGAGACCACACGGCTTCTCCTAAGAGATGTGATTACTGGAAGGGCTGTGGAGATGGTACATGCATGGGAAAGGAGTCATGCGTCTTGGAACTGTAATTTTTCAAGGTATATTGAGTCACTGTTTCAGAGAGCGAGGTAGGTGATAATAGAGCGTAGCAGTTATCAGCATTGTGTTGAGAATGACTTGGCTGTATTGTGTGACCTTTGGCAAACTGACTGACCATGCTAAACTCATGTTCTCTTCCATAACCTGGAGGAGTTAGTAATAATTAACTTTATGGTTATTTTAAGATTAGATGAGATAATCCATGTAAAGTGCTTAGCACGGTTCCTTATGCATCATAAATTCTGAAAAATATTATCTATTACTATTTTATTTTGCCTTAGTATACTAAATGAGTCATCTAAATTGGTATTTTTTAAACTGTGGGTTGCAGTCTTGAGGGCATAATATAATAAATTTAGTGAAGAGCAACCAGTAATTTAAAGAAAGACATGGAATAGAGTGTATACGAAGCATTTTCTATAGTGAAGGTATTATTTGCAAAAACTTTTTTCAGCTACCCACACACACGTATGTTTGTACAGGCTCATGCTCATAAAAATTTGGAGACCACTGCACTGTCTGAATGCCAGAGGGATAATAGATTAGATCATGATATATACAATTAACTGGTTTGCCAACTCTAACTCTGAAAAGGGGACACCAATCTATTCATTAGTGAAATCAAGGCCATGTGCAGAATTGCTCCAGATTTTGGTGTTTGTATGTGTATATATGAATATAAGTAATAATTGTCCAAAACTGTGCATCTCCCAGTGTAAGGGTTTTGGGATCTGAAAAGTTGTACCTCCTTTAATCTTGGAGAATTTTAGTATCTCTGCTGGGATTTCTACTGTTCTGACTCTCTTTCATATCCTTTGGATAAAGAATGGTAAATTTATTGCAAACCATCTATTTTTGCTCATTGTACAATCTGTGCATGTAACAATACAGAGGACATCAGTACTATAACCCTAAACTTCTAAACCACCCATGGCATCATTGATTTCTTAGAGTGAAATATAGACATGTGCACATACAAGTAATTCAGACAAAAGATTATCTGAGGGCTCATCCCAGAAAAATACTTGAGAAAAATGCTCTAGTTGGACAACATATAAGTAAAACTGAGACTCTGAGAAAAGTTAAGATAAGAAGAGATGTGTGAAATGTGCAGAATATATGCTTTAACTGAGAGAGTACCTAAGAATGTACATCATAAAGGATAGGTGAAATTTCTTGGATAAATATGATAAATACCACAAGAAACTTAATTACAGTCTGGAATCATCAGCACAAAACATTAGGAAAACCTAGGAGTGAAGGGGTTTGGAGAGGTAGGTAAATAAAAGTACTCTAAAGGTCTCATTGTGTTGAGTTGGAGATGTGGGGAAGCATCTCGATTGTTGGAAGAAAGACACCTTTGCTGGAGATATAAAGTTGATTGTCATTAGCATATTGATGGTAATTGAGACGATATAAGTGGTTTTACTTTCCAGGTAGAGCTCTCGATCTTCTGTTTTTCCTTCCTCTTCACTAGCAGTTCTTTGGATCTCTTTTTTCTCTAACTATATTCATGATCTGGATTTCACCTAATCTCATCACATTGGAAAACATGTATCTAATGAAAACTGAAATTTACACATCCAGTTTTGACCAGATTCTCAGCACTCCTTTTCTCCAATCGACTCCACCTACAGACTTCCCTAACGTAATTTCTAGTAACTCTATCATTCTGGTTGCTCAGGCCAAAAAGCCTGGAGTCATTCTGGGCTGTCTTCAGTTACAACCCACCTGCAATTTCAGTAAACCTAGATGATCTATCTTCCCAATATGTACAAAATCCAAGCATTTGTCATTTATTCATACACTCTGATCTAGGTTACTTCTATAAACTAACTGGCTCCCATTTTGTGTTCTTTCCCTTATTCTAACACACAGAGTAATCCCTTTCCTCCTTTTTATTGGGGGAATTAATGAATATTAATTCAATTAAACTTTATTTAATTTATTAAATTAATTTAATTAAAATTTAATTTAATTTAAAATTAAAATTAAATTAATTAAAATAATATTGTCACTGTTTATACAGCATGATGGTTTGATTTACATATATTGTCAAATGATTACCACAATAGGTTCAGCTAAAATCCATCTTCTCATATATATATATATATGAAGTAGAAAAGGAAAAAAAGAAGAAAAGTCTTCTTGCCATGACAACCTTTAGCCTTTAACTCTCTTAACAACTTTCCTATATGTCATATAGCAGTGTTAGCCATAGTCATCATGTTGTACATTATGTCCCTAGTACCTATGTATCTTGTAATTGGGAGATTGTACCTTTGACTACCTTCCTCCAATTCCCCCTCCCCCACTCTTCACCTCTGCTAAACACAAGTCTGATGCCTTTTTCTATGAGTTTGGGCTTTTTCTTCTTTTTTATATTTTCCATATGTGAGATCATATCAGAGTATTTGCCTTTCTCTGTCTGAATTATTTCACTTAGCATAATGCCTTCAAGGTTCATCTCTGTTGGTACAAATGGTAGGATTTCCTAATTTTTTTGTGGCTGAATAATATTCCATTTTATATATATATATATATACCACTACTTCTTATCCAGTCATCCACTAATGAACATGTAGGTTTTTTTCATGTCTGGGCTATTATAAATAATGTTACTATGAACATGGGGGTACAGCCATCTTTTTGAGTTAGTATTTTTGTTTCCTTTGGATATAGTCCCAAATGTAGAATTGCTGGATAATTTGCTGGTTCTATTTTTAATTTTTTGCGGATCTTCCATGTTGTTTTCCATAGTAGCTGCATCAATTTACAATACCTCCAAAAATGCGTAAGAGTTCTCTTTTTTCCACATCTATGACAGCATTTGCTAGCTCTTGTCTTCTTCTAATAGCCATTCTAACAGGCCTGAGGTAATATATCATTCTGGTCATTGTGGTTTTTTTTTTTTTTTTTTTTAAAGGGAAGAGCTTCATTTTTTTTTTTTAAGATTTTTTTATTTAGTTGACAGAGAGAGCACAAGCAGAGGGAGAGGGAGGGAGAAGCAGGCTCCCTGCTGAGCAAGGAGCCCAATGTGGGACTCGATCCCAGGACTCTGGGACCATGACCCGGGCCGAAGGTGGTCGCTTAACTGACTGAGCCACCCCAGGCATCCCTGGTCATTGTGGTTTTAATTTTCATTTCCCTAATGACTAGTGATGCTGAGTATCTTTTCATATAGCATCTTTGGAGAAATCTTTTCAGATCCTTTGCCCATTTTTAAATTGGGTTATTATTATTACTATTATTATTATTTTGCTATTGGGTTGTAGGTGTTCTCCGTATGTTTTGGATATTAACCCTTTATGAGATATATGGTTTGCAAATATTTTTTCCCATCTGGTAGGTTTTCTTTTTACTTGTTGATGGTTTCTTTTACTGTGCAGAAGCTTTTTAGTTTGAGATAATACCACTTGTTTTTTTTTATTGTGTTGCCTGTGCTTTCTGCCTGGTGTGACATCCAAAAAATTATTACCAAGACCCATGCCAAGGAACTTTTTTCTTATGTTTTCTTTTAGGAGTTTCCTGGTTTCAGGTCTTACATTTAAAGCCTGATAATCCACTTTGAGTTGATTTTTGTGAGTGGTATAGATACGGGTCCAGTTTCATTCCTTTACATGGCAGTGACCACTAATCCCAGCACCATTTGTTGTAAAGACTCTCTTTTCTGCACTGAGTATTCCTGGCTCCCTCGTCAAATATTAGTTGCTCTTACATGCAAAGGTTTATTTCTAGCCTCTTGATTCTGATTTATTGGTTTATATGTCGGCTTTTATGCCAGGATGATACTATTTTGATGACTATAGCTTTATTGTCTAGCTTGAAATCAGGAAGAATAATCCTTTTAAAATGTAATTCAAATTATATAACTTCACATAAAACCCTCCCATGGTATCCACATCAACAAGAGGAAAAGTCAAATTTTTTACAGTGGCTGTACCACAGTATACACTATGCTCCTTTTAACCTGTCAGAATGTATCTCCTATTACTCTGTCCTTGCTCTCCTTTCTGGAAATATCTTTCAGCAGATATTTTGACGGCTTAAATATTCCTTCGTTTCCTTCAGGTCTTTTCACAAATGTCACTCTCTCGGCGGCTGATTTTGATGATGCTGCTTAAAATTTGATCTCTGCAATCCCATCTTCCTTTTTAGCTTTATTTTTCTTCACCAGAGTTATTACTACATATACCCCACCATGCTTTTTGCTCTTATTTATTTATTTATTGGTCCATAAATTCTCTCACTAGAATGTAAGCACCAGGGATTTTTCAAAAATATTTTTAATTTATTCACTTGAGAGAGAGCGAGCGAGTGAGAGCACAAGCAGGTGGGAAGGTCAGAGGGAGAAGGAGAAGCAGACTCCCTGCTGAGGAAGGTGCCTCCCCCGCAATGGGGCTCGATCCCAGGACCCCAGGGACCTGAGCCAAATGCAAATGCTTAACCAACTGAGCCACTCAGGTGCCCCAACTCCAGGGATTTTCTGCTGATTTTGTTCCCTACTGCCTCCTTAGTCTTGGAAAAGAGCACTGTCTGACATTTTGAAGGGATTCACTAAATAATTCTTTTTTTTTTTAAAGATTTTATTTATTTATTTGAGAGAGAGAGCACAGAGCAAGGGAGAGAGAGCGCATGAACGGGGGGGAGGGACAGAGGGAGAGGGAGAAGCAGGCTCCCCATTGAGCAAGGAGCCCCAGGAGATGCAAGGCTCCATCCCAGGACCCCGGGATCATAACCTGAGCGGAAGGTAGTTGCTTAACAGACTAAGCCCCCTGGTTCCCTGATAATTCTTGGATGGGTATGTGAATCTGTAGACAAAAGAAATACAGAAAAAATATATGCAAAGCAGATGGCAAGTAAAGGATTCATATCTACATAGAGAAAGAGTTTTTACAAATTCATAATAAGAAGCCAACTCAATAGAAAAATGAGCAAAGACTATTATTCTAAAGGCCAGACGTTCCACCCAATGTCTATTCTCTCTCCCCCTTCCTTACAACTACAGCTCTAATTTCATTCAGCGCATCCTGGTTCCAGCTAAGGAACTGCATCTTCCACTGCAGTTCAAGTGTCCTTGTGCTGTGGTTTTGGCCACAGGGGCATAAGCATAGGTTGCTGTGTGACCCTCTGAGAAAATTCTTTTTGCCTTTTCGCACTTCACTTTCTTCTCTGATTAACTGGAGCCCTGCAGCCACCCTGTGAGCCTGGGATGAGGTCGTACCCCAAGAAGGAATGAGGAGAGAGCTCAAAGCAGCCCAGATCCCTGGTGACCTTGGGAAGCCACTGCGCCATGGCTGGACTACTCACCTCTGCTCTTGGTCTTATATGAAAGAGAAACAAATCCTTGTTATGTCACTCTTACTTGGGCTTTCTGTGAAAGGCAGCCCAAATTAACCCCTGATACAAATGTAAATAAGTAATTCACTAGAGAACATACCTAAGTGAGAAAAATATATTTGACAAGGAATTCTACCATTTTAATAGTCAGGAAATAAATGAAATTAAAGGAACAGAACATATTACTTTATACCCATCACACTGACAAAAAAGTTAAAGCAAAATTAGCACAAGTTTAAGAACATGAGCCATGAAACCAAATAGCCTGGATTTAAATCACTGCTTTTCTGTTGATTAATGGGGTTTCCTTGGGAAATTTCCTTAACCACACAGGGTCTCAACTAGTGAACTAATATATATAGAAGTTTTAGAATTATGCCTAGAATTTAGTATATTAATTATTGCTTTTTAAGCCCTTACTCGAGAGGGGCTGCAGAATAAAGGGCATTATCATAAATCTCTGATAAATTGGAGCTATTTGAGAAAACAATCTGGTATATCTTTTATTTTTATTTTTTTAGAAGATTTTTAAAAAAGATTTTATTTATTTATTTGAGAGACAGAGCGAGAGAGCACAAACAGGGGGAGGGGCAGGAGGAGAGGGAGAAGCAGACATCCCCCTGAGCGAGGAGACTGGTGCGGGGCTCGATCCCAGGACCCTGGGATCATGACCTGAGCCGAAGGCAGATGCTGAACTGACTGAGCCACTCAGCTGCCCCTGGTGATATCTTTTAAAAATAAAAATATACATACATAACCTCCAAACAAGCATTCCCACTTCTGGAAATCTATTCCATGGGAGTAAAGGACCCAATATGTAAGGATATATGTGTAAGGATAATTAGTTTGCAGCAGTGTTTGAGGCCTCAGGAAACAAGTAAGTGCCCCCCATCACTCTACTGGAAAAAAAAATGAATGCCTGTCACTACAGAGTTGTATCATTTGTGCTACATTTTTATGATGAGATATTATATAGCCATTAAAAAGCAACAATGTGAGGGGTGCCTGGGTGGCTCAGTCAGTAAAGCATCTGACTCTTGGTTTTGTCTCAGCGTGTGATCTCAGGGTTGTGAGATTGTGCCCCACGTCAGGCTTCCAAGTTCATTTTGAAGTCGGTTTGAGTTTCTCTCTCTTTCCCTTTGCCCCTTCCCTGCTAAAATAAATAAATAAATCTTTAAAAAAAGAATCAATGTGATGTATATCAGCTAACTTGGAGAAATCTTCGCCATCTACTGTTATTGGAGGTAAGAACGATTTAGAAAACCTGTTTAATATATACATGTATCTTTGCAAGCAATTGAACGAACAAGAAGACTCGTAAGAAGGATTTGGACTAGGTTAGTATTGACTCCCTCAATGGGGCGAGTTGTCGTTTTGGAACAGGTGGAGAGAAAAGAAGAAAAATTGTAAACTGCATTTAGACGAGGTGATCATAATGGAATATGATGCCAGGTATGTAAAATTATACCTATGACTGGGCTCAGATACATGAATTGAAGCTTGGAAAGGGGTTTTCTGAAATGTTAGTGGTGACCAACTCAGGGAGACAGATTTTCAAGTTCTTTTTACCTTTTTTGTTATACTTTTATTTGTTGTTTGCTTTTTAAAAATTACTGTGTATTTGATATAATCAAAAGTAGTTTTATCATTGTAAAATTAAAAAAATAGAGACTAGGAAGTAAAGTAGTTGAGACAGTTCATATAGATGATGATGACGATGATGATGATGATGATGATGATGATGATGGTTGAGATGCTTGGCTATACAAAGAAACAGAAGCGATGTGGATGCTGGAGGTGAACACAGGCATCAGTGAAAGTTTGGTTACGATGGTAGTTACCAGCGTGAACTTGAATGCTCAGGTAATGACTCTGTAGAGAGGGAGAGTTTGAAGCTTTGAATGGCAGAGGGGATAATTGAAGGAGAGAGGTTCTGGAAATGGTGAGAAGGTAGGAGAGGATGGGACCCAGAGCAAATGCTGAGGGCCTGGACTTTGGCAAGAGAAAGGTCACATCCTCAGTTGTAAGGGGCCAGGAGGGTTGCTGAGAGAGGAGGGGGAGGACGAGGGGAAGGCAAATAGAGCACACTAGAAGGTTTGGGGTTAGGAAGATTGGAGTTCCCAGCTGAGGGCTTCTATTTTCTCATGAAGTTTGAGGAGTCTAGAACTTGTTGGTTGTGGATTAAAATGAAATTTGATGGGAGATCATAAATAGTCATGGGGAGAGATGGAGAGTGAGCTTACTGGAGAAATACAGAATTGACTGGTGAGAGCATAATGCCCCTGTGTACTGTATGTGTCCTGTTTCCTGGCCAGCTGCCTTTATGTTCTGGCGATGGTGGACTAGCAAAAGGTATCAGGATCTGCTCCAAGTGGCAGGCAGAGTGAATCCATATTGGATCTGAGCTCAAACAAGAATTCCTCCATTGTGTGGAAATGAGGATGCCGTGGCACTTTCTATATAATACTGTTTAGCACCAACCCACTACTATGTGTGCTGTCGTAGAAGTGCCCAGAACATAGAAGCAAAACATGGCCACTATTACAGGGGAAAAACTCCATCATAACAGGCAAATATTTATTGAGTGCCTTTTTATATATGCAGAATTGTTCGAAACAAAATTAAGTTTAAGATACAGCATTTCTGCTTATCAAAAAGCACATGAGACAATTAGATAAAGAAGGTGGTGTGTGAGCCTGATTTCAGACTGGAAATCAGGAGACCCATGTTACAGTTCTGAATGCACCTCAGGCTGTGCAATCATGGGGAAGTTGTTCAGAGTTTTGGAATTCTCCTTTGTTTTCTCTTAAGGTGGTTACATTATGTCAGAGTTTCCCCTTCTAATTTTGACATTCTACTAGCTGTGAACACTGTACTTGATGGATTTTGCATGGCTGAGGGCTTCTTCAACATGTTGGCTTAAATGTCACCGCATCAGTAACTGCCCTGGTTAAGTCAGTGCCCCCCCCCCCAAATATTCTCTATCCTCGACTCCTACTTATTTCCCCCATAACGTTTATTATGATATGTGATTCTTATTTGCATCTTGATTTTTGGCTATTTATCTAAAGGCAGAGACTAGATCTTTTAATTCACCAATGTGTGCCACTGGCCAGGGCAATGCTTGACACAATAAATGGCTTAATAGTTGGATATAGTTGCAACAGATATTCAGAGAAGCAAGAGGCCTGTGGAGTATTCCTAAAAGGATTCATGAGCTTGTCTTTGAAGGGTGAGTGGGATTAGGTGAGAGAGAAGACAGAAGGTAGGTATTCCATGTGCAGGAGAATATTGGCTGTGATACAAAGGATAATGGACATCTGTCTGGGGGACAATGAGGAGATCTGCTAGACTGAACTGTGAGTTTTTAACAGAGTGGGAGGCAGTACGATTGACCTTAAATGAAAGGAACGTACGTGGGCACTGTTGTTGGTTCTTAAGAGGTGAAAGCAGCATGACTCATGGAATGAAAGCATGGCTCAAGAGCACAAGTCAAACAGGCTGCTGGGGCAAAAATAGGTCTCATACATGAAGATAGGGTTGGGATGAAACTAGGTTGGGTTTGGAATGCTGAGGGTCCCTAGAACAGAAACTTAATCCAGAGTTATTTCTAACCCCTCAGGAATTTCAAATCTACCTCTTAGAATTCGAAACAACATGGCATCTTCACTTTCAAGCCATCTTAAAACCTTGGATAGGTTGTCTGTGCTAATAGGTTATCTGACTGGCATTGCATCTTCCAGGCTGTGTGCATCTTATGATTATCCTTCACCATCTCATGGACACCAGTGATCGCCTCTTTGTAGCACCGTTGTGACTGTGGGAGTCTGGATCCTTCTAGTCTTGTCTTTATCTAGGAGTCTCTTCTTCCTGACCTCTTCTCACTTATTTAAGAACATATTTTTAAGCAATATTATCAATCAATGTGTAATTTTGAGGCTTTTATAGGTGTTGCTGTGGTTATTCATAAGATGGGTTTTTTTATGGGGCCTGGACTAGAAGGCAGAGGCTGCTTCCCTGTGAATGTCCCTTTGGTGCTGCTTGCTATTCCCAACACCTGACTCAACATCTTTGTTTATCCAGGTTTATAATCCAAACCAGGGCACTTGTGGGAGATAAAGGGGACACTGTTAATAAATAAACTGGGATAGTACCTGAGACTTCCCTGGGCAATCTGGGGTGTATAGTCACCCTCGTGATATTGTACTTTTTCCACCTATTCTATTGAAATCATGCCTATTGTATTAGTTCCTTATTACTGCTATAATAAATTGCCACAAATTTAGTGGCTTAAAAGAACTCAAATTTATTCTACTATGGTTCAGAATGTCAGAAATCTGAAATAAGTCTTACAGGGCTAAATTCAAGATGACAGCAGGGCTGAATTTTTCTGGAGGCTCTGGGGGAGAATCTGTTTCCTTACTTTTTTCATCTGTCAGATGTTACCTGCATCCTGTGGCTCATGGTACTGCATCATATTGCCTTTACTTCCCCTGCTTCTGGTGGTACTTTTGCCTTTTTCCTCCTTTGATCTTCTTGCCTCCATCTTATGATGACCTATGTGATTACACCTAGGGTTAATCTAGGATAAGCTGTCCATCTCAAGAGCCTCAATTTAATCACACTTGCAAAGTCCCTTTCCCATAGAAGATGACATTCACAGGTTTTAGGGATTTGGAGGCCGTTATTTAGACTACTGTTCCCATCCTTTCAGGTAACGTCTTTCAGGAAACTAAGATGGATTCCATTTTACAAGTGACCTTTCCCAAAGCTGATTTCCAATAGCATCCACTCATTCTTTTCTTCAGTCACTGTGGCTTGTTATGCTGCAATACAGCTAACTTTGGCTCTGCTTTATTCCCCTGAGAAGCACAATGTAAAACATGGGGATGAATTTGATATGGATCCCATCCTCCAGAGTCTTATGTCATTTGCAGAGAATTGCTAGAGGTTTACTGAATATTTATGTCCCATAATCTCGCTCAGGGAAAGAGAAGCTAGATTTTCAGCTGGTCATCTTTCATGGCTTTCCATTGTTGTCAGAATAAAGTCCAAAGTTTTTATATTGACGTACAACGTCCTGCATGATCTGACCTCACACGTTCTCGGGTCTCACTTTGTACCACTTCCTTGCTTCTATACTCAATACTGGATTTCTTGTATCTCCACAGATGGTTTCAAGATCTTTTCCTTTCTCTTATTCTCTTTTTGTCCCCTGCTTCCCTATGGACTTGTGTGTAAGTACATGTGTGAAAACACACATACACACACACACACACACACACACACACACACACCCCTACTGCCTGAATATATCTCTTCTTCAATCTTGAGACCTCCCTAGAACGCACTCACTTATACAAACCTTTCCTGGTCCTCCAATTAGTTTGGTACACTTGTTATACACTTCCATTGCAACTTACACACCTCCTTAACATCTGTTTGAGTAATTGTAATTATTTAATTTGTCATCACTTATTTGTCCATCTTCCTTCCCTTCCCTGCTGAACTGAAAGTTTATCCAGGGGACTTTTCTATTGCATTCACCATGAACACTAGCACCAGGCTTGACATATGAAAGAGTATACTCAGTAAGTGTTTACTCACTGATATTGTGTGAAGAGGATCCTCATTTTGGTGATATTTATCTCAATATCTGCTTACTCACTTGACTTCAAGAGAAATTATATTTTTTTAAAGATTCTAGAAAAATCTTATATCTTTCAAGACACTGGGAAATTTTGCCATTCATGTTGACAAAGAACCTGATGCATCTGATATTACCCTTTTTGTCATACCTCTGATTCCAAGGAGGAAGTAGTAATGATACAAGTCTAGGGCAGGAGCAGTTTAAAGAAATCTAACCACAGTCCAGGCTCATGTGAGGAGATAAGAGAATCAGACTTTGCATCTTCGTTGTATGTCCTTTGATGATTCTCATCCACATAAACTTAGAAAGACTTAGATATGAGTTCATGAAGGGACCTAATTGGTCTCTTCGAACCTGCTGGAAAGAGCTGTCTACACGGGTGTGTAACAGGCTCATCCTGTACCTCTAATGTGTCACATCTCCGAGGGAGGCCAGATTTTTTTCTTCCCCATAATTGTCTACCTTGTCTGCTACTACAAGTTTGTCTTTGGTCTCTTCACACAGTACCATACTCAAAGTGTTTCTTATTTTATTACACAAATATTATTCTCTCTTACTGGGTTAAATGTGTGTGCTTTTGCTAGAGTTGCCAAAACCAGGAGTGTGCTAGTATCCTATCTCTCTTTCTAGTAGATAGTTCTTTAATTGTAGAAAACTATTCATTTTCAGCTTCCCAGAGACTCTTAGCAAGGGTCTATTCTGCTTTCTGAACCTTTCTGGGTTGTAACAATGTGCGCCATATGGCCTCAACAAACACTTCTTTGCAATGCCTAATTTTTTTGCAGCCAGTTTTCCCTCTTGAATGTATGTACTCGATGTGATTTTGCATATGCTTCTTTTATATAATGATCCAGATTCTTTGCTCTTCTGTTACATTCTTTCACCATTGCTTCAAGGTCTTTAGCTTTAGCAAAAGATGACAGTGTCATCTACATATTTGAGGTGTCTCTGGTCCTTGAGTCCTTTTCTTTATCTGTAGAAACCTTGAAAGTTTTCTCAAGGCAGGAGGTGAAGAGCCTTAGTGAGACACCACCTATTAATTCTACACTACAGGCTGACCCTTGCCACCCAATTTTCAAGTTAAATGTGACTCTATCATTTGTGAAGATCTGTGTGGGGCACTTACCATGTGGGTCTTCTATTGCTTCCCTGGCAGGGCTTCCGACAAAGCATCAGTTTCCATTAAGTCAAAATTATTTTCAAGTCTCACAAAAGCCATACAAAATGACTTGTTTATTGCCTATTGTTCAGCCTGCTCAGCAGTTCGAAAGCAAATAAAAAATAGTGCCCACTCTAACTACCCATACATGCTGGGTTACATCAGTTGCTACATGTTGTTGATTGTCTATAAAAAAAAAGGTGTATCTCTGATTGAACTTCTGGGCCACAGAAAATATTAATCAAATGATTAATTAAGAAGCACAATCCTGAATGAATAAATGTCGTCTAAGGAAATGGCCACACTTTCAAACTGATTCAGTCAACACGGTCCCCCAATTCAAAATGCAAGCATTACAAAACAGAAAATAATACACAGAAGCTATGTAAACACCAGGAACACCATACATGCCTACAAAACTTAGATGCCACTCATATCCAGGCAGACTCTGCATACACAACCTCATACATTTAAGTTTGGAGTTTCTCTCTGGGCCCGAGGATACCCTCAGAGTTGCCTTTGCCAGAACTTTCATTTGCTGTCTCCCTCCCTCCCTTCTTATCCATCTCTCTCTTTTCCTTCTTCTCTTCCGAGAGCCTTCCTATCATCGTGCTAAGGGTCATTTATGAAATAGGATTCTGTGATGCAGATTTGTGTATTCAAAGTGGAATATTGTAGGAAGAGACTCAAGTTCTGTAGAAAGATGTTTTAATTGTTATTTATGGCTGAGTAACAACTCTAAAACAGCAGCTTAAAACAACAAATATTTATTACCTCACAGTTTCTGCGGGTTAAGAATCTGGGTGTAGATTAGTTTTTGACTCATGAGGTTGTAATCAAACTGTCAGCTGGGGCTGGGGTCTTATCTGAGGCTTCAGCTGACCAAGGGTCAGGCAGGGAGGGTAGGTCTGAATGCACTTTCAGCTGAATCCACTACTCAGCTGGTTGTTGGCAGGTTTCAGGTTTTCACCACATGGGCCTCTCCTCAAGGCTATATCATGATGTGGTAGCTGGTTTCCCCCACTGTGAGTTCCTCAGGACAGAGCGAGAGAGAGAGAATGCAAAATGGAAACCACAGTCTTTTTATAATCTAATATCAGAAGAGACACCCTTTCAGTTCTGCTATGTTCTGTCCAGGAGAAGTGAGTCATTCAGTGTTTACTACACTCAAGGATAGGGCTGCACAAAGGCATGAATATCAGGAGGTGGGGGTTATTGGGGGCCATTTTAGAGGCTACTGACCACAAGGTCCAAAGATTTCTTTTGCCTCCCCACTCTTCCTTTCCCTTAAAACGGAATCTAAAGAAAAAACGATTAAATGGCAAACAGAATCAGAACCATAAATACAGAGAACAAACTGATGGCTGCCAGCGGGCAGGGGGAAGAGGGATGGGCAAAATGGTCAAAGAGGAGAGGGAGATAGAGGCTTCCAGTTGTGGAATGAGTAAGTCATGGGAATAAAAGGCACAGCATAAGGAATACAGCCGATGATATTATAATAACAATGTATTAGGACAGATGGGAGCTACATTTGTAAGCATAGCGTAATGTATAAACTTGTCGAACCACTGTGTTTTACACATGAAACTAATGTAATATTTTGTGTCAACTATACTCAAAAAATAAATAAGATGGAATTTAAATATAATTCATATCTTTTCTGCAGTTAAATGTGGAAGCAATCACTTATTTCCATTTTGGTGCATTTGCAAATATAGTGATTTTCACAGGGGAATGATTTTCTAATCCCTAACCCTTACCCTGCTTCATCTCTTTTTATTGAAACCTTAACTATGCATCAAGTTGGCCTATCTGATGTTATTTCTGTTATTTATTTGCCAATGTATCCCTGGTGTCTAGCATAGTGTCTTGTGCCCAACTGTTAGTAAATATTTGTTCAATGAAGGAAATAGGCCACCTCCATCAAAAACCATCACCAGTGACCTCTGCCATCATGAATTCTCCTTCCCATCAATGTCCTTGCATTTTGAGAAGGAGTAGGGTTAAACACACAATCTTTGGAGGCCCAATTCCTATATTACATCCTAATTCTGCCCCTTACTGTCCTTGGAGAGGCTATTGAAACTCTCTGTGCCTCATTTTCTTTATCAGTAAATGGTGGTAGGGTTGCTATCGGAGTTCAGTTGGGATAACCTATGTAAAGCTTAAAAGAGTATTTTCACAAAGCTGACACATTGGTGATTTACTTAGTTATTTTGTTGTTGTTGTTGCTGAGTGAATTTTTTTAATTTAAATTCCATTAGCCAACATATAGTACGTCATTAGTTTCAAATGTAATGAAGAAATCAGGGAGACAAACCATGAGAGACTCTTAACTCTGGGAAACAAACTCAGGGTTGCTGGAGGGGTGGTGGGTCGGGGGGGGATGGGGTAATTTGGTGATGGGCATTAAGGAGGGCACATGATGTGATGAACACTTGGTTGTTTCTCATGACTTAATTATTCTCATTATACCTCTCATAGGGAATCTTGTGTTATTGGGGTCCACATACTTATTTTTATTCCAACAAGTAGAATATGTCAGAACAACCATAGTGAGATCACTCATCCATCTCCTTCTACACTGTGATTTCCTTAAAACAGAGACCTTGTCTGATTTGTCATGGTGTCTCTGGGTAGGACTGACATACAGTTACTTTTTAACATGTATTTCTTGGACTTCAGACTAAGTGGGAGCAAGAATAGTAATTTATCTTTGTGTGAGAGAGAGGGAGACTGAGAGAGAGGGAGACAGAGACAGAGATAGAAAGACAGAGAAAGACAGAGTCACAGAGAAATTATTAAGACTCTACTAGTACAGTGCCTTTTGGGAAGATGCTCCCTAGAATTGTGTCCCCAAAATTGTTTTAATTGATTTGAATTAAGGGGCACTTGTCCCTAACCTTACCTTTTCTCCCTGTAGTGATAGTGATTTAACACAGTGAATCCAGACCTTTGCCATATAATACTTTTTAGACCGACATAGGGCATGCCTAATTAAAATGAAACTGACTCATCATGTATATCTTTGGTTTCAATTCCTTATTTGTTTTGGAGCATTATTTATTTCCTTTAATCTCAGGGCATTACCTATTTACCTTAACCTCAGAGACACATCTATGATGATGATTTTTTTTTTTTTTACTTTTTGTTGATCAAAAATACATAATTATAATTCTTTCTTAGGATAGATGATAGTGGTTGAATATTAATAAACATGGTAATAAACTATGGAGATTCTGCTCCCAGCAGACACAAAGGTGAGAATGTACCATATATTAATATTTTCCATGACCATTTTCTCTTAATCCATATTTTCATGAAAAAATTATGCCAAATTTACACTTGCAGAATGAGAGCCTCAAGGGGCTGGTACATGATGTTGAGCTTGATTATGCGTATAATAAGATAAAAATCTAGGGAATTCAAAGATATAACCAGGAGAAAAACAAAAAGTATCCAATTATTTATTTTCAATGTTTTAAAGTAAAAAGAGAAAATGGCAGCTAAATAAAAATTAAGCTATTCATTTCATTGTAAGTATTAAAGCTAAGGAACCAGGTTAGATGGTGCCTTTAGAAGTTGTTAAAAGGTTAAGTTCATTAAAATATTGCATAGTTAGGCTAGTATTGTTTCAGAAGGGAGTTCCAATGAAAATTCAAACAAGGGATGTGCCTAGGTGTTCAAGAAAACATGGGACCAAGTTTTAAAATAACTTATTTTACTAAAATGTAAAGTATAAATTTCTCATTTGGAGTCGGTTTCTACCAGCTGTCTTTTAAGTATTTGCGATTATAGCATAAAGAAAGCTAAAAATGAATAAAGTAGCATGATTCATTTTCTATAAGTTATTTCAAAGATTATAGACTTTCATTTGACGTTTGTGTTAGGAACACATTTTACTTGTACCATTGTGAACATGTGCCGACCTACAATTAAAATTTTGAAAAATGCTGGTGATAGGTGAAGATAGAAAGTAATGGCACAATGACGCCTAACTTTTTAGCAACAGGAAAACCACATCCTCCTCTGTTCTAATTTGTACAAAGAGCACACCAAAGTTCTCCTATGAGCATCATTCCAAGACTACTTCGGGTCAGTGTCCTCAGGATTATTCAAGAGTGTTCGAATACCCTCAAGTCTATTGACATGACTTTGAATTTTGTAATTCAGCTTCTTTGTAGAAGCTGAAGAAAGAAGGATGCTGAAAGCATTACAAAGAACTATGGGTGCCTGGGTGGCTCAGTGATTTAAGTGTCTGCTTTTGGCTCAGATTATGATCCTAGGGTCCTGGGATGGAGCCCCACATCGGGCTTCCTGCTCCATGGAGAGCCTGCTTCTCCCTCTGCCTCTCTCTCTATCTCTCATAATAAATAAAAAAAAAAAATCTTAAAAAAAAAAAGAAATGTGGGTATAAAAGATTAATGCTCAATAACACAACAAAGGAGTGGGGAGTTAAGAGAAGGAAAAGAAAAAAATTTAAATGAAGCACCTGCAGTCTGGTCCTAAGCTGTCATGTCAAATGAAGAAAGTGTTACAGTCTTCTACTCACCGATTGAAAAAAAAGCTGCTCCTTCATTCTGCCTATCTAAGGTCTCATTGTGGTACCACAATATGCTTTTCCTATCACAATGGTCTTATGGTATGTCCTGTTCCCTCAGCGACCACTGCAGTGTCAGGTGAGAAAGTATGGAGAGGAGCCTGGGTGGCTCAGTTGTTGAGCGTCTGCCTTTGGCTCAGGTTGTGGTGCTGGGGTCCTGGGATAGAGCCCCGCATCGGGCTCCCTGCTCAGCAGGGGACCTGCTTCTCCCTCTCCCATCCCCCCTGCTTGTGTTCCCTCTTTTGCCGTGTCTCTTTCTGTCAAATAAATAAATAAAATCTTTAAAAAAAAGAAATTATGGAAATGGATTGATTTATTCTACGACATGAGCACTTCAGGGAAATTACAATATTTGTCCTTTAAAGGGATATTTTAGAAATGATGTTGAGACTGGAAATTTCTAGTCCTGTGACAGGATTGAGGAAGGTCTTTCTTCACCTTTCTGGAAATTGAGACTGAGCAACTGAAGACTTCCCTGTCCCATAGCTCTATTGAGAATAAAGTATTGGGTTTCAGAATAATGAAATATTTTGCATTCTTAAAAGATAATTCTAAGGTTTCTAATTATTGTTTCAGTGAAGTAGAACATTAGAGGCAAGAATAAAACACTTCCTTTTTATCAATAGTCATTGATTTTAAATAATTTAATTGAATCACTATTGATATGCTCCAGTGTGATTTATTGGACTATTCTAAGTGGAATAATACATTACATATAATCTAGATTGTGTTTAAAAATATAATATGGACTCTTAACTTGCTTCACTGTGTATTCTTCTTAGCTTGAGTTTAATATTTGAATATAATAAACCAACATTTAGATTGTGTTAAGTACATTCAGTGAGAAAGGATCTTTTTTTTTAGAGAGAGAAAGCATGCGAGTGGGCCTGGTAGGGAGGCGGTGGGTAGGACCCCTACAGGGGGCTCAGTCTCATGAACCTGAGATCATGACCTAAGCTGAAATCAAGAATCAGACGCTTAACTAATTGAGCCACCCAGGCACCCTGAGAAAGGATCATATTTTTGAAGAGAAATTGTTTTTATTCAAGTTCCCAGGCCTATACTGGAAATATTAAGAAACATAAAAGATATCGTGAGTTACAAATTGACAGTCTAATTAATAAGGTCTTTCCTGCAGGCTGATGTTAAATTCAAAGCAGTCGTGTTTTCCTTTGCTTACATTGGGCTCTTGGTGAAAATCTGGAATCAGGATGGTGTAGAAACATCAGTTTTTTCTGAGCCCTTATTTAACACTGTAGAGGTGGCAAATTTTCCTTGAATGTTCTTTGGGTTTATAAAATTTCATGTATCAGATATTTTAAGTATCAGATATAGATCAAATGATCTGAGAAGGAGTGATTTGCACTAAGACTTCATCCCAAGCAGCCCAGAGGGGTTGATGATGTGCTGCTTCGCTCACGGGGAGGCTGAGCACCTGAAGCTGCTCCTTCGGAAACCTGTGGCTCCCAGATACTATCACAATAAGGTGCTCTGGTTACGTTTTGATCTGAATCTCCATTTGGCCTCCAATATATGGGAATTTCCAAGTTATTGCTTGAAGTTGGGCATCGCAGGGTCTTCTGTCGCTGTGGGGAGGATAGTGAGGTACAGGGAAACAGCATGGATTTTGAAGCCATAGGTTTGGATCATTAGCTGTAAATTGGTTATCTGCTCTGAGCCTGAGTGTTTTCACCTGTAAAATGGGAAATTGGGATCATATGCATCTCATAGGGCTGCAGAGGGGAGTAAATTAGGTGATGGATGAAAAAATATCTAGTCCAGGGCTGAGTTTATTGTAGGCACTCAGTATCATTTATTCTCCTTTTCTTCTATTGTGACCTGAGAGCCACTTCAACCTACTGTGGGCCCTTAGTTGTTCTCATGAGCCTTTATGCTTTTCTCCCTAGGGAGCAGTGTAGCAAGTGTTCTAAGTGCTTAGTACATTGGGATAAACTAACACTAATTGCAAGACAAAATCTGGGAGCTACCCATGGTATTAATTTCAGCCAGTCTGAAGGCTTGAGAACCAGGAACTCCATGAGCTGGAAGAAATTGATGTTTCAGTTCAACAGTGAGGCAGAGAGAAAGTGAGAGAGAGACAGACAGAGTTAGTGCAAACTTCCTGTGTCTTTTTGTTCTATTCAGTCCTCAGTGGACTGGATGAAGTCCACATAGATTGGGGAGGACCATCTGCTTTACTCAGTTCACCAATTCAAATGTTATTCTCTTCTGGAAACATCCTCCAGACACATACCCACAATTAATGTTTAATCACTTGTCTGGGCATCCTGTGGCCCAATTAATTTGGATAAAATTAACCATCATAGCCTCCAAGGAAAATGTTGTATCAACTTAACGTTATCATCAGTAGAGAATGAGAGTGTCTAGTTTCCTAAAATGCTCATTGACACAGGATATTTTAAATTAAAAAAAATGTGACGGTGGAGGAGATATAATTTTTATTCGGCAAAAAATGGCAACATGTTACTATGGCTATTATATATGAAAGATAATGGTTTCTACCTGTTTTGTGAGTTCATTATTAGTTTGGGGAAGATGTTTAATTTTGTCATTGTATTTGATATTTTGCAATCTATTATAGATCTAGATTTCTAGAACAAAACCGATTTTGAGTTTTTCTAAATATTTGTGTCTCCTCTACTTAGATGTTTTCTCTCCCTTGACTTTCTTGCTAAAAGCAAATGTTAATATTGTCTTGTGATTAGTGTGTCTAGTTAAACCCAAGTGCCTAGCCATGATCTAGTTTCTCGGGGGTCCTGTACAGTTGGGTTCTTGTGAAATGAAGTTTTTACTTTTCAAATTTCAGCTTCATTCTCTGAATATTCAAATACATTTGTCAGCTGCTTTCAGAGAAGAGGCTGTGAAAGGATGATGATAAATCTGGAAATATAATTCTGATTTTTTGAAATATAAAATTGTGATACAAAGAGCAGTGGTCCAGTGGTTCCAAATCTAGACCATGTCAGAATCACCAAGGAGATGAAAAAAAAATACTCAAGCCTTGGTTCCACTCCAGACCAGCTAAGAACGTAGAGTCAGTCTGAGATGTTATTTCTGCAAAACTTCCAGGTGATCTGATGGGCAACCAGGATTGAAAAACAAACTAAGGTAACACATGTGGGTTCAAAGCCAGTTGCTTCCCCAGCTCAGCTGTGGCATCTTACTCAAATCAAGTAAAATGCCTGGGCATTCAGAGGCGTGAGATGAGGGTGGAGAGTTCCCGAAATCTGAGCCCTGTCCTGGTTCTGTAGTCGGCCACGTCTTCCCCGATTCATGACTGTCCACAGCCCAAGGGTATCAAGAAGAAATGTTACCATCGCAGGTACATGTCAGTGTATTTGATCGAGCATATTTGTGTGCTTTATATACAGAGTATATCATTTGAAATTAAAATAGAGGAAGTTTTAAGTGATTTCACTCCAGGGTCCTTGCTAAAGGCCGGGTAGCGCTGCCAGTTCTTCTGCGAGAATTACAGATTAGCAAAGTGAGAATTGTAGCAGTTTGGCTGTAAAGATATTAAAAAGTCTAGTAAGTTTAAGTTATTTTCACTCCAGGAAAACTATAATCATTTGAAAGATCGAAGAACAAGAGTGAAATTTAAAATAAGATTACATATTCACAGATCGCTGTGTTGGTAAAGGAGGCCCTGAGGATTGTGTACCTGCGTTTCATTGTGTGAACGGGCTAATACCTTTCTATTTAGTGCAAATGCAGTGTCTACTGAGAATGCTTTAAATCTGTAAGATTTTAAAAATTGTGCCTGATATTTTTGGTGGTGGTGGTGGTGGTGTTACAAGGAAATCCTTTCCTTTCATACCAAGAATAATTTTCTTTATTGAAATGTCAACGTGGTGACATCAATATGAAAAGGTCACTGAGTACCTTCTCCGTCTAGTCCTCAAGATGTGAGCTAATACAATATGCTTGATTAATCCCTTGCTTGGAAATTCTAGAATTGAGAGTTTCCTGGCCAAACAACCCAAAGGAAATGCATCCTAACATTCAAAGTAGAGCTTAAAAAGGGAGAAACTGGCGGTGAGATTGTCCATAGATCTGAATTTATGAGTGTTGATGTGAGTTGATGGAAGTTGCCATGGTCTTATTTAATCTCCTGCATGTGCGTCATTATTAACTTTTTATGCCACAACTGTTCTTGTGTTGAGTGAAGACGATACAAGGGGTGGAGATCCCAGAAGGAGCAACCACACGTTTCTTGGTCCCATACTTAAAGGGATGCTAGAGAGGACGGTAGCATAAAAGATGGAAGAACCCAGGTTTCTCATGAAATTTAAATTGTATAAATTCATAAATGAAAGTTAACCACTTTTTGCTCCTCTGTTTTACCAGTGTATTTTCTAAACTAGGGCAAGTAGGCTAAAATTCATAATTTATAAGCAATCTGTGGAAAAATTAGTGAATTATTTACCACACTTCTGAAAAATGTGTTTGTATCCTATATAAAAATTAGCTACTCTGTTAATCACAGTGGTGCCACAGATATGCTGGAAATTAGGACTTGCAAAAGTGAGTTTGGAAAAAAAAAGAAAGGGTCCTGTAACTCAATCTGAAATGGGAAAACCAAACTGATCCTGAATGGTCTATTTAAACAAGTGCCAATTATTGAATAATTCTCAGACCTAAACAGAAAGTTATTGCATATGGAAAGATTTTTTTTTCCCTTGGAGTGCTTTATTCCAGATGCCCTTTTAAATTGTTTTTAATTCTCTGTGGGCAGTAGATAACTAAACCTACAAAATGTAGTAACGGCAAGGAGGAAGCAATCACGTTGGCCACTTCTAGTTAAGAGTCATGGAGAAGGCATCTGTTACATATGAATTGCAGACTATAAGGACTTTGACAGTCCATAGACCAGACCTAATTTATTAAACTAAGTTTCTAATATAAACAGTAATTTGTTTCAGGCACTGACACTGCAGGTCTGGATTATGTGAACCAAATATAAAGAACTGTATTTCTCTTTTGGAAAGCATGTGCCTTTCGAGCACTGAAAGAAAATAATCTAATATGTCATAATAGTAAATATGATGAACATGGCCCACCTTCCTGAGCACAGGCTGATTCACACTCTTTTTAAATTTTCCAGAAGTTATTTTAAAAGTACTGAGGCATGGTTTATAAACTTCAAAGCACACCTGTGTGTTCTATTCCAAATAGATGAGAAAATGGTGAGACTACTTAGCCAAGGTTCAATCTTTTGTGCATTTTAAAACTGAGCTATAGTTTAAATTGGTGAAAACATTCTCACCTACAAAATCAGCTGATCAGAAAAATATGAAGATTCCCTTGACCCTGTTGTATTAATTTGGAGACAATGATAGAAAAGGGATTCTGAAATTAACATGTTACATAGGGTGGACATTTGGGGAAAAAACCCAAAAAACTATGGACTAAATTTAGCTTTATTTCCAGACTTCTGAATGTGTGTTTCAATTAGGTCAGATAAGATGTGGCTCGATTTTTAAATGGCTGTACTCTGTTTGTGGAAGCATTCACATACATTATCACATAGACTCAGTACCCCTTATTAAATTATTTAGGTGCTGTCAATTCCTATGTGAGGCAGGGAAGAATCCATAACTGCTTGCTTTCTTCTTGTTCTAAAGGGCAGCATATTAGCTAGGATGATTTTGGCTGCAAGTAACCAACTCATCTTAAAATGTGGCTAAAACATTAAGGGCATTTTATTATCTTACAAAACAACAAGTGGATGGCACCTCCATGACTGGTTAATTCAGTGACTTCTTGTGTCTCAATGTTGCCAAACACATGACAGGGTTTTTGTCATGTGTCCCAGTGTAAGGGAGGAAAAATCTTTCTCTGCAATCTTAAGTCAGAGATTCCCATTTGACTCATTGGTCAGAGGGTGGGTCATGTAGCCATGCCTATGTTGACTATAGCCAGGAGAATGGAATTACTGGGATGCGCTTAAACTAATCAGCAATTCCACCCCCTTCCAGAAAGGATAAGGCTGTCTGAGACCTAAAGAAAATCGAGGTACCTTGAACAAAGAGGGAAGCTGCCATTAGGTAGGCAACTGGCAGTGTCTGCCCAAGGTAGGAATGAGAGATATAATTGATAACACCTGAAAATAAATGGTAGGCATTAAAGGAAAATCTGTACAATATCATTTTATCACCTGCAGGCATCTGGGAAGGAGTGTTTTAGTATTTTTCCGTGACAAATTTTACATAATGTAAACAAAAATCTTTATTGCATAATACACTTATAGTAAAGTAAAATTCCAGGGGGAACAATGGAAATACTTAGGCTGAAACATTTAGATCATTCTGGTTGAATCGACTATGCTGGTTAGTCACAAATAGGGTTAGTTTTCTCAAGCCATTTTGGTTTATGTATCCCTGCATTGACCCATTATTGACTGACTACAACCCGCCAACAGGTTGTTTTCATGTTTCAGAGAAGCAATCTGAATTTTTCTCCTACCGAATCACTCACTTGTCAGGGGTAATGTTAGCCCGGTATGGGCAAAATGAGAGAAAAACAGAGTGGGGGAGAGGACAAACATGGTACAGAGAGAACGAATTGTTGGGCACAGTAAGTCCTTTAGGGTTCCTTTATTTTACCACATTGAGTGATATTCTTGTTCTTGTAAGAGATTGATTTAAGTAATTTTTAAGAGTTACTCTTTGAGATATAGCTGTTGCACCTTAGGGTTTTGAAATAATGGCTTGACAAAATAGTCTTCTCTGTCAATAATTGTTGAAGTCCTACTGGAATGGAAAGGAGCTGCCCTAATCCAAGGTGTTCCTGTCTGTAGCAGACATGATGTGCTCTGAATCTTTGAAAATATTTTAAAAAAGTAAGAGTAAAATATTTTATTTATCCAAAAATAAAAAAAAACTGCATTAATCAGAAACACACCAATTCAGGGCGTATCTGGAGAATACTGCAGATTATATCCAGATATTATCTGGAGAATAACTGCAACTGTTTCCCACCACACCGCCCCCAACTATACCCCTAATATCACGTGGTCCTTCTGTTCTGGAACATTCTCACCTGGCCGTTGATCTGATGCCACCTACAATTGTGCTGTGTCCACGGGGAATGGCATTCAAAGATGGAGATAGAAAAACATGCAAACAAACAACAAGAACAAACCCAGTCTTATTTTAGAGCTGCACAACGCCTTGGATTTGGATGTGCATGTTTACATATGCAGGAAATTACTTCAGGAAGGCACATGAGTTACGCACAGCTTTATAGTTCTTAAGACGAAAATTTACTTGTCAGGGTTATTACTGCTTTTTTATTTATAATCTGTTTTCTTCAGAGTATAACTTTTTGGAGATATATATATACATATATATATATCAATATATATTTGGATTGAAAAACTTTGGCATAAGAGCATTCATATAAAGGAAAATCAACCTGGGATTTAAATGAGCCAGGAGCTCACATTAAAATAGTGTAAAATACCACTTTGCTCACCTGCCTTTCCCTCCATGTCCACCACTCCACTCCTGTATTCTGCCCCTGAAAAAGAATTAGGACAGAAAATTGTTCAGACAAAAAGCATTTTAGTTGGAGTCCAGCTACTAGAATTCTTGTTCAGCCATTCTCCTGACTTCCATTCATGCTTTATTTGGGGATAATAGAATTCCTGTTGATTTTTGGATCACCATTTTGGACAAGGCAGTGTGCTTCAATTTCCTCATAAGTAACAGTAAAACTCCATGATTCTTAGAAGTGTAGATTCCTGTTTATGGACTAATGATCTTTGTTTTGCATGCCATGCCTAGAATCATGCAGAAGTTTTAACACTTCAAGGGAAGGATTTCAATTAGATTGGTTCTTACTGCTAAGTAGTTACATAGCTGTTCAATCTGGAATGAGGTACATCTATCATGAGTATAATTTGCTAATTAGAAGTAAAACTCATTTCAAATACAGATTTTTTAAAACCAAGAAATTGCAGACATACAATCACACCTGCAAAAAAATTTGAATTTGAGAATTTTCTCTGCATGTGTTCAGCAGTAAATTTGGTTAAAAATAAAGCAAATTCTATAAATTCACTATAGCTTTCTTATATTAGAATGCTTTTATTTGAGTTTCTCTTTGCGTCAGTGTTATTTCTGGCTTTAGTGTAAAACTTTAAAAGGAATTTTAAAAGTCTGGAGCTTGCATTGTTTGCTTCCTCTGAGAGAAGTAAAAGCAAAATGAGCTTACTTTTTTTTTAGGGTTATACAAATTGTCTTTTTAGAGTTAAATAAGCCTTTAACATGCACAAACTTCTGAAAAGTATCTAAGTTTGGTATTTAAAAGAATTTCCATTTCTTAAGACTGTTTCCTTGTAAAATAATAAAAAGTGAACATAGGTGCATTTTTGAGCCTATATGATTTATTTTTTTCACCAAATCTCATGTAAAATGAGAAATCATTGTTGCTAATAGTTGCTGCCTTAGAACATGGGCTCCAGCAGAACACAATATTTTACTTTTTATTTGTGATATTGTTTTAATTTTAATAACTTTGATAGGGCACGGGAAGCAGGTATAAATCATAGTAAGGGAGATTATTGATCAGTTAAATTTAAAAGTTTTGGGGTCTGTCACATTAAAGAAGCTCAATTCATCTATTCTAAACTAGAACAAAGCATTATTCCAAATGGTCTCTTTATCCAGCATTGAGGGGATTAAATCTGATGTGTCAAATTTCTAAAACAACTTTGCAATATTTGTCTTAAATAAAATTCAGACACTTTCCCCCCTAATTTTTACTTCCATTCATGCTTTAGTTGGGATAATATAATTGTTGTATTTCTGATTCATTCTGACAGTAAACTATATATTTTTCCTTATATCTCTTGTCTGGTAAAAATTACCTTAATAACTATATTCTTACCAGCAGCTATAGTTTATCCATTGGGAAGGTATCTAAATACAAAAATGTTGTAGTTGATGTGATACCCTAAGTGTGGCAGAGTTGCTATCCAGCAGATGGTCACACCAGAGTCTAAGGGAGCAGAGAACAATATTAGCTTGAAGCTAATGGTTCTGCTTTTCAGCTTTGTTGATGGAATACTGTGTTCATTCCGCTTCCCCCTCACATGATCTTTATGGTCAATAGCCAGGGATGCTGAGTAATTGGTTTGGGTCCCAGGGAGAGGATCTGGTAAAAGGAGGCCATTGTTTCTTATTGCATTCCCTGACCGACTCTTAAACTATTTGTGCTTGCCCATCCTGGGCACCTCAGACCCTGAGGGATAATTTCTGACTCATTCTCACAATGAATCTTGCCCTTACCATATGAATTAAGTTTCCTGAACTCTGGAGATGCTATGCCAGGGGATGTATTGGGTAAATGGTGGTTATTGGGGTGAGAGTCAGGTAGGTTACAGGTGGGACTTACTTCTTTGTGTAAGATCAGATATAGGAAGCTGATTATCTTTCTGATTTTTTAATAATATTTCCAAGAGATACTTTATAAAATGACATTAAGTTGATTGGAGTTAGTGACCAGGATAGTAAAAAAGAAGAAAATGTGGTGCTATGGTCTGAATGTTTGTGTGCCCCAAATTCATATATTGGCATCCTAACCCCAAAGGTATTAGGAGGTGGGGCCCATGGAAGGTGATGAGTTCATGAGGCCAGAGCCCTCATAACTGGTATTAGAGCCCTAATAAATGGGACTCCAGAAAGCTAGCTCGTCCCTTCCACAATGTGAAGACTCAGCACAAAGGTGAGATCCATGAACCAGGAAGTGGGCCCTCACCAGACATTTGCCCATGCTATGATCTTGGACTTTCCAGTCTCAAGAATGATGAGAAATAAATGTTGGTTGCTTATAAGACATCCAGTGTATGATATTTTTGTTACAGCAGCTTGAATGGACTCAGACATACGGTCATTGCTATGATAAACTATTTGGGCTCGAATTCTTTCCTTATGTGTTTCTATTTTGCAAATAGTGCTGTCTTTGAAACTTTGAGAGCAACCTATGTGGAAATTAGTTATCAGAAAGAAGAGTGGAATAGGAATATGACCTTACAAAAGCAACGACAATAAGCCAAATTTTTTTCCGGCTTGGAATGACTGGTAGGCTTCTAGATGCTTGCCGTTTTTGCTCCAAAGCCGGGAAGAGAGGCTTAATTTCCTCCACTGCATTAAAGACCAGGAAGAAGCAAGGGGTTCTAATGTAGATGGATCCTAACACCTCCTCCTCAACATGGAATTTTTTGGATCTGTGCCCAGAATCCTGCAAACAGGACCACTACTCAGAATAATAATGGTTCAATTGTCTCTGCACATTTAGACTCCTGCGTCCCTTAGGCTCCCAGCATTGATGCATCCAGTACACCCATAGTTCAGGATTTGCAAACTCGATATGCCCCCACAGGCCCAGATCATCAATCTAAACAAGTCAGCTGTGTTGGGGGCAAGCTGTGGCCACGTGGGGAACACAAGCTCTTTCTCAACAGGGTCCCGGTGACAGCTTTTGTTGCCAAGTAAGAACAGAGTTTTCAAGAGAAACTAGAAGTTTAGATTTTCATGGAAAAGATGGACTTTTTAATGTGAAATCTAACAATTTTTAAACGTTGGCAACTGAATAAAACTTAGGGGAAAAAAAAAACGCATCTACCAGTCAGATGGCAGCAGTGAATTTGATACCTCGGCTCTAGGTGTAGTTTGGTTGCTTGTCATGTTAGCAATGACAGTAACCAATATTCTCTTCCTAGGCAGAGAAGTATAATCACACATAGATATATTCACTAAAGCAGACTTTGTGCTTAAGGACACACATGGGGGCAGTTTTTGTTTATGTTCATAAAAGGGGAGAATTTGATCAAATCTGAGATTTTTCTTTTTAATATACAGAGTCAATACTAGTTTTTGATATTCCAGTATATACTTTAATGCACTGAAATACCAATGTTTTTGTTAAAGTAATTTTTTGGCATTAGAAATCTGCAACTTGAAACATTTACATACCAAGACATACCTAGAATGAAAGTTTCTAATCAAATAAGGTTTAGAAAGTATTTTTTCTGTACCTCCCTAACCTGCATAAGGAGGAAGAAATAGAACAACACAAAAATTTCTTTTGGAACAAGAGTGTATGCAATCATACTCTATGTCAAAGACTTTAAACGAGTGGAGTGTGTGACCATAAAATTATACAAGTAACTGTGAATCAGAATCTCTACCTACTATGATAAAAACCAGTAACTGTAAAGTGGGGCTGGAAATGCTTTTTCTTGAAACTCAATTATAACATGCTATCAATAAAAGGTCTACAGCAATAGTACAAACATTTGATATTAAATAGTGATTTAAAGTGCTGCCCTATATTACAACCAATATATGTACTGACAAATTATGACTAATTTATAAATGAATACAAGTGAGGTTTCCTTATTTTTTCTTGTGAGCTTATATACACTTATTACTCCTTAAATGAGCTCAAATACTTTCACCTAAATGACCTATTCGAGATCCATATTCTAGTTAGCTTTCCTCACCCTTGCATGACCTTTTTGCAAATAATATCTCCCTTGGCACATTTTCCCCATGATCTGCTACCTGAATAATTGAAATACATCTAACATGTATTTTTGTATGAACTTTCAAACTGCAGTAGTCCATTTTCTTTTTGTAATTCACACAAAATTAATTGTGCTATTTTTTTTCAACTCTCTTCCTCACTATTTTAGGTTATGAGAACAAAACATGATACCAAACAGTTCAATTTTCTTTGTAAAAATGTCATGAATACAATGAAATATACTACAAAACACATAGTAATTATCAGGGAGAGAATGCAGTTTCATTTGTGAGGGGGGGGGGAAGTTAAATCTTGGAACAGACAGCTTCCAGATTTTCTGACTGCCACTCGGGTGTTCAGCCGAGCTGCTCTGTACTACAACCTTTGTATTTGAACTACAGAGCTCACAGCAGTTTTTGCCCAACCTCAGGGTTGTGTGTTAGCACTTGCTGAAAGGGGACCAAATGTTTGATATTTCTGAATAGATTCTAGGGGTTATGAATGTTCCATTATGCTTTTAGAGAGGGTACTAAATTTTATAATTTGTGCACCTGTAATATATTAGTTATTTTGCATAAACAGTATAGTTTACAGCTGAAATAGAAAACTGAGGTCAGAATAAACAGGTCTTGTTAAGTAGAATATATAAAGCAACTACCACCGTGCTGGTTTTTTTTTTTAAGTGTGAAAATCTCAAAGGGTTGCCTTGAGATTTTCAGAGCAAAAAGTGATACTGAGCAAAGACTAGCAAACTGCAAGAAATGTAATCAGTGCATGAAAATTAAGCTTGATAGAAATGTTTCAGTAGAGGCCACCTAAATCAGGCTAAACTATCAATTATTAAATATTTTACATATGCAAATGAAATGCATCTGAGACTAGTTTAAAATCAGCATGACCAATAAGGAAACAGTCAACAGATGTATTAGTTAACCTTTAAAGTGATATTGTAGGAGTAAACTTTTTCATAATAGTTTTATTAAGCTGCCTTCTTTGATCCAAGATACTCAGTGAACTTAAGATAATCATTTATCCTTATCGGGCAGATAGCTTACAGAGAGGTTATGTCTTACAGCTTAACCTTAAGCTTACAGAGAGGTTATGCCCAGTGGGAGTAAATCCATTTTAGTTGTGATACAACGAACATTGGGTCTATATGACAGATACTTAAACTACTACGTGGAGGGGTGCCTGGGTGGCTCATTTGGTTGTGTCCAACTCTTGATTTTGGCTCAGGCCCTGATCTCCGCGTTGTGAGATGGATCCCCAAGTTGGGCTCCGTACTCCGCAGGGAGTCTGCTGGAGATTCTCTCCCTCTGCCGCTGCCGGTGGTGTGTGAGTGCGTGCGTGTGTGTGCGTGCATGCTCTCTGAGATAACTTTTAAAAACAAACAAAACACCTGCATGTTGGTGGTGGTGGACTCAGGGGAAAGGTGGGTGCCTATACTATAAAATGCAGAAGTGATTGGTGGCTATTTTTACAAATAAGATCTTTTTATTTCCTGAAATGACAGTAAAATGCTCTACATGAAAGGAGCTACTTTTTGAATACAAAAATTACTAGCTGTGTGTATCCCCTCTATTCCTGAGCTGCTGTTGGGGGGTGGAATTCTGAGATATGGAATAAAAAATAATATTCTTCCTGGCTCTGGCAAATCCTCAACATGTGACCTAGGACACGGGGCAAGGCAGTGAGGATGGCAAGAGAAACACCCTGAGCATTGCAGGTTATGTTGTTGCTCTTAAAGGTCAAAGGTGGCATCTTCAGCTAAGTCAGGCCGGGAGGCAGCAACAAATCCCACTTGAGTAGGAGCATGGAGTTGAGGGAAAACAAAACTCCTCTCCCTAGTTGGCTTGAGGGTCTGCTCAGGAAGTATTAACCTGATATACAAAGTGTAGACATTTTATTTTGCCATACTTAAAACGAGGACTTGGACTTGCAAATCTCTGAGGTCTCTTTAAGTCTGGAAACTTGAAAGCCTTTTCCATTAAACTAGGCTTCAGTCATTTCCTGGCGTTGGGCCTTTCTACCTGGACCAAACACCGAACACCACTGTGCAACCTTTCTTCATCACTCATGGAGAGGCACTGATTTCCCTTGAATGTCTGGTTTTTCTGTACCCTCCGTATCATTCTTTCTTCATTCTTTTGCCTGTGGAATGCTCCTCTCTCATGGGCTTCTATATGTTTTAAATACTTGAGCCTTTGCACATTTCTTCCAGGTTTGTCGGGTTGTATTCCCAGAAGCAAATGTTTCATTTAAAATATATCTGGTTTAAATTATTTTTGTGAAAACTTGGAATGTATAAATTTTAAAAGTACAAATATAAAATGAATATTTTCAATTGTGGGGAAGGGATGCCTGACTGTATGGCAAAGTGTTAAGTGAATTAGAGTATTTTAAAAATTATATATTGTAGATGAGTTGGGATTTTATGAGGGTCTTTGCAAATGTGAAAAAGGTGGTATGTTTCTTTTCATTAAAAGGCTACACCTTTTATTTTTAAGTTTTAGTTTTAATTCCAGTCACTATACAGTGTTATGTTAGTTTCAGTTGTACAACATAGTGATTCAACAGTTCCATACATCACCTGGTGCTCATCACAGCAAGTGAACTCCTTAAGTCCTATTACCTATTTTACCCATTTCCCCCCATCCACCTCCTCTCTGGTAACCATCAGTTCTCTGTAATTTAAAGAGTCTCTTTCTTGGTTTGTCTCTCTCTCTCTCTCTGTTTTCCCTTTGCTTGTTTTGTTGCTTAAATTCCGTATATGATTAAAATCATAGTATTTGTCTAACTTATTTTGCTTAGCATTATAGTCTGTAGCTCCTTCCATGTTGTTGAAAATGGCAAGATTTCATTTTTATGGCTGAATAATCATTGTGTATATAGAACACTTCTTTATCCAACCATCTATTGATGGAACTTGGGCTGCTTCCACAGTTGGCTATTGTAGATAGTGCTACTATAAACGTAGGTGTGCATATATCCCTTTGAATTAGTGTTTTTGTTTTTGGGGGCTAAATACTTAGTAGTGCATTGGTGAATTATAGGGTAGTTCTACTTTTAACTTTCTTGAGGAACATCCATACTGCTTTCCAGAGTGGCTGCACCAACTTGCATTCCCACCAACTATGGAAGAGAGTTCCCCTTTCTCTGCATCCTCACCAACACTTCTTTCTTGTCTTGTTAGTTTTAGCCTTTCTGACAGGTATGAGGCAATATCTCATTGTAGCTTTGATTTGCATTTACCTGATGATGAGTGATGATGAATATCTTTTCATGTATCTGTTGGCTATCTGTATGTCTCTGGAAAAATTTCTATTCATGTCTTCTACCCATTTCTTAACGGATTATTTGTTTTCTGGGTGTTGAGTTGCATGAGTTCCTCATATATTTTGGATACTAACCTTTTATTGGATAGGTCATTTGCAGATATCTTCCTCCATTCCATAGGTTGCCTTTTAGTTTAGCTGTTTGTTTCCTTTGCCGTGCAGAAGCATTTTATTTTGATGAAGTCCCAATAGTCCTTTTTGCTTTTCTTTCCCTTGCCTCAGGAGTCCTATCTAGAAAGAAGTTGCTGTGCCCGGTGTCAAAGAAGTTACTGCCTGTATTCTCTTCTATGCTTTTTATGGTTTTAGGTCTCAAATTTAGGTCTTTAATCCATTTTGAATTTGTTTTTGTGTGTGGTTTAAGATAGTGGTCCAGTTTCATTCCTTTGCATGTGGCTGTCCAATTTTCCCAACACCATTTGTTAAAGAAACATTCTTTTGCCCATTGGATATTCTTTCCTGCTTTGTCAAAGATTAATTGACCATGTAATTGTGGGTTCATTTCTGAGTTTTCTATCCATTTCATTGGTCTTTGTGCCTATTTTTGTGCCAGTACCATACTGTTTTGAAGACTATAGCTCTGTAATAAGTATAACTTGAATTCCAGATTTGTGATGCCTCCAGCTTTGCTTTTCTTCTTCAAAATTGGTTTGGCTATTCAGGGGGTTTGTGGTTCCATACAAATTTTAGGATTGTCCTAGTTCTGCGAAAAATGCTGTTGGTAATTTGATAGGGATTGCATTAAATGTGTAGATGGCTTTGGGTAGTATAGACATTTTAACAATATTTGTTCTTCCAATCCAAGCACATGGAATGCCATTCCATTTCTTCATGTAGTGTTCAATTTCTTCATTAGTATCTTATAGTTCTCAGAGTACAGGTCTTCTACCTCTTCGGTTAGGTTTATGCCTAAGTATCTTATTATTTTTGGAGCAGTTTTAAATGGGATTGTTTTATTTTTCTTTTTACTGCTTCATTATTGGTGTATAGAAATGAAACAGATTTCTGTACATTGATTTTTGTATCCTGCAACCTTACTGAATTCCTGTATCAGTTCTAGCAGTTTTATGGTGCAGTCTTCTGGATTTTCTATATATAGTATCATGTCATCTGCAAATAGTAAAAATTTTACTTCCTCACCATTTGGATGTCTTATATTTCTTTATGCTGTCTGATTGCTGTGTCTAGGACTTCTGGTACTATGTTGAATAAAAGTGGTGAGAGAGGACATCCTTGTCTTGTTCCTTATGAGAGAAAGGATCTCAGTTTTTCCCCTGTAAGGAAGATGTTAGCTGTGGGTTTTTATATATGACCTTTAGTACATTAAGGTATGTTCCCTCTAGACAGACTTTGTTGAGGGTTTTTACCATGGGAATGGATGTTGTGCTTTGTCAAAGGCTTTTTCTGCATCTGTTGAAATGACCATATGGTTCTTACTGTTTTCTTATTGACGTGATGTATCATGTTGATAAGTGAGTATCAAATGACCCTTGTAACCCAGGAATAAATCCCATTTGATTGTGTGAATGACTTTTGAAACATATTGTTGGATTTCATTTGCTAGTATTTTGTTGAGAATTTTTACATCTATATCAGGGATATTGGCCGATAGTTCACATGGGCTCCCTGCCCCCCTCTTATGGTGTCTATCAGCTTGTGGTATCAAGGTAATGCTGGCCTCATAGAATGAATTTGGCAGTTTTCCTTCCTTTTGATATTTTTTGGAATAGTTTGAAAAGAATAGGTATTATCTCTTCTTTAAATGTCTGGTAGAATTCCCCAGGTGAAGTCATCTGGTCCTGGACTTTTGTTGTTGGGAGTTTTTTGATTACTGACTCAATTTCTTTGCTGGTTATGGGTCTATTCAAATTTTCTATTCCTGTTTCAGTTTTTAGCAGGTTATATGTTACTAGGAATTCATCTATTTCTTCTACATTGTCCAATTGTTGGCATGTAGTTTTTCGTAGTCTCATAATTGTTTGTATTTCTGTGGTGTTTGTTGTTATTTCTCAGCTTTCATTTTTGGTTTTATTCGAGTCCTTTCTCTTTTTTTCTTGATAGGTTTGGTTAGAGGTTTATCAATTTTATCAATTTTATTGACTTTTCCCCCCCAAAAGCACCAGCTCCTGGTTTCACTGAACTGTTCTATTATTTTCTTAGCTTCTATATAACTTATTTCTGCTCTAGTCTTATTTCCTTTCTTCTGCTGGTTTTAGATTTTGTTTGTTCTTTTTCTAACTCCTTTAGGTGTAAGGTGAGGTATTTGAGATTTTTCTTGCTTCTTGAGGTAAGCCTGTATTGCTATAAACTTCCTGCTTAGAACTGCTTTTATTGCATCCCAAGGGTTTTGGAACTTCATATTTTCAGTTTCATTTGTCTCCATGCATTTTTTTTTTTTAATTTTGTCTTTGATTTCTAGCTTGACCCATTCATCGTTTAGTAACAGAATTTAACCTCCCTGTATTTGTGGTCTTTCCAGATTTTTTCTTGTGGTTGACTTCTAGTTTCATAGCGTGGTGGTCAGAAAATATGCATAGGATGACTTTGCTCTTCTTGAATTTGTGGGGCTTGTTTTGTGGGCTAATATGTGATCTATCCTGGAGAGTGTTTTGTGTGCACTTGAAGAATGTATATTCTGTTGTAAGAAGGAATGTTCTGAATATCTGTTAAATCTACCTATTCTAGTGTGTCATTCAGAGCCATTGTTTCCTTGTTGACTCTTCTGTTTAGATAATCTGTCCATTGATGTAAGGGGAGTGTTAAAGTCTCCTGTTACTTTAATATCGATTAGATCATTTATGTTAGTATTAACTGTTTTATATATTTGGGTGCTCCCATGTTGGGGGCATAAATATTACAATTGTGGTATCTTGTTATTGGATTGCTCCCTTTATTATGCTACAGTGTCCTTTTTCTTCCTCTTTTTACAGTCTTTGTTTTTAAGTCTATTTTGTCTGATATAAGTATCACTACCCTGGCTTTCTTTTGACATCCATTTGCATGATAGTTGTTTCTCCATCCCCTCACTTAAATCTGCAGGTGTCTTTAGGTCTAAAATGAGTCTCTTGGAGGCAATATAAGTAGATGGGTGTTGCTTTTTTATCCATTCTTTATTGAAAGTAATTATATTTATTGTCATTTTATGGTTGTTTCTGAAGATTTTCTCTGACCCTTGTCTTTCTCTTTCATGGTTTGCTGATTTTCTTTAGTGATGTATTTGGATTTCCTTCTCTTTATTCTTTGCATATTAGTTGTTTTTGATATATGGTTACCATTAGGTTTATATATAACCTTTTCATATAGCAGTCTATATTAAGTTGGTGGTTATTTAAGGTTGAACCCATTTCTTTGCTCCTCTACCCCCCATGTTTTAAGTATATGTTGTCATTTTTAATATTCTTTTATTTTGTGAGCAACTTGACTGATTTTTTTTTTTTCAGAAATCATTTTTACTGCTTTTGTGTTTCACACCTTCATATTGTCAATTTTGGTCTTTCCTTTCCACTCAGAGTCCCCTTTAATATTTCCTGCGGGGCTGGCTTAGTGGTCTTGAACTCCTTTAGTTTTTGTTTGAGAAACTCTATCTCTCCTCCATTCTGAATGATGGTCTTGCTGGATAGAGTATTCTTGGCTGCAACTTTACTAGCTTTATGGGGCTTCCCTTGTAAATGTCTTCTTTTGCTGCTTGTAAATTTTTTTCTTTATCACTATATTTTGCCAATTTAATTACAATGTCTTGGTGTGGATCTGCTTTTGTTGATTTTGTTGGGGGTCCTCTGTGCCTCATGGATCTATATATCTGTTTTCTTCCCCAGATTAAGGAAGTTTTCAGCTATTATTTCTTCAGATACATTTTCTCCTTTTTCTCTCTCTCCTGCTGGGATTCCTTTAATATGAACATTATTAGGTTTGATGGAGACACTGAGTTCCCTAAGTCTATTCTAACTCTGCATCATTCTTTTCTCTCTCCCTTGTTCACCTTGATTACTTTCCATTATTCTGTCTTTTAGGTCATTTGTCCATTCCTCTACTTCCAGGCTATTGTTCATCGCATCAGGTGTGTTTCTAATCTTGTGTACTGCACTCCTCATCTCTGATTGGTTCTTTTCTTTATCTCTGTGTTGAGGGCCTCACTGATGTCTTCTACTCTTTTCTGCAGTCCAGTGAGTATCCTTATGATCATTGCTTTAAATAGTCCATCAGGCATGTTACTTGTGTCTCTTTTGCTTAGAGCTCTTGCTGTGGTTTTATCTAGTCATTTGGGACAGATTTCTCTGGCTTCTCATTTTGTCTAAGTCTCTGTGCCTGTTTCTCTGTGTTAGGGAAGTCAGCTACATGTCCTGTTCTCGGGAGTTATGTCCCTATGAAGAAGAGGTCCTGTGGTTCCCTGCTGTGCAGTGTCCCCTGTCCTCCAGGACCTGGTGCTTCCCGGAGTGTCTCCAGTGTATGCTGCGTGGGCTCTGTTGTTTTGTCCTGGTCACTTCATTCTTTAGGCCAGTCATCTGCAGGAACCTCTCTTTGCCTGTTGTGGGCAACGTTTGGTGGTACATTTTAACTAGGTGTGCTCTGGTCTGGTGTGAAGTGAGACTCATCACCATCACCTCCCAAACTGAGGCTCTGTGAAACTCCTGCATCGGGGGAGGAGGTGTAGTCAGGGGTTTGGACATTTGGGAGAGGGGGTCTGTTGTGCTAGGTCTGAGGAAAACATGATTGGGAAGGGTACTTCCAGCAGAGTGCAGTGGTGTGGGGCTTGGTATAAGCAAGTTAGGTAGCTAGTTTAGGTGCTGTGCTGGTTCCTGCAGGTGGCTCTGTGTTTATGCTGAGGGGCAGGGGAGGGAAATGGCATCTCTCAGTTCCTTTGCTCACAGAGGGGTCTTTCCATGAATGCTGTCTCTCTGGGGTGTGCTCTGAGGTGAGCAAATAACCTCCCCACAGTGGCTCGTGGAGCTCTTTAAATCAGTGTTTCCATGCTGTGTGTCTGTAGGCTGTTTACCCTGCCTTCTCTCCAAGAGCACCCGGATGCCTCTAGGATCTCCCCCAACCATGCCCACTGACCTTTAGAACTCTAGGCTCTAAGACTTGCTGGTTGCCAGAACTCACAAATTTGGGACCCTTTTTATTTCCGAGCCAGTTGCTGAGAGGAATCATTTTCCCTGTGAGCTCCCTTGTGTGCTAGTCTGTCTCTGCCTTCTCCCACCACAGCAGCCATGCTCTCTCTCCCAAACTGTGTCTCTGTGCTTCCTACCTTCTTTGATGTGGGTTAATCTCTACCTATAGTTGTGGGGTTTGTTCTTCCAGTCCTCATGTTGATTTCTGGGGAATTTGGGATGATTTGATAGTTATCAAGTTGTATTCGTGGGACCAAGTGAACCTAGGGTCCTCCTATTCTGCTGCCATGTTCCCCTCCCCTATGGTGGTTGTTTTTTTTTTAACTTTTAATTCTTTTTACATTTCCACTGAAACATCTTTATTTTTAGTTGTTTTTATGAAAGTTATACTTGAGACATCGTTTAAAGAGTTACTGTTAACAACGGCTTTATTTATGAAAAATAGCAGTTCCCGGACTTCTCCTTTCCTGATTCTTCCCCTTCCAAAGGCAACACTTGTACCTCTTTTGGGTAATTATTTTAGAAGTTGCTTCCACATCTCTGAATAACATGTTTGTATTATTGTTATTCTCTATTTTTTGGTTTCCCACTACAGAAGATGTGGATTTGTCACCTTTTTCTCTTCCTCCTCCTACCAGACACTCACAACCTTGTCCATTTTTTCTAATACAGGTTTTTGAGGGCAGAACAATAATCAGTTTCTGGCTATACAGATACCATCCATACATGAGGTAGGAAATGAACTACATTGTTTTTAAAAACAATTTTTTTCTTTAAATTGAAGTGTATTTAACAAAGACTTTTATATTAGTTTTAGGTGTACTATATGATTCAGTGATTCTATACATTACTCAGTGTTCATCAAGATAAGTGCACTCTTGATCCCCTTCATTTATTTCACCCTTCCCCCCCCCTTCCCCTCTGGCAACCACCATTTTGTTCTCGGTGTTTAAGAGTCCTTTTGTTTGTCTCTTTTTTTCTTTGTCCATCTGTTTTGTTTTTTAAATTCCACATACGAGTGAAATCATATGGTATTTGTCTTTGATTGACTTAATTCACTTAGCATTATACCTTCTAGGTTCACCCATATTGTTGTAAATGGTAAAATCTCATTCTTTTTTATGGTTGAATAATATTCCTGTGTGTGTGTGTGTATGTGTGTGTGTGTGTGTGTGTACGTACCCACAGATATATATACACGTGCACATACATCTTTTTTAATCCATTCTTCTATGGGTGGATGCTTGGGTTACTTACATATCTTGGCTATTACAAATAATGCTGCAATAAACACAGGGGTGCGTCTGTCTTTTTGAACGAGTGTTTTTGTTTGCTTTGGTAAATAGTAGCAAAATTACTGGGTCATATGGTAATTCTATTTTTAATATTTCAAGGAACCTCTACATTGTTTTCCACAGTAGCTGTTCCAATTTGCATTCCCACCAACAGTGCACAAGGGTTCCTTTTTCTCCATATCTTTGAAAAGAGGTTTTAAAAATAATACTTTTAATGGAGAATAGGAGGTTCAGAGTTTAAGAAGATATGTTTATCTGTAATTAGAAACAATGTTAAACTTTTCCCAGGTATCCCATGAAGAGAGTCTTTTGATAACATATATTCACTGAAGTCTGTTCTGTGGGAAAGGATGTGCAGGGATCTAGGGTATGGATGGTGAGGGAGTGGGAGATGGCAAAGATGAGTGAGACACTGGCCTTGGCCCCAGAGAGTTTGCAATCTAGCTGGATGAATGTGTAATGAAATGAGTGCATGGATGAAAGGGCTGAGAAGAGAAAGACTGGGTAGAGATGTTTTGATCACTAAAAGAGCTAATGTTAAGTTTCTGTACTGGGAACATAGATTTAACAGTGAATTGTGGACACTTTCTTCTTTTTTACTTCACAACCATTTTATTGAGCAAATAAGACTTGAGTAGCCATTTTAGGATACAAGTTATAAGCCATAACTTTAAAAGAATGACTTTAAAAGTTAGACTTTTGAATAAAGAAGTTATTAATTTTGTACATTTAAGGGGTATCAAGTGGACATGCAGGAAATAAACTTGTTTTGAGTTGTTGCTTTAATGGTTATTTTATTTTAGAAACTTCAGCAATGAAAAGTAGACTTCTTAGATTGCTGATGACAAAGTGTTGAAGAGATCACTTGAGATTTCCTCTTCTCCATGGGCAATTTGGTGTCCTACAGAAATCTGGGGTAGAGGGCAGCTGGGAGGGGCTTTCGGATGCAGCCACTGGAAGCAGGGAATTCTGAAGGGAGCTAGAGTGTGGTGCAGAAGGCCTGAAGTTTGGACCCATCTCTCTTATTTATTTACCTTTTGATCTGAACTTCCCTGATCTTTGGTTTCTTGGTTCATGACAAAAGAATATTAATCCCCACTCTGCCTATATCACAACATTGCTATCACATTAAAATGGGATGCTGTATGTGAAAGTTGTCTGAAAACTTGTGAAACCCTATGTAGATGCAAAAACTTGAGATGAAGGAATAATAAATTTGTGTCTGTTTCTCCAGGCATTTTGGTCTCTCCATTTAGAAAAGTTAATTCATAGGTAAAGGGATATTATCTTTTTAGAATAGTAAACCAATATATTTTTTGAACTTGGTAATCTCTGGTTTCTAATTGTGTTCTGCTTGCTCATCTAACAAGAGCTGAGCCTGGTGAATCTGGGCCTCAAGGTTATTAAAAACCAGGGGTAGCTAGACCTGGGGATATGGCGCAAGGGAGTCCTTACCATGTGGAAGGGGAAAAATGCCATCCCTTCCCTCCTTAGAGGAATGTGGGAAGAGGAGAGGAAGGTCAGGTAGGATGAGAAAACCTTTGATGAAATCCTCATGGAAGCTAAATCTTGAGTGAGGGCAGAGAGCTGTAGAACCTTTTAGAAAGACATGGGGAAACTGGAGAATACCAGAACTAATGGATCAGTTTCTCAAGCACTGTTCTCAGTGCCATGTGCAATGTGGCTTTGACAAATAGGGCAGCTCTCAGAGAGGAGCTGTAATGAGGGTGTTTAAGCTTCTCAGCCTGTGTGTGGTCTGTAGGGGATTGAAATGCATTTGTGTGATGCCCCAGTGAGCTTAGGTAAGGGCAGGATCAGCAGTTAGCAGCAATGGATGCCTTTGCATGCTGAAAGGCCAAGGAGAACTGGTACATCACCAAGGATTCTGGGATGACAAGGCCGCCAGCATGGACACAAGAGGGGAGGAAACATTTCAGTGGTTAGTAGACTTGGCTCTTCCTCGGCCACTGCTATGAGATCACATGACAGCTTGCTCTTGACGTGGGGGTAGCAGAAGATGGAAGAAAACTTATAAATGTTGATTCATCCCAAGTTATCACCTGAAGGAGGTAACTCAGGTTGGAAAAGATGGAGACACAATGAATGGGCAAGTTTTGTATCTTTACTACCACTTCCTCATCTTACCTCCATCCCACAGGGTGGAGGCTTAGGAAGAAGATAAAGCTGCAACAGAAAAAAAGAAATTTAAGAAGCAGTGTGAGAAAATGTTACTCTTCTACATACATATATATATATATATAGTTTTTGACTGTAGTCCCGATACTGTACTTTTCATCTCTGTGACTTACTCTATAACTGGGCATTTGTACCTCTTCATCCCCTTTATTTCACCCCCACCTCCCCTCTGGCAACCACCAGTTCTCTGTGTTTGAGTCTGTTTGTGCATTTGTTTCATGTTTTTAGATTTCCCATATAAATAAAATCCTATGGAATTTTATTTCTCTGACTGACTTCACTTAATATCCTTTAGATTCATCCATGTTGTTGCAAATGGCAAGATCTCATTCTTTTTTTTATGGTTGAGTAATATTCTCTCTCTCTACATATATGTATGTATGTGTATGTGTATGTGTATCCATCTACATATATGTATATAAAATCACATCTCATTTTCTTTATCCATTCGTCTGTTGATTGACACTTGGGTTGCTTCCATACCGTGGCTATTGTAAGTGCTGCGAAAAATGTGGTGGTGCAGGTATCTTTTTGAATTAGTGTTTGCTTTCTTTGGGCAAATACCCAGTAGTGGAATTAATGGATCCTATGATATTTCTATAATTTTTTTGAGGAACTTTCATCCTGTTTTCCCACAGTGGTTGCACCAATTTTTCTTCCCACCAACAGGGTAGGAGTATTTCCTTTTCTCCACAACCTCACCAACATTTGTTATTTCTTGTGATACTAGCCATTCTGACTGGTGTGAGGTGATACCGCATCATGGTCTTGATTTGCATTTCCCTGATGATGAGTGATCTTGAGCATCTTTTCATGTGTCTGTTGGCCATCTGTGTGTCATCTTCAGAAAAATGTTCAGGTCCTCTGCCCGTATTTTAATTGGATTGTTTGTTTCTTCTACCTACATATGTTTCTTTCATGTACCATTTATTGAAGTGTTATCTTGTTGGATGTAACTCTTTTTTCCTCATAGTTGCTCACACTTTATTTTGTTGTTCATAGTTATTTAACTTTATTTTAAAAAGACAATTTTTTTAAAAAAGATTTTGTCAGAGAGAGAGAATGAGGGCGCACAAGCAGGGCGAGTGGCAGGCAGAGGGAGAAGCGGGCTCCCTGCTGAGCAAGGAGCCCGATGCAGGACTCGATCCCAGGACCCTGAGGTCAGGACCTGAGCCGAAGGCAGATGCTTAACTGATTGAGCTACCCAGGCATCTCTAAAAAGACAACTTTTAAGAGCAGTTTGTTGTTGTTGTTTTTTAGGTTTGTAATAAAATTGAAAGCAAGTTGCAGAGATTCTTTATATACTCCCGCCTCCATACATGCACAGCTTCCTCCACTATTGACATCACTCACCAGAATGGTACTTTTTGTTTTTTTTTTAACCAAGAATGAACCTTTGTTGATGCATTATAATCACCCGAAGTCCCTAGTTTACCTTAGGTTTTCAGTGTCTGTGTTACACATTTTGCAGGTTTGGACGAATGTATTATAACCTATGTCCATCTGACGTGTCCTACAGAGTATCTTCACTGCCCTTAACATCCTCTCTGCCCTTATTCCTCCTTTCCCTCCAGCCATGGTAACTGATGATCTCCTTATTGTCACCACAGTTTGGCCTTTTTTAGAATGCCATTTAGTTGGAACCATGTAGAATCCATAGCATACATATTACTTGCAAATAAAAGTGTATCTAGTCTTTATTATGTGGTAGGTACTGCTCTAAGTGCTTTATAAATGCTAAATCATGTACCTCTCACAGTAACCCAATAAGCACTTCTATTGTGCCTTTTGGGCGTAAGAAGACCAAGGTCCAGAGAAGTTAGTTTGATAAAAATGTAGTAGAGCCAGCATTCCGACTCCAAAAATCGGGCCTCTGGATGCTTGTTTGAAGCCCTGTACCACATGCCTTTCAGCCTTCATGTTGACTCAGTCTCTTTGAGCTTCTTAATATCTTTAAATTTAAAGCTCAAAGAGAGATTAATATTAGTATTGGACAATTGTAATTTGTACCCACTTAGAATTACTGAATCCTTATGTGGTCTCCAACTCACAGGTAAGGAGTATTTGAGGAGCTCGGGTAATATATATTATTTTCCCCAAAGGGCCAGATGTCAATTAGTGGTTGTCATAAAATTCACCTATTAAAAGCCATTTATTACATTCTAATAAAAAAAGCACACGAAGTATGTATGTGACTTTTAAGCAGTTGTAAGTTTTTATTTGGTGATTTTTACCAAGGTTTTGTTGTGATTTTCATTGTTTACCTAGAAGCTCTCGGGAGACCCATGAAATGTATTTTTTATATTTCAGAAAATTAATTTGGAATGGCAACAGAAGGCTATTTCTGGGGAGGAAGAAACTTTCTTATGAAGAAAGACACATGCTGAAAAAAAAAAAACACAAACGTGGAAAGTTCCCATATTACTGTAACTCTGACCATTTACCAACAAGAATCTCAGAGAATTTGTATACAAAATTGTTTTTATCATGTTGTATGCAAAACAAGATCCAACTACAAAGGACTTAAAGGTGTTTTTAAGAAGCAAAACTGCAAATTTGGTGCCTGTTTTCTTAGCCAGAGAAAAGCACTCTTTGACTTACAAATGTGAAAAAATAGGGGCTATTTGACAGTCACGTAACTCTCCAGACTGGCTTTTGCCAGAATTCTCTGAATTGTCTGTGTAGGGAGAAGTCTCACTCTGTAAGCCCTATCTCGTTCTGCTGAGGAACTGTGGTTTACTGTTTCCTCATCAGGCTGTGTGGATGAATGCACCAGACAGACTACTGAGGTGTCAAAGAAGAAACATTTGAAGAAACATTTCTTTCTCTAGAATGCTGATACCCTATACCCAGCCTCTGTTGTAATAATACAGCTGTTAAAAAAAAAAAGTAGACTATCTGAAATCACTTGTGGCCAAATTACATGTGGGCTTGTAATTTTTTTTTTAAAGTATGATAAAGATAATAAAATTGTACTGACATCAAATACTTATTAAATTTAAATAAAATTGCTATGAAATCTGATATTATAAAATGGTTAAACAGTGATTTCTTTAACTGTTTTCTTAGCTTTGTTAATGAAAAGGCTTTTACTTGGTTGCTGATCCCTAATGATGATACTGTGGACTAACAGTAGGGGGATAGGCTTAATGTCATTTTTCCCTTTAAGAAGTGTTCCTAAGAAGTTAAGTAGCTCTTTAACAAAGGTTAAATAATCCACTTTACACTGGAGTTAAAGTGACAAAATATGGTATACTTGGTCTTTTCAGATGCATGATTAAAACAGAAAGACCCAGTGGTCCTAATATCAGGACTATTGGTTAAAAACCTTGCTTTTGCAAAAGAGAGCGCTGCCCTGATCAATGAATAATGGGCAGACTGTCCTTGGTTTAAGCAGATCTAAGATGACATAGTGGACAGAGAGTTGCACTTCACTGAGAGCAAGCACCGTAGGATGATACATTCACTGACCGTTGTGTCCCTTCTGAGTAAGAACATAACAGAGGCTCTATCAACTCATTAACGAAATCATCGTCAGAAAGACCATGGCATCCTCCTCCCAACAGGGCCTTACAGACCAGCGCTTACATGCACACCACTTGGAAGGATATGCTATTAAATGGAATCTGCTCTTTGAAGCCAATTCCGCACCCCCCCCCCATTTTCGAAAGCATTGAAAGGTTATAATGCTTGATTCAAATGAGAATTTAGAATAGGGTTTTCATACATAAATCACTATGTAGGATCTGCAGGAGCTCTGATGAGAAGACACTGGTCTTGTCTTCAATATGATTAGGTTAGGAGGGAAAATAAGTAACTGATAATACTAGGCATACCTTTCATTCCGTTCTTCCCTCCCTCCCTCCCTCCTCTTCTTCCTTCCTTTGTTCCTTCATAGCTGTTTCCGGAGCCCTGTGATGTGCTTGGGAGCGTCCCAGTGGCTGGGGATACAGCAGTTTAACAAGCCCACGTGCCTTGTTTGGAGTTCATGCCTTGGGGAGGCCAAGAGGATGGACCTTGATAAAGATAAAGAGCTGGGATGAGTCAAGAGGCAGAGAGCACAAAGCTGGCTGGGAGGAGCATGGGCTACTTGATACTTGGAGGAGCCTTTGAGTTAAACCAAGGGGATGGGGGAGCCATCTTGTCAAATGATGGGGGAACAAAGTGCAATATTCCCAGAAAGATAGGTTGGGAACATGTTGAATTCCAGACTGAAGAGTTAAGTAGGAAGTGGAGAATTTTGAACAGAGTCTTAAAGTAAAAACACTTTAGGAAGGTGATGATGGCAGTAGTTAGAGATAGGTTGAAGTGAGGAAATTGAGGACAGGGTGGCCACATAAAAGACGAGTGAAATACTGGAGATGGTTGGTCATCAGGCCTGACCTTGTGGAGGCAGAGTAAACCTACTTAAATATCAAAAGCTATTGTTCATGGCATGTTGTTAGGTCTTGAAATTTTTTTTTTTTTTTTAAGATTTTATGTATTCATGAGAGACAGAGGGAGAGAGAGAGAGAGAGAGAGAGAGAGAGAGAAGCAGAGGGAGAAGCAGGCTCCCAAGGAGCAGGGAGCCCGATGTGGGACTCGATCCCAGGACCCTGGGATCATGACCTGAGCCGAAGGCAGACACTTAACCACCTGAGCCACCCAGGCGCCATAGGTCTTGAAATTTTAAAAAATTGCTTCTTGATTAAAGATTATACATTAAGGTTTCTACCATTTAAAGACCTAATTAACCCTTATTATAAATTGCTCACTGTTTTGTACTTTGTTCTTATCTTCTTTGCAATGGAAACTGTGGCTGTTAGCTCATTCCTGTGGCGTGAGGGAAAGTAAGCGTTTATAAGTGTATATAGAGCTTTTCGTGTGGAAGGTGAGAGGTTAGCAAGACTGACGGGGTGGACAAGCAGGAAGGGTGCAAGAACACCAGCCATCCCAGTGCTCTGGAGGTATGGCCAATTTCCTAGACAGACAGACAACGGGTGCAAGAGCAATTACCTGTCTCCTACAGGGGCGGTACTGGTTGTGATTTTTTCTTGTCTGTCTGTCTCTCTTGTCTTTCATTCTGTTGTTCTTTCTTCCCTCCTGCCTGCCTTCTCTCCAACCCCCCCCGTCCCTCCTCCTTTCCTTGCCTCCTCCCTCTTCCCCTACCTTCCTTTCTCCCTTCCTCACTTCTTTACTACACAGCCATATCATCACCATCTTAGACATGAACGGAAAGGCTCTGGTGAATTTAATGAAGCTCAGGTAGAGGCAACAAAAGCGACTGGACTCACTGCTGGTCTCTCTGCTTTCTTTTTGTTTGCTTTTCTTAAGAGTATGGATTCATAGAGCTCTCCATTATGTGTTTCAAAAGATAAACTATGAGCTCTTTTATTTACTCTTATAGTGGACCTCAGACATCTTTTGGTCAAGGACCCACTTCAGGAGAAAGATTTAGACCATGAGCACCCAATAAATGCATGTGTTTTTATTTGTTACATTATTATTACATGATATTACTTTAATATTTTAATATACCTAATATTTTAATACTATAACAAAATTTAAAATAAAGACCCAATAATTTAAAATAATGTATAAAGTAGTGTACTACTTACATGAGGTAACATCACATGGCAAACTATACCGTTAAAGTGAGGTTTATTATCAGTAATGGTGGATATAAATCTGAATTTTAAAATACTGTTTTTGAAGATGGCAAAAAGTTGACCCTACACCATCTCAGAAGTTGCTTTTACCCCAAAATGTGGCTGGCAAGCTCATCACAAGGAGAAGAGAAATGGCAACACTGTCTTTCTCCTGCTGTTGGTTTCTACTTACTTTGTGTTAATTCCATCCATAGTTTAGTTTCTTTGCAATAATCTTTTTTTTTTTTTTTTAAGAGTGATGGGGTGGGAGGGGCAGAGGAAGAGAGAGAATCTTAAGCAGACTCCACACCAGGCACCAGCCTTGATCTCACAACCCAGACATCATGACCTGAGCTGAAATCAAGAGTTGGTTGCTTAATTGACTGAGCCACCCAGGTGCCCTTCCTTGCAATAACATTTCAAGCCATTCTTTTTGTGAGAATTAGTTTAGTTAAAATTTGATAATATGTAAATCCACTTCCTTGAGCACCATGCCCTGTAGTGCAGGTACACATTTCCTAAATGACTTAGTCTCCCAGGATTCTATTCCATTTTATAATCTAATCAGATTAGTTTTCTACGTCTAACTTTTAGAACACACACACACACACCCCTTTCCTTTGTTGGTATTCCAAATACCAGTCTACAATAGGTAGTATTCAACTTCTACTTTCTGAAGCTGCCTTTTTGATGTTGATCAATTTCCTGAATGTCTCTGTAGTAGAAAGACCACGAGTACCTCTTTTTAATATATTTTTAACCTAGGTTAAAATTGATATGCTATGAGTTAGCATGTTTCTATTTCTTTCCAAGTGAAAGAATTTTTGTATCTATGAAAATAAATTAGGGAAAGTATAGAGATTCTAGTCTCAGAGGCTCATAAAAATAAATCAACTAAACAAATATCTACAACTATCTTTGATTCATCATTGTTTATGTAACAAATGTGGGTGTAATGGAAACATTTATAGATTCAGATTTTACATGTTGTTCAACCTTGTAATAAGAAGAGGAAAAAAAATTTTGGAACGGAAATACCACATTGACCTAGGTTTTCAGAAGGACATGAACCTGATCTCTAAATAGGAGTTCAGAAATGTAATGTCTGAGATAAACTTACGTATTAATTCATATCCAGAATGAAGTTCATTTGCTTGAACATATTGTCAAGGGCTTGGAAAAGAAAACTCAAATCTAAGTGGGTAGATGGAATGAACATTTAGTCTCTGGAATATACATTGTAACTTTTGGTGAAAAGCAGTAACTTAAATTTTAGAGTTCTTAACTCTTATTTCTTGTGTAACTGAAAAAAATTTTATTCATCAGTGATTTATTTTCCCACTTTCAAAGTAAAAATGGTAATTCTTACATTTACAGGAGAAAATCCCATAGTCTCATATTTGACTGTTGTTTTGGAACTTAGGAAGAATATCTGTTTATATATCGGCAGCTATCCTCAGACAAAAATAAGTAAAGTTGCAAAATTAAGTAACAGTTTTATCAAATACTTGATTTCATACGCAATATAGATTTAAGATTTTTGAATAAAGAAAAATGTTATGTAAAATTGAAGAACCACAAATAAATACCCTACATTCAGGATTGAGCTTCAGTATTAAAAGAGAATAGTTTTTAGTTTTTAGACTAAAGCATCACAACCTCTTGATTACTCTGCTTTAGTTCTAAAGGTATTTTATGCTATGTTCCTATCCATTAGGCAAAGATCATTGAATGGTCTGTTGCAAAGAACAGCTTTTCCTTAAATTAACATGACAGCTACTACAGGGCAATGTTGTTAATCTTTTCCTAAAAGCTAATGTTGCTGGTCAGTTGTTTACTAATAGAGAAAACATTTCTTGTCATTTTAACTTAGAGATGGATGAATCATCAGCGTTTGCGGAGATAGAAGATGCTATAGGAAAAGGAATGATCATTTGCTTAAAGTACACACACGCACACTGCCATAAGTAGTATACCTGAAGATAAGATTAGAAGAAATCACATATATAAAAACTTTGTAAAATATAAAGTAGCAATATACAGGTGGTTTTATGAATCTACCTAGCTGTCTTTGCATTTATTTCTTATTTGATCTACTTGCCTCTCTGTTGCTTTCATAAGTCAACCAGAATAGAATACTTCTTGGTAGTTTTGCAATTTTGTGTTTAGTGTCTTTCTAATCACATTTCAGGCTCCTATATCCATTGCCTCTGGAGATTTGTTTATTTAAAATTTTGGTACAGGCCTATCTTCAGTTTCCTGAAGGTTTCTTTGATCTCAGTTTTAGTTATTCTGTTTGGGCTGATAATTTGGTATTGCAGACTACTAGGAAGTAAGATAATATGTGCCTTTAGGCTCATGACTTTGTTTATTTCTGTATTCCCTCTCAGTGCTTTGTGGCAATAGATGGTGAACAAACATTTATTGAGTGGGTGAGTGAATGAAATAAAAAAAAATAGGCAATTTTAGAGCATTGAGTTATGAAATGTCACCAAATAGCTAAACTTTGGTTTTCCTTTGGCAGCAACACCTGAGTTCTTGATGGTAGGTGATGACAGCGCTAAAGATACAGTATCTTCATCATATCAGCTGAATTTTGTGCCAAGTTTTGCTTTGGTTTTAGTACTTCAGCTATTTTTTACTCAACACACAAAAATACAGAAATTTGAAAGGCTAGTTAAAACAGGAAAACGTGTCCGGAAGGCCATATGTGGTTCTGTTTCTCCTGAAAATGGAGTTGATCTTTGAATCAGGCTTCTAGAGTTATTAGTTGAGAAAGTTTAGACCTGCTAATTACATAATCTGGTGCCTTCCCAAGTTATTAAGTTTTTAGAATCATTTGCAAAACTGCATTTATTGGGTTTCATAAAATGTTAATGTTAGTTATGAACTATTCAAAACCTCCAGGAATTTCAACATCTCTCTGGTGTTCAAGAATCAAGAAGATTTAAAAGTAAACATATTGAACAGAATGAAATATCCCAAATTAAATATTTCCATCACTTCAAGGTATGTTGTCATCAGCATTAATGTATGACAGTCTCTTTGACATGATTAGGTAATTGACAAAATTTGATTGTAAGAACAGGGTTTTTGTATCTTGTTTCTTTTTTCTTTTGTTTCCTTTTTTTTTTTTTTTAGCAGAACTGTATAAACTAGTTGAAGAAATAACACTGTTCATGATGCAGAATAGTTGATCCAAGTTTATCAGTAAGAAAGTCACAACAATTAGAAACATTTGAGAGGGTTTTTTTTTTATTTTTTTTAAGATTTTGAGAGAGTGTGTGTGCAAGAGCATGGGTGGGGGGAGGGGCAGAGGGAGAGGGAGAGAGAGAGAGAGAGACAGAGAGAGAGAGAGAAGCAGACTCCCTGCTGAGCAGGGAGCCTGACTCAGGGCTGGATCCCAGGACCCAGAGATCATGACTGGAGCTGAAGGCAGCTGCTTAACTAGCTAAGCCACCTAGGCGCCCACGTTTGAGAGGTTTTAAAATATATTTGAAAATGTCTTGCTTTCAGCAACAAGACTTGGGTGATCCAGGTGAGCTAGCAGGCTTAGGTCTTGTCTCTCCCATTCCCTGACTGGGGAACCTATAAGGTGTAGGTGGGGGATGGGATGAGATTTGGTTGAAGGTAAAGTTGTTTCTTTTTCGTTTTTTAAAGATTTTATTTATTTATTAAAGAGAGGGAGAAAACAGAGTGAGAAGGAGAAGCAGACTCCCTGCTGAGCAAGGAGCCCAATGTGGGGCTCGATCCCAAGACCCTGAGATCATGACCTGAGCCGAAGGCTGACGCTTAACTGACTGAGCCACCCATGCGTCCTAAAGTTTCTTTTGAGACCCCAAAAGATCCATTCCTAGGTCAATGAAGTGGTATTTTCCCCCTCCTTTAGAAACCTCTAGTCTGATTTAAGTTTTTGAGGGTTAGGGAGGAGAGTTCATTAGGAGCACTGGGATGTTATGCTACAAAAATGCCGCAGTGGGCAAGAGGAGGGACAGTGGAAACAGAGTTGTTGGTAGTTAGTGGTAGGAAGAAACCAGTTTGAATGTGATCTCTGGAGCCACTGGCAGCCCCACTGTACGTCAAGTAACTCATTTTGTACCACCGGAAGAAAGCGTTTCAAGGCGAAGTCCTTTCATTTTCCCCCATACTTGATTTCCTTTCTCCTTTTGTGTTTTCTGCTGATGCACTCCCCCACCCCCGTTTCCTTTTTACTGAGGCTAAAAACTTAATGTTTCTGGTCTGTCACCTTCTACCTTATCCACCTAGCCAAGTATTTGCTAAGATCTGAAGATTTCATATGACACACCCATTATTTCCTTTCCTTCATTCAGTCTTTCCTTCTAGTGCTTTCCTGTATTCCAAAAAATCTAGTCTCTATGCTGCTGCCAGACCAATCTCTTTAAGCTCGCTCAGACCTCATTGGTGTACCACCCTTGATGACAGAAAAAGGAATAAACTGTTCCAAGTTCTATTTTTTAAATATTTATTTATTTTGGAGAGAGAAAGTGCTGGTACACATGCTAACAGGGGGAGGGGCCAAAGTGGGGTGGGAAGAATGGCAAGCAGGCTCCTGCTGAGCTCGGAGCCCCAGGCAGGGCTTGATCTCAGGACCCTGAGATCAGGACCCTGAGTTGAAGCCAAGAGTCAGAGATTTAACTGAGTGCACCAGCCAGACACCCCTGGTCCAAGTTTTATTAAGTCTGACATTCGAGGCCCTCCATGATTGTTGGATCAAAATCCTGATCTCATTTGTTTCCTATGTCTTTTTCATGCCATGTTCGACCATTAAGTTAGAATGCTCACTATTGTCCAAACAATCCTAATACTCCCATTTCGTTTGGGGAATTTCTTAAGTCTTACTCTTTATCATCTTGCAATGTGTTTGAAATGATGTACATTCTTCAGGATCTATTTCAAATGTCTTTTTCTCCATGGTGCTAATCTGACCCTTTTAGCTTAAATAAGTGATCTTTTCTTTCTTTTAAATGTCCATGACACAATTTCTACAGCATTTATCAGCTTACTTTTTTTTTTTTTTTTTACAATCCAGGCATTTTTTATCCACAAATGTGTCTCAAACGATAACACTGTTCAATACATGTCAAGTAAATAAACAAATGGATGCTATTTCCAGGGATGAATTTCCTTGTGAGATCATTGTAGAATCACAGACAAAATGGGAATTACTTTGTTTGAATTTTCATAATTTCCAAGGCCATAGTAATATCAATCAATAGAAAAGGACTTTCATAAATAGTACATAGGAGCAGGAAAATCACCTGGCACAATTGAATGTCTTGCCTTGCTCATCTCACAGTTTCAGAGGTCCTTTTAAGACTGAAGTATTAAAAATTATTTGTGATGGTTTTCATGTTTTATGGCCACTGACTCACTATGTATAAAACATTGATCTTTTATGTTAGATTTGGCTCAGTTTAGATTTTCTGTTTTTGATATTTCATTGTGAATTTTGTCCAGATGTCCTTTTTTGCCAAAATGGGCCACAAAGCATTTTGGGCTTTAATTGTTTATGAAAGGTTTTATTCCAAATATAATTTCAAGAGGTAGAGAAGAGGAAATGGCATTTCAGGCTGACAAAATAAGTTGAGCAAAAGTAGACAAGGTGAAAAATATTACTGTCTTTTATAAGTTAAAGTTCTGTTTGCTTGCCACAGATAAAGTGGTAAAAATATAGGAATTCAAGACCAAGACATTGAGAATCTCACCTTAACAAGCTCAGACCTATAGGTGTCTGAGACCTTTAGAAGGTTTCACCTTCTGGGAAATAAAAAACCCTGCATTTTCATGTATATGCACAGAGTGGGTATGAGGGGTGGTCGGGACTATCTATAGACTATATGAAAAACTGGAGATGAGAAAACTGGGTCAAATCTGCTGTGATAGATGAGGTAAAAGGCCCTAAACCGGATAATCAGGGGAGCTGGGTCTTTTAAGTTGTAGCAGAGGAAGACTGAGAGGGAGTGTTGTCCTCAAAGAGTTGGCACATCTCTCTGATGTTTCTAGCATGGATGATTGGAAGGAGGGGGATGGGAAGTTGGGAAGCTACAAGGATGAATTCAGTTTCTGGCCCAATGAATCTGAAATGTTACGGACATTCCTAGGTAGAGAACTGGAAATTCAGATAGGGAATTCAAGACATCGGGGCATAAGTGCAGATTTAAGTCCTAGTCTAGATCTGATCATTGAAATAGAGCAGAAAGATAAAGGTAGCCATCAAAAAAAAGGGGGGGGGGGGATGATAAAAGCAGCCAGCCAGAGGATTTATGGCAATAAGAAAAGGATGGAACAAAAGCTGGGAGGAACGATGGAGACTGAGATGAAACAAACGGTGTCCATGGAAGGGGTGGGTCAGTGCATTTTCTTCAGGAAATATGTGAGGAGCTCCCCTGCAGCACACCTAGTCAGGGAATTGAAGCCCAGAGAGCAGCAAAGAAGGTCAAAGCAGCCACCGGACTGAAAACAGCCACTTGAGTTGTTAATGAGGAGGAAAAGGTAGGAGACCAACGGCCAGAACGGCTGCTTTTGCTCAGGGTGGCCCTGAGCCAGGCTGCAGGGGGTGGGTAGCTTTCCCCTGTCAATGATACCTCATTAAGCGTTCAACCTGTTTTCACATATTTGAAAATTTTTGTGAAATGGTCTCCTTCGGTTGTTTTATTTTTATTTATTTTTTTTAGATAAAAATGAGTCCCCCAACACCACTTTTTTTTTTTTTTTTTTTTTTTTTTTTAGCCTCATAAAACTTAGCCTTGAAAACTTTCAACAGTTTTTTGGTGACTCTTTAAAATATTGCCTCAAACCTTCCCTATCTCCTTTTACGTGTGAGCCCACTTTACATTAGAGTACTTGCATGGCTAAAGAGGATTAAGGGGCTATTTTTCTTTGACCTAACACTTGTAAAATTCTACGATGGTATTTGCTTTAAAGCCTGAAGCATTACAAGGCAGGCTCCCATCTGGTGTGCTACTTCCCCCCTCAACCCCCACTTCTGCTCCCATTACAACACCTTACACAGGTTCTCTGTACATCAAGCATGGAAAATTGTTTGCAATGGATCCTGAAAATGAGTTCAGTCTTAATCAACTTAATAGCTGTTTTTAATGTGGCATAGTATTACCTAAACGTGTACCTATAAAACCATCCAATTTGGAGATGGATTAGTCATCATCGAACTGGTCAAGTTAATAAAAACACAATTATGGCTAACTTGGTTGCTCCTTCTTATTCCATATATGGGCTTATGAATCATAAAAGAAAAAGCCAAATAAGCTTGAATTCCAACTTTTTTTACTCAGTCATTTAGAACAGCTGCTTCTTTCCTGGGGGTGGGGGTGGGGTGTGTGTGTGTGTGTGTGTGTGTGTGTGTGTGTCTGTGTGTGTTCTACCTATACTCGAGGGTACTAGAGCACTTTTTGGATATTCTCTCATTTTCATTCTATATCTAGAACTATATTTACTTTAAGATTTTATTTATTTGAGAGAGAGCATGAGCGAGCACAAGCAGGGGGAGGGGCACGCAGAGGGAGAAGACTCCCCACTGAGCAGGGAGCCCTGTCGTGGGGCCCAATCCTGGGATCATGACCTGAGCGGAAGGCAGACGCTTAACCGACTGAACCACCCAGGTGCCCCTAGAACTATATTTGCTTCTCTGCATGTCATCTCACCTCCTTCATAGTGAACTCCCTCAGAAGCTAGGTCAGTGTCTCATCTTCTCTGTAGTCTCTGTAGCACTTAGCCTTGTGCTTTACTCCAGAAACATACTTAATGAAGAATTGTTAAAATAATTAATCCAAATGACATCCTAACAGGGTAGAGGCATTATCTTTCTTTTGTATGTCCGAATGAGATTTATTACATCCTTGAGGCAAATGATGTCTCTGAGGTGTCTTTGTTACCTTTTCTCCTGCGTGTTTTATATGACCTTGCCTATGGTAGGTGCGATTACTTGTGAAGCCGAGTGTAACTGCTACATGTGAGGCACTAGGCATTGGGATGTACAAAATGAAAAGATGTGATCACTCCTGAGTCAGTGAAAGGAAAGGGGGCCACACATTTCTTGAGATGTTTGGGTCTAAGGGAAGCTAAAGGTTTATGGGATGTGTAGTGTAGGTACAGTTATAAGGGATCAAGATGTGAGGGATCTTGAAAGCCAGCTTAGGTATAGATCTAACCCTATAGATAAAAATAATTTATTCCTTATTTTTTTAAAGTTGCATGTGTGTTAATTTCCATTATTTCCAGGCTTTGCACATAAAGGTTATAGTACACAGTAGGATGTGTGGTTACAGCAATATCCATTCTTTCTTTGCTTCTTAGCATCAGACTCTGACTTTTAGCTGGACACGTGGCCATCTGAAAAAAAGTATTTTCCATCCACCTGCATTAAGGGGTGTCCGTGTAATAAGGTTCTGACCAGTAAGATACCGTATATGTGGAGGTAGTTTATAAGACTTCTAGGATTAAAGGGAGCTGAGCTGAGAGTGCCCAGCCTTTGACTCTTTTATCTTTCTTTCTTTTTTATTCTGGCTTGAACACTTATGTGATGGCTGGAGCTTCAGCAGCCATCTTGGACCAAGAGGTGATCTTCATAATATAATACATACATGAGTATGATGAAGCAGAAAGATAGGAATCTGGGTTCCTGATGGAGCTGCCTTACCTGATGTAGCAGTGTTAGGCTGCCAAATTTCAGACTTCTTATGTGAAAGAGAAAGTAACTTCTATCAGTATAAACTTCACTGATTTTAAAGTTTTCTACAGATGTACCCCAATCTAGTTCTCATTAGTACAAGGGTCATTTAAAACATCCATCTCCTTTGGGACATAGAAATATAGACATAACAGGTCCTCTTAGGCATGCTTTAATTTCTTGGCAGATAAAGCTAGCTGAGTGAGGTTGTTATCACCCCAAGATTATTGTCTAAAGCTATAGAAAAAGTGCTTCCAATAAAATGTCATTTCCTAGTTTTTGAACTTAAGCAGTATCTTGTGAGGGAGGGCTGTATATGCAGTAAAGAACGGACCTTACTTTGAATCCTTTTCCTGGTGTGTGACTATGGACAAGTCATCTTATCTGTGGGAAGGGGGTTGCATCTACTATCTGGCTGGTTGTAAATATTAAATGATTAAATGAGGTAACAGAAGAAGGAACATATGTTCTTGTTTCCCCCCCCTTCCTTCCTCTAAGAATAAGAAATCGGAAAATCATGAAATAAGCCAGGCTGATGAAGATAATCAGAAGAGGTGTTCCTCTTAGGCACTGCTACTGAGATCTCTTTTGGTCCTAGTGTTGTATTTATTGTTGAAAGTTAGAATTTTGAACCCTCAAATGATCTTACTTGCCTTATGTCGATATATATACCTTCTTTGCTCTACTATAGAACAAGTTGGTTTTGAAAATTTTTACTAAATAATTAGATATGCTTGAGTTATGATGGCCTATAGGAACTGATCATTTTCCTTTTTTCCTTTTGCATAGAATTCAGTGTGATTGTAAGTCAGCCCTGTAAGATTCTTCCTAATGTGCTGTCATTAATACTGATTACTAAGCTGTTTTCTTAACCAGCTTCCTCATTTGATTCCATATGGAATTGTAAATAGCATAGTTGTTTTCCTGGCATTAGCTTTTAAGTGATATAGATTATGCTCTTGTGAAATTTTAATTTTTATCTTACATTATCCCAATTTTGTGATTTTTAACTCAAACATAAATAATGTCTTATTAGACTTATTTCCAGAAGTGTTCAGAATTACACATTTTTTTAAAGTTTTAAATTCATATGGCTGTCAATATATAACAGGTGGCAATGGAGAAAACAGCTATCCTAAACTTATTATTTTCATCATATATTTAATATTTGGAAATTAATTTCTATATCAAAGGAAAATAGAACAGAGTCTGGTACAGATTAGAAAAATAAAGGATGATATGAATAATTCACATATGGGTTTCAGAAGAGATCTTCATTAATCATTAGCAACTGTTATAAATATTTTAGATTTTTATTAAAAATCTGATGCCAAACATTTTACAATTTGCATGTTGAGTAAGAGAGTGGTGCTTGGGAAAAAATTTTATGAAATCAGAGTCAGCTGGAATTTCAGAACTGAACTTATAAACTCAAGTTTTGTTCACTTGATTAATAATTGAAAGGACTCTGTAAATAATTGCCACAGATAAGCATAAACAGCATTTCTGAAAACTTAGTTTGATTTTTATTCTAAACATGCTGTAAGTTTTGTGCAAATTATAGATTAAAAGAGTATATGAACTTTTTTCTTGAAAAAAGTATGGAAACTTCTAAATTTTAACTTTGGTTTATTTAAAAATTTTGTTTTGATTACACAGTGATAGTAAAGACCGTGTTTGGAGGACAACCACTATTAGGATAAAGTGAGATTTCAATATGGCTTGCTCAGCTCTTGGTGATTGCTGGCTTCTACTCACTTTCCCTGACTTCCCCTCATTGTGTGCGCAGTCATTGTATGCTCCTCTGTTTCCTTAATCATTTGGGCTCTTTCTTTCCTCTGCTTTGGTCCCTCTGCTCAGAATTGCCCTTCTCCCACCTCCCACCCTGCCCACCTTTCCCTGGTTAAATCCTACTCTCCTTCAGTGTCAGCGGAGAGGTTCTTTGCTCCACCAGACTTCCGTGAGCCCCACGCTAGGTCAGGAGTCCTGTCTGTGTTCCCAGAACACCCGGTGCTTCCCTACTGAAGCTACTGTCGCTCGGCCATACTGCTGCCGCACTCTCTCTAGACTCACCTCTCCACTGGACGCCCCCGAGGGAGGCCCCTGCTGCTACTGCATGGCCTCTCTACCCTGGAACACCTGCATCAACCAGGATGCTGGCACAGAGTCGGCAATCAATGAATATCAAGAATGAATGAAAATGAAGCAAACAGGTTGTCAGCTGGTGAGATGTATAGATGCACATAAAATGCTGGCTCTGACCGCATTTGTTCCCTGTTCTTGAACTGGATTTCCGTATGGCCAATTGGATTATAACCCCCTCCAAGAATAAACGCTGGCTATTGCTTGATTTCTTTCATCATGGTTTTGGTGCCGATTGTGAAGAGGACTATGCTGGTCAAAATGACATCCACATATAATGCTGTGTGTTGGCCATTCCATTTAGAGAGATTAAACATCAAGATGTATTAATAAAAATAATTTATCAAGGTGGGGGAACACTAATATTTAAATTGTAAATATGAATTCAAATGGTTTTTAATGAATAGCTGGACATTTTAAGGGAAAGATTTAAATAGAGAAAATGGGCAGCAGAAGATTTTGAGTAAAGATCTAATTTAAAAAAGTCTTATCTCAGGATTACCTTTATTTTTTATATCAGATTTTCAGATGTTTAATTGCATTTAAAGTTGGGGTAAATTCAGGAGACTAAACATACCACAAAGAAATTGCTAGACATTCTTTTTAAGGTCTGCAATGGCTTTTCTCTCCTTTCTATATTTATCTTTCAACAGTAATAATGAAATAAGTTGGAGGAATTGAACCATGTAATCACTCCTCCATGGCCCCATTTAAGCAACCCTGTCATCTAGGCCTGTCTCCGGCCCAGAAGCAGGCTGGGCACACCTTCAGGCTGCCAGGCCACCAGGTGGGACACTGAGGTGGCAAGGCCACCAGGGGTGACAATCAAATCCAGCACATAAAATCTGCAGCTGGGAACTCACACACATCCTCGGGTCTTAGTGCCTTTTTAGCGTTTGGAGACAAGAAATCTCTCTGCCAGTGTGTCTCCTCTGCATTGCTGGTAGTTTCTCTCTTCTTCTTTCCCCGTCCTCTGCCTGATGCATACTGTATCATTGCTTCCTAGTGGCGGATGCGTCATTACCGTCTTATAGAGAGGATGAACAACCCGTGTCCCTGGGCTTTGGAGGACACAGCCCACAGCCTGGGCTTTCAGGAAAAAATAAAAATAAAAAGTAAATAAAAAAATAAACAGAAAAATAATTACATCGATCACTTCCTCCGGCTAGCTTGTGTTTTGCTCTGAGAAGCTGCCCCTTGTGTAAGGAGAGCCTGGGGCCCGAACCACTGCTGCCATAGGCAGAGACATCAGTGTGGCTACTGCAGGAAACCTGGCTTGGGGACAGGGCACACAGTGCTTGGGAAGCAGAGAGAGGCCAGAGGGAGGTGCACGGCTCAGGGGCGGGGGGGGGGATGGCTCACCTCAGTCCTTGGATATGGGGGACGTGATGCCAGGAGAATGGTTCCCCAGCGCTCAGTCAGAGCTCAAGGGAAGGAAATCCTTATAGTGTGTTCACTTCTCCTCTCTCACTCACCACCCTTCCCCCCAAGCCCAGGGGCAGCTTCTCCTGCTCCTGTGCACCTGGAGTCTCAAGGGAATCCCTTCACACGGCTGGATACTTTGTTCTGTCCGTGGTTTAACAAAGGTGGTGCCACCCCATGGCCCTGCCTACCGCCCCCCCCATGCCTCAAACCAGTACTGTTTGGTTTCATTTATGTTGCATGCTATGGTATGTTTTAGTTATGTAGATTCTGACATTTTAGCTGAAAACGGAGGGGGGTGGTGGAGGGAGAGACAGAGAAAGAGAGGAGGGTGGGAGGGAGAGGGAAGGATGGGAAGGGGAAGGGGAGAGAGAAAGGCAGAAGGAGAGAGATCTTAATGTCATAGAAATAACAAGCGGAGAACACATTTTATATTTCCTCATTAAAACTAAGTGCATGTAAGTATGTATATAATCCTTTTAAAAGCAGGTCTTAAACATTTCAATTCTTCTTGCAGCTTCCTTTTTTCCCTTTAAAGCATGAAATTCATTTATCCCATTGATAAAAAAGCATACGATTTGAACAGATAGCTGTTGAGAAAAGAATTGCATATTTGTTAAAGAGGGCATATATAGTTGGGAAAATGAAAGTGACACAAGTTTTGCTTGTTAGCATTAAATTCTCGATTTTGTCAGTGAGTCTACTTCTGGGCCTGATTCTCATATTCTTATCAGAGAGAAACAACCAGTTCCTCCTGTTCAGTAGAAGAACCATTAGTGACTCAAAATACTAAGGTCGGACATGGTTTTCATTCTGAGTAATGCTTTATACCCTTCTTTTCTCTTTTCTCCTTAGCGATCTATTACAGAAAGCTGCTCACTGCCACCGCACTAGGTCCTTCTGCTTCCTTTTGGCTTCTTGGGGATATGGATGCTACTGTTTCTAATTCTCCCGATTGGGGTCTGAACGTGGTTGGGGCATACGTTTGTGCATGACAAATGAAAGAGATGTTCATTCCCATTGTAAACTTCACCAGATGGGACGAGGTTGACAAATTTGGAGATCCTCTTCCATTTCCTCCAGAATCAGCCCCTGGAAATGGAGCTGTTTTAGAGACCAAGATCATCCACTAGGACTTTTCCTCAGTGGACAGCCTCTGTGGTGCATATAGTCTAAAAGCCTTGCCAGGCCCATTGCTGATGATAATCATAAGCCTATGAGGAGCATGGCCATGAGCAGCAAATTCAAATATACAATATACATTATAGATAGGATTCTATTTTTAAAAAAACTCAGACTGAGCTAAGTAAATCAAAATGGAAAAGACAGTATATTTTGAGTAATAAAATGTAGAACAATATGCTGCCATATAAGGGTATCCGGGGATGCAACTCATAACTGCCATTAGCAGCAGCTGCTCTGACGACTGACATAGGACCAAGAATGTTCTAGAATTTCTCTGGCTTCTTATCAAAGAGGTAGAGTCGAAGACATCTTTCTTTTCTGAGAGACTAAGAGAAAATTCGCCACGCCTCACATCCCTTGTGATCTCAGTCACCACTTTGCAGTCCCAACACAGCCATCACTCTAGGTCCTAACTTGACACTACTGTGTCCATCCCCAAACTCTTCTGGTTTATCTACTGAACACCCCCTTCAGTGCCCAGTGACCTTCCATATTCCTTAACCTTTACTCTGGAGAACTCCATCCGCTTTCTCCTTGATTGAGAACTGTTGTCCCTCCAGAAGACTCCTTTCTCTGCAGACTTCCCAAGCTTGTCTTTAGGGTCACTAGGGGAGGCAGGTGTCCTCCTCTCTTTTAGTTGCCTTGATTCAGCTTTAATTCACATCACTCCTGCACAAATTATTGCCACTCTGAAGTTCATGTCCTAGTGCTGCCATGTCTCAGCCTCACCATCTCCTTTCACGAACCTACCAACTTGGATGTTTTACCCTCGTTTGTCCAAGTTTCATGTCCTATTCCAACATTTGACCACCTTGTTGGGTTTTTCAGCACCCATGAGGTGACTGCACACCTTCTTCTTACTACTACTTACTTCCTCGTAGCTCTTTAGTAAAGGAGAAGCAGTTTCTGGCCTCTTGGATTCTTGACAGCATGAACTCCCCATTCCATTTTTGAAAGGGAAAAAAACCTAACTTATTAGAGTGTTCCATTCTCCTAACAGTAAATTTGTAAATCTTACAGCTACATCTACCTTCCCTTTTGTTGCTGTTAAAATGGAGGAAGTGTACCTCCACCTTTCAAGGGCAGATAAATCGTTCCACTTGTCCTGTAGGACGTGCCCCCCTTCCTTTTCAAATACTTTCCTTCTTCAGTTATTCCCCCATCTCTCTCCCACATCAACCATTTCTCCCTCTATAGTGAATTATTTCTACTAGTGTTCAAACATGTTCTAGAATTTGTCTTCCTGAAAGCGCCCCCGCCAATCGCCCTTAAGCCATCAAAGGCTTTCTTTGGCCCTCACACTCTGTCTAGCTACCGTCTCATTTCTTGAGCCTCAACTTCTCAGGGATTCTATACCTACCCCATTACTTTTTCAGTTGAGCACAGCTTTTGCCTCTACCACTCAACCGAAAACAGATCTTGTCAGGGTCACAGTAACTTTTGTGTTGTCAAGTGCATCAAAAAACATAATTTTCTATCTTCATCTTAACCTTTTAGCAGCATTCAACAGAGCTGACTATTCTTTCCCCATTGAAACCTTTCTTAATTTCACTGACACTGCCATCTATGGGTCTTTGTCTCATTTCCCTGATGTCATCTTTTCACTTCCTCGGTCAACTGATGAGTAAATGTTTGGAGCTCCGCTGGGTTTGCTGTCTTCTCTCTCTACATCGTTTTGGGCTGCTCATCCCTTTCATGAGTTTAAATACCACCCATATGCCCATACCTCCTAAATTTCTGTCTTCAGCCCAGATTCTCCTTAACTCCAGACTCCTATATCTTCCCCACATCCACTTGGATACTTAACAGACATCTCAAACTATATATACTCCTGATCTTAACCCAGCCACCTGCTCCAACAGGTCTTCCTCCCATTTTCCTCATTTGAGTTTGTTTTTGCTTCAACTTCACTTCCACCTCTAAACCATCAGTAAGCCCCATTGATTTTACTTTCAAACTATATTCTTGAATCCTTCTGCTTCTATCTACATCTCTCCCACTGCCCTGCTAGTCCAAACATGATTACCTCTCTCCCGAACACCTGCACAACAAAAGCAGCCAACTTTCCTTTTTTCTTCTTTTACTCTATTTTGTACCTATCAGTCAGAGTGACCTTTTTAAAATGACAATCAGGTTTTGTAGCTCTCCTATTTAAAACCCTTTAATGTTTTCCTATTCCTCTGAAATAAAATCCAGACTCCTTATGGCCAGTAATATCTTACGTTATCTGGCTTCTACCTACCTCCCGAGTTTCATCTCCGTATGCTTTTCTCCTTGGACACTAGACTTTACTTACTTTGACTTCTTCCAGAGCCTGTGATTATGCTTATCCTTCTGCCTAGACTGCCTGATCTTTTCCTACTCTTTCATTACTGACCCCAAATCCTCAGAATTGACTCCTCATTGTCTGGGTCTTGGTTTATATGCCAACCCCTGAGAGAAATCTTCCCTGACTCACTATTTAATACTGATCCACCCTTCTTAATCTTTAATACATCATACTGATTGTTTGTTTCCTTTATGGGAATTACAATTTATGTTTATTTACTTTTCTCATTTATGTATCAAATTAATCATATCCCCCAATAAATTGTAAGTGCCGTGAAGTCAGACACGTCTCTTGCTTACTGCTGAGCTTCTAGTGCTAAGCACAGCTCCTGCTAGATAGCTGTTGATAAGTGAAGTCTGTACCAAATTAATCTTGAAATTAAAAAAAAAATCTTGAAATAAGTGGGTTTTTTTCCTTCCATTTCCTTTCTCCACTATATTACACCATATTCAATAAAAACTTTTCCTTTTCTAAAAACATATACTCAAAAGAGATTCCATACTCTTTTTGGATAATAGTAATCTCCAATTTTACATGCTTATATAATAATGCTCTATAATTATGTGGTACTTTCTATTTTAAAGTCTCAAAACTATTTAGAAATAAAAAAGCAGATGTGGGGACACTGGGTTATTAAAATAATTTTACATATAGACTCAAGCTTGCTTTCTTGACTCCAGCTCTAATATACATCAAGTTTCTGATTCAAGACTTCTGGTTAACTGCTTGACCTAGTGATCCTCATTCAGTAAATGATGTGCCAATAGGTGAAAAAATGTAAAACCCCATAATGAAAGATTCATGAGATATTTTTATTGATAGCTATAAAAGGAAAGACAAAAATCATAGTCATGGGGGAAAAAAGCACAGAGAGAAAGAGAATAGTAATCAAATAATTATATTCCTTTTAGCTGACACTTACTGAAAACTCACTGTATTCCAGAAAGTCTTCTGGGCTCTGGGACTATAAAGCTGTATGTGATATGGTCTTTGATTTCATTGTGGTGGGGAGATATGTATATCAACAGGTACGTGTAATACAATTTGTAAGTGCCCTAGAAAAGTCTTGTATAAAGTGCTTTTATACTTAAAGAATGAAGCTACTAATTCTGCCTCCAGAGGGCCAGCAAAGACTCCAGAGATGAGACTTTTGGACTGCTAGTTAAGAAGGAGTAAAGGGAGGCCAGGTAGAGGAGGTGAAAAAGAAGGAGGAGGGCATTCTCCGAAGAGAGAGGCATGAAGATGGGAAATGTACAGCATGTTACAAGAATGATCATCAGGGTTGGAACAGAGGGTACAGGGGGCCTTGTGGCAAGGAATGGTGAGCAGACTCTAGCTGCACTCATGTTTCTGTAAAAAGAAAAAAAAGTTGAAGTCTTTGGTATGTTCTATCAGTAACTAAGAAGGCTGTAAGACTGAAAACTTCATTCTATGCGTTACATTTTAGGTTAATATCATAATTTAAAAGTTCATAGTCTTGATAATGTTATTATAAAACTGTTTAAGTAATCAGACTGAACATTTCCTGCCATTTTTCTTTAAGAACAGAGGTCATTAAGTCCATTCAAACATGGTGGTCTTTTATCTATATATTTCTGCATCTTTAGATGATTTAGGGCCTAAATTTTAGGCTATCAATTTCAGGATCATTTAAAGATTAAATTGAAAAAGTTTGGCTCATTAGAGCTCCTGCCATGACTTGTCTTTTACATATGTCGAGTGGGTGGTCATCTGTGTTATATGATGGGACGATTCCAGGAATGCCTTCTCGCTCAAAATTTTTTTGCAACCCACATGAGTCACAGTGATAGACATGACGCATAGAAATTCCTCAGGGTTAAAATATTGCCTCCCAAAACCCAGCTTCTTTATCTTTGCCTTTTTATTTTTAAGGTGCAAATGACTTTCTAACTGTCACATTCCAAGGACATTCTTAAATTGTCATCTTGATTTCTGCCAGATTTGAAACTGAGTGCATGTTTTTCTTGAGCTTGTTTCAGTTTTTGTGTTCTCTAATTAGTCTTGGGTTCTCTAACCCTTCAAACTCATGCTTAGAAGATACAAGCCAGGGCTTAGAAAATAGATTTTATTTAATCCCACTCACTTTAGTATGTTGCTTCCCTGCAACCTTCTGTTTGCCTGGTGTCCCCAAGACACAGGTTATTCTGTTCACCTTTTTCCAGGGTGTCCACCTTTTCTGTTCTGCTTGGGCCCCAGAGGGCTTTTCTCCCTGCTGAATGGGATAGTGAATGGGGATCTGAGGTTCACGTTCTCCATCTTCCAAGTTTCAACCAGTCATTTTGTTTCTGTTGGCAGTGCCCTTTTCTGTTTCCAGAAGTACTTGATTGCTCTTCTTCATGGCCTTTGCAGGTTCTCATAATGCAGGGCCATTTTTCCCTCACTGGCGTCCCTTCCTTTGACACTTAGATCCTTTTTAGCTTTGTTAAGTAAGCAATAATTTGAACTTCTGTCTTTCATAATATAGTTGATGTCACCTCCTGTCATTGCCTCTTCCATTCTTTGGATCTTCTGGAATTATAGCGGTTTTATGGTTTTTGGTAGGGTTTGGGGAAGGAACTAATAGTTGTCTGGGTTTGGATGCCACGTTCAGTTGAAGATCTTCAGGACTATTAGTCTAAATACAAATATCCTATTTATCTATTGTTTAATACTCTCCGTGGCTTTGCCTACACACAGAGTAAGATATGAATTCCTATTGGATGTTTTTCAAAGTACTTCATGCTCTGGCCCTTATCAGTCTGTCTTCCAGGAATGTTCTTTGCCTCCTTCAATTCTGGTCCTTTTGCAAGAGTCTGTTCCAGTGTAACTGTCTCCTAATCGTTCCTGGTTGAATAGTAAGGAGAAGTAGCAGACCCACGGTGATAAGCTTACAAAACACATTGTGGAATAAGGAAAGGCTTTGGAAACCTCTTGATATATTAAATACGGAATATATACAGAAGAGGATTTCATCAGAGGAGTAAAGCTTGAGGTGCTCATCAGAACCCCAAAGTGGCTCCAGGATCAGATACAGCAGGCATCTTGGGGGACAAGAGAAGCAACTGGCATAAAACAGAGGCCTTTGCTGGAGCAGTGGGGGGTGGGAGGGATGGGGTGGCTGGGTGATGGACACTGGGGAGGGTATGTGCTATGGTGAGTGCTGTGAATTGTGTAAGACTGATGAATCACAGACCTGTACCCCTGAAACAAATAACACATTATATGTTAAAAAAAAAAAAAGAAGAAGAAGATGGTAGGAAGGGAGAAATGAAGGGGGGGAAATCAGAGGGGGAGACGAACCATGACAGACTATGGACTCTGAGAAACAAACTGAGGGTTCTAGAGGGGAGGAGTGTGGGGTGATGGGTTAGCCCAGAGATGGGTATTAAAGAGGGCACATACTGCATGGAGCACTGGGTGTTATATGCAAACAATGAATCATGGAACACTTCATCAAAAACTAATGATGTCATGTATGGTGATTAACATAACATAATAATAATAAAACTAATGATGTATGGTGATTAACATAATAAAATTAAAAAAAAAACAGAGGCCTTTATTAAAAGCCTGTTTCCCTAGCATAATCCCCTCCAGTTCCATTCATGTCAATGCAAATAGTGGGTATTCATCCTTTCTGATGGCTGAGTAATATTCCATTGTATATGCTAAGTGAAATAAGTCAAGCAGAGAAAGACAATTATCATATGGTTTCACTCATATGTGGAACACAGGAATAGCATAGAGGACCACAGGGGAAGGGAAGGAAAACTGAATGGGAAGAAATCAGAGAGGGAGACAAAGCATGAGAGACTCTGGACTCTGGGAACCAAACTGAGGGTTACAGAAGGGAAGGGGGTAAGGAGTGGGGTAGCCTGGTGATGGGTATTAAGGAGGGCACGTGTGGTGATGAGCATTGGGTGTTATACACAACTAATGAATCGTGGAACACTACATCAAAAAGTAATGATGGACTATATGCTGGCTAATTGAACATGATAAAAATAATAATTAGAAACAAAAAGCCTCTTTGCCTATAAGCCTGTATAAGTTCAGTCCTCACCCTTCCCTTCCTGTCCCTTCTCTTTCATTTTTCTCTCCTTCCTCTTCTTCTGTCTCTTTCTTCCTTCCTCCAGCTAAACCCTCTCTCTCTGTTCCTCTTTCTTAAACTCCTCTCCTTACAAGTGATTGAATTATTGGTCCTAAATATTGACTCCTCTGTAATAGCATCATATATCACTTTAGTCTCAGCTTCCTGGTGGGTGGAATATAGTTCCTCATCTCTTGAATTTGGACTTTGCGAGGTGACTTGCTTTGCCTGCTGACATGTTAGGGATACAACACGAGAGGCTTGAACTGTGCTTTTGCAGTTGGGCTTGCTTTCTTATTCTTCTGACACAGCCATAAGAATAACATTTTCTGAGTAGCCACTGCCTTCCCCTTCTGGCTGCCAGAATGAGACATGAAGGGCAGAGCCATTCAGGCCAACCCATAGGTTTGCTTTGTCACGCAGAGCTGCCCAGCCACCAGTAGATGCAAGGCCAAGAGAAAACTTCTATTGCTAAATGCCACTAAATTGTTGTGGTACCTTTCATGCAGAAAAAAACTGGCCAGTACAGAAATTGATACCAAGAAATAGGCTACTCCCATAAAAACCTTGAAATGCAGGGCATTGGCTTTTGGTCAGGATGGTGGGATGATGGGGCAACTCTTACACAAGGTTTGAAAAACTGCAACCCATGTTTTGTGGTGGCAAAGAAATTTGGTAAAACTATTGCCTGTGTTATAAAGACAATGTATCAAATAAACCTGCAAAGTTGGGTGAGGAGCCTTTAGAAGGAATGCTGAAAGGGATGAACTGGCCGCTGCCTGCTGAATTTGATAACATACAAGGAGTGAGTGTTTGGAAAGGGACTGCTCAATTGACATGCAGAATTGAGAGGGGATAGACATAACCCAGGAATTGCAGGTTTAAAATATAAAACTGTTTCTTACCAAATCCATTATAACACAGTTGAGCATTAGAACACCATCTCAGGTTGAAGACTAAATCCAGGGCACTATCAAAAAGACATAGCCAGAATGATAGAACCAAACCAAGGGTGTGGCTGAGATATTCAAAAGGATTAGGGTGATTTCTAGTAGATCTCACCTAGGACAAAAATGGTCCTAGAAAACTCCAGGGAGTGATCTTAAAATGTCTGATTCATCCCAATTGCCCATAGATAGACCATATGACTTTTTAAAAATCATGGATGTGGCTTTTGGTACGTGAAGTTGACAGGAATCAAATACATAAAAAACCCATAAAGGTATTCAGAAAGATGTACTAGTAAAATTGCTACCAGCTTGGAAGAAAAGAAGACTGGTTATTGGAGATGTAAAAAGACCTTGGAGCCTCCAACTTGCTCCAGGCAGGAACAGATACATTTAACGTTACATATTTCTCCCTAAGTACTGCTTTCATTGCTCCCCACTAATGTTGATATGTTATATTTTCATTTAGTTTAAAATCTTTATAACTTTTATCTCTTATTGACCTATGACTTATATAAAAATATGTAACTTGTTTCCAAATAGTTGAGGATTTTCTAGGCATCTTCTGTTACTGATTTTTTATTTAATTGCCGTTATGGTAAGAGAACATACTTTGTATAACTTAAATAATTTAAATTTATTGAGGCTTTTTTATGCTCATAATATGTTCTACCTTGATAAATGTTCCACATGCACTTGAGTAGAAATGTATCCAAGTCAGTTAGGTCAAATTGGTATTGTGTTCCATCTCTTGTATGCAAATAATGATTTTCTAGCTACATGTTCTTTCAGTGACTGAGAAAGGAGTGTTAAAATCTATCACTATAACTGTGGTTTTGTCTGTTTATTCTTTTTCCAGGTCTGTCATTTTTTTTTTTTTTGCTTCAAATATTTGAAAGCTCTGATTTTGGATGCATGATTATTATGTTATTTTGGTTAAGTGAGTTCTTTACCTTTATAAATTGACCTTATCCCTGCTAAGATTCTTTACTCAGAAATATATTTGTCTGATTAAGTTAGACACGCCAGTATTCTTTTGAGTAGTGTTCACATAGTATATTTTTACTTATCTTTTTATTTTTAACTCATGTGTCTTTATATTTAAAGTGTATTTCTTGTAGGCAGTGTATATTTGGTTTTGCTTTTCCTCCCCCCCCTTTTTAAGCTATAATTGAAATATAACATTGTATTTAAGGTGTACAACATAAGGATTTGATCTTTGCATATATTGTGAAATGGTTACCCCAATAAGTAGTTGACATCTATCATGTCACATGGTCACAATTTTCTTTCTTGTGATAAGAACTTTTAAGATCTACTCTGTAGCAGCTTTCAAATATACAATACAGTATTATTAACTATAGTCACCATGCTGGATAATACATCCCCAGGAGTTATTTATCTTATAAATGGAAGTTTATATCTTTTAACCACATTGGCCGATTTCCCCCACCTCTGGCAACCACCAATCTGTTCTGTTTCCATGAAGTGTGTGTGTGTGTGTGTATGTGTGTGTTTTAGATTCCACATATATGGGAGATCATACATTATGTGATTGAGTGTGTGTGTGTGTTTAAAGTAGGCTGGAGAGGGAATGTGGTATAACAGTAAAAACAATAGCCTTTGGAAACAGACTTCTGGATTGAATTCTGTTTATATTTCTTACGAGGTATTACTATTATCAATAGCTACGAATTTACTAGCCTTGGCTAATTTACATTATTGCTCTCTGCCTTATTTACTGTAAAATAAGGATATTAAAATAAGGATTAATTATCTTCCACACAAGCTTCTGCTTTCATTTTTAGTTTTGTTTAATTTAGAAATAAACTATATAGTACATATAAAGCACTTAGAAAATTTTCAGGCATATAGTAAGTGCTCCACATATTTATTCATTATTATTATGGAAAGCTACACATTGCCAATCATCCTGTAGAATAATATTGAATGATATACAATTTTTGAATAGTCTCAAGAAAATTAAATTACCAAGTATATATGTCAAATTTCTTTTTAAAAAATAGATTATTCTAAAACAGAACAAAATATTTCAATGGATATTCCTGGTGTCATTTTTTTTTTTTTGTATTTTCTGCCAAAGTTTTTACAATCAGAAAAATCACCTGAATTAAATTGAACATGTGCGTGTTTGCATGCCCGTGCATGTGCACGCACACACACGCATGCACACACACCTTAAATGTCTTTTCTTGAGGTGCCTTGCCTAGCTCCATGTTAATTGCTCCCTCTTTGGTCCTCCCATAGCATCTATTAGGAAACTGTGTTCTAATGACTTGTTTACATTTGTGTCTCTACCACTAGACTCTAAGTTTCTTGAATGTAGGAACCAAGTTTTGTTTAATGTTATGTCCTTAGTGTCTGACATGCAACAGATCTGTTAGATATTAAAATCACCCTTAATCAGGTAAAACTCAAAATCCCAATAGCATTGACTTTCCATCAGTGGTAGAGGGAATAGTGCTTGCATTATTTAAAAGGCATATTCTGTGTTAAAATATAATTTTATATTTGGAACATGAAATCAAAAAAGGTGAAGTTTAACGAGTCATCTCTGATGTTAGTGATAGGCTGATGTGTCTTCAGTGGGGTATGGGATAGGCTACCCTGGAAAGGTTACAGAATTTGTGGTTTGGGAGATGCAGTGTGTGTGTATGTGTGTACACATGCGTGGTGTTTGTATTTAGGAAAAGGAGGCCTGGCTTTGAAAAGTACTGCTCTTGGATATGCTTTGGATGGAGACTCTCTAGCTGAGAAAAGGGCAAACCTGAACCTCCTTTCTTTGGTTTTCTCACCCAGAGTCATCTCTGAACTGGTCTCCAGAGGGTGCTGCTCTTCCCAAGTAGGTTATAGCTCAAACAGAGTCAAAATCCTTTTCCTTGGAGCCAGGCAGCTCATGACTCCCTGGTGGTTTTACTTAAATACTTAGAGGTACAAAAAAGTGTGTTTGAGGAGTATGTGGAACATATAAATCGCTTGCAAAATATAGTTTTCTTAGCCTTTTACAGCTGTCTCCAATTCAATTCCACATGAGCCTACCAGAAAACCTCATTTATTCTGCATCCCATCCTTACCCATTCTGCCCTTAAGATTCAGGTTGTATCTCCCAAGCTTGTCCTCTGGCCTGAGAGACGGTGTTCTCCCCACCAACTGACACCAGGAGAGATCTTACTTACCTTTAGGTGAGCCCTGCCTCTTAGGGCTTCCTGTGCACTTACTTTGGCACGAGTTCATTAGTAGAATCAAGATAGTGAGTGCAGAGTTTCAAAGCAGAAATTGAGCAAACATTAACAGAGTGATTGCCCCCTGTAGCATACGTTGTGATTCTATAAAGGAGAGTAACAATGTTCTTTTATTCATGATATGAATCTTCATGATCCCAAGAAAATATTTTTTAAAGACTTATTGGAGAGAAAGAGAAAGAGAGTGGGGGAGGGGCAGAAAGAATCTTCAAGTAGATTCCCCGCTGAGTGCAGAGCCTGATGTGGGGCTCCATCCCACAACCCATAAGATCATGACCTGAGCTGAAAACAAGTCAGATGCTTAACTGACTGAGCCGCCCAGGTGCCCCCCACCCAAGAAGATATTTTTGAGGTATTAGCTGATGTGCTTATGTTCTTGGTATGTCTTTCTACTTCTTAATGCTGCCTAGAAAAACATTTTACCTTTATTGCCTCTGAATGCAGAGAGTGAAGGGGAGGTAATTTTTTTACTTTAGTTTTGAAAGCTTAAGCACTACGAAGCCAGAGTAAAAGTTGAATATGGCATCAGGTGGAGTCCATTTCTACCTGCCCTGATGAGGCCTGGGGAAGAAATGGGACGCCAGATTCTTCGTACCTAGAATGACAGCAAAGCAGAAGTGTGCATATGTGACATACCTTGTCACTTGGGGTTCTACCACTTCTCAGAGTTTCCTGTAACAGTGTGGTACAGAAGGCACAGAAAATTTCATGGCTCCGGAGGGGTGAGGTGCTATTTCCAGAATGGGAAAGACATTGCCTAAAGCTGGAGGATAGCATGTTCACAGGTGAGGGACCACAGGATGTGAACAGGCCTTGCAGTTGAGAATGAAATGCTCCAAATAACTTGGCTCTCTCTGTCTTTGAATCATGTAAATCCCACGCTTGGTTTTTTGTGATCATATCTGATTATGGGTACAGAAAGAAGCTATAGCTTAGTGTAGGACAAAATTTCTTCTCTGATTTAAAAAGTGCATTTGACACAAAGAGCAACATGCAAAATAAACAAGATAAATGGGAAGTTAAAATTTATTGAAAATGTTTTCTTATAAATAGTAGTCATGTAATTAGCCCAACACACAGATGCAACATAATGCTATTGACCAAAAAATATGTTCAAAATATCTAGGAATATGATATAATTATAATGTAATTGAAGCCATTTAAAGTAAAGCTTTGCCCTCTTCTTTCATCTTGGATATTCTTTCATTCGTCACCGCCATGTTTTCTGATTCAAAAAGGTAAGATATTGAGGTGTTTCAAATCTCTAGATTTCTTTTTCCTCTCATAAACTGATTTATATTTAGCTTGTTCTTACATAAGTTGTTACTGTGATCCAGCGCCACATAAAATTCACACTAACAAAATACAGATGTGTCACTTTGATGAAATATATAACTAATCTCAACATAATATGAAAGTTCCAAATATAGTTACAGAAATAAATAATAGTATGGGTTCTATGAATAATCAGTGTTTTTATGGTTAAAACGATGTCAGCATTTTCATAATGAGTCCCTATTTCAAAAATTATAACTTGACCAAAGGATTTTATACTAAGATTTAATGTGGTTTTTGAGCTCTCTACCAGAGCACTTTTTTTCAAAGTGATTTTTCCCAGACAGATTTGACATTTGTTAGTATTAGACAAGTATGGAAGGAGGACCAATTTCCGCATTTTTCCATCACTTCACATGTCCTATTGCCACTGAAGAAGCATATGCTCGAATACAGACAGAAGCAACAGAATGCTACCTGCCTCCTGTGATCTATATCATGGGCTGTCGTCTGGGGGAAACAATTTGCCAATCATTAGACTCTTGATTGGGCTCCAAAAATAGCATATTTCCTTTGTCGCTAAATCCCTCTTATGTAGACTGTCTAGAGTGTCTTTCTAGTTCTGTTTCAAAACCATACATTCTCAGAGTCTTTTTCCCCCCACTTAGATCCTCTTTAGTGAGTACATCATCTCCCTAAAACTGGAATGCCCTTTCTATTATTGACATTCCTGTAGTTGTTGGTTTAATAGACATTTTCTTACCTTATTCTTGCTTTTGGAGGGAGGGGCTAAGTGAATTTCCCCAACTTTAAATTTCTAGTGACATAGTTCAGGGCCTTATATCCTCATAGACACAGAAATGTAATACCTCCTAGGCCTCTAGTTCCCATCATTTGAAATGGAACAACCTCTTCTTCCTACTCCTCTTCCTCTTCTTCCTCTTCTTCTTCTGGAGTATCAAATGATTTTATTACAAAACTTAAGCACTTATTTATCATTGACTTTTCTAAAAACAAACCACAATCATGAGAATAAAATGCACACCCAGGACTCACTAGCCCTTGCAGGAGAGGAAGAAGCCTTGGACAGAAATCTTGCAAATGTTTTTCCTTAGACCTAATGTCTGTGCTTCCTCATGCATTTTAGAATCCCATATTTTTACTAGCTCTTACAGGGGAAAGGAAACTGAAGCTATAAGATTCATGGACAAGAGGGTCACAACACTTAAAACAACTCATCACCATCATCATTACCATTGTCTATATTGTTTTGTATTTGTTTGTTTTGCTCCCATGTCCTTCGAGTTCTAGCACTTGGTTCAGATCATTGCCAAAGCACTTGGTCATGTACAGAACTCTTTGCCATGGGACCTCTTAGAAGAAAGTGCCTGTCTGACATATTCCGTGCAATTATTGGTCTACTTCATCTGTTAACCAGAGTGCTAATGTAAAACAAGGCCCCTTGACTCTGTCCTAATCCAGTCAACCGCTTGGATTCTCTCAATTGGCTCTGCTCACATTGTTGCTACACGAAACTCAGGTTGAGCTCACCGATCTATCATATACCTGACCACAGAAGGTCTCTGTAGTACCCGCTGTGCACCTCCTTCTCGCCCTTAAGGGGGAGTTGGACAGGGACCAGGACTACTACTACTTGCATGCCCAGAACTAAGGACATAACAAGCGCTCATAAAATATTTCCTGCATGAGCGAGGTAATCTACTAATCAACGAATTGAGACTTGTTTGTCCATTTTCCTAGTAATTAATATAATAAGTTAGAGTAAGGGAATGTCTCTTTGGCCATGGGGCAGAATAAATGGAAATTAAATACATGATTCTATCTGTATTAGCTCCATTCACCAACCAAATGAACTCATCATGTGCAGACTGTTCTGCAGAAGGTGTTAATTCACAATGATTCAAATTAACATTAATATTTGCAGACATTGCCTTTCATTTATCTTAGCTCATTTATTTTATCATAAAATAAAGCTGAGTTAAATAGTACTATATGCAGAAGAAATTTTAGATGCTTATGTAGTAAAGCGAGGCTTTTAAGGCATTAATCTTCGTTACTGAGGTGACATTTGATAATTCCCTTAGGGCTATACCACTTCCGTTACAAGATTTCTCAAGAGAAAAGAAGAATGCTTTGAGATATAAGCATCTTGCTTGTTACCCAAAAAAAGGATTTCTTTTGATAAATTTGAGGATGGAGTCCAGGAAAAATGAGAAATGTATGTGTGGTAGATTGACTCAGTTGCCACAATTTTTTATATCTCCCTGCTGCCATGTCCTTTGGTACCGCCCTCCCACACTGATCTTAGACCTGGCCACATAACTTTTTTTGGCCAGTTAGAGAAAATTTGGCTAAGAAGAGACTTGAAAAGTTCTTGTGCATTTCCATTTATTTACCTGGACTCTTGCCACCCTCAGAAGAACACCCAGACTAGCCGGCCGGAGGGATGGGTGAGGGTGGAAAGGATCATAGGTGTCCTCGCAGAGGCCTCCAATTTATTGAAGAGTACATAATTTAGATTTCAAAGTTTTTAGTGATTTCAAGTAGAGAGGAGACATATAGATAAAAAGTTGAACTGAAAATTAAATTTGTTTTCAGAAGGAATAAAAAAAATTGGGGAAAATGAGATAACTTTCACAGTCAATATGTTGTCCTAATAAAGCACAGGCTCTAGAGGCAAAATGTGCAGGCTAGAATTTTGGCTCCAATAGTTTAATAGCTGTGTGACCTTGGTCAGATTACTTTATACTACATTTTCCTCATCTGTAAAATTGGAATACCTACTGATGGTTGATGATTATTAAAATTGTTTGAGATACATGTAAAGTCCTTAAAACAGTTTTGACACACAATAAGCAGCTATAATATAACAGGTGAGGTATAAAATTGATATAAAATTATTACAATGTGGCAAGTTTTAGGATAAATCTAGGATTTTAAATAGACTTTTTTTTAAGCCATTGTCAATTGCTTCTTTCTTTTTGGGACATATTTAAAGGCCTGTATCAGTTGCAAATTATTAAACAATAGAGGAGTAGGAGGCATATAGGGAAGGATAAACCCAAATTCAAGTTATGTGATGATAGGCAAGTCATGGAGCCTTCCGGGAGTTCAACTTATTTATCAGTAAATGTAGATGTGGTTGAGCAAGATGATCTCTGAACTGTGCACCTTGAACGTTCATTAGCTCTAAGCCTATAGTAGCCAAGTATGAAAAATAAACTGATCTCATGTCAAAACCTTGAACCAGAGATTTTCTTAATGCATTAATAGTTTTAAATGGTAAGAAAGAACAGCAGTGATAACATTTCAAGTAATACTCTACTGTTATATATTAAGACAAAGAACATAATATGTATTGGTAATATTTTCTGAGGATCTACCAGATAGATGGTAGATGCTAAGGACTAACCCACAAAAGCACATTTCTACATGGTACCTAAGATGTAGTGGGGAGGCAAGACTATGGAAACCAGGACACAGACCAATAAGGCCATCCGAGAGAAAAAAAAAAATCCTACCTTAAAAAACAAAAAACCAAACAAACAAACAAAAAGCTCTTTTATCTTGTTCTATCTTGTTCTTTACAAAAGGCTGGTCTTGCTGACTGAGAGATAAAGTCCAGATTTCTTGGGTTTATAGCCACTAGAACATAGACCCCCCCAATCACAGTTCTTATTTTATTATTTTTTCATAAGCATGTAAAAATGGAAAATTTTATCCCTAAACAAAACTGCTATTGCTCAACACAAATTAAACCTGAAGTGGTGCTTATTACTAAGTTACTGCCTCAGCTCCACAGCCTTCTATAAGCAGCTTGATGATGCTGGGGGCAGGCCTCTGCTCCTCACATTACAGCCTGGTCAGAGGCCCCTGGATGACTTGGCCAATAGAGAGTGCTAGGGGAAAACTAGGGAGCTGGAGAAGAGTGAGCAGGGACTTCCTCCTTCCTCCTTCCTCTTTCCTGTAGGCTTCCTATCAGTTCCTGGCTGCAGTGATAGTCACTTTAGTAACATCTAAATTCAGTTTGCCATTTTCCCAATACTTAGAGGACCAGCTTCTTGGTGTCCCAATGCAGAGATACCAGCCCCAGCTGAGCAGTAACCCCTCACAGAAGTCTGGGTTTCATCCAGCCTCACTGTGCCCTTCCTGAAGGATTATGTTGTCCTAATCTCGACCTTGTGTGTGTTTTTTTTTTTAAAGATTTATTTATTTATTTGAGAGAGCGAGAATGAGAGGGAGAGTACACGAGAGGGGGGAGGGTTAGAGGGAGAAGCAGGCTCCTCGCTGAGCAGGGAGCCCGATGTGGGACTCCATCCCAGGACTCCCAGGACTCCAGGATCATGACCTGAGCCGAAGGCAGTCGCTTAAACCAACTGAGCCACCCAGGCGCCCTAGACCTTGTGTTTTTTGTCTCCTAGTCCCTGGGTTGGTAGCTGTTGCTCTTTTTGCTGTTGCTGTTTTTGAGATGCTTTAGAGTCCTGTTTTCACTCTTTCAGTCACCTAGCTAAGAATTTCATACCTGGTTATGGATTCTTTATGTTAAATTATCTCCATACAAAAACTGGTGTGGTTTCTGTCACTGAACTGGACTGGACTAAAACTGAGGCAAAATAAGGATCCTAACAAACAGATATATTTCAAATGGTTTTTAAAATTATTTTATTATTTTTTAAATTTATTTTTTACAGAGAGTGAGAGCAGGAACACAAGCAGGGGGAGTGGGAGAGGGAGAAGCAGGCTTCCTGCTGAGCAGGGAGCCCGATGCGGGGGAGGGGGCTCCATCCCAGGACCTGGGATCATGTCCTTGAGCCGAAGGCAGACGCTTAATGACTGAGCCACCCAGGTGCCCCTCAAATGTTTTGAATTGAAATACAACTTACAGTAAGTATGTGTCTTCATTCAGGCTGCTATAACAGAACACCATAAGGTAGGTGGCTTATAAACAACAGAAATTTATTTCTCACAGTTCTGTAGTCTGGGAATTTAAGATCAAGGTGCTAGCCGATTCAGTGTCTTGTGAGAGCCCACTTTCTGGTTCATAAATGGCAATTTTCTTGCTTTATTTTTACGTGGTAGAAGGGGTGTGCAAGCTCTCTTCTATAAGGACACTTAAATGAGTGGGATCTCTTTAATAAGGGCATGAATTCTAATCATGAGGACTCTACCCTCATGACCTAATTACTTTCTCCACTTCCAGATCTGTCACATTGGGAATTAGGTTTCAATATATGAACTTGGGGGGAATGCAAACATTTGCTCTGTAGCAGTGTATGAATCTTTAAAGGTTGATGAAGTGTGTGTGTGTGTGTGTGTGTGTGTGTGTGTGTGTGTGTGTGTGTGTGTGTGTGTGTGGTGTATGTGTATCTCCTATGTAATCATCATCTGGGTCAAGATAGAGAATATTTCTAGCACTCAGAAGCATCATTGTGTCCTTTCCCAGTCAATACCTGCAAACATAACTACTACTGGAATTTATATTAGTAAAATTATGCAGTATATAATTTTGTATGTGTCTGACTTTTTTTTCAGAACATCATATTTTTGAGAAACTTTGATGTTTTTGTGTGTAGTTATTCTTTCATTAGTGTTCTATATTCCATTGTATGCATATCATAATTTGTTCATTTTCTTATTGATAGGCATTCAGTTTGTTTCTAGTTTTTGGCTATTTGAATAAAGCTGTTATAAAAAAATCTTGCACAGGTCTTCTAGTAAACATAAGCTCTCACTTTTTGGTATATACCCAGAAATGGAATTGTTGGGTCATAGAATATATATATATCTTAGTTTTAGTAACTACTGCCAAACTGTTGTCTGAAGCAGTTTATGGATGTATACTCCCACCTGCAATGCATAAGAATTTCAGTTGGTTCACACCTTTGCCATTATTTCTTTGCATACTACTTCTTTCCTAGTTTCTCTCTCTTCTCTTTCTGGGATGAGATGAATGAAGGTTGGAGTTTATGTGCCACGCATTACTTATGCTATGCTCTTTAAAAAAATTATTTTTTTCCTCTGCGTCTTTATTTTGGTTATTTTCTATTTACCTGTCTTTAAGTTTACTCATCCAGTCTTCTATTGTATCCAGTCTGATGTTAAACTCATCTACTGGGTTCTGAATTTCAGATATTGTATCATTCAGTTCTAGAATTTCCATTTCATTATTTTGAAATTCAGCGTTAAAACCCTTTATGTTTGGGCGCCTGGGTGGCTCAGTCGTTAAGTGTCTGCCTTCGGCTCAGGTCATGATCCCAGGTTCCTGGGATCGAGTCCCACATTGGGCTCCCTGCTCCACGGGAAGCCTGCTTCTCCCTCTCCCCCTCCCCCTGCTTGTGTTCCTGCTCTCGCTATCTCTCTCTGTCAAATAAATAAAATCTTTAAAAAAAAACAAACCTTTATGTTTTCATCTATTTTGTACATCATTTTAATGTTTAAAATATATTAACCATAGTTATTTAAAAGTTCTTCCTTATCTGATACCTCCTTTATTTGAAGTATCTGTGGATCTGTCTTGATTTCTGTTTCAATTGAGATTATGTACACTTTTGAAATTATGCATATTGTGATAAACTGCCACTTAAAATATCTTTTAAAAGATTACCCTATGATTTAATGTTGAAATGAAAACTTACTGTATATTTAGCAAGGCACAGAAACTGGGATAAATTGATTAATTTTTTTTTCAAAGAACAAGCTTTTGATTTTACTGATTTTTTTTCCTATTTTTCTATTTTTGTTTTCATTGATTTAGGCTCTTACCTTTGTTTCTAAAATGCTTTAAGTACACCTACAAGTTTTATTGTTTCATTTTTATTTTAATTCAGTTCAAAATATTTTAAAATTGCCTTTGAAATCTCATTTTTGAACCGTGGTTATTTAAAAGTGTGTTGTTTAATCCCCAAATATAGGAGCATTTTTCCAACATTTTTTTTCTCTTAATGATTTCTAATTTAATCCCATTTTGGTTCAAGAACATACTTTGCATGATTTCTTTCATTTTAAATTTGTTAAAGTTTGTTTTATGACAGGTTATCGTTTATCTTAGTGATTGTTTCATGTGTGCTTGAAAATGTATTTTGATGTTGGGTGGGGTGTTCTATAACTGTCAATCATATTTAGTGGTTAATAGTGTTCAAATCATCTGTATAATTATGATTCCCTTGTTCAACCAATTAGAGAGGGTTGTTGAAGTCTCCCACTCAAAGTGTGGATTTGCCTACTTTTTTTAGTTCAATCAATTTTAACTTCATATATTTTGAAGCTCTATTGTTCGGTATGTACTCATTTAGGATTCTTATGTCTTCTTGGAGAATTGACCCCTTTGCCATTATGTAATTTGTCCCTCTATATCCCTAATAATAATTCTTGTTTTGAAGTTCAATTTATTTGATACTAATATAGCTATTTCAGCTTTCTTTGGATTAGCATTTATATAATAGGTGTGTGTGTGTGTGTGTGTGTGTGTGTGTGTGTGTGTGTATTCTTTTCCATTTAAACTATCTGTGTGTTTACAGTTAAAATGGGTTTCTTGTTGACAGTATATTATTGGACTTGCATTTTTCTTTAATCTGAAGATCTCTATATTTATTTTTTTCCTTATTTCAACCAAAGTAACTACAAATTTATTAGTTTTACAAATACAAGATATCCATAATATTGGAAACATTTATTTTCTACAGATTTGGGATGTCTTTGGGGACATTATATTCATCTCTGCTTCTAGACTTTATGAACACTTTGTAGTATTAGGTTTCTGAATAAGTGTTGACTGAAGAGAGTATTCTGAGCCCATAGGACCTTGAAAACCAATGTTTTAAAGAGCTCTTATTTGTCTTAGGCTCCCAGAAGTGGAGCAGTGTGTTGTTATGTGGGCTAATCTGAAAGCACTGCTTTTCTCCCATGATTCCTGTGTGTGTGTGTATGTGTGTGTGTGTGTGTGTGTGTGTGTGTGTGTGTGTAAGACTGTTGAGTCACAGACCTGTACCTCTGAAACAAATAATACATTATATGTTAAAAAAAAAGATAGTAGGAAGGGAAAAATGAAGGGGGGGAATCGGAGGGGGAGATGAACCATGAGAGACTATGGACTCTGAGAAACAAATTGAGGGTTCTAGAGGGGAGGGGGGGTGGGGGGATGGGTTAGCCTGGTGATGGGTATTAAAGAGGGCATGTACTGAATGGAGCACTGAATGTTATACGCAAACAATGAGTCAACACTTCATCAAAAACTAATGATGTAATGTATGGTGATTAACATAACATAATAAAATTTAAAAAAATAGTAAAATCTCTGTATTTAAACTTGTAGTTTAGATCATTCACATTTAATGTGATTATTGGTATACTTGAATTAAACCAGTTATTTACTAGCTGTATTGTATTTTTCCCATCCATTCTTTGCTTCTCTTTTCCTATATTTTCTTACCTTTTCTTGTTTAATTGAGCATTTTTATGACTTAATTTTATCTCTTCTATTGACTTATTTATATCTCTTTAAAACATTAGTGGTGGCTTTAGAGTCTACAATATACACATTTAATTGATCAAAGTCTATCTTCAAGTAATACTACATTACTTCATGTATAATGTAATAACTTTATAATAGTGTGTTCTCAATTTCTTCCTCCTGTTCTTTGTGCTATTTCTGTCATACATTTAGTTGTGCATTTGCTATAAACATAAAATAAATTGCAATGGCACCATATTCTTCCTCTGTAGAAAATCTGTACAAAATCCTTTTGTATTTCTTACAGAGTAGTACTTTTGGTGCTGAATTTCCTCAGTACTTATCTACCTGAGAGAATCTCTACTTCTGTTTGGAAACATTTTTGTTTGGTATGGAATTCTGGATTAAAAGTTTTTTTTTTTTTTTACATTTAAAAAATGCCACTCGTTGTTTTCTACTTTGTATGATTTCTAGTGAGAACTGTATAATTCTTTCTTTTATTTTTCTGTAGGTAATATGTCTTTTTTACTGACTGCCTTCAAGATTTTCTCTTGGTCTTTTGTTTTTAACACTATGAATATAATATGCTTATGTAGTTTGTATATACTTCCTTTATTGGTGTTTTCTGAGGCTCTTCAATCAGTGGTTTACTATTGGTCATTGGAAAATTCTTGGCCATTTTATACTCAAATAATTATTTTGTGCTTTTTTTTTCTCTTTCCCTCTACTCTTTCTGGGATTCAAATTATGTGTATGTTAGATAAATTGACATATTGATATTGTTCTACAGCTTTTGGATGCTATAGGTTTTGTTTATTTTGGGTTTTGGTTTCTGTTTTTGTTTTTGTTTTTTACTTCTCCACTCTTTTTTTGGTTTGGTTTGGGTAATTTCTATGGATCTATCTTCCAATTATCTTCATGTTCACTGATTCCTTTCTTAGTTGTGTCCAGGCTAATGAGGAGCTGCAACAAAGATATTCTTCATTTTTGTTGTTGTATTTTTAATTTTCAGCATTTGTAGTTGATTCTCTCTTACAGTTTATATCTCTCCCCTGAATTTACCCACTGATCTTGCATGCTGTCTACCTCTTCCATTAGAGGCTTTAGCATATTCAACACAGTTATTTTAAATTTCCTCTCTGAAAATTTAACCATCTGTGTCATATCTGAGTCTGGTTTTAATGATTATTTTTTTTTTTCTCTCAGGAGTGTGTTGTGTTTTTTTGCCCTTTTATATGTCTTGTAATTTCTGTTATTGAAAGTTGGGCATCTTGTGTAGTTTTTATGCCTGAAAATCAACATGTCTTTCCTTCTGCTAAACCTATAATGTAGGGATTTGAATTAATGTAGTTAGAAGTTGGGCCTAGTTTTAAGTTTGTTGTTGTGGTGGTTACTTTTCAGGCGCCCCAAGCTTCAAATTCTTGCAACGATTCCTTGTGTTAGGTTGATTTGTCGGAGGTTTTTTTCCCCTCAGCAAGGGCTCCTGTATTAACTTTAGAACTTCCTTTGTTCTGTGCCTCAGGGTGTTTCTCTCTTTACTCTTCCTTCTCCCTATCCCTCTCTCAGCCATATTCTGAGTTACCTGTTACTTGAGGCTTGTTAGCTTGTCAGTAGGGAGTGGTAATGGGCATTCTCTCTTGTTCACAAGAAGCCTTACTCTTAGACCACTATGGTATCCTATCCCTGGGTCCTGGAGTGTGGGCTTCTCAGTGATGCCCCTCCCCAGATTGTAGGCCTGGGCCCTGCATGCAATCTTCCCCTCTGAGTGTGGGATTTCTTTTGTTGTCATTCCCTTCCCCAGATGCAAGTGGTTTTCACCAGTGTCCTCAGGGTGACAGTGTTTTTGTTTTGTTTTTCTCCTTGCCTCCATAGTTTAAGGGGGACACTTTGCTCCGTATGGGTGGCAGGGAGGGTGGGATACTTACAAAAAGGCTTTGATCCATAATAGGGGAATGCAGGTAGGGTCAGGTGCCCGCTTTTGCAGTGGCTGATCTGCACCATAATTAGCACTTTCTTAAAACTTTCTTCAGTATTTTTTTGTGATCGTCCTTTGTTCATGGAGAAGAAAACTAAAGAGAACATGGAATCCCTCGATTTTCTCATCTTCCAGGGACTTCACACTTTCTCCAGATTATATTTGGCCTTCACCAGCTTTCCAAGCAACCTAAGTGAACTCTTTCTGCTGGTGTTCAATTGCATCTGCCCTACGTAAGCTATTGCTTATGTCTTAACACTCCCTGCAGACACCTGTCTTTTCTTATATTTTGGGTTAATTCGTTGTCCTTCAATCTTAGCTTTCAGTGATTTCAAGAAAACTCATGATTTTTTTTTTTTATATCTCTTATATAAGTGTAAATAACACTCTTTCTTTCCAGCTCTCCACATTGCTGGGTGGGAAATAAGTTTGATATTAATGAAGTGTCATTGTAGAAATGATCAGAATTTTATATTTTCTTGCAAATTAACAGCCAAGGGTTTTATGGACATAAAAAGAAAGATATCTACAAGTAGATAAAGATGTGTTATGTTTTGTTCCTGAAATACTTGCAAAGAGATTATTCTCACACTCTAAGCACTGTAACCGAAGGTAGGATAGATTGCCAAATTCTTTGGAATATATGAAATCATTTCAAAGCAATGAAGGGCTGATGTTATCAATTCACATGTTGCACAGGATTATCATGAAGGCATCATGTCATGGTTTAAAAAGCAGCATTTTTTTCTTCCTCAGTGGTTATAAAATAAATGTATGACTTATAATTGATGGCATTCTTTGTACTGTTAGCAGTGGAGTGGGGCTTTGTGTAGGTAGAGTGGCAGGTGACTTTCAGATTAGGCACTGATATTTAAGTGCTTACAAAAAAAATCTATGTAAGATTGCCACATTAATTTTTTTTCATTTGTGATTGACTTAAGATAATTTTATTTATGAGGTTATCAGCTGTTGTATTGAAAAATGGGCAAAAGTTTTCTGGTGGCTTGGAATGAAGATCAGGTGTATTTTTAATGAAGGGAAAGTAGACTAAAAGTCCATACAAAGGCAAGTATTATTGGTGTCTAAGAAGTGCATGTGCCATGGGTGACTTGGGGTAGAAAGGAAGGAAAAGGTTGAAAGGGAAACAACAGAGCTGGTACATAGAGACAGGGAAGCATCAGTAATGTTGCACCGTCTTCTCTATATGACCTGGATCAGTCTCTTCACATATTGCTCTGAGAAGAATAAAGTACATGTGAATTTATGATACTGATCTTTTACTACATATGCAAAGGAAATCTAACTCCTCCTTGGACAACCATATCACATTTACCTGGGGAGGAGAGTGAGTGCAGGATTCTTAAAGAGGAAATTGACTCTTGGTAAATCTGCTTTGCCAAGGAGATATCATATTGTGGGATTCTGTATGTTGACTTCCTAAGTAGACTAGTTCATGTTTAGAATACTTAACCTCCTAAAAGAATCCTTCAGCATTTTACCAAATCTTTATAGTTCTTGACATGTAAAAAAAATTTGTACATCCCTATCTCAAAAACCCATAATAATTTTCAAGGCAAAAATGAAGTAAAATTAAGAGTTGTGTAAAGCTGAGGCTCCATCCTTCTAGAAACACTTGATATCTTTGCTTCATATTAGGATGTTATCTTTAATCTTTGATTTTAAAAACAAAATGTAAGATGTAAATGCCCTAAGTTAGGGAATAAAGACCAGATAAATATTTGGTCTCCTTGTATTCCTCTGTTAGATCATTCATAAAAATTCCAAGTGAAGAGATATGCCACATGCTAGTGTATTTTTTGTAATGTATTTCTTTGGTAGTATTTTAAATAACAGGGAGTACCAAAAAACTGATCATTATGGAGGGATTTAACCTCAGCTAGCTATTTTATAACCAATGCTTTATTCCAGCTCTATAATTAACATCTAAAATTAACATTTTCAACATGACTTTAAACATTAGAGAATCTAAGTAGATATAAATACTTAAAGTACTATTGCTTTGCACTTTTTAGGCCTTTCAAAACGGAACTAAAGGCAGTCTTTCTCCACATGAAATATGGCACAGTACATGCTTTGGAACTGTTTTATAGTTTTAAATATTTTTTATGCAATTGGGTATAACTATTTCCATATGTTTATAAAGAGTAAAAGGAGGTAACAGCAGAGATGCTGAAATGTTCTATGTCCCTTTTCATTACTAGCCACATAAGAGAACCAGCCTCTTCTTATCTCTCGTCTACTGGTAAATAGAATTTATTCACTTTCCTTAATAGTAACCTGAAGATGCTGTTTAATGCACCATAAACAAATCTTATGAATTTTTTACATGATTAAAATGGTCATAACTATCCGATGTTTCTTGCTGATTGAATCTGCCACTTCTGTTTACTAGGAAAATAAATAACACATGTTTGCTGTCTTTCTAAAAGGTTCCTATTTATTCTGTGGTCATTTCCCACTTATAATATTTCCAGCTTAATTTCATGAAACAGCTTTTATAAGACTTGAAAAAAAAAAGCCCTTATTGTACATTGTCTTCAAGTATTTTGCTGCTGAGCTCAGGACTTTTATCTGAAGAAACATCCATCTATCCAGTTTTTCTTTTCTTTTCCTACCTTCTTTCATTCCTCCCTCTCCCCCTCCCTCTCTTTCTTCCTTTTTTCTGTTCTCCTTCTTTTCTCTCTCTTTTTTTTTTTGAGGCCTGTATTAGAGTTGGAATTTAAAAAGTGAAACAGCTGCATGCCCTACATGTGCATTAAGAACCAGCAGAATGCAGCTGTTTGAGAACTCCTCTCCAACTGCCATCCGTATTAGAAATGCTGGTGCCAAATTTATAGTTGTCAAACAAAGAAAAAATGAGGTTTACAGGGCATTTGTCTGTCAGAGGGTTCATTAAGATGAACAAGCATGCAGAGAAAACTGTCTATCAAGAAAACTCCCATTGTTATCATTTCTTAAGGATAGATGCCATAAGTAATGCTATTTATGCCTCCCTTTTGATAATTGAAGGCCTGTATGAAGTTCAGTGAGCATGGCTAAATCACATCTTCAGTAGATAAATTCCTTTTATGTCAGGGACTCCATGTTGTATGCTTGATACTCATTCAAATTGAGAATCAAGGCCTGTTTCTATCTATACCACCATATTTGTGTTAAAATACGAAGAAGCATCTTGGGTACATGTTTCAAGACTTAGCTCAAATTACAACTCCTCTGAGGAACTTGCCTATTGCTTGTGTTGCATATGACCTCAAACCTTCATATGATGGGACATGTGCTGTATTGTATTATAATTGTGTGTGGGTTTGTCTCCTTTCTTTTTCTGCTACCCTTATTCAGACATTTCTCTTAGTAATAGTTGTCTAGTCTAGAGCCAGGGCTAAGGGTATATATTCTTTATCCATGGAGTTGAAATAGCTGGTCCAGTGTTTTCCTCCCCCAACTTCTGATAATATATTGATGTTGGGAAAGTTAAGTTTTGGTGTAAATAAAGAATATCTATAACTATATACAATAAATATGTTATAATAATTCATTAAAAGGCATCACTTATGTAGTAAACTTAGTTCGACTTATTTCTCAGCAATTACGTGAATTTCATAAAGGCATTGAACTATAGAACTGGAAAGTACTTTAAGTTCAAACAACCCCTGTTCCAGAAGGAGGACACAGATTCAGACTTCAGAGACACATGAGAACTCTGTTTCATTTTCAGTTAGGATAACTGTGAGACAATCCAAAGGTCTTCTGATTGAATCCCTAATGGTTGTTCTTTTGCTTAGAAATTTTCTCTGTTAACCTTGGTGAAATAGGAATTGTGTCATTAGCACCATGCTGCTTTTATTGTTGAGCAGTATGTCAATGATTCAATCATATTTCTAAGACTTTAGATTTTAGGAAACAATAGTATTATTTCTTATTCCCACCATACTTGTTGTAGGTGATTCCCAGGTTATTGACACAGAATCTTAGTCCACTTCTCCTCAATAAGCTTGATGCATCTTCATGGTGCTGGTTGACTGGGGATAAGCACCTCTGAGAAACTCTTCTGATAAGAAGCAGAATTCAGAGTAACCCAGGGCTTGGTAGAGAATGAGCCAAACTCAGTTATCAATATAAACTGAATATCATACAGATTCTTCAAAGCATCTGCCATATAAGGAATACACCCTGTTATGGACCAAATGGACCTAGCGCATTTTCCTACTTTCACCAGATCTTACATTATGGGGTTCACAGTTTTAAATTAGGCTTGCTGTAAATGAGATTCCCCAATGGCAAAAGTGAGAATAAGTTCACATAATGATTTTCCAACCTTTGTTGTAGGAATTATTTAAATTTTCAGCTGGGTATATAGTTTTTTTTGCTGACAAAGTAGACAACTATATGAGATTCCAACAGAGAAGTATATTATAGGAGCTGGTGCATAGTAGTCATATTTATCATGTCAGATACCCTGATGAATGCTACGCATGTCTTAACACATTTGACTTTTGTAATAACCTTATGAGATTGGTATTATCCCGATTTTATACAGGAGGTACCTGAGGCTCAGTCATGTGAATTAGTGAACAATGGCACTGAATTTTAAATTCAGGTTTGTCTTACTTAAAACCACATACTCCTATTACATGAAGATGAATTCATCCTAAATTGAGTTGTAGATCTTTCATTATTTGGAAATCTAAACTTGAATCAAATTCATTTGTGTGAAGAAAGAGGCTGAGTTAGCCTTATTTGTAAGCGGAGTTGGCATATTATATTCCATAATCAACATAATGTGTAGCAACTGCCTTTTGCTTTTCCAGATGTAGAAAAGAGGGTTATGTGAATTACGTGAACTTGAGTTATTTAATAATTAGCAACTTGTATACTGTGTAGATTCTGTGAAGTTCACATCAGAAAAGGGAATATAAAGTGTTTTTATCTTTTAGGAGCATAAATAAAAAGAGTGGGAGAAACTAAGATTGTTATGTAAGCAGGGTATAAGGTGGGCTGAAGGGAGACGTGGCCTTCCTGGAAGAGTGAATGAGCATTTTCAGGGCAAAGCCAACAAGATAAGATTGCCCAAAGGGTCCTGGCAAAATATCATAATATTTCCCTTGATTGTAGGGTGATATATATGGCTTTGACCCTAACGGTTGAATAGACAAAGTAGATAGTGTTGCCAGCTGATGTAAGCCAAACTGGTCATGCCCAACTGTTTTGTTGTTTCTGTAGTTAATAGGTGCACCAGCAATTAGTGCAAGGGTTAGATAATCCTCCACAACCTCCAAGCTCCTATCCTCATCTTTCCCCAATGCTCTACTTCTGCTTCCTTCCCTCTTCCTTTCTAAAGCCAGTTCTCTCATGGTGCAGTAGGTTCCCTAATTTCTCCCCTACTCAAAGACATTGCTCTAGAATTATCCCCTTTCTCCTGCTCACCAATTTTAACTCTCTTCATATGAATCTCTTATTTCTCTCTGCTGCATATTGATCCAGTGATTAGATAGAGAGTAAATAGAAACATGGTTGCTATTTTTTTTTTTTTTGAGGAAGATGATACATAAAAGAGAAATAAATACATCGACATTTGGGACTGATTAAAGTTATAAAGCCTTCGTAATTTAGGGATAAGAAGAGAAGCTTGAATGATTATTTGAAGCTTAATATATCTATGAAAATTTCCATTGAAAGGTGAAAAAATCACCAGGTTTGATGTTGATTCACAACTCTGCTCAAATCATGATGGAAAAATACTAGAAAATACACTCTTGCTTCTATAAAGCCGAGGAAACTAATAGTAACAGGTCTTCAAGTGGATGCATGGCGTAATGGGACTGTTCCTTCATAAATGTACTATAAGGGAAAGGAAAGTCTCCTGGAGCTACAGATTGTCTTGGAGTTCAGTAGTTTAGGACTTCTGATGACTAAGGATGTCAAGAGTGGCGAGGGCATGTGAACAATGAAGGAAACATGTCAGGATAGAAGTCTAGGCTGTCGGCCTGGGATGGTTGTGCCTGTTGCACTTGACAATCGTAGTGGATAACGGCTGACAATCTTCAGTCTTTTTGAAGGACAGATAAAAATCCCAGAAAACTGATACTGGAAGAAACCCAATATCTAAAATTTAGCAGTGAAAATGAAGATAAAAAGATAGACCCTGTCTACATATTTAAAAAAAAGGCAGAATTATTCCATTTCTCAATGAGTAGGTATTTGCTGGGCATCTGTGTGTGCAGAAAAGCTATGAGAGAGAAAAATATATAAAAGAAATGTTTCCTGTTTTTATTATATTTGTAAGCGCAAAAGTATATTCACTGAATTAATCAGAATGATTGTAAAAATAAGAGTTAAGTTCTCTAGCATTTATTGAGCAGCTGCTGTATGCTGTTAAAATCATGGCTTTATATGCATACATATCTAAGGTGTATGCATATACCTTTCCTTGAATGATTTTGCTTAATGCTTACAGCAATCCTGAAATGCTGGTCTTAGTCCCTTCATTTCTATAGAAGGAAGTCAAGTAACTTATTCAAAGTAAGACAAGATTATCTCTCACGTTTCAAAGAAAAAAGTGTTCACTCCAGACTGGGATTGTCAAAGACTTAAGTTTGGTATTGGGCAGTGAAGAATGAAATAAATAGGTAAGAGAAATGGAAAGACATTTGAGGTCAGGGTATGGAAGGAGTACTGAATGTTATGAATACCAGTTGATTGGAAGAGAGCAGCATATGTACGAAAGCAGTTGGAAAATATTTTGGAAAGGGAAGAGGGACCTAATTACAGTGAGTCTATGTACTTTTATACCCCTCCCTCCGAACTTGCTCTGGTCTTTCTAGTTTTCTAATTCCATTGAGAGAGAGGTGGTTTTAGTTTCATATTTTCTATTTTATAGTTATTTGGTTGATGAAAGATCAAAGATGAAATGAAGAGTATTTTAGTTTCAGATCCTGTATCTTATAGTGATTTGGTTTTATAAAAAGATGCCCAAGCTATACTATTTGGATCAAGTTTATAATCTGTGCCTAATATAGTCTACACCTCAGATATGTATGCATATAAAGCCAATTACAAGCAACTTAAAAGTAACACAGGAAATTCAGGTTAACATTTGTCACAGTTTCCAATGGAAACAGCCTCTTCTATTTAACTTGTGATGAAATGAAAATGCTACACCTCATTTTCTCTCTTAAGTGTAAAGCCTTCTTCTCCTCTCCCAGCCAAAATCCCACAAACTTGGACATTGCAAAGAATACTCTCTTCCTGGCCTTTATTGTGAGATGCCGAGGACTGTTTTCTGTAAAGGACTAAAAAATATGCATTTAAGAGATGATGAATGTTGCTCAGTGGTAAATCTTTGTGTAAAAATGTGTTAAATTTTAGTCATTTTCTGTGGGATTGTAGCATCAGCAACTGGCATGAGATGAATCAGACTGATGATTCCAGTTCTTTGCAAAGCAGACAGCATGATATAATGGCACTGAAAAAATCTCCCTTGGCAACTTTTGTAGCCACGAAGTGCAAAAGAGGTGTTAGATATTACTATACTTGGAAAGAGCAGGAGTCCTCATTTCAACTATTGAAATTATTTGAAGCCATCTTTTACCATTTCCTCTAATGCTCATAATGTGGTTATCATCAGGATTTGATCTCTTGAGCCAGATAGCCTTATCTTAGTTTTATGTGGGGTCCTGGAGCCCTTCAGGAGTCTAGGAACCTTTTCTGTAAAGGGGTTGTTTGAACAATACATATCCAGATATATTTTTTCTTTGCACACAGTCAGCCTTGCCAAGTATCATTTCAAGAATTGAATGTTTGGTTTTTTGCAACTGCCATAATCTTGCTTGGAAGGTCACCTTCTGTGAGAACTGAATAGATGTAATTCTTTCAAGAGAAATTTTAAGATGGTTTATATATTCATATTTTTAAAGACACATACAAGTTGCAGAAATCACATAAAGCAATTTTCCTTAAGCAAGAAGTTGTAAATGCTGTCAGAATATGTTAATTTAGGAGTTGCAGGGATTAATTGACCACCAGGAACTTTCAGTCTATTTGTGGCGCTTACCGTGGATGCTCAAAGTGATAAATACTAGCATAGAAGTGTTATCTAAGTTCTGTTGGAGCATAGAGCAGAAAGAGACTAATTCCAACCAAGTTGGCATAATTGTCTCTTGCCTGATTATATGAAGTTATTGACTATTATAGAAGTGGGAAATCTGTTTTTAGCCACAATTTGGCTGCAGCAGCCAAGTACACTCTCCCCAGTCCTACCCAGGCTAAATCCTAGGAAACAAGTTATAGAAACCATGTGGCTTAGATTCCTGGAAAATAGCATTGACATCAGGTCACTGCAACAGGATCTACTGGATGCTGGCCTATTTCTAGGTGACAGAAGTACCTATGTGCCCATTAAGAGGCGTTTAGAGTTCTCTCCAGCTGCCATTCCTTTTTGCCTGTTACTGTTTCCATTCTTCCATAAAGCTTTCTCTCTCTATTCATATTTTTTTATAACTATATAATCTGTAACTTCTTCGCCTGTGTTTCTCATTCATACTCTATAATACAGCAGGCCACATAATGTGGCCCTTTTAACATTATTCAACAACTTTAAGCTTATTGCTGACAGATGCTATATAAACAGTCTTTTTGTGATTTTGGTATTTTAGATTTATTTTTTTAATTTTATTATGTTATGTTAGTCACCATACAATACATCATTAGTTTTTGATGTGGTGATCCACGATTCATTGTTTTCGTATAACACCCAGTGTTCCATGCAGTATGTGCCCTCCTTAATACCCATCACCAGGCTAACCCTCCCCCCATCCCCCTCCCCTCTAACACCCTCAGTTTGTTTCTCAGAGTCTATAGTCTCCCATGGTTTGTCTCTCCCTCTGAATCCCCCCTTCATTTTTCCCTTCCTTCTCCTAATGTCCTCCATGCTCTTCCTCACCTTCCACAAATAAGTGAAACCATATGGTAATTGACTTTCTCAGCTTGACTTATTTCCCTTAGCACAATCTCCTCCAGTCCCATCCATGTTGATGTAAAAGTTGGGTATTCATCCTTTCTGATGACTGAGTCATATTCCATTGAATATATGGACCACATCTTCTTTATCCATTCATCTGTTGAAGGGCATCTCGGCTCTTTCCACAGTCTGGCTGTTGTGGACATTGCTGCTATGAACATTGGGGTGCATATGGCCCTTCTTTTCACTACATCTGTGTCTTTGGGGTAAATACCCAGGAATGCAATTGCTGGGTCATAGGGTAGCTCTATTTTTAAATTTTTGAGGAACATCCACACTGTTTTCCAAAGTGGCTGTACCAATTTGCATTCCCACCAACAGTGTAAGAGGGTTCCCCTTTCTCCACAACCTCTCCAACATTTGTTGTTTCTTTCCCTGTCCATTTTTGCCATTCCACCTGGTGTAAGGTGGTATCTCAATGTGGTTTTGATTTGAATTTCCCTGATGGCTAATGATGATGAACATTTTTTCATGTGTCTGTTAGCCATTTGTATGTCTTCTTCAGAGAAGTGTCTTTTCATATCTTGTACCCATTTTTTGACTTGATTATTTGTTTTTTTGGGTGTTGTTTGAGAAGTTCTTTATAGATCTTGGATACCAGCCCTTTATCTGTAGTGTCATTTGCAAATATCTTCTCCCATTCTGTGGGTTGCCTCGTTGTTTTGTTGACTGTTTCCTTTGCTGTGCAGAAGCCTTTTATCTTGATGAAGTCCCAAAAGGTCATTTTTGCTTTTGTTTCACTAGCTTTTGGAGATGTATCTTGAAAGAATTTGCTGTGGCTGATGTCAAAGAGGTTACTGCCTATGTTCTCCTCTAGGATTTTGATGGATTCCTGTCTCACATTGAGGTCTTTCATCCATTTTTAGTTTATCTTTGTGTATGCTGTTAGAGAATGGTCGAGTTTCATTCTTCTGCATGTGGCTGTCCAATTTTCCCAGCACCATTTATTGAAGGGACTGTCTTTTTCCATTGCATATTTTTTCCTGCTTTGTCAAAGATTATTTGACCATAGAGTTGAGGGTCCATATCTGAGTTCTCTACTCTGTTCCATTGGTCTATATGTCTGTTTTTGTGCCAGTACCATGCTGTCTTGGTGATCACAGCTTTGTAATATAGCTTGAAATCTGGCAACGTGATGCCCCCAGCTTTGTTTTTCTTTTTCAACATTTCCTTGGCAATTCGGGGTCTTTTCTGATTCCATACAAATTTTAGGATTGTTTGTTCCAGCACTTTGAAAAATGTCATTGGAATTTTGATCGGGATGGCATTGAAGGTATAGATTGCTCTGGGTAGCATAGACATTTTAACAATGTTTATTCTTCTGATCCATGAGCATGGAATATTTTTCCATCTTTTTGTGTCTTCTTCAATTTCTTTCATGAGTGTTCTGTAGTTCCTATGTTTAAAGAGATACTTCATTTTAATGATTGATAAATATTCTTTCATATTTAAAAGGTGCTTTTCAAAATACAGTGCTTTGCATATTTGTTGTAATAAATACTTCAGAGGTCTGGTTCTTACAAAAGACTAAAAGGTACTATATGCAATTTGTTAATCTCTTTTTTGGTCACTCTATGTATTGGGATAACCTAACTGCTACAACAAGTGCCAAATCTCAGTTAAGATCTATGCAAGTTTATTTCTTGCTCCTGTTCACACAGTTCAACATGTATGTTTTGGGAGCAGCTTTTCATATGTTCATTCAGGGACTCAATTTCCATTTATTTTCTTATGCTACTATTCTTTACAGTCTCATAGGCTTCTCCTGAATCCTTGATCTCCAGCCGTAAAAGAGGTAAAGAGAACGATCCTATGGGAGGGTACTTATGCGCCAAGCCTATGATTGGTCTGTCCCTTCCATCTACATTTATTTGGTCAGAATTCAGAGTCACATCTTCACCCACTTAAAAGGGAGACTGGGAAATGTCTAGTCGGACTTCCCTAGGAGGGAAGGGGAACAGAAAAACTAAATAGATTGTACTATAGTTACTATTTCTAGATTTATAAGCTGCTTATATATCTGGTACTGAAAAATTTTTTTCATAAACTTTAGTTTTCACAAGGTAGTATGTTTACATTGGACTGTGAGCTTCAAATGAAATAACTTCAAATTCCAATCTTTAAAAATATTTTAATGAAAGATTTCCTTATCTAAAATGTACAGTTTCTTACACCTCAAGGAACTAAAAACAAAACAAAACAAATGAGGCCCAAAGTTAGTAGAAAGAAAGAAATAACAAAGACTAGAGCAGAAATAAACGAAAGAGACAATAGAAAAGACATAAAAAGACAATAGAAAAGACTAATGAAACTAAGAGCTGATTCTTTGAAAAAATAAATTAACAAACCCTAAGCTAGATTTGCCAAAAAAAAAAAAAAGAGAGAGAGAGAGAAAGGACTCAGATAAAACAAGAAGTGAAGGAGGGGTATTATAACTGATACCACAGAAATACAGAGAGACAGACAAACAATTATACACCAACAAATTGGACAGCCTGGGAGAAATGGATAATTCCTAGAAAAATACAACTTTCTAAGACTGAATCGTGAAAAAACAGAAAATCTGAACAGACTGATTACCATAAAGGAGATTGAATCAGTAACCAAAAGCCTCCCGACAAACGAAAGTCCAGGACCAGGTGGCTCCACTGGTGAATTCTACCAAACTTTCAAAGAATACCTATCCTTCTCAAACTCCTCCAACAAGATAGTAGAGGAGGGAACACTTTCAAACTCATTTTATAGGGCCAGCATTACCTTGATATTGAAGCCAGACAAGGAAACCACAAGAAAAGAAAATTATAGGCCAATATTCTTGTTGAGCATAGATGCAAAATCCTCAGTAAAATATTAGCAAACCTAATTCAACAATACATTAAAAGGATCATAAACCATGATTAAGTGGAATTTATTCTAGGGATACAAGGATGGTTCAACATCCTCAAGTCAATCAGTGTGCTATGCCACATTAACAAAATGAAAACTAAAAATCATATGATCATCTCAATAGATGCAGAAAAAACATTTGACAAAATTAAACATCCATTTATGATAGAAACTCTCAACAAGGTAGATATGGAAGGAATGTATTTCAACATAGTAAAGTCCATGTAGGATAAGCCCATAGCTAACATCATACTTAAAAGTGAAAGGTTGAAAAATTTCCTCTAAGATCAGGAGGAAGACAGGATGCCCATTCTTGCCACTTTTATTTAACATGGTAGTGGGAATCCTACCCAGAACACATAGTCAAGAAAAATAAAGAAAAGCCATCCAAATTGGAAAGGAAGGAGTAAAACTGTCACCATAGCAGATGAGATGGTATTATATGTGGGAAAACTCTGAAGACCCCACCAAAAAACTGTTAGAGCTAATAAATGCATTTGATAAAGTTGCAAGACACAAAATCGATATATAGAAATCTGTTGCATTTCTATACATTAATAACTATAAAAAAGAAATCAAAACAACCCTATTTACAATCACATCAAAAAGAATGAAATACCTAAGAATAAATTTAATCAGGAAGGTAAAGGACCTATGTACTGAAAACTCAAAGACATTGATGAAAGAAATTGAAGAAAACAAGAACAAATGGAAAGATATTCCATGCTCATGGATTTGAAGAATTAATGCTGTTAAAATGTCCATACTATCCAAAGCAATCTACAGTTTCAATCCCTATAAAAATTCCAATGGCATTTTTTTTTTTTTTTTTTTTTGCAGAAGTAATACAAGCAGTCCTAGAATTTGTATGGAGCCACAAAAGACCCCACATAGCCAAATCAATCTTGAGAAAGAACAAAGCGGAAAGCAGCACACTCTCTGATTTCAAACTATATTACAAAGCTATAGTAATCAAAATGGTGTGGTATTGGCATTAAAAACAGCCACATAGATTTAATAAAACAGAACAGAGTGCCCCAAAATAAACCTATGCATATATAGTCAATTGATTGATGACAAAGGATCTAACAATATACAATGGGGAAAAGATAGTCTCTTCACCAAATGGTGTTGGGAAAACCGGACAGCTACATGAAAAAGAATGACACTGGACCACGATCTTATACTATATACCAGTACTAATTCAAAGTGGATTAAACATTTGAACTTAAGACCCAAAACCATAAAACTCCTAGATGAGAATATACATGGTAAGCTCCTTGACATCAGTCTTGGTGATAAGTTTTTGAATTTGACACCAAAAGCAAAAATAGATAAGACTACATCTAACTAAAAAGCTTCTGCCCAGCAAAGGAAGCCAGAAGCAAAATGAACATATAGCCAACTGAATGGAAAAAAATATTTGTATATCATGTATCTAATAAAAGGTTAATATCTAAAACACAGGGGCGCCTGGGTGGCTCAGTCGGTTAAGCGGCTGCCTTTGGCTCAGGCCATGATCCCAGGGTTCTGGGATCAAGCCCCGCATCAGGCTCCCTGCTCAGTGGGGAGCCTGCTTCTCCTTCTCTCTCTGCAGCTCCCACTGCTTGTGTTCTCTCACTCTCTCTCTCTCTCTGTCATATAAGTAAATAAAATCTATAAAAAAGATCTAAAATATATAAACAACTCCTATAACTCAATAGCAAAAAGCCAAGAAATTTGATTTAAAAATGGGCAGAGGATCTGCATAGACATTTTTCCAAAGAAGACATACAGATGGTCAATACGTACATGAAAAGATGTTCAACATCACTGATCATCAGGGAAATGTAAATTAAAACTATAATGAGGTATCACCTCACACCTATTAAAATAGCTATAAAGTGTTGATGAGGATGTGGAGAAAAGGGAACAGTTGTGTACTCTTGGTGGGAAATGTAAATTAGTGCAGCCACTATGGAAACACTATGGAGGTTCCTCAAAAAATTAAAAATAGAGCTCCCATATGATCCAGCTCTGCTACTTTTGGGTATTTATTCAAAGAAAACAAAACACTAACTTGATAAGACATATGTACCACCATGTTAACTGCAGCATTGTTTACAGTAGCCAACATATGAAACAACCTAAGTATCCATTGATGGATGAATGCGTGAAGATGTGGCATATGTGTATACAGTGGAATATTATTCAGCCATAAAAAAGATTGAAAGCTCTTCATTTGTGACAATATGGACGGACCTTGAGGGCATTATGCCAAGTGAAATAAGTCAGATAAAGAAGGATGAATAGTGTGTAATCTCACTTGCCTGTGAATCTTAAAAAGCTCATAGATAAGACAGAGGTGGGAGGTGGGGGGAATGGGTGAAAGGAATCAAAAGGTATAGATTTTCAGTTATAAAAAAGTAAGTCATGGGATGTAATGTACAGCGTCGTGACTGTAATTAGAATATTATACTGCTTATTTGAGATTTGTTATGACAGTAGATCTTGGAAGCTCTCATCACAAGAAAAAAATGCTATAACTATATATGGTGACAAATGTTAGCTAGATTTATTGTGGTGATCATTTTGTAATATATACAAATATTGAATCATTATGTTGTACATCTGAATTAATATAATATTGTATACTAATTATATTTCAATAAAAAATATAAAAATGCAATGTACATTCATGTTCAACTTCTGATAAGTATGAGTGTTTCTTATGTGTAAGTAGTTATGTTATTAGTTTGAAAAGATTGTCAGCTAGCTAACCATTTACTTTGACAACCCCCTCTTTGACTTCTTTCTAGAGTTCATAATTTCCTGAACCTCCTACCTAAACCAGATGCCCATTGTCTTAGTGCTTGCTCCCGGTTTTCAAAGAACCTTCATCAGGGTTTCTATTGACCTCAACAGGTGTTTAATTCTTGCATTTTAGAGGTGGCTTTCTGGAGTTGAATGCCTTTATGTTCTTTTTCCCTAGTGCACCTCCAGAAACACTGATTGCCTTGGAAAGTTAGTAAGTGTTTCACACAGATGTGCAAAAATTCACATACATAGACACACACATACACACACTCACATGGATTCCATGGTCCTCTAAATTTGGGGAACATTGAGTTAAACAAAATTTAAAAGATTTGTCTTTTAAAATAGGTCTTAAATTCCTTATTATGTTAATATACATTTTGAGTCCCCAATAATTAAAAATAATATGTGGTGTTTCCCAAATTTATTTCACTTTTCTACCTTTAAGGTTTCATCTGCAGCAAAACAGTATTTGGAAAATACTACTTTAATCCACAGGGATGGACCTTCATTTAAACTTGTAGGTGCTGTGGCAGGCCTGTGTAGGTGAGAATTTGTACACCAAGCTTTTGTAAAAGGAAGACTGACTATAATGGGATATCAGTTCTTTTTCTTCTGCTGAGAAGAAATTACTTAACTTGAAGCGTGCTTTGTTTTCAATGGACACTATAGTTGAGAGATATGTTATTATCTAATTCACCTAATATGAAAAGCAAATCAAAGTTTTTTTGTGAATTCCATGAGCAGCAGCTAATTTAATTCTTCAAAGAAGTAAGAGAAACTGACTCTTCTTATTTTTTTTTAAGATTTTATTTATTTATTTGAGAGAGAGAGAATGAGAGATAGAGAGCACGAGAGGGAAGAGGGTCCGAGGGAGAAGCAGACTCCCCGCCGAGCAGGGAGCCCGATGTGGGACCCGATCCCGGTACTCCGGGATCATGACCTGAGCCGAAGGCGGTCGCTTAACCAGCTGAGCCACCCAGGCGCCCTGACTCTTCTTATTTTTAATAATTTTATATTGCCCACCTTTCTTTGGGAGATAAAAAGGACAAGCATTTTATTTTTACAGTGAAGGGCAATTCCAATGTACTTGAAGAAACTTTTTAGTCTAAAGAAGGAACTCTAATGACTAGTTGGGAAGGAAACAAAATTTTGGTATTCTTTTGAATCTAGGCAGCAAGGTTGTGGTGAAGGATTTCAAACCATATGCTATTTGTAACCAAAATTATGGGAAATAACATTAAAATATTTTCTGACCTACAGTGTAATTTTAAGTCCCAGTCTTGTTGGCTGTATATCTGCAGTTGAAGTAGAATTACTTAAATTATTAATTTGCTCTCCATTTTCCTTATATATGAAATTACTGTAAATCAACTTTTTTGGTTTCTTGTCAGTAAATAGTTATCAATATTAGGCAATGAGTCAAATACAATTCAACTTCAAAATAGTGAATCTAAACATTTTTTTTCCTTTGTGAAAATGTTGAGAACTTTCTTTGTAATGCACTTTCCCAAACCTTCTTTGCCTGAGGATTATATGTATTTGAATAAAGATAAACACTCAAAGACTCTTTTAAACCACGTACTGTAATTTCACCAGCGGGCTAAACAGAGTGCATTGGAGAAAACTTGCCCTGGGGCTTTAGATCTTGCATCCCATCTTAACGAGAGACTAAATAGTGTAAACCACTCCTTTGTTAATGGTTGGGCAGAGAAAAGGATAAATGATAAACAGTGAAAAAGTACTGGATCTGTTTCTTGGACATCAATTAATGACATGCCAGCAAAACTGAGGCATTTTGAAATGACGTGTTTTTTGACATCAAAGAGTCTAGGCAAAGGTTAAGTATCTATATGATAGGATTATTTTTAACTTTGTATTGGCCACTGAAACTTCCCTTTCTTCACCCCTGCCAGAATAGGAAACATTGCTGATTTATTCACTTAGTCAACATGGGAAATTTGTCCATACAAGTAGCATGTATGCTTTTTCTGCCAATAGCCCACCCTGTTTTCCATTAGGGGTTTTAGATATGTTTCTCACAAGTGCTCATAAAGAATTTACTTTAAATATATAGACAATTAACTCTTTTTATTTATAGATAACCTTCTTGACTAGATACCAAAATCCTGTCAGTCATTATGTGACTTTCCTAGAGCAAGGGTAACTCAAGGTTTAAATTACAGGAAATCTTAGAAATATGTAAGAAATTTGTAAGAAAATTGTAGCTCTTCACTAGCCAAATATTAGCTGCCTTTCTGTTTGGTCACTAGAAATAAGATTTTCATCTATTCAATAATTTGACTTACTAGATGGAATTTTTCAGAAATGTTATCACATTGGAGATGTAGAATTTCATATGCTCATAAGAAAGTAAGGAACCCTATACTGGTCTTTTCTGACTGACATGGAGTTATTTCCTGTGAAAATGAGGCCATCCATATTTTCTAGTTGAAAGACAACTTTCATCTTCTTAAAATGGGATATTGCAGAAATAGCTAAGAAGATATTAAATGGCATGTAAAACATTTTTTTCTCAAAGTCAGCAATCATATTTCTTTGAAAGATTTTATTTATTTCCTTATTTATTTGTCAGAGAGTGAGCACAAGCAGGGGAGCGGCAGAGGGAGAAGCTGGCTCCCCACTGAGCAAGAAACTGATGCAGGACTTGATCCCAGGACCCTGGGATCATGACCTGAGCCGAAGGCAAATGCTTAACCGACTGAGCCAACCAGGGTCATGCAATCACATTTCTTTGAAAAAGTTATAATTCTATATGGGAATCTTGAAGGTACGGGACCACGCACAAAGTTTAATTTTTAAAATACTTGATTGATACGTTATACATATACGTATGTACGTTCACTTGTACGTACAAGTAAACAATGCACAAGTGTACTCCTGAATAATTAGCACAAAGTGAACACACCAGTGTAACCAACATCCAGATCAAGTTATAGAGTATCACTAGTACTTTAGAATTAGCTGTCATGCCCATTAAGTTTACTTTTTGTCCTCGCAAAGGTAACCACTTTCTTGATATCTAATACATCATGTATAAATTCATTTTCATAACTTAGAAAAACAGTTTCATAAATTATGCATCCTTTTCTCTTTAATTTCTTTCATTCAAGATTATATTTGTGTGTGTGGGGGGGTGCCTGGGTGGCTTAGTCGTTTAAGCGACAAACTTTTGATTTCAGCTCAGGTCATGAGATTGAGCCCCGTGTGGGCTCTGCTCTGGGCATGGAGGGATTCTCTCTTTCTCCCTATCCCTTTGCCCCAAACCCCCTGCTTGCACGTGCATGCTCTCTCTCTCTTAAAAAAAAAAAAAGGATTATATTTGTGGGATTCATCCTTATTGGTGCATGTAGCTTTAGTTTATTCGTTTTTTAAATAGATTTTTAATTTTAGAATAGTTTTATACTTACAAAAAAGTTGCAAAGTTAGTTTCTATGTATGCCATATCCAGCTTCTTCTATGATTAACATTTTGCATTAGAATGGTACATCACCATTAATGAACCAATATTAATACATTAATATTAACTAAGACCTATGCTTTATTCGTTTCCTTAGTTTTTATCTAATATTCCTTTTCAGTTCCAGGATTCCATCCAGAACACTGTATTTCCTTTAGTCATGTCTCTTTAGGTTTTTCTCATCTGTGACAGTTTCTCAAACTTTCCTTAGATTTGATACCAAACCATTTTTGAAGAATAATTGCCAGAGATTTTGTAGAATGTTCCACTATTAGGATTTGTCTGATGTTTTTCTCATGGTTAGACTGGGATTATGATTTTGGGGAACAAGACCACAGAAACAAAGTACCATTCTCCTCATATCATATCAAGTAAATACTATGTATATGACTTATCACTGTTGATAATCTTGATCACCCGGCTGAGGGTAGTATTTGTCAGGTTTCTCTACTGTACATTTATTCTCACCTTCACCTCCTTTTAACACTATACTCTTTGGAGGGAAGTCACTATGGGCAGTTAATACTTGAGGAGTGGGGAGTTACGGCTACCACCTTGAGAGCGAAATATCTTCATAAATCTTTTGGAATTCTTCTGTATGAGAGAGATGTCTATCTTCTCCCATTTATTGATTTATTCAGTTATTTCAATATGGACCCAAGGATATTTATTTTATATTTTGGATTATAATTCACATACTACTTTGTTTTTGTTGCTGAACTTGTTCTACCCTTGACCTTTTGGGAGCGTTTTCGATTTGGCTTCTATGCTTCTTTGGCCTATCCTCATCAGTGTGTGCATGTGTGTGTGTTTGAACACTTTTTTACCTTTGGCACTACAAAATGCTCTAGGCTTATCTTGTATATTCCCTGCATTTATAAATGAAATAATAGAGTATGTGGCTTCTTTAATTATCAATGTAAATTTAAGATTCATCCATATCTTTTCATGGTTTGCTAACTCATTTCTTTTTTTATTGCTGGGTAGCATTCCATCTTATGGCTCATCCACAAGGCTTGAGTTTTAGTTTTGTCTTATCCACTAACATTTATGGAGTGGCCACTCTGAGCCCAGTGTCATCTTAGATATTGCAGGGCACACAGAAGGAATAATGAAGACATTATATTCTAGGTGCATATAATATCGTTGCAGGAGCAAGGATTGTTATAATGTAAGAATTAACTGAGAAGTCCTTTGTTCATATTTAAGTTTGATTGGAGGGTTTTTTTTTTGAGGCATTGTAAGAGTTATTTGTATATTCTGAGGTACTGGGGCTTGGAACTTAAACATGAATTTTGGGGTGGACATATTCAACACATATCAGGAACCCTGGGAGATAGCATACAGAATACCTTAAAACATTTTCTTCAGCTCAGAAGGAGCAAACTGCTTTATAAACAGGATTTTGACTGATTTCTGTGATGTATTTCTATTAGTAGGATCTGAATGCAGCCTGCTGAGAGCGTTTCACTCACTAACCTCCAACTACAGCTTCTTGTACTTAGTCCTTACCATTATTCTGTAGGAATAAAGACAAATTGGGCAAAAGCCTGCCAAATCTAGCACAACTGAAACTGAGGTCCTGAAACATAAACACTAATGAGGGCATCATTGTTCCTTTAGGGAAAATGGGGAACAACTTCACACAGTTGATCAATTTGGAATTGTACTCTGTTACACAGGGGAATTTCTATTACATGTTTCCCAGATTCTTTTTTTTTTTTTTTTCTCTTTTCGAATATTTTTTCTAGTCAGGAGGTATTAGGGCCTGGAAGAATAAAAATCTATTTGGATGATCCTGAGGAAAAGAAAAATCAAATTGATTCCTTTAGGAAACAAAAAGCTGGGGGGAGGAAAATTGTAAAGATTAAGTATTTTCATGCTAGCTAACAGTGGAATTCATGAAAACTATTGGATGTTCTTAGACTCAATTTCTATTCTGCTCTGTTGAATCCTGCCTTAAGCCAAGTACATAGACATTCCAATAGCTCATTGTTCAACTGATTAAATATTAGCTGGAAGCTTATGCAGTACCTCTCAGAGTCAGCCATGCTCAGAGAAGAAAAGAATTTAATCATTGGTCCTCCTCTTTTGTTGGTGAAAAGTTGCTCTATGGACTTCCAGTTCAAATGCATACTCCACACCAGCACATTAGTGAGATCCTGGGGAAATAGGCAAGAAACATCTGATCAGGTATGTCAGGTTGGATCTAAGCTAAAGAAGTTAAAGCTGATAAGGAACTGATTATCACAGGGGATAAGAATGTAGAACACCAGAGGATCTGAAATAATGAACCGGTGTCCTGTAAACCAGGTAAATTAAAAAAAAAAAAAAAGTAAAGGGATTTTATTTAACTCTACAATAATTATTAGAGTGAATTATATTAAAAATGCAAAACATTGGGGTAAAAGTTATTCTTGACAACTCTATTACCGTCAATAATATTTAACATTTCTTTTGCTTATAATCAACCAGAAAACATATTTAGACCCAGGGTGCATGCTGTGAATGGGGTGCTTGAGCATATGTTCCCCTAGAAAATTCAACTTGCTTCCCATTGAAGTCATGGACTCAAGTATGAGTCAGAATACTTTTATAATATGCCTCCCTCATCCCCCCCAAAAATCTGATCATTTCCAGATGGAAGGTATGACTAGGGTATTTACAGGTTAAGAATGAATTTTAGGTGAAATTAGCTGTGTGTCGTTGGAGGCACTTTTAAACTCGGCAAGTAACAGGGAATAAGCCAAGTGACAGTGCTCTTAAAACAGCCCAATTATAATACAAGATGTAAAGGACTTTTTATTAGAGGTTAAAAGCCTGAACAGTTCTTTTCCTGGAAGTCAGATATCATAACAAATTTGACTGAACCTAAAAAAATTCAGTTATTGTCATGTTAATGTATTTCATGCTTAATTATTATGAAATGACAACTTAGAATAAATATTTCCTAATGCCACAAATACCATCTCTTCCATAATGTAAAAATGACTTGATGAGTTCTTTTCAACTTTATCCTCCATAGATTAATATTAACCCACTTTGACATAAAGTTTTTCTTTCAGTACCGGGAAGGGCTAGATTTCTTTTCTAAGCTGGTTGAGGTATTAGAGCAAATGAATACCAGTTTTCAGTGTTACAGTTTCTCTTCTACTACCATAACCTGCAACATTAACCAGAAGTCTTGAAATATGTTGTTTGTCCTGATTCACACAGCCGGGTAGATTTTGGAGAGCATGGGAGAATCTCTGCAATTTTTCAGTGCTTTTGTAAATATTGTTCTGAATGCCTGTTCTACTGAAGGTGGATTGCAGATTAATATCTATCTCCCTATCTCTCATATAAAAAGACAATGTATTTTAAACAAAGAGCATCTATAGCTTGGTAAGTTTAGGGTTTATTTTTGGAAAAGCACATAATTAAAACTAGAATAATTATTTAGTTTATTGTCTAAAATAATGTAAATACTTTTTAATTGGTAACTAAAAGATTCTTGCCACTTATATTTATAAAACTTGTTCAACATTAAAAATTGGACATTAAGCTTCTTGTAAATGTTAATGTACTCAAAGACCTTTGTTATGTCCACTTCTCATTTAAATTTGTAGGAAAGATCATTATTAAAACTAATATTTTTCTTAGGAAAATGAGTGTAGTTATTACTATTTGAAAATCAGCTTCTACACATTCACAGTTAGGTATAATTTCTCAACATTGTTTTGTAGATACCACATTGAGCTTTGAATCAAGCTTAGACTGGTATAATATCAGGTTGATAATGTCTTAACCAATTACAGACTGAGCAGTTTCAAGGAGCTATTAGAAATTTTAAGGATAATTTATTTTTTAAAAGTTCTATCTTCTGGACTGCTAGATTTTTAAGATTTTTTTGTCAGTTTTATTTTAGGGGGCAAATATATTTAGAAGTGTTCCTGAGGCGTGACTTAAAAATATGTAAAAAGTAACTAGATGAGATTTATTTTGTAAATTTATATTCTAAAGAATACTCTTTAAGAATCTGTTTTTCTAGAGTAAAACTTGAAATAAAAAGAGCTACCGGGAGAAGTTCTCTATTTCTTTTTGATCCTATGTATTTTGGCTTGCTTATCAGGGAAATCTAAGTATTTTAAAGACTGTTAGGAATCTTTGAGGGAGGGAGTAACAGGGACACGATTTGTCTTCTTGCCTTAAACAACTTAAAAAAACCCAGACAAAATATATGAAAAAAAAAAAAAGATTTAGATATTGGATAGCAGGCAACTCAGGAGAGGAACTCTGAAACTGTCAAACTTCAAGTTTCCCAGCTCACTGCATGAGGAGTGCTGTGATGCAAAGATCCCAGTTGTCTCTACAAGGAGATGCAATTTAGAGTGGCCAAGGTGGATAGACTTTAGGCAAAGTGTTGGAGAGAAGAGAACTGTTCAGTTAGAGAGAAAGAGAGATTGGGAGTGTAGTCTTTAGTATTGATTACTCTTTGAATGTGAAGGAACTGTATGAGTCTAGGAAAAGGCCCAGAAAGGATAGATCAGACATGGCTTGCTCACACATGGCTAGGAATAGTTTGTGTTGCCACAGCAAAATAGAAGGAATTCCTATCACATAGCATATCATGAAGAGAGTCCTGAGCAGAGTATTGCCTTAGTTGTGGAGCAAAATTAGTTCTAGACCAGGGGTCAGCAATCTATAGCCCACAGGTCAAAGCCAGCCTACTGTCTGTTTTTGTACAGCAGTCCAGCTAAAAATGGATTGTAAATGATTAAAGGATAAAACCTAAATCGGTTCACTGGTGAATTCTACCAAAAATTTAAGGAAGAAATTAAACCAATTCTGTACAGTCTCTTTCACAGGTTAAAAGCAAAGGGAATTCTTGTTCACTCATTCTATGAGGACGGCATTAGCCTAATACTGAAACTAGACAAAGATATAAGAAAATTACATACCAATGTCTTTCATGAACATAGATGCAAAAGTCTTCAACAGAATGTTAGCAAATTGAATTAAAAAGTATTGAAATAATTACACACTATGACCAAGTTGAATTTATTCTAGGTATGCAAGGCTTATTCAACATTCTAAAATCAATTTATGTAATCTATCACAAAGTCTAAAATAGAAAAATCACACGATCATATCAGTAGATGCAGAAAAAGCCTTTGACAAAATCAGAAACCGATTCATGATAAAAACTCTAAGCAAACTAGGAATAGAAACTTTGTCAACCTCATAAAGACTACATAAAACCTACAATTAATATTAAATTGAATGGTGAGAAACTTAAAGCTTTCCCTTTAACATCATGTAAAAGGCAGGGATACTGGAAGTCCTTCCTAATACAATAAGGCAAGAAAAGGAGATAAGAGGTATACAGATTGAGAAGGAAGACATAAAATCTCTTTTTTAGCAGATGATATGATTGTCTATGTAGAAAATCTGAAAGAATCGACAAAAAACTGGAATAAACTGTTATAGCAACATTGCAGGATACAAGGTTAAAATATAAAAATCAATTGTTTTCTCAAATACCAGCAATGAACAAGTGGAATTGGAAATTAAAAGCACAATACCATTTACAACAGCATACCCACCAAAATGAAATGCTTAAGTATAATATATGTACAAGATCTATCTTAGGAAAACTATAAAATTCTGATGAACAAAATAAAAAAACAAAATGGAGAGACATACATGTTAATGGGCAGAAAGACTCAATATTGCCAAGATGTCCATTCTTTCCAACTTGATCTATAGATTCAATGCAATTCCTATCAAAATCCCAGAAAATTATTTTGTGGATAACAATAAATTGCTTCTGAAAGCTATGTGGAGAGGCAAAAGAGCTAGAATAGTTAACATGATATTGAAGGAGAACAACTGTCAGAAGAACAAGTATTGGAGGGCTGATACTACCAGACTCCAAGACTTACTATAAAGCTACAGTAATCAAGACCATGTGGTATTGGCAAAAGCATAGACAGAAAAAGCAGTGGAATTGAATAGGGATATAAGAAATAGACCTGCATAAATATAGTCAACTGATCTTTGACAAATGAGCAAAAGCAATACAATGGAGCAAAGATAGTCTTTTCAACAAAAAAGATTCTGGAATAACTAGATATCCATGCAAAAAGATGAGTTTAGAAGCAGACTAAAACCTGTTCATACTTCACAAACAATTAAATGGATCACAGATCTAAATGTAAAATACAAAACTATAAAATTCCTAGAGGATAACTAGATGACCTTTGGTAAGGTGATGCTTTCATAGATACAACACCAAAGACATGGTCCATGAAAGAAATAATTGGTAATTTGGACTTCATTCAAATTAAAAAGTTATGCTCTGTGAAATACAGTGTCAAGAGAATGAGAAGCCACAAACTGGGAAAAATATCTACAAAGACACATTTGATAAAGAACTATTACCCAAAATATCCAAAGAACTTTTAAAATTCAACAATAAGAAAACAATCTGATGAAAAATGGGTCAAAAACCTTAACAGATGAGCACTGGGTACTATATGCAACTAATGAATCGTTGAACACTACATCAAAAACTAATGATGTACTATATGTTGGCTAATTAAACATAATTAAAAAAAACCTTAATAGACATCTCACCAGAAAAGATACACAAATGGCAAAGAAGCATATGAAAATATGTTCCACGTGAAGTAATAGGGAAATGCAAATTAAAATAACAATGAGATAGCACTATATATCTATCAGAGTGGCCAAAATCTGGAGTACTGCAAACACCAAATGCTGGTGAGGGTGTGGAACAATAGGAACTCTTTTGTTTGCTTGTGGGAATGCAAACTGGTATGGCTACTTTGGAAGACAATTAGGTAGTTTCTTCTAAGCATACTCTTACTGTATGATCCAGCAGTCACACTCCTTGGTGTTTACCCAAAAGTGTTGAAAACATGTCCAGGGGCGCCTGGGTGGCTCAGTTGGTTAAGCGACTGCCTTCGGCTCAGGTCATGATCCTGGAGTCCCGGGATCGAGTCCCGCATCGGGCTCCCTGCTCAGCAGGGAGTCTGCTTCTCCCTCTGACCCTCCCCCCTCTCATGTGCTCTCTCTCTCTCTCTCTCTCATTCTCGCTCTCTCAAATGAATAAATAAAATCTTTAAAAAAAAAAAAAGAAAACATGTCCATACAAAAGCCAGCACATTTGTGTTTTTAGTAGCATTGTTCATAATTTCTAAGACTTGGACAGGCTGTGCTTGTTCTTCAATAGGTGAATAGATAAATTCTGGTACATCCTGACAATGGAATACTATTCAGCATTTAAAGAAATGAGCTATCAAACCATGAAAAAATATGGAATAACCTTAAATGCATGTTAATGAAAGAAGCCAATCTGAGAAGGCTACATACTATATGATTTCAACATTGCAACTACATAACATTCTGGAAAAGGTAAAATTATGAAGACAATAAAAAGATCAGTAGTTGCAAAGGTGGGGGATGGTTATATGTCATTATACATTTGTCCAAACCAATTGAACGTACAACACCAAGAGTGAACCCATAGACAAACTGGACTTTGGGTGATTATGATATGTCAATGTAGCTTCATCAAAACAACAAAAAGATGATTTTGATGAGTGATGTTGATAACGGGGAAGGCTGTACCTGTGTGAGAGCAGAGGTCATATGGTAAATCTCTCTCTTTCTTGCAATTATATTATAAACTTAAAACTACTCTGAAAATAAAATCTTTAAAACCAACCATCTAAACAACCAACCAAAGAAACTCTAGGATAGTATCATGCATGAACACAGATGCAAAATATTAACAAAGCAAATCTAACTATATATGAAAAGAACAATACATCCTGATCAAGTATGGTTATCCTAGAAATACAAGACTGTATTATTCCAAAATCAATCAACAAAATTTGCTGTATTAATAGACTAAAAGTGAAAAACCATATGATCATTTCAAATGAAGCAGAAGAATGTGAAGAATTCAATATCCATTCATGATTTAAAAAAAAAAAACTGAGTAAACTATGAATAGGAGGGAATTTCCTCAACCTGATAAATGGTGTGTACAAAAAATCTACAGCAAACATGCATAATCAGATTAAGTGCTTTCCCCTTACTATTTGGAACAAGGGGAGGATGTATGCTCTTACCACTCCTATTTAACATTACACTGAAGGTCCTAGCTTGTGCTGTAAGACAACTGAAATAAAAGTATGTAGATGTGGAATGCCAATATGTTTAAATAAATGAGCATAGGGATAGCAAGTGTTCTTGTTTAATTAAACCCTAATTTGTTTCTGGTGTAGATGAGTGTAGTTTTCCTCTTTATTTTTGCATGTTTAAATTTCCTCTTCCTCATTAAATAAAATACAGAGGTAAATGCACTTCATAATGGTACTTTTCCAAATGAAAGCTTTTTTCCCCCTTCTACCATTAAGTTCTTTTGAAAGGCTGATGTCAAATAATGTCTGTGTTATAAATCAGTTTCGTAATGCCTGTTAATATTGACCAAATAAGTATTTTCATATTCTTACATGGCAGTTAGCCTACTAATTTTTGGCTAGCTCTATAATATCCTAGTACATTCTTATAGACATAATAACTGCCAGGAAAATGTTTGGCCAGGACTCATTCAAGTAAGGGAAAGGATATTCATGATTATGTGACATGTATATTTAGAATATAATATTTCAAGTTAGATTTGGCAAGAAAACAGTCATGCACTAAAACATGTGAGATATCTTGAATCCTTTCGGAAAAACCCTCAAAGGAAAATAATTTAGGAGTTACATTTGTCTTAGCTCTGACTTCCCAATAAACTTCTGGTATATTTGCATTTTTCTTGACTAGTTTCTTTTCTAAATGAACTTTCATTAAACATGCTTTTTCTTTCCAAGTGTTCTTTGTTGTAAAAGACCATGTGATTTATATTTTCATATGAATTTATAGTGAACAATGATCATGTTTATGTATTTAGGAGATTATCATGGTATTGGGGAACATTACTTGCAATTATATAAAAGGTCTGAAGCACATGAGGGCTAGGAATGTGTGTGGAGGTGCACATACTTGGAACATCATAATAAAAGTTCTTGTTTTTGTTGACTACAATTAGAAAGATCATTAGCTATACTGCAATTCTGCCCTCTGATCTTCTTCAAGCTATAAATATGGAGATAACTTCTGCTTGAGATAACTTCTCTCTGGTCAAACTCGGAGTAATTTTCTGTACAATATATTGCAACTACAAAGAAAAAAAATCCAGCTGGTTTGACTTCAGTTGTGTTGACTCTTACTCTCTCTTATAGTTCCTCATGTCAAAACCAAATTCCAGTTGGTTTTGGTTAATAAAAAAGCACCAAAAATTCATGGAGCCATGGATGGTAGGACGATAGAAGGGTTGGTCCCTGTTGCAGATAAAGAAACTGTAAGCTTGGTAGGGAGGGCTTGAAACAACTTTTTGGTAGAAGATTGGAAGATAAAGAGATCAAGCCCATTTATGCCTTCTATCTCTTCTCTGTACTGTATGTTTGTGGAGACAGATCTTCAATTCCATGAACATTACTCAAGAATATGCCTGGGGAGTCTATTCTTCTATGACTCTCTGCCAAAACAGCTTGAGAAACAGCTGGTGATAATTCTGGCTTCATTCCCCCGCTCAACAGCTGATGTTCAGAAGCAGGAAGGCAATTGAGTGGGTGTGTTCTAAGCCATGGCATCACTGCTTCCCCTTCAGCTGCTCCTGCTCCCACACTAAGGAGCAGCTCTGAAGGCTGATTTCCTAGAAGTGGCCTGAAAGGGAGGACAGTCCTACAGTTCTAGGTACTGGGGGGGCAAAAACAGAATGATGTTGCCATGTGGTGGTTCAAGGGTAGTATTTTCTAATACGGAGTGCGCTATCGTCTGCGAGAAACCCTTAAGATTCACTGTAGGAATTCTATTCTTTTAAAATGGAACAATGAAATAAGTATGGAACTTGGTGATTTGTCATCTAAGGATAAGAATCTTTCAATTAACATAGTTTTCATTAATGATTTTAAGTAAGTTACTTTTTCTTAACCATGGGCCCTATTGACTAGAAAGTTCAAAGGTGGTAGGTTTAGCTACAGATACTGTTGTTAACTATTTTAACAGTATAATGTAGTAGAAACCTCCCTTCTGCAATTGGAAGTTTTGAGACATGAGTTCTACTCTCAGCTTTACCAGCACTATAATCACTAATATGACTTTACCAACATCAATAATAATCTAATATCACTGTGGACAAATCACTTTATTTCCTGTAGCCTCATTTTCTCCTTATAAAATGAGAGAACTAGGTTAAAATAAATTCAGTTCCCTGAGCTGAAATCAGTATATATTGCATGTTATAATCATAATTTTGGAATAATGTAGAATGACTTTAAGCCCTCTTTTGCTTAATAGCCTTTCCCATATTTGGAGAATGCACCTGTGTCCACCCTATATATTTCTCCTATAAGCTCATATGGGGTCTTCTTTAATCTCTTTTTCTTGGGGTGCCTGGATGGCTCGGTTGAGTATCCCATTCATTATTTTGGCTCAGGTGGTGATCTCATGGTTTGTAGGGTCAAGCCCTGAGTGGGCCTCCACACTCATCGGGGAGTCTGCTTGAAGATTTTCTTCCTCTGCCCCTCCCCTTACAATGCTCTCTCTAAAATAAATAAATCTTTAAAAAAAACTTTTCCTCATGACTCAGTTTCTAGTCAAATGAATTTGAACATGTTGAAGAATATTAAATTGGTTTGTAAACCAATTAAAAATTATACATGATACTGTAAATGTGTTCGGTCAATTTAGAGTAGCATTAATTTTTTGGCAGTTATGTCATTCTCTTGATTTTTGTTGAGCTTGAACTCAACCAAAATCATGAAATTATTTTAAAACACTGTTACCTTTCATCATTGTCTACTCCAACCCCCCCTGTAATATTTACATTGTTTGTCTTTTTAGATTGAAGTGGAGATATTTTATTGTGTCTATATATTTCATCTACATTTAAGAGGAGCACAAATTTTTGGTTAAGAGTAAATTTTTTGTTGTCATACCTGTGTTTAAATCCTAATTCTGACATTTATGGCTTTGAGACGTTATTAAATCCAATTAAAGCCTGATTCTCTCATCTGTAAAGTAGGGATAATATTGTCCACATAGTATTTTGTGTGAGCATTTACAGAGTTGATGTATGGGTAGCACTTGGTACAGCATCTGGAACATAATGGTCAGGAATTGTCATTGTTATAGCCTTACTTCCATCTTCCATAGTATTTTCTCTCTCATTGAGGAGTTTCATAAATAAGCCATCCATAAATTCATTCAGGGCTGTAATGAAATTCCTTAAAGAAAAGGACTGGGGTGTGAATCCTAAAGTATGCTACTAGTGATCTCTAATCAATAGGTGAGGTTTTTTGTTTGCTTGCTTGTTTAGTATTTTTTATTCTGTACTCCTTGGGCCACATTATTCAGTCATGTAAGTGTTCATCTAAAATTATTTTCCAGCTCTCATATTTCCATCTTGTCTCTAAGAAAAATGTAAAATAATTAAGGTTTATTCTGACCTAAGATATTTCTCCTGATGTTATTCTGTCTTCAAGTGATCAATAGTTTCCATTCCAAGTTTTCACAATCTTTTATTAATTTTTCTCGAATTTTGTGCAAATGCATGTCAAGTTTACTGACATTGTATACTGCAGCATTCTCTTTTTCCCCATTTCTAGTCATTGGCACTGCACACTATCATTCCTAAAGAACTATTAAAGAAATCAAGTGATTTCTTGCTACAGTATTTCCATTCACTTGAACCAGGTCAGGAGACCTGCTTTTGAGGACATTTAAATAGTTCTTGTCATATGCTCTCTGATTTGGGTTTCAAATTTCTCTTACCCGTGTTTTCTAATACTGTGAAGTCTGGTGATACTTAAGATTTTCTTTCTGTCCTTTTCATTTGGAATCATTTTTGTTTTGAGAAGCTTGGGAGCTTCTTCAGCAAAGTATGTATTAGGATTCTTTTTGATGCCAGTAACAGAAAATCCAATCCAACTGGGTTTATTGGGAAGCAACTGAATAATACAGGGTCAATATGGCTCAGACATTTGAGACAAGGATTCAGTCTTCAGAACTAGCTTTTCTTTCCTGCTATGGATGCTTGTTTCCTTTTTAAATTGACTCCATTTGTATATATTTACACTGCTATGTATCAGTGTCTTTGGTGGCTCTAGTATGTAGGTCCTCTCAATTCCACTGGGAAGGGACACTTGGCTTTCTGGCCACCTTAGCAAAAATTGCCTGGTATCTCATTGGCTCTACTGGGGTTGCATGCTCATTCCTGAACTGATCCCTGTGACCAGGGAAATCTAAGATGCTGTCTACCATGCTTGAGTGTTTGCTACTTCCTAAGACAAATAAGGATCCAATTCCAATAGAGTCATGGAACATGAGTGAGGCCCAAGCTCCACTACAATACTATTGCCCTAAATTGATGTAGTAAAGCGGAGAAGGCAATGTATAATTATAATCGAATATAAACCTTTGTGATCAAACATAAACATAATTATTAAGATTTATTTATTTGAGAGAGAGAGAGAGCTAGGGAAGGGGCAGAGGGAGAGAATTCATGAGCAGACTCCCTGCTGAGGGTGGAGCTAGACATGAGGCGCGATTCCAGGACCCTGAGATCATAACTTGAGCTGAAATTTAGAGTTGGATGCTTAACCAACTGAGCCACCCAGGTGCCCCCAACATAATTATTTCTTTTTCTCACCATCATATATACACAGATGCACATGTGGGTGTGCCAGATATCCATTAGTTTCTTTTACTCTTCTGAATTCCATGTGTATCTGTTTACCCTTTTCCCTAATAATTGGACTTTTGCAAAAAAAGAAAAAGTCCCTGTTCCTAACTTTAAAGTGATAATCAGTTAAGTGAAAAATTTTAAATATATCTATGTGTGTGTGTGTGTGTGTGTGTGTGTGTGTGTGTATTCCTACTCTCTCTCTAAACTGTACTAAAATTATAACAATAACTACACAAAGACAAAAAGAAAAACCGAGTGTTCTTCAGAACAACTGAATTCTAGAGATGTAAGCAACATTTTGGAAGATGGAAATTTTAAAGACAAGCAGAATGGAGAAAGCCAATACATCACATTCTTAGTGAAAGAAGCCAATAAAAAAACAAGATAATTTGCATTGGAGGACCTCAGAAAGTGTCAAGAAATGGTTGATTGACAATCTGTATTACAAATTCTTAGACCATTCATATTTATTCTCTTGCCCCTGCATAAGACAGGATATATTCCATGGAGAAATGAACTCTGATCTTGAGAGTCCCAAACACAGTAGATGCTAAGGTGAAGTGCTAGATTGAAAGAGATCAATCCTTCCCACTGAATCTTGAGATTCAGCCTGCTTTTCCAACTAAGTCCTAAAATACTGCAGCCAAGCTGTAGCACCAGTCAAGGGCTTGATATATTCTCTGGGGAAATTTACCAGTAAAAGAGAAAATATTTACTTACTTACCAGTACAAGAGAAAATATATTGGTGTTTGGGAATCTCTCATTAAAGCCTGAAAGTCTTATGTATGCACCTAGAGCTTTGCATCAGCATTTTAGATTCTTACCCTTAAAATACGAATGATGAGAGGTATGAGATCAAGCCCCACATCAGGCTCCTTGCTGGGCATAGCGTCTGCTTGAGATTTTCTCTCTATCTCTACCTCTTCCCCTTTCCCTTACCCCCCTGTTCTCTCATGATCTCTCTCTAAAAAAAAATAAAAATAACAAAAAAATATATGAATGGTGAGTTAAGATCATAGTTATATATGGAAAGCCAATAACATAAATGACAAAGATCAAAATATATAAATAGAAAACAGGAACACAGAGAAAGCAAGCAATTCAGAGTTCAGAAGACTAAAGAAAATAAACCAAACCAAAAAATTTAATTTGTATTTAATATACCCAGAGAGATAATGAGTAGATATTGCATCATTCAGTAAGAATAGCATGCTATAAAAAGAAACATTCATAGAGTAAGAAAGATATTTTATACATACAATTAGTCCAGAAAGTCCAACATCAGAATAATTAGAGTGGTTATTAAAAAACAGAGAAGAAAAGTTATCAAAGAAATAAGAGTAAGATTTCTGAACTGGAGGACATGGGATCCAGATTAAAAGTTCACTGAATGTCTGGTAGAATGGATAAGAATAATAATAAAAGAAACATCAACACATTGGTACTCACACAGAATAGTGAATAGTGCTTATTCCCATCAGCCAGACTGGAAAACTGTATGATTCATGGGGTATTTTATATGGTACAGAGGATCTTGCCTCAGTAGTAGGAAATAATTAGCCTTTGGGAAGTACTCAGATCCTACATAATAAATCTTAAAATCAAGAAAAGATCAAATTGTTTCCAAGTAACTTAACTGGATCTCATAACAAAGCTCAAGAGCACTTACAAAAATATAAAACAAGGTAAAATTCATAATGTCTGGCATCCAATCAAAAATTGGAAGTCAAAGAACTAGGAAAATACCCAGAATGGGGAGAAAAATCAGTCAATTGAAACTGACCCAGAATTGATACAGATGTTAAAACTGGTAGAGAAGAGCATTTAAACAGTCATTATAATTATATTCCACATGTTCAAAAAGTTAGATAGAGCCACGGAAGATAAAAAAAAGTTGCAAATCAAACTTTTAGGAATGAAAAGTATGATGTCTGAGATGAAAATTATATTGTATGAGATACACAGGAGAAGTTAGTCAATTTGAATAAATAACATTAGAAACAATAAAAAATGAAAAAATAGGAAAACAATAAAGGTCATTTAAAGATGAACATAGCAACAGTGAGCTATGGAAAACTTTCAAACATGTCAATATGTATGTAAGTGGAGTCTCTGCAGCACTGGAGGGAAGGAGACAGAAAAAGCTATTTGACAAAGTAATGGATGAAAGATTCCAAACCTGATGAAAACTGTAACTTTGGAAAACCAATAATCTCAATGAACTCCAGGCAACAAGAAACATAAAACAATAGCAAGACAAATTTTAACTACATTGCTCAAAACAGTGAGAAAGAAAAAATATAAAAAGAAGTCAGAGGAAAAACAGATATTACATATAGAGGAACAAAGATGAATAAAGGCATATTTCTTGTCAAAAACACTGCAAGTGATAGGAAAGTGAGGCAACATGTTTAAATTACTGAAAGTACACAAACAACAAAAAACAAACAAAAAAACCCCAAAACCAAAAAAAAAAACATTTAGCTAGAATTTTCTACCCAGCAAAAATATCTTTCAATAACAAAGATTAAATAAAGGTTCAGCAGAGAAACTCACAAAAAGGAAGCCTGTCAGGCATAGGAAAATAATTCCAGATGGAATTACAGATCTATATAAAGGAATAAAGAGCATTGGAAATAGTAACTATATAGGTAAATATATATTTTTTTCTTATTTGAATATCTTTAAGACAACTATTTAAAAATAATGTAGTGTGGATTTTATAACATGTAAAAATAAAATGTATGACAAAAATCTGGAAGAGAATAAAGAAAGTGTACTATTGTAAAGTTATTATACAGTATACATAGTCAAATAATATCACTTAAAGGTAGACTATGAGAAGTTAGAGATACATGCTATGAACCATAAAGCATCCATTAAAACAAATAACAAAACAACAAATTACGGCTAATACACCAACAAAGGAGATAGAATGGATTCATAAATATTCAATTAACCCAAAAGAAAGCCAACAAAAAGGAAGATAAAAAGAACAAAAGAGCATGTGGGGCAAAAAAATGAATAGCAAAATGATATTTTTAAGCCAAACTATAGCAATAATCACACTAAAATAAATGGTTTAACCATCAAATTTAAAGGGAATGATTTTCAAATTGGATAAAAAAGCAGGATCTAACTATATGCTGACTCTAAGAAACATACTTTAAATATAAAACACAAGTAGACTAAAAGTAAAAAGATGGAGAAATATGCCATACTAAAACTAATTTAAAGAAAACTGGAAAGGTTATATTAATATCAGAAGTATATTTCAGAGAAAAAATATTACCAAAGATAGTCATTTCATAAGGATTTCATGATTCATCATGAAATTTGACACATTTTATATTAAAGCTTCAAAAGACCCGAAGCAAAATTAATGGAACTTCTAGTAAAAATAGTCAAATCCACAAATATGTTCACAAATTTTACTAACACTTTCTTACTAAGACAAAATGAAAAGGCAAAGTCAGTAAGACAATAGGAGATATTTCAGTCACAATCTGACTTAAACATCCAGAATGTCACGTCAGCCCAGTGAACATTCTGATTTCCAGTGCATTTTCCCCCCTCCTCTCTGGGGCCATCTGTGTTGGGGAGTGAGGATTGAGTTTACATATCATCCACCATCAGGGAGTGGAGGGGAGAAAGAGGGCTGCTGGTCTGAGTGGGGACCTTGGGTCCTTGCTGACCTCTGTTTCTCTCTCTGGTCCATGGGCATGTGGAGCTGTCATCTATTTTCAGTATCCATATTCCCTGGCAGGATGCTGGTCTCAATGCAAACCACTCTTGTCATCACCTTGTTCCCACCTCAATGGCCTTCTGTTCTCCTCAGCCTTCTCAAAACTTTGCTGCTTAAGCATGCATTGGGTTGTAGAGGGGAGGGCTCAGGGCTGTTCAGGAATTCTTTTCTGCTTTTCCAGCCCCAGTAGGGCTTCTGTAGGCTACCCTCAGATCCTCTGTACACATAACTCCCTCTACCGTTATTTTGGGTGTTCAGCTACTCTAAGCCACTTGGACTTTCTTGGGCTATGGCTAGAATCCTGGTTTCTAGATCTTAAAAATCAAAAGCTTGAAAGAATCATGCTTTAGTCCTGTGTTTACTATTGGGGTGAGGGGGAACTAAAATTTCTACCATCTCAACAATTTTGTCAGCAGCTCTTAACTCTTTTTACCTGGGGTGGTGTATATGGGAAGCTAATGTATTGGTAGGAGTAGGTTAAAGCTAAAGAGAATAGAAACCATTTACAATCAGTATATTATTCTTTGACACGCCTAGGTTTTTATTGTCTTCAGTGTTTTTCTTTTCCCCCACTTATTTATTCTAATTTTTAGCCTTTATCCAAAGAGTGTATCTTTGGCACCTCTGTCCCAAGCCCCTAGTACAGTAGACATTAGCTACTCGGTTAATGTGTGCTGGATTGCAGTAGCTTGAATGAGTTTCATATTTCACCTTTGTGTGCTGTACCTAAATCTATGGATTCTTCTTAATGTCTTCTAGAGTGATAAACATTAAATAAGCATACATGTTAACTGATGTTAACTGAATCAATGGTGTTTTCATCATAATTCTTTAGGACACAAATGGTAAATTCAACTGTATTAGAGAGGAGAGTTATTTGAAGGACCCTGGAATATTTGATGTAACTATGAGAAGAACAAGGATCCTATTGGCCCTTGGGACTAATAGGTACTGAATGCCTCCAGGACTCTCTCAGTCTTCTCTCTACTCTAAACACTGGCTTCGGTTTCCCAGTTCATTTGGCAGGAAACATGGCCACTGAACTCCCAAGCCTCACATATCACAACCTGACTCCATAGAGGAACTGCTTTCCATCCCCTAGCTCATTGTTAAAGAGTATTAGGGTAAAACTCTAGTTGACCTGAGTCAAGTGTTTCCCTAGAGATGACTTAATACTGACAGTAGGTTATTATTACTGGCCCCACTAAAGCCAAATAGGCTGTTGGTTCTCTCGAAGAAAATGAACAAATAATAACGGCATTATATTCCTTATGTATTTAGCAGAGTTATGAACACATAGTAGGCATTCATAATTATTTGCTGATTAACTACACAATGTGTTATTTGATTAAAGAAGTGAGAAGCTTGTCCAAGTCTGTATGGCAGTATCATTTCAACTTAGCAGTTTCTTTGAATTGTTCTATTTCCTCACATTGATCCAACTTCATTGTACATTTTATGAAAAACCAGTCTTCTAATTAATGAAAACAAGCACTGAAGTGATTAATATCCATTAATATGGATTAATAAGGCAGATCTAAACTAAACCATAACCACTTAATTTGAAGTGCATGAGAGTGCTTTTCCCTCGTTTTGAAGCTTTTACAATTCCCTACCAGACCCTCCTTTTCAGATAAAAGCCCCAAATACTATCTTTTGTGTTCTTTTAAATAAGTGATGGCAAATGACTATTTCATTGAAATATGTTGTAAAAAACCTCTTTCCTGCTGTTCATGGCTTGATTTTCCCTCCATATACCTTAGCACTTTGTTTGCATAATGCTTCATAGAACACAGTTCAGTAGCTAGTCCTATTTAAACTATGATACAGTCTCCTTCGAACTCTTAAAGCATCATGATATATCACTCTTTTTATGAGGCTTGTCTATTTAAAGATTTAAAATAAGATGATTATTGACTAATTTGCTAGGTTGCCATTACCCTTGTTCACAGCTAAAGAGGGTGCTAGAGAAAAGAGTATTAGTATGTTCAGGGAAAGGACTCTCTGGAGATCAAGGATCTTACTCCCACACTCAGCTAATATATACAAGCCTAAACCACCTTTATGGCTTCTAAATTAAAGTATTTCTAATTAAACTTCTCATTCAGGGATAAGGTTGTTCACATTAATTCAGAAACAAGGTAGTTTTAACTTTGGATAGATGTTATGATTGTGTAGAGGCTGAAGTAAAATATATGTGTGTACACACACATCTCACATATAAACATATATAAGTATATCTATATTCAATGTAAACTATTCTCAATGGCTTTTAGCAGTCTACCAAATGTATCAATGAATTGTCTATTTCTCCTAAATTGTAGAATACTAGGAGTTAGACGTTAAGTGTGAAAAACCAATTGGGCATGTTGAAATGGAGATTTTATTAGTCACTTAAAGATTCCCTGAGAGGAGGAATAATAAAGTGAGCATATCACTACTTAAAGGCTCTATTTCTTTTGTGTGTGTGTGTATTTTTTTAAATTTTATTATGTTAATCACCATACATTACATCATTAGTTTTTGATGTAGTGTTCCATGATTCATTGTTTGCGTATAATACACAGTGCTCCATTCAATATGTGCCCTCTTTAATACCCATCACCAGACTAACCCATCCCCCCATCCCCCTCCCCTCCAGAACCCTCAGTTTGTTTCTCAGAGTCCATAGTCTCTAATGGTTCATCTACCCCTCCGATTTCCCCCCCCTTCATTTTTCACTTCCTACTATCTTCTTTTTTATTGATTTTATTATATTAATCACCATACATTACATCATTAGTTTTTGATGTTGTGTTACATGATTCATTGTTTGTGTATAACACCCAGTGCTCCATTCAATATGTGCCCTCCTTAACACCCATCAGTGGGCTAACCCATCCCCCCACCCCCCTCCCCTCTAAAACCCTCAGTTTGTTTCTCAGGGTCCATAGTCTTTCATGGTTCATCTCCGCCTCTGAAACCCTGCCCTTCATCTTTCCCTTCCTACTATCTTCCTTTTTTTTTTTTTAATGTATAATGTATTATTTGTTTCAGAGGTATAGGTCTGTGATTCATCAGTCTTACACAATTCACAGTGCTCACATACCCTCCCCAGTGTCTATCACCCAGACACCCCATCCCTCCCAACCCCTACCAGCCAGCAACCCTCAGTTTATTTCCTGAGATTAAGAATTCCTCATATCAGTGAGATCATGATACTTGTCTTTCTCTGATTGACTTACTTCGCTTAGCCTAATACCCTCTAGTTCTGTCCACGTCGTTGCAAATGGCAAGATTTCATTCCTTTTGATGGCTGCATAATATTCTGTTTGTGTGTGTGTGTGTGTGTGTGTGTGTGTGTGTGTGTGTGTGTATCACTTCTTCTTTATCCATTCATCTGTCAACAGACATCTTGGCTCTTTCCACAGTTTGGCTATTGTGGACATTGCTGCTATAAACATCGGGATGCATGTACCCCTTTGGATACCTACATTTGTATCTTTGTGGTAAATACGCAGTAGTGCAATTGCTGGGTCATAGGGTAGCTCTATTTTCAACTTTTTGAGGAACCTCCATACTGTTTTCCAGAGTGGCTGCACCAGTTTGCATTCCCATCAACAGTGTAGGAGGGTTCCCCTTTCTCCGCATACCCGCCAATATCTGTCGTTTCCTGACTTGTTAATTTCAGCCATTCTGACTGGTGTGAGGTGGTATCTCATTGAGGTTTTGATTTGGATTTCCCTATGCCAAGCAATGTTGAGCACTTTTTCATGTGTCTGTTGGCCATTTGGATGTCTTCTTTGGAAAAATGTCTGTTCATGTCTTCTGCCCATTTCTTGATTGGATTATTCTTTGGGTGTTGAGTTTGACAAGTTCTTTATAGATTTTGGATACTAGCCTTTTATCTGATATGTCAAGGCTCTATTTCTTAAGATGAGGATGTTATCAAAGTTAGCATGCTGTTTTATTTTATCAAATTTATAAATTTCTCTAAAAAACTTTTAAAATTGTATTTTCTGTACCCCACTGATAGTGACTAGTGTTGTACTATAACTCTATGCAATTGACATTGTCACATAACATCAGAATGATTCATGGCATAGTAATTACTTTATTCCAAACAATTAACAGTGAAATCCTTGTTATCTAGCTAGATATTTCTGTATTTCCCAATTACTCTTGGCCTCTAGAATATGTTAGCCTAAAAATTATAGAAGTATAATTTAGAATTAAAGAATTATGATCAATGGCGAAGAAAAACTTATCCTTTTGTCAGAATTAGACCATATTTCATTTTCTGATTCAGTGTATTTTTCATCATATTCCCTTCCAAAAATTGAATGTGATTGTTTTTCTTACTTTATTTTAGTGATATGCAAATTAGAAACGTTATAGCTAATCAATGCCACCAAAATAGTTCTTTTAAATAACCAGGACATGAACTCTTTAACAAGATTCAGTCAGTTCTATTTATAGTTCCCCTAAGCTATGAACTATTTGTACACCCATGTTTCTGCATAATGACTTTTCAATGTGGTTTCAGTAATCATTCCAGAAGGCACAATCTCAAAATATCTATATGCATAAAGAATATATTTAAAATAAAGGCTAAATTGGCTGGCCATGCATTAAACCATTTGCCTGTGAAATCACTTTGTGAAATATCTCCATACAGGAGATGTTCCAGTCGAGGGTAGGACATAGCAAACATTTTTTTGCTTACCATATTGTATCACCATAACTTCTTCTGGAAACGCTTCTTCCTCTAAGTGTCCTCTTAAAACACTTCTTCCTTCTTTCTCTAAGATGACAAGCCATTTTGAGAATTTGGTCTTAATTTAGCCCACACAAGATTAGCAGAAGAGTGAGACTCTCAAACTACTTGCCCTTAAATACTTAATAGCTGAAATGAGAGGTGCTGGTGATCTTAAAAAAAAAAAAAAGTGTGTTAGCAGCAGACTCACTCCCCCAGTTTCAGAGATGAGGGGTGCAAAGAATGAACACAGTGGGTTTCCTTGGAAGAGCACTTGTCTTCTATGTTTCTGAATGAGATACTGTTCATTCCCTTCCCCTCACCCTTTTTTTAGGCTTTGGAAATAAGACATTTAAAAGAGCCATATTTTGAGTTTCAAAACAAAAATAATTCATTTCCTTTGAGCTTTCCTTTAATCAAGAGCATGAGTGAGATCTTTTAACACAAATGAATAATGCTTTTATAAATATACCTGGTCTTTTACAAGACTATATCAAGGTAAGCACATTGTGTTCCTTATTGCCATCATTCTACCTTTGTGGGTGTGAAGAGAGACATCAGATCCAGACCTCCCTGTTATTTCAGACCTCTAGTAATAGAGAAGAATCCCTGCCTTGTATCCTTAATTTGAAAAATTTCTCCTTCTCCTCCACCCAAATAACATCACTTTCTCAGGTTATTAGAATCAGATTGGCTAGAAAATAATTCACTGCCACTCATCATATTATATTTTTCTAAATTTTAGGCTAACATGCTCCCTTACATGAATCTTTGGCCAATGTTTACAGATAGAAAAGATAATTAGCAAATTAATTATAATTGCTCCTCAAAATAATTTCTATTTGCCAGCTTCCACTGTTTGTGCACCTTTAGAAAGTAAAAATTGTGCAAACATGGCTGTTTTTAGAGGTCTTGTTTTGCCTCCTGTGGCTAAAGGGTCCAAGTGATTTATGTACTAGGGATCTTAACCAAGATATAGGAATACCAGTGAGTAAAGACTCGTAATTTTGCATTTGGTAATTTTTCTTGCTGAAACGAAGTAATTTTTGTATGTCTATTCTTATCTCTGCTATCTATATGGACATACATATGAATGGTACATGATCATTAAAATTTCGAGGATATTGAAAAATATAATTTAGTTTTAGGTGTGCATATTTATAGCCTCTAAATGAAGATACCTGCACACTATCTCTTTTAGATGAAAAGTGAATTATATACTCCCCCCTCCAATGACTACACCTATTTTCCTTATATAAGCACATGACATCATCGTTTAAATCAAACCGATTTCTAAGCACCACAGCTGTTACTAGTTATTTAGAAGTCTAATTTGAGCAGAATGTGTCACGCCAACTTTGCACACACACGCTCACACAGGCAGTATTCACATTAAAACTTTCACCTCTATTAAATAGCAACAGTTCTTCAAAAATTCCAACACTCTACTCTTAACAACTAAATAAAATATGTGTCTTTGAGAAGTAATGTGCCTATTTTATTTTTATTCCTAGAGGCAAATCTTGCATAGACTGGTGCGGTTTTGTTACCCGGCTGTCACTTTAATCAGTTCTCAAAGATGCATGTGACACTGCGTGAGTGTTGTCTTCCAACCTCATTGTTTTATTCTTCCTGAATTAAGGGTAAATCTCTATGAATTTGTTTTCAATGCACATAGATATAGTTATCAATATTGAAATAGCATTTTCTCATGCAAACAGAAGCTTTAATAGCCTCTACAAGGGTTTGTTCCATGGGGAGACTAAATTCAAAATGGCACAAGCCATCTGTCGTGGTGGGATTTTTCAGTTCCCTTGTTCTGCAACCCTCCCTCCTTTCTCCCTCTTTCTCCTTCTCCCTCTCCCCTTCCCCATCTCCTTTTATTTTTCATTTGTTTAAAGTGAAGCTTTATTATCCATTCTTGAATTTCAAGTTTGCTAACTCATAAAAATATAACAGGTTCACAAACATTTTTAGAGAGGCACACTGTATGCCCAGAGCAATGGAAAATTCAAATTTGCAATATTGAGCCCAACAGTCAATTCATTGTCTACTGAGGAAACTTCCTACTGCTCCAGCCATGGAGGCTTTAGGGGACAGAGAAGCTGTGGCATGGCCCAAGTGGGTGACTGTTGTACACCTCCAAATCCTGATCTCAGAAGGGTTTTTGCTGAGCTGGAATTGATATGAAAAGCATTTTTTAGAAAGAATGTTTCTTTGGGTGGAACTTTGAAATTTCTCCAAACTTAAGAGATGAAAAAAAAATTGATGAAGGAAGATTTTTTAATTACTCATATACAGAGAATATGCTACTACCCTGAACAAAAATAGAAATAATTGTGGGCGTCAGCTTTCACTAATAGACTGTAAGTGTAATGCAAGCAGATACTGTCTTATTCCTACTATAGCCCTAGTCTAGAGCAGGGTATCCAGCACACATTAAGTGCTCAGTCAGTATTTGCGGAAGGAAGATAGGAAGGAGGAGAGGAGGGAAGGGAAGACAGGAGGAAGGAAAGAAAATCTACAGTGAAAAGCAAAGAGCTCTGAGCTCATTAAAAAGCATCAATTCTTGTGGAATACCAACTTTAATATAACACACTAAAGAATGGTAGCAAAAAAGAAATCTATAAATTATGGAAAAAGTTCTTAAAACAAAATAACAACAGCATAATTACACTAGATACAGTATGAACTTGGCCTCCAGATTTGACATTCTTTGTGTGAGTCTAGAATTGAGATGGTTTTTGAATAACTTACAACTTCAGCTGGCCTAAGATCATGTTCACGGTAGGACGGGATGAACAGGGCTTCAGGCAAAAGTGCGATTCCTCCTGTTTGAAGAATTCCCATGCCATAAAGAGGTATCCGCCAGTCACCAGTAGCTCCCAAACTTGACTCAAGGAAGAACTGTAGATTATGTCTAATTCAACTTTCTAGACTTTGTTTTATTCAAATTAATTTGTAGTGGTAAGATTTGCGGGATTGTGACAAAGTATGTGAAATCAGACCATATGAACATTGCTATGCATTATCGTACTAGTGCAATATTTTCCCTGGGACATGTGCGTTAAGTTCCATTTTGTCTCACTAGATGGGCATGAGACCTAGAAATCACAGGCTGTAAAGGAATATAGGATATGTGAAAGGGGATAATGGTAGCCATGGAAAGACAGCCTGAGGCCAGTATGCTGGTGTCTCATTGTGTCGCCCTTCAGTTTTCTAAGCCCAATCTTGTTTTCACCTAGTGCAGAGTCAGGTTAGCATTCATCCCCCTTCCCCTAACCCCTTGGCACACCTGGTGTGACTTCCTTTCACTGGACTAAAATAATACGGTATCGGTCTGGAGAGAATGAGAGAAAAACTTTTGAGATCATACATGAATGGTAGAATGTTTTTTGGTAGGTAAGTCATTTCTTCAAATGAAATCTTTCTTAGAAATTTCAAATGAAAGACATCAATTCCCAGTTGCTCTGGTGGAAGCCTATCCTCCCTATACTCCCCACTGCACCCACCCTGATTCCTGAACATTGGTTCTTAGGTTCTCTCAGTTGGGCCCAACGGTGATGACATGATTCCCTGCCTACATGGTGTCTTCCTCTACTAGCCTCATGTTTACATGATTGCTCCCTCATTTGTAGCCCAGTGTAAAACCTTTCTTCTAGGTGGGCTTCTGTGTCAGGCTTATTTGATTTTTCACCACTTTTCCCTGAAAGTCTATATTATTCTCAATTTGCCTTTTCCAGGTGTCATTTTGTTGATTTGCCAAGTAGAAGTTGAGTGTTATATGACCCAGATATATTTGCTTCATTGTTCACTAAACTGTAAACTCTTTTATGACAAGGACCATGTTTTATGGGCTTTGGTGCCTCATGCTTTCTTCGCATTTACCTTTGCCTCCCCTGTGGGCAACTAAGTGGTATGGAGGCTTCCACTTTTGTTCTAAAACAATGATAGTTATTAGAGATTAGTAGCAACTAGTTATACAATGACCAAATTTCAATGCTTATCTGTTAGTTGGCCACCAAAATCCATTTTCCTTTTTTTTAAGATAATATATGGCGAGTCATGTGACTGCCCTACTATAGACTAAATTTCCTGGCCTCTGTTGGTTACTGGGACTAAGTTCTTATCAATGGAATATACATTCAAGTGATGTATTCTATCCTCAAACCATGTGCTCTACTCTGTCACTTACTTAAAAGGAAATCACATATACCCCGTTTCCCTTTTTCCTTCCATACCATGGGCTGGAATAAAGATATGACCATAATCCAGTTAATCAAGCTGATGACAATGATGCCTTAGGAAATTGTGTGTGTGTGTGTGTGTGTGTGTGTGTGTGTGTGTGTGTGTGTGTGTAACAAGATGAAGGCAAACTAAGCAAACTGAGACCTGAGGGACTTCCTAGAACACAGATGTGCCATTAACTGGAACTTCCCTTATACTTCCAGACTGGTGCTTGAAAGGAAAATAAAATTCTGTCTTCAATTCACTATTGGGGATCTATTTATTACAGAGGGCTTAGCCTGAAATCTCACTAATGGTATATATCTCCTGGCAAGAGAAGATTACAATCACCATAGCTATACACAAAATACTAACATTTAAGAGAGGCAGGGACCTAGCTGCCCTTCTGTTGCTCTTGTGCACAGAGTAGTGGTCCTTCATGAATAACTCAGTTCCTAAAGACTATGCATTAAGCAAGAGCCAAATCAAAGTATAAAATGGGCCCTGAATTAAAAAAAATGAACATGAGAGAGCCATCAGGCTCTATGGAATTAAAGCAATAACAATTACACAAAGAGAGGCACCTGGGTGGCTCAGTTGGTTAAGTGTCTGACTCTTGGTTTCAGCTCAGGTCATGATCTCAGGGTCCTGGGATCTAGCCTTGCATTGGGCTCCATGCACAGCAAGGAGCCTGCTGGAGATTCTCTTTCCCTTTCCATCTCCCTCTACCCCTACCTCAGCTCTCTCTCTTTCTCAAATAAATAAATAAATATTTTTTAAAAAGAAATCTTTTTAAATCTTTTTAATCTTACACAAAGATATAAATGGAGCATAAAGTGTCCCTTAGTCATAGTGGTTAGGATTATTAACTATTCCTTGGTGAGGAGGAACTGGGGAAGTCAAAACCACTGTATATCCTTCATAGTTCATGAGATAACATTAACTCTATATATTTTTATTACTGATTGAGTTTATTCATTCTAATAACTTTATTGTTATCTTCATAACTCCATGACTTCATTCATTAAGGAACCCATATGAGAATTACAATATATAGATACCTGTTCAAGCAGACCCCATCTGATTTGGGGAGTTGATAATCTAGCATCCAGAGTAGATAAAACTAAGTAGCCAGCATTTGGTTTATTATTATTTTTTCCTGAGAATGCTAGGTTCAAATTGTACAGGATATGGCAACTTTATCCTTACTTTGATGGCAGAATGCAATCAATGTTCATCAGTTTTTTCATACAAAGAACTTTTTGTTAAATGCCCAGTATTGATGCTCCACACCATTTTATGGATACTGGGGATTCAGAGTGAAGGCACAGTCTTCACCATCTAGGGAAGGAGCTGGTAGCACTCTTTGATTTCACTCTAATTGCTGCCATGTTTCTGGACTTTACTCTCCTGGTTATTTTTGTTTTCTTTATCTTTGATTCCATTCACTTCAGTGTTGTACTTTCCAACTACTTAGGTAGTCGGTTAAAGGTGATGGTAATTTTTGACTTATTATTCAAATTTTTGTATTTTGTTGGGTTTATATTGATATTCACAACAATTTTAATTAGGATTAACTTGTTGGTGTCCCCATATAAGTAGCTGATTGTAAGCAGTGGTCATTTTGGGAAGTATTTCCATTTTTGGAAAATTTATTACAAATATTGAAGTTGGTAAATATGTCATATTTTGATGCTTAAATAATGAATTCAAAGGTAAATGCAGAAGCTCTTTTGTCTTTTAGATGTCTTTTAGATGTCTCGAGCTTGTATGCTACATTCCTATATTGCACTGTGAAGGTGAATTATGTATCGTAGGTATTCCTGTTATTTGACTGTGTGCTATGACTAATTAGTAGTTTGGAAAAAGTCGACTGTTGCTCAAGGTAGGTTTTCATTATCTGCATACTCTGGGCATCCCAACAGTTAATACCTAGCAACTTGCATTGGCTGAGTTCCTTCTTCCATTTGATGGCTCAACTGAAGCTTGATGTTTATGGTGGAAATTGTCTTGATTTCTTTAGATGAGATGAGCATCCAAGGAGTTTGAAAATGTGTTTTAATTAAGATTCTGCTAAATTTTACCAGACACCTACTTGGAAAACAAAGCAACTGAATAATTAACTCTGATGAGAGCAGATGCTGGTCTAATGACAACCTGTTACCGCTCAAGTGCATCATTAGTTGTTTTACTGTGCTCCTTTAATATGTCCAGAGCTCTCCTCTGTTAATGAATACATTGGTAACAGTGTACTTAAAATAGTTCCTCATTCTGGACTGTTGTAAAAGATATTTGTAGCATCTGCAAAATTCTTCATTTAAATAATTTGATCCCCACACACCAATCCCCTCCCTTCATCTATTTGGCATGTGTTTGGAGCCAAATACTTCTTTAGTTTTCCTTGAGGGATTATTTTAGCCATACATCAAGCGAAGCTTACAAACTGATGAGAATCTAATGATGCATTTATTTACAGATGTGCAGTTCAGTTCCCTGTTATGTTGTTGAGGGGTAGGAACAGTTTAAAGGCTCTCCCTGTCCACCCTACCCCCACCAATGTTATGGGAATAGACATGCATTTGACAAAATAAGAAATAGAAATAACCTCATGTTTGATTTCATGGATAGTTGTCAGATATGAATTAGTATCACATTCTCTTTTAACAGCCTGGCTCATCTTTCAAAATAGCAAACTATTCTTTTTTTTTCTTTTTAATGCTGCAATAACACTACACTGTGGTTTTCTATTATAGCATGCATTAGTTTTATATTAAAAATCATAGGCTTACAGTTTAAACCTTAGGCACAACACAGAACAACCTGACCAACAACAACAATTGTCAAGCTGACTCAAAGCAATACCTGTTCATATTCCATATTCAGAACTGTAATGTATATCCCATAGAACATTACTTACCCTCATCTTGAGAAGTTGAATTGGTTTTGGGGAAATTCATGAATGAAAAATGAGTATGAAAAGGATATCTTTTAAATTACCTTAAATAATGTTCTAGTAAAACCAAAGTCAAGGAGCACAGAAAGATGTGTGGAAGGGAAAGACCATGATTTATCCCTACTGTGCTTGACACCATTCTGTGCTATGCTTCCTTGAAAGCTGTCAGGCAATTCCTTGGGAGTTGATCAGACGTTGTTCAGGGCCTGGAAGAGTAGAGAATAGGGCCTTCTACTCTCTCCTACTTCCAAAACCCAGCTGCTTTCATCCACTAGAAGTTCATTTCCGTATTCTTGAAAGATATAACAGGAAAAAAAAAAACTGTACATAAAATTGGCTGAAGCATTGTACTTTATCAAGTCATATTTAAAAGAGGTCGTCTTCATGTGGTAAGCAAGGTTTTGAAACATTTCCACTCTTTCTTTTGTGGAGAGCAAAAGGAAACGAAGCATGTCAGTAATTTGTTTTATGAAAAGTGCTTCAGAGTGGTTTTATGCATTCACAATGATAGACAATTCCCTTTCACTCATTAAAAATTCTGGTTGATAGCCAAAAACGTTTTAATATAGATGGTGTGGAGAAAGCTGCATTTCTGTTTTTGCTTTCAATCCATCTCTGCCAAAGCTGTGTCTAGAATCCAATTTTAACATGCCCTCGCAGAAGCTGGGCTCCCTTCCTATTGAACAGTAGTCAGTTTCACTGCTAGAACTGGACACGATGAGGGACAGAGCCTGCTCTTGTCCCAGGAGAGAGGAAGCACGTACCATTGCCCACCTCAACTCCAAACCTGTGGTTTCACATGAGAGCAATCAGGGGTTATTTTTATTTTCTGACTTTTCACAAAATGGGTGATGTGTCCACTGTCACAGATATATGATCTGCATTCTACTTTATGTGGCTTAGTTTGTGTTCCCTCCTGTTTTGGACAGGCTTCATTGTCCCCTCTGGGGACATAGGGAGATGATGTAAAAAGTGGAAGCTAAAACCTCAAAGGTTGTGGACGTTGTAATGAGTCCGTGTGATCACGTGAAAAGCACCAAACCTGTAGCAGGTACCTATGGTACCCTGAGCCCCACCTCCCGGGAGAGGCAGATGGTGAAGTGGGGACAGCAGCCTGCTCCTCACAGGCCAGGGTCTACATTTAGTGCAGCCATTCACTCTGTCCAGCATTGAACAAATCCTCTGACTTCTGGAAACTTTCTATCCTCATGTGGAAGACGGAGATAGTAACATTTATACCAGCCCACTTACAGAATTATGTGTAAATATGTTTTATTTACTGTAACACACTTTATGCACAAGAGTATCATCATCATGAATCACTGGAGCAGAAAGAAACATTCGGCAGGTTTTTCTATACCCACAGAAGAAATAGTAAGAAACGGAACAAAATACTTAAATTCTGAGAAAGGAAATTGAAATAGGGTTAACCGATTTATTGTGATTTATCATAGTGAATATGGTTTTTTTTTAAGATTTTATTTATTTATCTGAGACAGAGAGAAAGAGAGAGAGCACGAGAGGGAAGAGGGTCAGAGGGAGAAGCAGACTCCCTGCTGAGCAGGGAGCCCAATGTGGGACTCGATCCTGGGACTCCAGGATCATGACCCGAGCCGAAGGCAGTCGCCCAACCAACTGAGCCACCCCGGCGCCCATAGTGAATATGGTTTTAAAGCTCTGCAATTATAATATGCTGTATATGTGATAAAACTTCTAATATTTGAATGTACTTTTCTAAATTTTCAGAAAACATGACTGTTACACTTGATGACTACAGGTATTCTTTGGTATCAATCATAGAAAATTTCAGATTTGTTGCATCTGGCATTTCTTTTTTTTTAAATTTTTTATTGTTATGTTAATCACCATATATTACATAATTTGTTTTGGTGTACTGTTCCATGATTCATTGTTTGTTCATAACACCCAGTGCTCCATGCAGAACGTGCCCTCCTCAATACCCATCACCAGGCTAACCTATCCCCCCACCCTCCTCCCCTTCAGAAACCTCAGTTTGTTTTTCAGAGTCCATCATCTCTCCTGGTTCGTCTCCCCATCTGGCATTTCTATACTCAATATGAATGTCTTAGGAAAAAGACACCCTGAGGATAAATTTTATTAAGGAAAAACCCCAAATGGCTTTTCTGGGGAGTAACCCGCCTGCTCTGTGAACTTCCCTTAGTGGGGGAGCTGCAAGGAAGATTTATAAGAGGGATGAAGAGGGGAGGGAGCAGTGATAGTTGGGGAAGCATAATTCAGAGTCATGCTGCCCTGTAGAAGTCATGAGACAGTATGTTGAATGCAAATTAAGTCAATTTCCTCTTTTGGTGATCAACTTCACTCATTCACACATAGCCTAATGGATAGTTTGGATGATTGTTTAGCCAGGCCCGGTTATGGGCCTGTGACCCAGGAACAGGGTCATGCTCAGAAGGGTCCAGCCCTTGGAGTTTAATGCTCTGTGGTTGCCTTCTTGAAATTCTTAACTTCATGTTGAGATTTGTGTTTTAAAAAGACCTTAGCAAGGCAATGGAGTATGTGCTGGGGCTCAGATGAAGTCTAGTCCCCATCCCTTCCATGAACCCTCTCTCTCCTATCCCCAGCTGGTTCTCAGCTGCCTGTGCCCGCCCCCAGTGCCAGAGACCCTGCCAGATCTTCCTTCCCATCACGTCCCATAACCTCCAGCACCCTCCTTAGGCATGGCTATGGGTTTCATGGGAATATGAGCGGGATGGAGGAACCCACATTCCGCTTCCACCCTCTGGGGTCCTGAGTCCAAAGGAGGGTAGGGTCAGGCATGTACTGCACACTTTCTTGGCTTTTGGGATTAGAACTGGCAGCACCATGGCTCATTTGGCAGAAGACCCAGTGGAGACCTCTTGCCCAACTCTGATCTAGGTGCTGAGCACATTCCAGCACAAGAGGTAGAATTCCTTGAGGGTTTTCCATCTGCTGTGGGTTGGGGCAGAGGCCCACAGAAGGGGAAGTTGACTTCCCAGGTGGTGGGGCCACGTTTTCCTCTTGCACAGGTCCCAGTTAGGTAGCTGGCCCTGCTATTTAGCAATTTCTGAGGCAAGACTTAAACTCCTAAAAAACAGTCCTAGTGAAAAAATCATTGTGTAAATGAATTTCCAACTATAATAAAGCATAGAGGTTAAAAGCAGTTAAGCACTTTTTTTATCCTAGCACTGGAGTGGGAGTGGGTGGACGTGAGGAGGTGCTCGCTGAGAGGCGTTTAACCTCTCTTGCCTCAATATTTTCACTTGAAAATTGGGGGGGGTGGAGGTAATCAAAGCTTTATGAGTTGTGGGGGTACAATAAGAATGTACAGAAGGCACTAAACAAAGTGCCTAGCAAATGGCAGATCCTTAATATGAACATAATTATTGTTGAAATACCACCACTGTCCTGGTCACCCACATCCATTTACTCAAGAGAAAGTCATGAGAGAGAGAGAGAGAGAGAGAGAGAGAGAGAGAGGGAAACATCAGTCAGCTCAAACTTCTTTGGCAACTTTGTAAGTGATCTAATTATATGCATATTTCTATGTGCTAAGGAAATAAACACAATTACTAATAAATACTAAATTGGTATATACTGTAAATGGTGATTTAAAAAAAAATCTCTTCATGGATCTGACACATACTGGAACTATAGGGACCTCAGAATCATCTAGTTCAGTGTGTTTAGTTTGTAGAGAAAGGGAGAGGTGTGGGGGCTGACGTCAGACGACACAGCCCCATAATGGCAGCAGAGGACTGAAGACAGCACGTCATGAGTCTTAGGGTCTTTTGTCTGTCTCTTCGGTGTCTAATATGCATTTAGGACCTGAAGGATAAGGAAACTTCTTTTAGTGACTTAGAGCTGTCCTGTTTTTCTACTGTAGCCTGTATTTGCCTCAGCTGTGATTTATACAGTGTGACCCTTGATTAAGAATGTACAACTCCAGGGGCGTCTGGGTGGTGCAGTCGGTTAAGCATCCGACTCTAGGTTTTGGCTTAGGTCTTGATCTCGGGGTCTTCAGATGGGACTCTATGTGGGGCTCCAAGCTCAGCAGGGAGTCTGCTTGAGACTCTCTCTCCCTCTCCCTCTGCTCCCCCCCACGCCCTGCATACACTGGCATGCATGCTCTCTCAAATAAATAAATAAGTAATCTTTTTTTTTTTTTTCAAGAAAGGATGTACACCTCCAGTCATTACACCTTTTCTCTGCAAAACCTGATCTAAGACACCCTGTTTTGGGACGGTTTCCAAAAATCCCCTACAAGCAGAAGTGGTGACAGTCTGCATGATCAAACTTCCTGATAAAACAGTTACCATTTCTGCAGTTGATGGTTCTTCTTGCACACATATGAGGCCACTAATACTTCTTCCTTTAGGTCTGATGCCGTGTGTTAGGGTGGTCCATTTAGAACCAGGCGTGGTTAATGCAACATGACTGGAATCATTTTAGCTTTCATTTGGCCAGGCTGCACATCAAGAATCTGAAATCAGCAGCCTGATTCTCATTTTGCTCCTTCCCCTTTGCAGGTCTCCTCTAGGTCCAGGGCTGCCATTTACTTCAAAGGGAATGCTCCCTGTAGAGGAGGTATCTAGGAAAGGAAGAAAAATGAGAATCAAACTCATTATTTTAAAGATGGTTAAAATAAACAAGTCGGCGATGCATGTTTTCTTTTAGACTACTCAGTTGGAATCTTTTTGTCAAAGCTGGGTTGTTTGTAAGGCTTCTATTATCTGATCCCCATACAAAGAGGATCAAATATATTTTTCATTTGATGAAGTTGGGTAGAAGATGAACTGAATTACACTGATTGCTCTTCCCCACAGTTCCCAACAAACTCTTAAAATACATTTACCTATTATACCCCTTCATTTTCTGTAGACACTAACTGCAGAAGAAAAGCAACAACAACAAAAAAACTTGTGCGGATACAGAAACTCAAAAAGCAAGCCAGTCAGTTGTTTTTATACGGAAACCAGCATACTGACATTTTGATGATGCTGGGATACTGCCATAGTGTGAAATTTTGTATTCAGAACATTTAAAAAGGGAGTGGCAAAAAGACAAGTAAGCCCCCCATGGAATGGATTTAATGAGCTTGTATACAAAACAGGTACCATGTAATGACCCACCTCCTTAGGTCACCTTTTCTCCTCAAAAAATAGAAGAGCCCTTTAAATTTATGGGATGCTCAGCTGAATAGTGTGCCTTCTATGGAGACCTCTTTGGGTCTGATTAATTAGTAATTGGGGTGAGAGCTCTGCACTTCAGTGACTCTTTCTGCCTTGACTATAAATCGCAATCTGGTGCTAAGTCTCAGCAGGTCACGTTGCTGTTTTTGCTGTACCCCCAGTGACACAACTGATTAAATCTGTGTAAACAGTATCATTATGAAAATATTTTTGTTATAGGCACGAAGAGTTAACACATTTTTATTTTGGATGGAAATTAAAATTATTTGTGGGAGCTTTGTATGTTTTCATCAATTGTCAGTCATCCCAATAGAGCATGTAGCAAAGTAACTGTTTTAATTTTCACAAAGGAAAAAAAAAAAACCCTCTCAGACAGAGGGCTTTTAAAACTGAGAATTATGATAATTATGTCATTCATAATACACATAGCTACATAACAGGCAAGTATTATGTCACTTAATAGTTAGTTAAACAAGTAAACAGAAATATGGGAATTCATCCGCATAGGCCCCTTACAATGGGAGGCACTTTTGGATGAGTAGATATATTTTAATGGATGCCAACACAGACACACACATACACACACACACACACACACACACACACACATACTGTCTCTCTCCCCCACCCCAGATGCTTCCCTTTATATTCTACATGTTTCCTAAGTTAACTTTAACAGAACTTTGAATTGCCTGTGGGCAGGAGTGAGGAGCACTGATGTGTTGCTTGCTACAGAATGCACAGACTGGGGGTGATGAATCAGGGGTCCCAGGGACCAGGAGGTTTTTAGTGGAGGGATAAATGTGGGCCATTAGATCACCTTGAGCAGTTTGTGTAACAGAGTTAACATTTGACTCTGAAGCAAACAAATTTGATCACTTTGCAATCTGATTATCAGTGCTTTTAAGACTAAATTCTTTTGGAGGTGTTGTAAGGTTAAGCAAATGTGCAATTTGCCAGGATTATAAATGATATAAATCTGAAAGTTTCTTTTGTTCTGAATGATTACCTAATTCTAAGAGAGCATTAAAATTGTATTTGATAATCCTTAATGAGTCCTGATTTCACCTCTGTTTGCTGAGCCTGGTAAGTCACCCCAAGCAAATGGATGCTCTCTTATTTGCTTCATTTCACAGGGCACTTATTGGGAAGGGCTTATATGAACTTTAATCAAATGTGCCTATTAAGTTACTGATTATCTACTTGCCAGCAACTAAACCTTAGATAAAAGAAAAGTGACTTTTCTTTCGGTGAACCCACAAAAATCATTATCAAAGTATCAAGGCAAAAAACAGGGAGCTAATAAATCAGCAAATTTGCCATGTGCCAACTTCCAGATTTAAACAAAGAATCAGCTAGATACATTTCAAATGACTGGCTTCATATTATCTAGGCCTAAAAAACAAAACAAAACAAAACTGCCTTTGAAGAGGAAGCCTTTACTATACACTTTAATGACATACAGATGTTCTGAATGCTTTTACCAAAGGTGGGAGGAGCCATGTATGTAAAGGACTGGCTACAAGATATTGGCCATCGGTAGGATGTTCAGATTGATGGAAGTGCATGCTATCATTTGGGGGCATTTGTGTTCACCTGATAAGTTTGTTTGGAATTCCCAAAGATCTTTAGCCATTAGTCATTCTGGAGAAATCTGATATTTATTAAGCACTCTGAATTATTATTATTTCCCATTAGCCACTGCAATATTTGCCTCTAACTGGGAGCTCTGAGATTGGTTAATTAGATCATTTTAGGAATGCTTTTTGTACATGAGATATTACAGCTATCTTTCCAAACAGCAAAGATGTTTATAAGGATCAAAATAGAGAAGGGGGTAGGAAAGAAAAAATGCTATTATTTACATTTTTTTTTTTTTTTTTACCATTCACCAAACTAGTTCAAAGTATAAAGCTAATCCAAAAAAGAGATTAAGGAAAAATAAAGTACAACCTTGAATTGTGTGAACAGGAATGAAGACTGGAAAAATGTAAGGACAGTTTATTGTTGAATATAAAATTCAGAGTGATAACATTTACTTGTCAAGTATTTTTTGCTAACGCAATGTTAGTAAAATTTTAACCCATTAAAGTCTTTAAGAAGTAACATTTTGTAAAGTGTAAAAGTCAACTTTTGAACATTCTTCTATGCAGGATAATTAATTTTTACTGGCCTATTGATAAAACCAGGAGTAATCCCAATTTAGGAAAGAAAATAAAATCATTACTCTTTCCTAATAAATTTTGCAGAGTAGTTTTTCAGAATATAATACACAGAGAGATCATGATAAACACACATTCCTAGGTGCAGAGACACTATACACTTGCATATTTTCTTCTCCTAAACGGCCCCTGTGGCACAGAATAAGGAAAAGAATTCTGTTCATTGTGTTTCTGTTTAGAAGTGCTATTTTTTTATTGGAAGGGTAATACATGCTTATTATATGAGTATAAGAAATGGTAGGAAAGTGTAAAACAATAAGTCACCCATGGCTCCAAATTCCACAAATAAATACTGATAACTTCTGCTGTTTTCTATGTGTTGCTCATATTCTATATGAAATCTTGATCCTTCTGTGCAGAATTCCTTAGTAATCTAGGTTCCTTTCATTGTGGATAGATGAACTTCTTTTTGACATTTCCAGATAATCTTTTATGCTTCCTTGTGTCAACCTTAAAAATTAAACCACAAAGGTTATCAAGTAGCAAATGAATTTATTCAGTAACAGCAGAGGAATTTCAATTTAGGACATGCAAACTATGGCAAATCATAAAGTCCAAAGAACAAAGTAGGGGAGCGTCTTTTACAGAGGAAAGGAGGAAGTCGAGAGGGGGTGTTTTGAACAGAATTTCATCGGAGATAGAGCAAGAGTTTGGGATTGTAGCTTCTCATTGGTATGGTGGTTTCTCATTGGCTGGGTTGTTGCCAGGCTGAAAGAAAAATCATTCTTCTTGTTGGGGTTATGTAACCTATGCTGCAATGAGTGTTACATGAGTGAGAATCCTCCCTTCATCGCTTTCTGACTCCATTTTGAATTAGGTTTCCTGTATTTGTCTTTACGTGGTTTCGTGAAAGACCGTGTGAACAGGAAGATCTATAGTAGTATTACAATGAATGTTTATTAATGTAAGATCTTAGAAAATGAAATTTTCTAAAGAGGTGCCTCACACTTATAAATCATAAAACTATTCTTGAAACCAGTAGTTAAAAGTAGGAAGAAGATTGATGTAGAGGAACAAGAAAGAGTTCCTCTTGTTTATGTTTTCCTTGTTTTCTTGTTTATGCGGTCACTTCTCTCATCATTCACACTTGTTCCCACTCTTAGAATCAAGGAAATTCAGTAGGCAACTCTAAGGGCGTAACAAACACAAGGAAGGTTCAGAATCCCTAAAAGCAATGAGCTATTAATATCTGTGCCAACTTTGGGAAGTAGGTATATTTGTGTTGGACAAAATTTAGATGTGGAGAACAGATTAGTGGTTTGAAGTTATGGGAGGCAGGGGAGGGAAGGGATTGAGCGTAGCTATGAAACAGCAATGTGAAGAATCCTAATTAATGATAGAAATGCTCTGTATCTTAAATATAAATAAAGGGGCAGTTGGGTGGCGCAGTCAGTTGAGAATCTGACTCTTGATTTTGGCTCAGGTCATGATCTCAGTGTCATTAGATCGAGCCCGGCATCGGGCTCCGAGCTCAGTGGAGAGTCTGCTTGAGATACTTTCTTCCTCTCCCTCCCCAGTTGCATGTGTGCTCTCTCTGTCCCTCTCTAAAATAAATCTTGAAAAAAATATTTAAATGTAAATAAATATCCCAGTTTTGATATTGTACCAGAGTTTTGCAAAATGTTACCTTTGGGTAAAACAAAACAGAGGGTATATGGGATCTCTCTCTTATTCCTTACAACTGCATATTAATGTATAATTATCTCAAAATAATAAGTTTAATAAAAAACATAGTATTGATTATAGTTATTTTGTTTTTTGTAGATGTTTTATGTAAACACTTGTCCGTGTAGAAATTATTTATGTTGCCTATTTAACCTGGTATTTTATTTAATTTAAAGAGCTATTTATAAATTATTTTCCAAAACCTAATAAGAGTGGTTATTTCTGAAAGCATGGTGAAGTCTGATGGTTAAAAGAATGAGCATGGGGGTCAGATTGCGTGGTTTGAATCCCCTCCATCACTTAAAAACAGTGAATTTGGACAAGGTATTTACTCACTCTGCCTCAATTTGCTCCTCTCTCAAAATGACAACAGTAGTTATCTCATAGTATTATAAGGATTAGACAAATTAATACACATAAAACATGTAGAATAGAGCTTGACACACAGTAAGAACTATGTATCTATTAGCTTCTGCTGTAATGATAATTACGCAAGCATCATCTCTTAGAAAATTCATGTCAACCCTAGTTGTAGGCACCATTATTGATCTCATGATGGATGGCTAGTGGGGTAAGTACCTTGCCCAAGGTCGCAAAGCATGTAATGTTTGGAAGGACTCTGCTTTAATCACTGTACTATAAGTTGGTTAGTGAGATAGTCTAGAATTTTGCTTTGCTATAATAAAATAACAATCTATATTATTGGGCATATAAACATCTGATTTTCTAGTTAAACAATAGTGATTTAGAAATGACACTAGAAACAAACAAACAAAAAGACAACCAGGCTTTTCCTTCTAGATTTCCATTATTCTTGACTCTACTGGGCTTGGAAGGCCTCTTCCCTCTGGTATTTTGATTGTTCAGTTTTTCTGCCTGGACAAACCCAGAGTGAAGAGGTGTATAAAAACAAAGGAGAGGAAGCCAACCAGAGTTCATTTTCAAAGCTTTGGAAGAGTTGAGGTTTTGGTTTCAGTCCAATAAAGGGTCAAGATTCAGGTCAAATCTTATTTTATGTAAAATGACTGCCTTCATTTTGAAACAGTCTAGTAGTTAGAATTGCGGTAGTTCTGGTTTTAGCTAGCCTGTGAGAGGAAATGCTGAAATTAATCTTTTCAGTGAAAAGGGGACTCAATGATTGACCACAGCTACCAAAACAGGGACTTCCTGGGAAAAGAGTGACCATCTGTTAAACCGATTGTCATGTGTAGTGAAGGATTTTTATTGTTGTTGTTGGGAGTATGTGGGAATGGACATGTACCTATGTTTGGTATATATGTATATGAAAAGCCACTGCCAAACTGGGAAATGGAAATCACTTATTAAATAAGAACATAGTGGGACAGGTTTTGGGGCCAGATTTCTTTAGTGCATATCTTGGCTTTGCCACTTAAAGATGTGTGACCTTGTGTCTTAGTTTCCTCAACTGTGAGAATGGGGATGCAATAATAGTAGCTGCCTCATAAAGTGGTTTTGGAGAGTAAATAATGAACGTATGTAAAGTACCTAGAGGATTGTATGGTACATGGCAAGTGCTTTGTAAATGTTAGTTATGCTAACTAATTGCATAATTAAATGCCAACCAGTGCTGACTTCTGGCCATAGCTTATTTATATGGAAAAAATTTCCTGTATATTAGTAATTTTAAGTTATTTAAGGCAATTAAATATACATAAAGAAATTGAAGGATAATTAAAAAGCAACACAGAAGTGAATCAGTTAGGGATGCACTTGGCTGCAAATAACAAAATAGCCTAACTACTTTTTTTTTAAACAGGGATTTACATTTCTCATATAGGGAGTTTGGGGCTAGGCTGTTGCTAGTGCTAGAATATCGACTAGTGCCAGTGTTTCTGCAGCTTTCTCAACATTTTCCTAATAGTTACAAACCATCACACCCTCCTTCTAGTCAGGAAGACATTAGAACATGTGGTACATTTCTCTAGGAAAGCTAAAGCTTTCTCAGAAGCCACACTCTCTGGCAGACTTTTCCAAATGCTTTCCAACATCCCATAAAAATCTGAATATTTATCAGTCACGTAGGCACTCCTAGCTGCAAGGTAATCTGGAAAAGTATATCAGAGAAGTGCCATGATTGGCTCAGCCCATTCACAGTCCATTGCTTTGGAGCTGGGCGTATTCTCATCATAAGTAAAATTAGAGTTCTGTTCGCAGTTCTGGGGAAATCACTGTTGAGTAGGCAAACAATAGTGTTGGCCATCCATGTCCTCAGGGAGTATAGCAAAAGAGAGTGAAAGGGTTAGTTAAGTGAGGCTGCTAGGATGAAAGGGTAAAGGGAGGAATGATTTAAATAAGATGTTGACTGTGGATCAGGAGAGATACTTCCTGGACAAAAGAGAGTCAAGGGAATAACATAAACAAAACCAGCTGGGAAAAAGTAAGATATGTAAAGGAAGCCAGGGTAGAATCAATGTGTCTAGAGAGAAGCCTTAAGGAGAATTGAAAAATGGATAAATTTAGAGAGATATGGAGAAGTTAGTTGTTGGAGGAAACAGTGTATCCATTTCTTTATTTTACTCTATCAAACTGGTCAGCCAATAAATGGCTAAGAATTTGGGATTACCAAAGAATTAGAAATATACTTTATTTTTAAGCATCCATAGACTATTTGTAAAAATGGAAAACCTCAGTAAATTCCAACATAGGCCACATTGTCTAACCACAATAAAATAAAGCTAGAAATTAATAACATGTATAAAAAACACTCCAACTTGGATATTAAATGTATACACATCTTTATACACATACATTAAATACAAATACCGTAGTCATATATGCATATGTATGTGTGGATTCAGAAATAAATCAGAGCTGCAGTTATAGATTATTTCAAAAATAAAAAGTAATTTATAACTCTATGTGTCAAAGTACACAACATGTAACCAAAAATTATTCTTAGAGCAAGATTCTTCACCTGAAGGGTTTTCATTGTTAAGCAGAATCCAAAAGGAGACATGATCAAACAAAAAACCAAGGGGGAAGAAATAGAAATTAACTGAGCCTATTTGGAGAAGTTGGAAAAAAAGCAGCAAGCAAAGGAACACTAGAAAAGCAATTACAAAAAAATAAAAACATAGTAACAAATTAGATAAGAGCAAATAGTAAATTGATAATATTCCAAGAGCTGGTTCTTGGAATAAAATAATAGATAATAAACAAATACAAGAAAGAAGACAGAAATATTCCAAACTCAATCTGAGAAGACTATATAATTACAAACCTAGATTAAATAAAATTGATTTTTAGAGTACATTTAATAAAATTTGACAAATATTAATACATTCAACCAGTAAATACTGTTAAAAATTTAAACAAAACCTGAATATATTAGTAATCATAGAGGATGTTAAAACTATCAAAGAAATTTCCCTTCGTAAGTTTTTCTAGGTTTACAGAGTTCTTTGGAAACCTTGTTTCAAAAACCTGAAGAAATAGAAAATCCTTAAACCATTTAGCATCTTTAATAGAATAAAAGAAAATGGTAAGTTTCCATGTAAGAAAGTCAGAGTATTCTGATATCAGAAATCCCATTATCAGAAAAAAGATGAATACAAGATGTAAGAAAAAAGAAACTATGGATTACTCTCAAAATAAAGTACAAAAGTCTTTAGTAAATTATCAGAGATAGAGTTTTGTTGTTTATTCAAGGACAGCTCAATATCAGGAAATTTATTAATGTAAGTTACTATATCTCTAGGAAAAAAAGAAGAAAAAGAGCATGATCACCTCCTCAGATGTTGTCAATATATTTAAAAATACAGACTCCTGGGTGGCTCAGTCGGTTAAGCGTCTGCTTTCAGCTTGGGTCATGATCCCAGGTTCCTGGGATCGAGTCCCACATTGGTTTCCTTGCTGGGTGGGGAGCCTGCTTCTCCCTCTGCCTGCCACCCCCTCCCCCGGTTGTTCTCTTTCTCTCTCTGACAGATAAATAAAATCTATAAAAAATATATATGTAAATTTTAATTAGGGAAAAAAAGTGTTACTATACTAGAAGTATTTTCTAACAAGCTAAATAAATAAACTTTATAGCAGGCTAATAAGCAGCATAATGCACATCAGTGTAACAAGAAGAATTGCATTTAAAGTCAGAAAAAACACAAATATACTTGCTAAATTTTTATACAATGCTAAGACAGAGCTAGCTAGTAAAGTTAATTAAAATATTAACAATTAGTATCAATATTGGAAAGAAAAATTATTTGATCTATTTGGAATAGAATAGCGAATACCAAGAGAATCAATAGAAAACGGTTACAGTCAAATCAAAAACTAATGATGTATGGTGATTAACATAACAATAAAAAATTAAAAAAAAAGAAAATGGTTACAGTCAAGAACTTCTAATAGTGAAGAATATTACCAGAGTGCTGTAGATCATCAAATATACCCACAAAACTACATAGCTATGTTGTATGACAGTAATTGCCTTTAGAAAATGATATGGAAACAGATTCCATTAACAGTTATGGTAAAAAGAATTAAGTGTCTGGTAAGAAATTGTTAAAAAGTGTCCAAGTTTTAACCAAAACTTGTAATTTAATTTACTAAAGGGCTTTTCAAAAAAGACACAGTTAAAATACACCTTGTTCTTAGCTATAAATTTTTAATATTATAAGTATATAAAATCTTCCTAAAGTCAACTACAAATTTAATTCAACCTTGATCAAAGCCCAGATGGAATTTATTTAAAAACTTGAAAATATATCTGACATTTGTGGAATATATTTAGTTAGGAAAATTCTGGAAGGAAATATTAATTGGAAAGAATGAAGCATCTCTTATACCAGAGTTAATGTATACTTTCATGGTACTCTGAACCTTCCCTTCTTAGTACTCTTCACATTTTGTAAATTCATAAATTTACTTGTGAGATGATTTTATTATTCTCTATCTTCTCCATTAAACTGTAAACCTCATAATGGCAACACTTGTCTCTTTTTGCTCATATGTCTACTATCAAACCTTATAAATAAATCAATCTGCAATAAATATTTGTTGAATAGGTAAATATTTTCAAAATTATGGAATTATAATAATAAAATCCATTTGGTACTGTCATTCAGATAGAAGGCAAACCTATGGAGCAGAATGAAACTCATCTAACTATATGCTTTTTATTTTTTATTTTTATTTTTTAACTATATGCTTTTTAAAGAATGTAATGTTTGAAGTTTTATTGATAGCATTGTGAATAAAACGGATTAGTCAGTAAATGCTGTTGGGATATATGACTAACAATCAGGAAACAAAGTTATAGCAAAACAGACTCTAGAGGGCTTAATTTTATAAATATGAAAATAGATTTAAAAATTTAAGTACTGGGGGGGGAGGGGTGCCTGGCTGGCTCAGCTGGCAGAACATGCAGCTCTTTTTTTTTTTTTAATATTTTATTTATTTATTTGACAGAGAGACAGAGAGAGAGGGAACACATGCAGGGGGAGTGAGAGAGGGAGAAGCAGGCTTCCCGCCGAGCAGGGAGCCAGATGTGGGGCTTGATCCCAGGACCCTGAGATCATGACCTGAGCCGAAGTCAGATGCTTAACAACTGAGCCACCAGGCATCCTGAACATACAGCTCTTGATCTCTGGGTCATGATCCAGGTTATGAGTTCCAGCCCCACATTGGGTGCAGAGATTGCTTAAATACAACTTAAAAAAAATTAAGTACTGAGAAGAAAATATAGAGATAGGGAAGCTTTTCCTAAGTCTTGTTTTTCCTTATTTTAATCCTGTTGAGAAGTGATAATCTGTATAAAGGTATGTAACTGATTTAAGATACTCTCTTCAGATGACTTTTGGGAAGTAAGATTGCTGGTTTAAAGAATCTGCTCCTTGTTAGGCTTTTTGATGGATCTTGTAAATTTTTCTCCTGACCGGCCATAACAATTCACACACCCAATGGTGGGCAGGAGAGCACCCATTTCCCAAGTCTTCCAGGTGCTCAAATTCACATCGCTAGTTTAAAGTAGTTCAGTTTCTAAAGTTTTCCTGTCTCTTTTTAGATTGGTTGCTATCTGGTGGTTCTTTAAATCCTGTCTTTTTCTTTGAATGGTTATGTACTACTCATGTAATGTAAAACTTCCTTTAGAAGGGCAAAGGAGTATATAATCTGTTTCCAATATTTTGATTTATATATTGAACTAATAGATTTTATCTGTCATTGTCAATACCATATGGTTTTGTCTTATCATGCAATAGGTATCCCATAGATACTTATTTAATACTTCAACCAGAACTACATATGTTGAGGTCTATTATTTTATTGATTGATAAATCATGTATATTTTACTTAAATTTTTTGTGACAGCTTTTACTAAAATCTCATGTGTAACAGTTAAAAATATCTGAGAGAGAATGAAAATTTGTTGATAGATTAAATGTTGACCACCCATTATGTACCAATTCTTTACTAGGTCCTCTAATGACATCCTTCCATAATGACTGGAAAACAATGGTGGAAAATTGGGGGAAACAACTCCACCAATTTTATTAACTTTAATTACAAATTGCATTATATTGAACAAAAAATTTAATCATTATATCTGTGGAGGCTGCAACAAAACAGTATAGTTACTGATTGAAAGCAAAAAATAAACACCCAAATCTATTATTTTTTCAGGAGTAACTCTTTCTCACATGCATATCTAAGAGAAATTTTTATGTGGGGTCTTATACACAGATAATTAAGGAACTTAATGGGTAATTTGTCTAGTTTTCTTGGTGATACAAAATGTTTTTCGCGTAGATAAGTCTTCTGTTGACTCTGAATTTAAAATAAATATAACAAAAATATTTCAAAAGAAAGCTAACTAACCTGGGCCCAGGACACTGCTTTTATCAAGAATCAGAGTCTAGCACTTAGGACTCTTTGGGGAATGGGTGGGTCCACTCTATTTTAGACTCTGTTTCTCCAATGTACTTTTGTACCTGAACCCTGGCAGGAATTGAATGGCATTCGGTTCAGTCTGAGCTTTCTGGCCAATACCTGAGGCACCAGAATTCTACGATGTTGGTTGAAGCAGGACTCAAACACCAAATGCCAGCTTTTTAGGCCCCAAGTTAACATTCTTTTAGGACAATGAAAGATTTTGATTTGTATTCTTTTTCTACAGAACAAACAGTCCAGCCCATCACCACATGGAGGGGGCATTTTTCTTTCCAATGGAGATTTTTAATGTGATCAGGGACCAAATGGGGACTAAACAGGGCATGTATTTGTCATTGTGAGTGTGTGAGCAGTCATGAACGACACATATTAATAACAGCCACCCATTGCATAAATGTGCCGGGAACCATGCGAAGTGCTTCATGTATATCGTCCCATTTAATTCTCACATGTTTCAGTGAAGTAGGGATGCTATCCCCCTTCAATTCCATAGATTAGAAAGTAAGACAAGTGCTTGAATGGCACAGTTAGTAAGAGTTGGTGCTGAGATGGAATCCAGGTTGCCTGCCGACAGCCCTCAAGTTCTGACAATTCTGCTGTTCTGCCTCTTAGAACCGTTTGTCTCCAGCCTCCTGCCACCACCTTAGTTCAAGTCCTCATCACCTCTTGCCAGGATTCTGAGCCAGAGACACCCTTCATAGGTGTACTGCCAAAATTTGAAATGCAAATCAGTTTCACAAACGTTATTTTTAGTCAGAAGATATTTTTTTATTCTTGGGTCCACAGAATGTTCTTTCAAATTTATCAGAGTTTCACATTTTAAAAATGTCATGGTTTTTGGCTTTGTTTAACTGTAAGGGAAAGGGCAGAAAGGTTGAAATTAACCTTTATTGAGCCCCTAATATGTGCCAGGCAATATTGTTTCACGTATGAATCCTCAGAACAACCCTATAAGGGAAATTGAGACTAACTGATACCTATTGATTGGCTCTTCTGGGACTCCTGCTATACTATGTCCACGCTATTTAATTTTCAGGAGTTTTGGAGTTTAGGCTGTGAGATAAATCCTCAGTCTTCCCAACTCTCTGAGACTGAGCAAGTAGAATACAGCAGACCCATGGGTCCCAAACAACTAAGAGTTTAAATTTATTGATTTCTTTCTCTCTGAGGATCAACTGTGGGGAACTCAAGCAATGACCAAAGTAGTGAGAACATGAACTTGGCTTTGAAGGTCCAAAATTAATCCTTTTTCCTGGAAGACAGTTTTGGTTTGATTTGCTGATGTTGCCCTGAAGTTGGATGTACTTGTTTTCAGAGTTCTGCTGCCCTTCATGCTTTTCTTTCACATGCCCCATAGCCCTTATACAGTGGTGGGCACAGAGTGAGGCCTGACAGGGAGCTGCTTTGGGAAGCTCTTAATTAATCTTTGTATTTAAAAATTTGTAGAACAATTTAGAGTCAATAATTTTATCTTCTTACCCAATATGACATTACAGTAGTACTTTTGTTCACCATAAACAGCTGCTTACCTGCTCTTGCTATGACATCTTCCTCTGAAATTGCCAGTTTTAGGCACCCAAGGTTAGGAATGGGTGGGAGGGTATGTAATAAACACAGATGGCTGAGCCTAGGTTATTCCAGAGAATATCAGGCATTTAACTTAAATACTATGGATTTAGGGCCCATTTGGGTGCTCGCTCTGTAAAGTGTAGCTATCAGTTTATCCCAGGTGTCTTAGCTTAGGCTACTATAACAAATACCTTAGCCCTGGTGGCTTAAAAAATAGACATTTGCTTATCACAGTTCTGGATGCTGGGAAGTACAAGATCAAGGTCCAGCAGGTTTGTTGTCTGATGAAGGCCTGGTTTCTGATATGCAGATGGCTGTCTCCTCGTATCTTCACATAAAGGAGAGGGAAAGCAAACTCCCTCTGCTCTCCTCTTACAGGGATGTTAATTCCATCATGAGACTCTACCTCCATGACTTCATCTGAACCTAATTACCTCTTAAAGTCCTCCCCTCCAGATACCATCAAACTTGGAGATCAAGTCTTCAACATAAGAATTTTGGGGAGACCCAAACATTCAGTTCATAGCACCAGGGTTAAATTTCAAGGACTTGTTTTTATTTTCATTGATCTCTACTGGATAAGACCCATGCAACTGGGGAGAAAAAATTAATAGCCTACAACTCATTCAATAATATTTTTTTGGTGGCACTCATCTCCATGATAATATTTAGAAATATTAGGAGAAAGTTCTAAGCAGGAAGCGCATGACTGAGGACACTTCTATCTTTTGCTGAAGTAGGGGCAACATTAAATATCATCCCATTGCCCCACAGTTTCAACAGGGCTTCTTAAAACTGCCCTCTGTCTGTCTCTCTCTCTCAGTCTCTACACACACATACACAAAAACACACACATACACACACACACACATATGGGGAGGGTATTTTTCTTTGGGTGCTGTGACATTTTTCCATGACATAGGATGCTTGCGGCCCCACATGAGGCTACTGCCAGGCAATACAGAATGGGGGCCAGGAGCTGGTTCGGAGTGAGGGGGCAGGGGAACAAGGGATGTCAAGCTAGTTATTGATCAATTTACTATGTCTATTTAGTAAGTCAGTCAGTCTCCAGATACTTTTGTAGTCTTTAAGGAAGACAAATGTTCACAGTTTAAATATCCCTAAATATATAACAGATGAACAAGCATGCTTTGGTGTGTAAATGCTGCATAGATTCAGAACCATCAAAAAGCCCCTCAAAAATGCCTTTCCATCTGCTGCTTCTAACTACATATCGCACATCCTGGCAGCGCACTTCACAGTGGTGTGAAAGATAGGTTCAAAGCCAACCTGGCAAAATCTATTTATCTTTTTTTTCTCCCCAAAATGTGTTTCTTTGTGCAGCTAAACTAGCAAACATATATAGGAACAAGGTGCCAGGGCTAAGAGTAGGCACTTGTCAGGCCTTAATCATTCAGGAGAAAACTTCCTTTATATTATGCCCTAAAACACTGACATCACATTGCATCTTCTTAGAAAGTATGAGTTGAAGAAGCCTTGGATTCTGTGTTCTCAGTTAAAACTCACTTGGGAGTGTTGCCTTAGTGTCCAGGGAAAATTATAAGTAGCCTGAACAAAACCCAGGGAGGGAGTGGGGGAAGTGTGTGATAGCTTTCCTCAGAAGAGTATTCTATCATTTTCATTCAAGTAATTATATACAACTCAGAAGGCAGACTGATGAGAGGAATGCTCTTGCTCTGTTTTCATTCAAGGCAGCTCTCAAGTATAGTCCTTCTCATGCCCTGCTTGGAAGCATGGACTTTTATAAGCAGTGAGACAATCCAAGTGAACACAGTGGTTGGAGTTAGTGACCTGCTAATGAAGTCTTATTTGAAATGGTACAATACTCAGATCCTTTAAATAGCGAATATTCTTATTTCAGGAGGTAAAAAGTATCCAGGAAGGTAATTTTTATAGCTACTTCTCAGATTATGGTATGTTGTCAAGTTATGACATCACACCCTAGAGATGATCTGTTTCTCTTTCCTTACATCCTTTACTGATGCTCCACTGTAGTAGGGGGTAGAGGTATTAGTATTGGTGTTAGAGGGTATTAGACAGTGGGAGATGGTATTATGCTTCTTAGCAGTCAGTAAAAACAAAACAAAGTAATCATATCTTCACCTTTAAGTGAAAGTTATATTCCCCCTCAAGTTAACTAGTCATTTTGGGTAAACAGCCAGAATAAGCCTAGAGTTACTTTACGATTTATATTGATACTCTTAGAGATGAGATTTTGCTCAATTTAACTATTTTCTTGGATAATTCAATAATTGTTACATTGGTCTGACCAATGTGACCCTCAGCACAATGATTCTCTCATGGGGGTATGATGAGAAATTTTGTAGGGGAGCAGAGGTTCCCTTCATGTCATCAATACTGAATAGTGATGCAGCTTTCTTGGCAATAAATTTCATCTCTGTAGCACAGTGCTAGATCCACAGGCAGTCAAAATATTGTTTTGGAAATATTTTTGATCACCTACAATTTTTACTTTTCTTCATTTTATCCTTTTTGAACATTTTCATGGTTTCAGTCTGGGAAACCTTTTATTGATGCATCTATTCCACAAATATTCATTGTAGTCTCCTGTTGGCACTGTGGATATTTTGGTGGAAATAAAACAAACCTTCATTTGTGGTGCTTATAGTCTAGTAAGAAAAGCAAATGATAAGTGAGGAAACAAGCATATTTGTGTGTGTGTGTGTGTGTGTGTGTGTGTGTATCTTTATTTATTCCTATCCATCCATTCTTATAATTTCCGTGTATAATTACAAATTATAAACCATGAAGGATACAGTCAGGGTACAGCAGTAGGAAGTTATGGGCAGGTAGATCTCCTTAGATCAAGTAATAATGAAATCAATCTTTGAAGACTTGACATTATGCCAATACCTAGAACATGAGATGGAACCAGCCATGTAAATAGGAATGGGCAGCAGAAGCAGAGAGGATTGTGTATATGAAAATCACTGGCAGGAAAGGCTTTTTTTTTGTTCATGAAACTAAAGGGAGGCCATGTTGCTTGGAGTCAAGATGAGAAGGAGAGAGTGATGGGAGATAAAGTTAGGAAGTAGTAGGAAGGCTATAGCAGGAGACCAAATGAGATATAATATGTCGCGGACTGGGAGAGATGAAAGGATAAAGGAGAGAAAAAGTTGTATTTATGAAAGATTTTGAAATTAATGAAAACATTTATACTGATTATTTACATATTGAAGGATTAGAGAAAATGGTAGGTTAGTCCTCAGAATTCTGGCCAACATTGTTCTAGATACTGGTACTATTTACTGTGATGGACTAAGAGGGATCAGGCTTGCAGTCAAAGAATCCATTTTGAACAATTTGTGACCTTTGGGAGAATCTCCAAGCCTCCATTCCTTTCCAGCAGAAATAAAAATAGTAATAGCTAATATTTATTGGGAAGTTACTGCTCCATCAATTATTCTCAATATCTTGTATGTAATAACTCATTAGTTTTCAAATATCCCTACGAGGTAGAGATAACTGTTATTCCCCTTATCCCATGAGAGTATTGAGGCTCAGAGAGGATAAAAAAACTTATGCAAAGTCACAGAGCTAGTAAATGGAGGATCTGGGAGTCCTGTGTTGTCTTGTCCAAGAGTTTATCATCCTAACTACCTGCTACTATTTCTAATGACAAAGGCAGGCTGTGATCCAAACTTGAGAGGCATCAGCAAGTAGACATTCACACAATGTGAAGCTAAATGGGTATAATGCCCCATGGAGAGGGTGAAGGAAGGGCTCTCTAGGTGTTACGTCCTGCTCTGTTTCAAATTCTATTTCTATTTTTTAATCTTAACTCCTCCTTTATGGAGCTTCCAGGGATTAAGTATCCTGGGATTTGGGGTGCTGACATGGTTCACCCTAGTTGTATTTTTCATAATGGAGTACTTACAGATGTTCTAATATTCATTGTTGCAAGGTTGTTTCCAAACTTAATTTTAATCACATCATCATATATTTAAACAAAAGTTGTTTGCAAGTATACACACAAAACAGATGAGGAAGGAAAAATAAAAGGAAGTGCCTCTAGGATGGATAAGGGATGATGAGAATGCAGGGCTGGCAGAGTCCTCAGTGCTGTTGCCTCTCAGCTGCTGATACTCCCGGCTGCAGAAACCCTTCTCAGGATTTCAGGAAGCATGGTTGGAAAAACAAAGCTTTTGAACAAGGGCTATAAGTTAAAAAATTTGTAGGGGACTGTCTAGTAAAAAAGTTAGTGAAGGGAAAGAACAATATTGTGTTACCATAATGGTGTGTGGGGGGGGGCATAAGTCGATTTCAATTCCATAAAAGTATTAATAACAACTATAACTGAATGACATTCATGGATATATAAAATAAATTATTCCAATTGTGACGTTAATAGCGAATGATGGGGAGGAGAGGTAAAAGTAGAGTTCTTGTAGGCAAGTGAAGTTCTGTAGTTTTTGGCTTAAAATAGACTGTTAAAACTTAAAGATAAGTCTCTTGGGAACCAGAAAAAAAAAAAACACAAAAGAAAAAGAGAAGGAATCAAAACCTATCAAAACAAAACTAACAGAATACAAAGGAAGACAGCAAGAAAGAAAAAGAACAAAATAAACACAAGAAAAAAACAGAAAGGAGTTAACAAAATGGCAAGAGTCAATCCTTCTCTGTCAATAAGCATTTGAAATGGAAATGGGCTAAATTCCCGATAAAGACACAGATTAGCTGAATGGATAAAAAAACAAGATCTTACTATATATTGTCTACAAGAAACTCACTTTAGATTCAAGAACACATACAGACTGGAAGTGAATAGATGAAAAACACATCCCATGGATACAGAAACCAAAAGAAAGCAGGAATGGCTATACTAATACCAGATAAAGTAGATTTTAAGTAAAAAAAAAAAAAAATCACTACAGACAAAGAGTATCATTACATGTGATTAAAAAAAAGTCCATTCAAGAAGATACAACAATTGTAAATATATGTGCACCCAACACCAGAAAACCTAAGTATATAAAACAAATATTGACAGATCTGAAAGGAAAAAATTGACAGCAATAAAATAGTAGTAAGAGATGGGTATTAAGAAGGGCACAATTGCATGGAGCACTGAATGTTACATGTTACATGTTGCATGCAAACAATGAATCATGGAACACTACATCAAAAACTAATGAGGTACTGTATGGTGACTAACATAACATCACAAAATTAAAAAAAAAGAGAGACTTCAATGCCCCACTTGCAACAATGGATGGAACATCCAGATGGAAAATCAAGAAAGAAACAGGGGACTGGAACACACTGTAGATCATAGGGACCTAATAGACATATACAGAATATTTCACCAAACAGCAAAAAATAAACATTTTTCTCGAGTGCACATAGAACATTCTCCAGGAGAGATCATATGTTACATCACAAAACAAGTGCTAACAAATTTAAGAAGATTGAAATCATACCAAGTATCTTCTCCAACTACAACGGGATGATACTGGAAATGAATAACTAAGAAAAGCGGGAAATTTCACAAATATTCGGAAACTAAGTAACTCCTGAACAGTCACTGGGTCAAAGAGGAAATCAAAGGGAATTTTAAAAATTTTCAAGGCAAATAGAAGTGAAAACACAATTTACCAAAATTTATGGGATACAGCAAAAGCACTACTAAGAGGGGAGTTTATAGTGACAAACACCTACATTAAAAAAGAAGAAAGATCTCAAATAAGCAGTCTAACTTTAGACCTCAAGAAACTCGAAAGGAAAGAACAAAGTAAACCCAAAGTTAACAGAGTGAAGGAAATCATAAAGATCAGAGCAGCAGCAGAAAATAGAAAAACAATAAAGCAATGTAAAAACTAAGATGGTTTTTTGAAAAAAAAAATTGACAAACCCTTATCTAGGAAAAGAAGACTCAATTTTAGGGAAGGGAACCAAGCATTTTATACTAAATATGTGGGCATGTTCTTCATTTTCAGGAAGAAATATACTCTTCCAGGCTCACAGAAAACATAGCCCTCTAATTCCATTTCTTATTATATAACTTTTGATGGTGACAGGGTAGCAGGGACAATACTCTGTGTTTTTAAAAGCAACCTGCAGCTTCAGGACTGAGGAGGCATCAATAAATGTTAGAAATTGTTGCAAATAGAGCATAGACCCCATCTAATGGGGGGGCAGCTGCTACTTAGTTCCCACCAAGTGTTATCTGTGAGAATGTGGGCACAATGTTGTTGGAGCCTTCTGAATGTTTTAAAGAAGTTTCAAATTCAGATTTTCATATGAAATCCCCTGGATTTTAAATCCCACCTCAGTATTTTGAAACACTGCTAGCTGAATGCAGCATTACTGTAGGTCAAATCTGGCCCTGTCTGTGGCCTACTAGCTTGAGAACCTGCTTTAAAAGAATCTGTATTTGCCAGTGGGGCATAAGAAAGCCATCTATAATGCCCAGTATTTAGTTTATTTGAGCTGAGTTCTTATTATAAGCTATAGAAAATTTTTGGTAGTAAACTACTTTGAACTATAAACTGTGTAATGTATGCCATGTAATAAACCTAGGTTTGCAGATTCAGAGAGAGGAGATCAGTTGCCTGGGAGGATCACCTGGCCCTGAAATATTCAGACATGTTGCTCCCATAACAGAGACTCCTGAAAACAACAGACTTAATATCTATAGTATTTTAGAAAGAACACCGATTTTGGTGTTTGAATATGAGTTTGAATCCTAGATCTTCTGTGTGACTTTAGGCATTACTTATGATCTCTTAGCCTCAATTTCCTGAAGTGTAATCATGGCGATGATACCTTTCTAATGAGTATATAAACGCGACACTAGTAATAAATGTAAATGCCTGACATTTAGTAGATACCCAATAAATGGTAGACATATAATTATCACAGATTACGTTTATTTGCACTGCTATCTCCTGATCTAACATATTCACAAAGTTTGTAAGAACGATTAAATTATATAATCTATATGACATGACATGTTGCATACAGTGCCCGCTAAGCCTTCCATGTGGGTTATCATTCTTGTTATTTGTAACAACAGTGCCCTGTTACCCAGAAGGGTATGGTGAATAATTGCATACAAAGCACAATATTGTAGCTCTGGTCAGTGGAGTCATAATTTGGATTACTTCTCACCGTACCCAGTGGTCATGATCTTACATCTTAGAGAGCTAATGGTCATGCAATTTCGCTAAAATCAGGGCTGGTTTTGTTATTGTTTCATTTGTTTCTTTGTTTTTGTTTTTTCAGTAAAATTCTCAGATATCTTGCACAACCAGGATGGATTTGCCAAAAGATTTGGGAGACTCAGATTTCACAGGGAATGTTCCCTGTATCAGGAACTATTTCAGGAAAATTCAAAATATCTGCTACAGAAAACAATCCTTCTAGAAGTTTCCACCATAGAATGACCAGATCTATTATTTTGTTGCTCACTTTACAACTATTACAAGGTGTACTGAAAAGGCTCTTTTCCATTCTGTCTAGACACCTTTTCCTAGACAACATCCTGAGACATAAGAATAAGCACTAAAATGAACATATGACATCAAACATACCACTGAGAGGAATGGTAAGTTTAACAGTTTCCCATGTGGGAAGCATATTGATGGTAATTATCTTTCCTCCTACTTCACTCAGTTCTGCGGACCCCTCTGTCGTGGTTGGGAGGGTCTGGTCATGCTTCACCACACACTTGAAGCATGTTTTGATTGGCTGGGGGAGCCTACTGTGGCTTCAGTGGTGGCGCGGTTGCTGGGAGTTTAAAGGGGATTGGTATTTTCCATGGTGGGTAGGTTGTGTGCTACTCATTGCTAGTGCTCATGGGAAATTTGTTCTCACAGGATCCTAGTGAGTGATCAGCGTGTTTAAAATAACATTATCAATTAAGATTTTTTTCGGTAATACGAAAAAATTTTTCTCAAAGACATGTAACCACCTATAGGAAGTTATTTATTCTTCATGACAGGTTATTTTAGGGGGAATGAGGGTTATAATTTTAAATTGGCAGAACACCAGTTGACATAGAAACCCTTTCTTCTCTAAATTCTTTCTTTAGCTGGCAGACACGAGATGTTAGCTGCCTAGGAAGACCTTCACACCATCATCTTCTTACCAGGTATTCTAAGAAAACAGTCCTTGAGTAGAAACTGAAGTCTTTCTAAACATGGTGTTGGAGAAAACAAGTGGCAATTAATAAGACCACTTAACGCAAGTTTTACACACCACATCTGATATGCTAAATAGTCCTAATACATTTCAAATCCTGCCAAATATTTAATAGATGTACACTCACAATTTCCCATCAATTTCTAAGGACATATACATACGAGCAACAGAAAAAAGAAGGACATCATTACTTGAAAATTAAAATTTTTTTTGAAGTTTTCATGTCCCTGAGAGAAAGATTAAGATAACTTAAAAACTTAACCCTGATACTCCCTTTAGTTTTAGGAAAAGATACACTCCCAAATGGAGATATTGATATGTTGCAATGTTCATGAAGAGCACCTCTTTTAACGTAACATAATTCTTAAGGATTTCTTGTATTTATGTATCTATATTTATATCTAGCAGGTATAGCCTATTTTTACAAATATAAATTTATGTCTTATATATAGCAAATTATAACCTACCACAATGCCTGCCATATGACTTCATTCATTAGTTCATTAGTTAAAAAAACTATCCACATGTATTTTTTCTTTGATTAACATAATGATTAAGAAAGTTAACCAACTTAGGAGGCAGGGGTGTAATTTATGATATTCACTGACGTTATATGGTAACGTTTTCCATTCACACAATTTTCTGCCTCCTCACTACCTTGAGAAGTTGAAATATAACATTAAGTTGCTTGCTGCAGATACCACAACACCTCATGATTATGGCTCTATGGAAATAAATATTCTCTCTAAATAAACCTGGAAGCATATTTTTAGAGTTATATTTTTTTTAGACTGGTAAATATGTTCCAGCTTATCTCATTGCTCTATTTCACCCAATAGATTTTTGCAGGCAGTTGATCTGATTGTCATCATTGCCCGAATCAGGTTCCTATGATTCATTTCTTCTTTCCTGGAAATAGAGAACTCAGAAACTAAAGTGGAAGTTATGGAAGTTAGTAACAGACAGCCTCGGTGAGTTCTCCAGAATCAGATACTAGCGAAGGCAGAAGAATCCCAACTGGTTATACTACACCTGGAGTCTGATTACAGGGCAGATTCTTCAGCTTTTCCCAAAGAAATACATATCACACTTCAAACAATGGCATTTCTTTGGGAAAACATATTTTTATTATCTTGTATCTTGTATCTTCTTAAAGTCAGATGAAAAACAGTTTACTTTCTACCTATATTTTTTTCTGGGCAGGTAAAATCTCTAGGTCATTTATTTTTGAGCCTTTAATGCCTCTCATATACAAAAAACAATCGTTGATTTGTTTGCCAAACAAAATATGAAAGAATTAACAAAGGCCATATCATTCAATAGTAGTTTAGCCTCCGATTTAATGTTTCAATTAAAACTTAATAAGCATTCATGAGATGTATTTACAGTGTATGTTGAATAGTGGTAAAAAAAACTTGTTTTGCCCACTTTTGCAAACTGGTAGATAGAACATATTTGTTTACTTGTAACATGATAATTCCTCGAGGTGTGAACACTAGGGTATGGAAGAGGTGAAGAGACAAACATTGTAACAGGTATTCTGCAAAAGTGTCAAGAGATGCAGAATGTTGCAACACAAACAAAAGATGGTGAATTGAAAATGATCTGTCCAGGGGTTGAACTAAAATTCTAAATGGCAAATAATCACATTATGTTGCTTGACTCATAAATCTTTGGAAGCATTCAAGATGGATTCAAAAGGGAACATTGAATTGGAATTTTTGAATAGATATTATTTCATTATTAATGGTTAGTGCATATTAAGGAAAAACAAGTAATAATGTCTTTGTCTTGTCACATAAAGCAAAAATAGCCATATTTCATTGCCTTTTTAAAACAATTTTTATGTAATTTATAAAATTATCACCACCTTCTTAGTTGAAGCCACCAATACCAAATTCTATATTGTACCCTCATAACAAGTAACATGATGATAATTGAATGCTATTTTGAGCAATGTTTTACAAGTGCATATTAAAACCCAATATTTTAATTTCTAATTTCCAATATTTTTAAGTGGACCATTTTCTTTATTTGAAATTACCATAAACTATGGGCTTTTTTCCATTTAGAAATGTTATTATGTATTTAGTAAAATGGTACAATCATGGCAAAACGCCTGATGTAACTCAAACCTTCTTTTCCATTGGTCCTTTCAGGATCCTAAAGTCAGTTTAAAAAAGGCCTACTAGTTTTTGGAAAGTTATGTTCCTCAATAATTGCTTAAATTTTGTTTTATTTCCTCTTTGCTTTTGATGTCCTCAAGACATTTCATTTTGAAAAGGAACATATGTTTAAGAAAAAGGACAAAATCTTACTATTAAGCAAGCATGTTTTAAAGAGAAAGATGATGTCTCAATATGTCAGGGAGGTATCTGATTTAAAAGGAAAATGCCATTCTTTTCTTGAACTAATGTAGTCTTTAACCAAAAGTTTTGAAAAATCTAACTCTTCAAATTATATTATGAAAATCTATGTAATTGAATAAAAACAAGCTCTTAAGCTCTTCGATCTACAATATATATTTTTCACCCTAATGCCAAAACATTTCAGTGAAAAACTGAAACTAGCAATATGTAGCCAAAGCAACCAGGCAAGTTAATGATTTTTTTTTTTCTTTCTACCAGGTTGGTTTGGCACTTTGTAGACACTGCTAAGCCAGCTCATGTTAGTGCTTGAAGTAAAGTGTTTTGGAGTTTTGCTTAGTTGTTTTTTCTCATTTTGATAGAACTTTTGTTTTCTGGAAATCTTCAAGAAATTTGTTATCCAACACTACTGAAGCAACCTGTTGCACTTATAAAACTTAAATATCATAACAAAAAAGAATAAATCAAATGTGAGAACAGCTAGCTAAGTTTTTTAGAACATTTCCGTCTTTCGCTGCAACATCACACTCATTGCAATGATAATGACCATGCAAACAGGGAAAGGTTTGCAAATGCTAACAAAGGAAAGAGATGTATTCTCTGGCTCTACCAATCAACTAATTTTAAGATGTAACTTTTCATGTAAGAGAGTATTTACTGCAATCATAAAGGTAAAAAAAAATCACTAATGTAATTTCTTTGTTAATTTGTAATCAACTTAAAATAAAAAAATTAAACTACTTTTAAAGAAATAAATTCTACATATGAAAGCGTGGACCTTTTTTGTTTTTGCATAAATTTAGCACCCAATATTAAAGTATTTGTCTTAACATCTATTTGATTTTATACCCTTTACTACTATATGTGATTTTCTTTGGTTCCAAAGAACACACATATGCATGTACACAAACACACATGCATTCACATACAAACACACACATACTGACACTGCACGCACATTCTCAGCATAGTCACATGTGCACATCACTGCACATGCACTCATACATATAATGCTTTGGATCAATCAAAATTAAATCACAGGAAATAATGACAAGAGTAGATAAAAGCATTTTGAAGGCGATGGCAAGCTACTTAATCTTATTTCTAAAATAGAATGAACATGCTTGGGAAAAAGGGAACAATTCATTTGAATGTAGCTAGATTTAGATTTTAAGAATTGAAAATATAAATAAAAAAATAATATATGTAGTCATGCAGTAAATTAAGAACATCACACTCTCAGTAAAGTTTCAAGTGCATGCAGTCTGGAAGAAATTGTAGGATGCATCCCCTGTGTTGAAATGGTGACAGTTTATTAGAGGACATTTTGTGTATTCCATTGATTGTGACAGCTGTTAGGTTGGGGCACCATGGGGACAACCTGCAGTTGAATTTCTTTTCCAGTCAGTGCCACAGACAAATCAGTCTCGCTGTACTAATGATGACCAACATTTTCAGCATATTCTTCCAGATTTCTGTGTTCTTTGGCAGAAAAAGAGGCAATTTGAAGTTTTACCCTTCAAGCCATTGAATTTTGGGATTCCTATGTAACATTTTATCAGTGCACTGCATCTCTGGCATCACCAACCACTTCCCAACTCCGGATATTTCTCTGAAGTTCTAATCAGAATTACATCAGTATTGTCGGTGTTTCGTTGAGCCAGCTATATTAAATATGGATTATTAGATATTAATTTCATCATAATGTTAAATGTGTTTCAACTTTTGGACTATTATTTTTATTTTATTTTATTATGTTAGTCACCATGGACTATTCTTTTAATAATATATTTAAGTCCTGATAAATGAATCTCCTTGCCTTATATTTTACCTGTGCTAATTAGGAACCAAAGTGGATTTTTGGCATGTTTTGGTTTCCTAGTAAGGAATGGTAATGGTAGTAACCATGTTCCCTTTGAGCAGTATCCAGACTTCCACTTTAATTACCTTTCCTCTTCAGAATGCAGTCCCCAGTAACCTAGGCATATGACCCAAATCAAAGGCATAAGATGTTCCCTTTCGGTGTTTGAATCTGTAGGAGCCTGAAGAGTGAATCCTGAGGGATTTTTTTTCCTCCTAGTTTCTGTTTCTCATATAATAAATAATAAATGAATATATTCATAAAGAAAAAAAACCTTTAGAATATTGAAAACTTACTCTGTGTGAGACATTGATCTAGAGGAGTGACAGCTCATTTCTCCAGTCTAATGGGAGTGGGGTGTGGAAGGCACTGAGAGGAGCCGTGTCCACCTCAGCTGTACTTCTCTGCCGTGTCCACCTCAGCTGTACTTCTCTGCCGTGTCCGCCTCAGCTGTACTTCTCTGCCGTGTCCGCCTCAGCTGTACTTCTCTGCCATGATGGTGTTATAGAAGTACCCGAAGTGCCGACTCAGAGTGAACTATGGAAATGTCCTGAGTTGGAATCACAATCTGCATTTGTAACATCCTCCACGGGTGCTTGTATAGGCAGAGATGTTTGAGAACCACAGCAGATATTTCTAATGATTAAGAGCATGAATTTCAAGGTCGACTCAGTGTGGATGGTCCTACTTGGTGGGTGGATTTCCTTCCTGCAGGGGTAGAAGAGTCCTCTACTTTCTGATGCTAGATAGGGAGAGAGATAATGGGGAATGCAGACCCACTACTTGAAAATCCTGGCCTGGAACTGATTCTTGTCAGTTTTACTCAGTCTGTTGGCAGGACCTAGTTTCACATCCATACCTGAAGACATAGGAACTTGGGAAATGTAGTCTTTAGCTGGGCAGCCATTATTTTTTAGCAAAAACTACACACTGTGGAATGTGGAGCCCAACTATTTGGTGGCTTGTTCATCTCCAACACAGCAGCCACTTAATTATCTGAGCCTTAAACTTTTTAGCTGTAAAATGGCATAAATAATAAATACCTTGAATGACAGCTGTGATCAGATGATACAGTGCATGAAACTCTTTGTAATATTCATGTCACTAGACAATTGCACATTATTTCTGATATGTCAAAATAAGTCCTATGCATATCTTTATTAAACAATAATTTGTGCATACAATATAACTAGCTATTAGTGATACATTTCCAGTGTAACACAAGTACCCTTTCTACGCATAATTTTGCCATAGCACAGCATGAAAATATGCAGATTCTTTTGCAAAAGTACTTGTTTTTAAAAAGAAGATGAACAGGAAGTCTTAAGGAGTACAAACTTCAGGTATAAATGAATAAGTTCTGGGGATCTAACGTACAGCATGGCTACTATAGTTGATAATACTTGAATTGTATACTTGAAATTTGCTAAGAGAGTAGGTTTTAAGTGTTCTCACCACACGCACGCACGCAGGCAAATAATAACCATGTGAGGTGATGGCTATGTTAATGATGATTGTGGTAATTACAATACATACTTATATTAAATCATCATATTGTACACCCTAAATATATACTATTTCTATTTGTCAATTATACCTCAATAAAGCTGGCAAGAATATTTTTAAAAGAAGAACAGAAAGTCTCAAGAGTCTAATCTCATCATAGTGAAGACAAGTAACCTACCATGTAGAATTTATCTAAGGGATTTTGAACAAGGAATTAGACTCATCTTTGACTTTGAGAAATCCATAAGTTGTTCATGATGCACAAATAATTGTTATGCTTTCCTAAAGATAATTAATAGGATTACATCTTTTTGTTACCTTATTGAAAATAAAACAACAACAATTAAAAGCCAAATATATTCCCTTCAGTGAAAATTTTCCTGTAGGGCCATGGGACACTGGGTCTGAATTAAGGGAAGATACATTTATTGAGAGATATTATATATCATCCTCCTCTGAGATATATTTTAATATGAGTCCATAATAAGGCCCATGAGTTGATTAGCATCAGTCGATATTTATTTATTTATTTATTTAGTAGGTGATCAAAGCACCAACTCAAACTAGGTTCATTTTAGAATATTGCACTATACGGAGGCAGAATGAGCCTTCAGTCTTCAAGTCTTCACAAAAAGCCTTTTAAGACCGGGAAATACACACTGAAGCAATATAATTTTTTTAATTAAATACAAAACACTCATGGATTGGCCATCATGTGCCTGCTAGCCAACCCTAGACATTTTGGGTGGGTAGCCAACCCTTCAAACAGTAGTGACAACCCCAACAATAATGGACATTTATTGAGTGCTTCCTATTTTCTATATATTAGTATATGTGATAGTGTCCTATTTCCTTCTAAGAGTTTAATATTTTTAGCTCTAACAGGTCTTTGATCTCTGTTGAGTTAATTTTTGTGTATGATGTAAGATGGGGGCCTGGCTCCATTCTTTTGCAGGTGGAATATGAAATCTCAGTTATCCAAGCAGTAGTTGTATGAGGTAGGTGTCTGTCTTCTGCCGGATCCCCCAGAGCAGACCTTGAGGTGCGGATTTGTGTTCAAACATTTCATTAAGGGACTGCTTGCTTAATGAGGAGCCACCAAGAGAGTGTGGGAAGCAGGACAAGGCAAGGGAAGAAGCCAAGTTAGGTGCAACTTCAGGTGAAGATCCAGCTCAAACCTAATTCTTCAGGATAATTTTGGGAGGCAAATTATAGCTTGGGGGTTGTCCCCTTTAGGACAAAGGCTTTCATACTCCTAGTATAGAGGTTACCTTACACCTAGGGGTGATGGAGACTCCCAGGTATTTTCAGCTCCCTGCCTGGGCAGGCAGAATATCTCCTGTGGCTCAAAGGAAGTCTTCTAAGTCTTCTGAAGTTTTGCAATCAAAAGACATAGGAGTTGGGGGACAGGTACCCCTGGAAGGAATTTGAGGGAATCTAGAAAAGTTTTCACCTCATTATCACTACCTTCACTTAACAGTTAAAGAAGTGAAAGTTGGAATAACTTTCCTAGTTGATGTGACTGATAAATGGGAGAGCCCAAAATAAGCCCAGGTCTGTGACTCCAAAGCTTTGGAGAGATATGGGGCATGTGGGAAGAATGTGGTTGGTGGAATGTGGTAGAGATAGGCAGGATAAAATGGGAGTGGGCACATACCGATGAGTGGGACACCACTGAGAGCCTTTCCTGCTCCAGCCCAAAAAGACAGATATGAAGTGATGAAGGCTCGATTTAGAGGAGGCATTAGAATTAAGGAAATTGTGGTCTTTTGACTGTCCATGCTCTTTCAACAAGTGTTGCTGGGGCAACTGGGTAGCCACATACAAAAGAATGAAGCTGAATCCCCTACTTCTCACCATATATAAAAATCAACTCAAAATGGTCAAAGAACTATATGTAAGCACTAAAACTATAAAACTCTTAGAATAAAACATAGGAGTAAATCTGTGTGACCTGGAATTTAACAATGGTTTCTCAGCTGTGACACCAAAAGCACAAGCAATAAAATTAAAAACAGATGAATTGGACTTCATCAAAATTAAAAACCTTTGTGCTTTGAAGGACACTATCAAGCAAGTAAAAGAGACAACCCAAAGAATGGGAGAAAATATTTGCATATCATATACCTGATAAAAGACTTGTATCTAGAATATATAAAGAAAACTCTTACAAGTCAATAATGAAAAAGCATGTAACGAATTACAAATAACAATTACAAAATTTGAAAAAGATCTGAATGGATATTTCTCCAGAGAAGATACAAAAACATCTAAAAAGCATAGGAAAAGATGCTCAACATCATTAGTCATCAGCAAAATGTAAATCCAAGCCACAGTGAGATGGCACGTTATCCTGCGAGGGTGACTTTAATAAAAAAGACATAATGGCAAGTGTTAGGATGTGGAGTAATCAGACCCCTTGCACACAGCGGGTAGGAGTGGAAAATTGTAGAGCTGCTGTGGCAAATGATCTGGCAGTTCCTCAAAAGCTAGACAGAGTTACCATTTGACCCAGCAGTTCTATTCCTAGGTATATACCCAAGTGAAATGAAAACATATATCCGCACAAAAACTTGTGCAGGAATGTTTATGGCAGCATTATTCATGAGGATCAAAGGTGGAAACAACCCAAATGTCCATTATGAATGAGTGGATAAAAATATGTTATATCCACATAATGGAATATTGTTCAGCCATAAAGAAGAATGAAGTACTGATCCATGCTCTCACATGGATGCTATAGTCTAAATGAATGTGTCCCCCTAAAATTCCTGTGCAGAAATCCTAACCCCCAAAGGTGATGGTCTTAATGGCGAGGGGAGGCTTTGGGGAAGTGATCAGATCATGAAGGTGGAGGCCTCGTGAATGGAAACAGTGCTCTATAAGAGAGATCCCATGGAGTTCCCTAACCCGTTCTGCCACATGAGACTACAAAGAGAAGTTGGTAATCTGGAAGGGGTCCCTTGCCCCACCATGCTGGTACCCTGGTCTCAGACTTCTAGTTTCCAGAAGTGTGAGAAATAAATTTCTGTAGTTTATAAGCTACCCAGTCTATGATAGTTTGTTTCAGCAGTCTGAATGGACTAAGATAGTCAATGAACCTTGAAAACATAATACTAAGAGGCTGGACACAAAAGACCACATATTATACGATTCCGTTTATGTGAACTATCCAGAACAGGTGAATCTATAGATGCAGAAGGTAGATGAGTGATTGCCTCAGGCTGGGTGGGGCGGGAGAGGGCGGATGGTAAGAGAATTGGACAATGATGGCTAAAGGGTAGTTATGGGTTTTTTGGGGGGGGTAGTTATAAACAGTGTTCTAAAATTGATTGTGATGATGGTTGCACAATGCTGTGGATATAGTAAGAACTCTTGAGTTATACATTTTAAATGGCTGAATTGTATGGTATGGAGATTATCTCTCAATGTAATTGCAAAAAGACAAAAAGCCCATGCTAGTAATAATCATAGTAGTAGTAGTGGAGAGACTTTTGGTTCATAAATATCCAGGCCGACAAGCTGGAATTTGGGAAGCAGAGCATTCATAGAGGGCCTCGCCGGCAGGTGTTTTGTGGTCCTCGAAGGCTGCCTCACAGCTAGAGGTGTGACGTTCCTAAAACAGAGGCGGTGTTTGGTTGTGGAAGTGCTCGCTGAGTGCAGTGGCTAAAAGGCCAGGTGGCTGGGAGTGATGTCAGCACGGCCCCTACCCCACCCATGAGGATCGCCTATGTGTCTCCACTTTACGGGCAAAGTGAATCCTAGAAGCTGGGTATTTGAAAGAGCTCCGTGCTTTTGTCCCCTGCTGGCCTCTTTGCTCCTTGAACAAGTGCATGGATTGGAGGCAGCAGGGCCCCTGGGCTGAGCAGCTCCTTGAGTTGGGAGAAACAGCACATGGGGCTCAGACGCCTCCAGATTGAAGGCAAAGTCTTGCGAAATCAGCAGGGTGGGCAGCTGAAGAGCATGCGACTATTGTGCATTTGTAAATATTTGAGCACATCTGCTTAGTTCTCTCCCAAAAAACCAGTGGGAAAACCCGCCTCGCATTGTGCCATGCAATGCTGTTACCCTGCTCTAATTGTCAAATCTGGTGAGTGTTTTCCTTATGAACACAAAAATTAAACATCGCTCTCCTCATTCATGATTAATTCAGCTGCAGCGCTGCACTGTGTCACACTGCATTTTTTAAAGTAATTGTTAAATTCTACCTCATAATCAGAGCAGTTTTAATTAACTTTTTGTCAGTTAATCTTTTTTTCCTCATACATTTTCCATTTCTAGTGTGTATACGGCACGTCTCTGCCCAGGGGTTTGCAGCCCCTCGGTATGAATGCTTAAGCCCTATTAGTGCCGAAGGGTGTGCCACGTGCGGGTGGAGAGAGGGGGCCTCCCAGGCTCCATTCTGCTCAGCTTTCCTGGGCCTTGCTGGTTGTGTCATTTGCATTAAAGAGCTCCTCCACAGTGAGCTCATTTGTAAGCTGCGAAGTTCAGGCTTTCTTTCTGCTTTCTCCTAGAATATGTTTTCTGTGTCTAGGCGAGGGATGGTGCATCACAGAACATAGAGCAAGAGGCAAGAGACCCAAACTGGAATACAGAATGAACCCATGGCGAGGGGTTGATCACAGTGGCCCTAGGTGATTCTTGCCTCAAAGCTAGTCCTTCCTCAGAAGGGTTCCTTCAGTGTCTCTGACCTTGACAATGTTACCAAAGTCACAGTCCCCGTAGTTGAACTTTTTTGTCCATGGAGCTCGCCCGTCAGTTGTTAGGCGCCGTTCAACTTATGGTTCTGCTCACCTGTCTTTTATCCCTCAAATAACACTTGTCATGGATACATAACATAGGAATCCCAGTTCCATCTTAAATTGTACACATCTGTGTTTTCTTTCTCAAAAGGTATCTGTCTTTTAAAGCGGCTGTGTGTTAGCTTTTCTAAAAGTTTAAAAAATGTACATGCAGAGGTTTGTGGCCAATGTCACACTCTCGTACCACTGCTGCTACTTCTAGCAAAGCAGCCACTTCTGGGTATTTGTAGGATCTCTTTGTCGGGATATCACATTAGTGTCTCAGTGTTAAAAGGCGGAAAATTGAGCAAGTAGGAACTGATAATTCCTCACTTTTGAATCTGATGTTAAAGTGCCGAGAGATTAAATAAACACACCGGTTGTTCAAATGGTTAAGTTACTTAAACAGAGTGTGGTCAAACCCCAGAAGAGGGGATGCATTGGTTCTATGAACATTTCTGCCAAGGTGTTGCCATATTGAATTTGTTAATTAACCTGTTCTGCCCAGGGTTGTCAATCCTAAGGATTAAATGTTATTCAGCTAAAAACGGTGCAAAACGTTTCCTCCTAAGAAGCACATCACAAGGTACATTTAAGGCAAAGTGTATTCTGTACGAAGTGCTTTGACCTCAGAAAAATTAAGAGTGTGTGGGATTCACAGTCTGTGTTCAGATTTTGAGTATATAATTTATAAGGTCAGTGGGTAGGCAAGTAGCTTAACTCCTATGAGTCCTATTTTCCTCATCTGTAAAATTGGAATAATATTTCCTGCATCATACCATTTTTCTGATGATTAAAAGAAATTATTTTAATGTACTTAGCCCTGTGTAAGTTCTCAGTAAAGGAGCAGTAATAATGACAATATGGCCTGTACCATTCTCGGTGCCTGACATGAAATCATTTACATCATTCTGCACATAGAGCACAGTGGGACCAAGAACCTGTCCCAGAATTTATCATGATCTGTCCTGCCTCTGTCTTCCAGAAGGGAGCTCCTTCCTGTGAACTTCTGGAGGACTAATTCCTTGTCTTGTTTAACTTGTGTCTCTGGCAGACCAAGCACGATGTCTTACGTGGTATGTGTGCTCGATCGATCATTGCCAAATTGTAACTGAATCCTCATTTTTTGTTCTTTTACTCTTTCAACAATATTCAGTAAACCGTACTGCTGAAAGATGAATGAAGTGTGGTTCCTATCCTCAAAGTAGTCAAAGTTGACTGAGGAATTATCTATGTAGACAGATAATCACAGAACAGCGTGGCCTATAGTTGCCCTGCCTCCTGGAGATGGGAAGGCGTTACTGAGAAGGCAACATGTACGTGAGCTTTGAGTAAGCGGGAGTTTTACCCAAATTGAATCTAAGGGAAGGTCATTCACGATTACCAGAGTAAAGTCTATATGCAAAAAGATAGATCCTGAAACAGAGCACTTTTAGGAAATGTTGAGAAGTGCCATATAGTTAGATTTTGGTACACAGAGGTTTGTGGCCAATGTCACACTCTCGTTCTATCTGCTCCTTCCTATAACCTACATCCTAAAAAATATCTACAGAATCCTTTGCCTGGGGTGCTGTTTGTTACATCGTCAGCTATGGTGGTTGCAGGAGATAGGAAGGAGGGAAAAACACAAACCAAATGCAAAAGTTCTGGGTGAATGCCTCAGAGAGGTGGGTACGAGGTAGTAGGGGTAAGAATGGGATGAATTTAAAGAGTGAGAAGTAATGAGGAAAGGCTGTGGAACAGCCCAGAGATAACTTTGTCATTTGTTACCCATAAAAAAAAAATTTGTATTTCCCTTAGATAATCCCTTTGTTGTGTTTGTGTGTGGGTGAAAATGAACCTTAATTCTACTCTCAGTGTGGTTGAGAAATTCAGCTCTCTGTTTGCACTTTCCCAGAATTCTCTTATTTGCTCTTTGTATTCAAGTACAAAGAAGCATGGCTCTCATCCAATTTTGATTTGGAAGCCAAGTATGATGGGAGTGTAGATGTCACAGCAATGTGTCCAAATTTGCTTTATTTTTGAAATGTCGTGAATATGCTGCTTAGAATTATTCATCACTGGTATTCGTTTTTCCACATAGGAGTATTTTATGATTCTATTTCCTAATTTGTGAGTCCTAATGTAAAATGTGCTGATAGATCAACTTTATTAATACATAATTCCCTGGATCTATATACTTTAATTTATAATAATTTCTAAACTTGTAATTTAAAATAAATATTAAAAGAGACTACATAAAACTATCACAGCCCTTAAATCAATACTCGAGAATATTTTAATTCCCAGAAGTTCCCCATGGTGAGAAGAACATTTCTCATTGACAGGGACAGGGAAAATAAGTTAAAAACTTGATTTTCATAATATTTTATTTCAAATAAATTTAGCTGTGCCATAAAATAAATAATTTTGGAGATGGATTTGTAACAAAATGTAGACGACCAGCACATTTTAGATTGCTAAAATTATAAAGTTTTGAGGGATGAACATTCGTCGTATTTCAGGTAATATAAACTAAAGACAAACACAGGTAAAACAGAATTCACTGCTATTTGTTACTGTATGCAAGCATTTATATTGAGCCCATTGAAAATCTGTTTTTTAATGTTAAACCTTTATGACCTGCTTCAATTTCAGTTTTTCTCCTTAGCTTACTAAACAAGTCAAATTAATCATAATAAAAAAGAATGAATAAAATTATGTTAGGTTTGTGGAGGACTCTGGATTGTGGACATATTTGATTTGACCCCAAACTCAATAAAATTATTAATTACTAAGAAGGGATCCCCAAGGGCTTCCTTTTAGAATTGAAAACCCATGATGTTCAAATGTACTTTGTAAATGGGTATTTCCAAACTGATAGCAAATAGCAAAACTTTAATTAGTGTGCATAAAACCAAAATTTACTTACAGAGAATTAAACTGGAATTTGAAGTTCTCATAATCCAAACCAATATGAAGCTGAGAAATTCAATTTCACAGTCTCTTTTCTTTCACAACATATATAATGCCTTGATTTTTTCATTATTATTCCATTTAGCAGATCATTTTAAAGGAAAGTTTGGGAAGAATCCTAAAAGCATTAGGAAAGGACATGAAGCAAACTATTAAAAGAACCACCAACTTAAAAATAAATGAGAAAAGGTATTTATTTATTTATTTATAGTTATTTATATATAAATAATATTTTTATATTAAAATGTTTTAGGACTGAGAGATCTCAGTTTAGAATCTGGGGCCCTATACATTCAAATGGGCCGAATTTGGGGCAATAAGAAGCTTTTTTTTTTTTTTTTTGAAGATTTTACTTATTTATTTGACAGGGAGAGCGAGAGAGGGAACATAAGCAGGGAGGGGAGTAGGAGAGGGAGAAGCAAGCTTCCTGCTGAGCAGGGAGCCTGATGTGGGACTGGATCCCAGGACCCCGGGATCATGACCTGAGCCGAAGGCAGACGCTTAACGACTGAGCCCCCCAGGTGCCCCAATAAGTAGCATTTTTAATATGTTCTTAACTTCAGAATCCACCCTGCGTTTACCCTATGGATACATATAGCAATTGAAAAGATGCCAGATTTTCCAAAAACAAAAACACAAAAACAACTAACTCTTTCAGTCTTGATTAAAGTTATGATTAAAAGTGTGTAAGTCACTACTATCTCAAAGTGTCAGCTGAGATTAGAACAAACAGCCAACAAAATAAAGCAGCTATTGTAAGGCTAGAAATGGATCGAGTGTCAACAGTAAATAAATAAATAAAATGTGCGCCTTCGTCTGTACTCCACGGAAGACACGGTTTGCAGAATTTTTATTGGCACTCTGCCATACTTATTTTCATTTATCTGCCTCAAAGCACCATTTCAAAAAGTGCAAAAGCATGTTGTTGATAAAGTAGATTGTTTATAGCTGAATTGAAAATTTCAGAACAACACGTATTGTAATCAGTTTGGGGGGGGAGGGGCAGGAAGACTGCAGCTGCGGCTTTTTGAAACCTCTGTCGCCGTTACTGCTAGAGACAAGAAGATGTGTTATTCTGCCCTACAAAATTTAATAAGCAAATCTTTATAAACTGTATTAGGTGACAAGTACTACCAAAAGCCATAAAGTCTACTGAGTCTTTATTTACAGAAACGCTCTCCCAGCACACTGTTCCCATATTGCAGTCTCCTTTATAGTGTTGTGTTTGTAATGTCCTCAGCGACTCCGGGGTAATTTCAATGATAGTAAATCCAGGGCCCATGAGTCCCCATGTGTACCATAGTAATTTTAATACTTCTGCAGTTAAGTACTGGTGGGTATAAATTTCAGCACCAACTTTTAGTTGCTTCACTGTTGTGTGTTGTTTTTTTTTTTTCCTTGTGGATGTTCTTGCAAAAGCAGAGTCAATGAGTATGAAAATAAGAGCAATGCTTACACAATGGACAATTAGAAGAGAGATGATACATTCCTATTCTTTCTTCCTATGGTTAAATATCATAGCTGACAAACGTGATGTACTCCATTCAGTAAGTGACTGTTAGGAAACACTTGAGATAAAAAAAAAAAAAAGTTGTATGAAAACAATAACTTTCTTGCCCTGGGTTCCCCAGATCACTAGGATCCCTAAAGATGTTACTTGGTATTCCTGGGGGGACAAAAGTGTATTATGGTCAAATGTGTTCAATTAGAAATGCTGAGTTAAAGTTAAATTTCTATTTAGGCTTTTTAGTCTTTAAATGCAACATGCAATGTTAATCTCCAGGAAGATGTGTCATTTCTCAATTTTTTTTTCTTTAACAAACTTAGTGCCTGTGGAACCAGCACTCTGCATAACTGTGCGCAGGATATACTGGTTTAGAGACATGTAATACATTTAATATACTGGGATTTAAGCAAAACTTTTGCATCTAAAATCTGAGCATTTAGGGACATCAATGCCTAGCATAGGGTATTTTGTAAAACTTTACTAAACGTTTGTGGAAGAAATTAATGAATTTTTGCATGAAGTCTATCTTGCTAATAAATGAGTGCCTGGCATGCTCACTGGTAGTGTCATCTGCTGATGAATCCAGTGACTTTGTATCTTAACGTGTCTCAATTGTCTGGTTCATTTGCATTTGTATGATACACTTCTTTTTTTTCCAGTCTAGGACTTTTTAGAATTTCTTTTAGAACTTACTCTCAAAATTAGGTCTTAGCTCTTAGAATACCTTTCTCTTTGATCGTCTTCAATTTTACTACAATATGTCTTTACTAATCTGTGATCCCTTGTCTTCTGAAGTCTTTCTTTTATGTTTTATGTGATTTTTCCATTATCATTTATTCAAATCTTTCTCCCTTTTGATTGTTTTTTTCTCAGTGTTCTATTATCTGTTGACAGTTTTACTTCTATCCTCCATATCATTTAAGTTTATTTTAAAAATTTATTTCTCCTTATTCCTTTCTAGTGCCTTCAAATTCGACCTGGTTTTTCAGGACAATAATTCATGCTTTGGCTATATCCATCCTGATTAGAGTTGCCAGATAAAATATAGAACACCCAGTTAAATTTGAATTTCAGATAAACCGTGACTACTTTTTTTAGTATAAATTGTCCATAATGCTATAAGTGGTAAAGTGGGACATACTTAATTAAAAATTTTTTCCTCATTTATCTGAAATTCAAATATAACTGGGAATCCTCTATTTTTACCTGCTAAATCTGTTTCCTCTATTTCTACCACCTAAATACCAGTTTCTTCTTTTTTGTTTCCATTTCAGTAAACTCATCTCTAGAAAATCCATTTCTTAGTGTCAGTAATATTCTTTTGTCAAAGAATGAATGGATATAAATCATTAATATGAGCTTTAATGGAAAACCCCACAGAGATTCATGAGGTGTTGAAAAGGAATGGCCAGTATCTTGGTTTAATTGTTTGCGTTATGCTAATCAGAAATATAGTGGGCTGGTTTTCAGTCTTTTCAGGAATGCTATCTGAATTATATAGGAAAACACCAACTGCTATGACAAACAGGTCCCCAAATGTATAATGTCCCCAAAACAATAGAATTTTATTTCTCAGTAACATGGTAATTCTCAGTGGGTAAAAAGTCTGGTATTTTAAGCAGCCAAGTCATTGTTTTTTTCCATGCCTATATGTGTTCACAGACACCATGATTACCACCCTCCTGGTCAGTCAGGAAAAGAACAAAGCGTGGAACAACATGCATAGAAGTTTCTAGTGGGTGAGGCCTGAAAGTGATACGTATCACATCTGCTCATATTCCATTAGCTGGAATTCAGCCACATAGCCACGTCTAACTGTAAGGGAGTCTATAAAATGTAATCCAGTTCTTCCCAGGAAGAAGAGCAGAAGATTTTAGTGGGTAGGTAGAATTTGCTGTTACACAGGCATCACATAAAGCAAAGCATGATTGGGGTGCCTGGGTGGCTCAGTTGGTTAAGCGACTGCCTTCGGCTCAGGTCATGATCCTGGAGTCCTGGGATCGAGTCCCGCATCGGGCTCCCTGCTCAGTGGGGGGTCTGCTTCTCCCTCTGACCCTCCTCCCCTCTCATGTGCTCTCTCTCTCTCAAATAAATAAAATGAATCTTTAAAAAAAAAAAAGCAAAGCGTGATTATGCTAAAGATGTATGGAAGAAACTGCATGGACAATGTTGGAGAATATTTTATTTTCCTGGGAATCATAACAATTGAATTTTTTCCTTTATTTATAATTATTTGTTGACGTGATTAAACAGCACAGGTGCCGCCAGGAGAAAAACGAAATTTATGGCATTGCATTGACATTTCCCAAGATTCAGGGGATGAACAGATTATGTTCTCCATTCTGATGTTTAACAGATTAATTATTGGGATGGATATCCAAAGTGGTTTGGGAAAAACAAGGTGGCTTTATGTGGATACAGGTAAACCGTTAAACAAAGCAGAGTGAGGAAGGCTGCCAAGGTATGTGAGTACTTTTTTAGCAGATGAATGAGAAACTTCTGTTTGCAGAGCTGTCAACATAGCCCTTCTCCTAAATACTAATTGCTTAACAAACAAGATATTAAGATCTTTAAAATAAGTGTTTCTTTGTCATATATGTGTATTTATAAACATAGAACGGAAATCTCTACATGCAAAATATTTAGAGTTAGATGCTGTTGTAGGTAATTAGTGAAAAAGACTGTATGTTTTCTCATCCACCTGCTGGTAGAAGCAGATGGTAGCTTATTTCTGCCCATGTGACCTACAGATTCTTCAGGTTTACCAAAATACTATGACTATAGTAATAGCATTGTTTTCCTCCCAGGTATGGTTAGGACTATGGTGTCTAGAAATAGTTTGCCTTCTTCCCGCACCTCACCAACATTTTGAGAGCAAATAAAAATAGAGGGGCTGGGTCTTAATTTTTTTTTAAATGATGCTTTCAAAGGTACAATTTTCCCCTGGAAGAATGGTTACAATTTTTGATGGAAAGAATGCTATTATTTTTAATCTTACAATGAAAGAAAACCTTTTGGGGTTTATATCTTGTTTGATCTCAGCAAAAAGAAAAAATGTGGTGCTCCAGATATAAGGTATAAGTGCACAATCTCTGCCAGCACAGAGTCATTTCCATCCACCTCCCAGCTCTGTTGTAAGCCTGGCTATTTAGCTCTTCATTCTCATAGAGCAAACCACTGGATACTTGATAATTTTATTTTCATCTCAGAGAAAACCAAATATATTCATTAGCAAATTTTATTTGAATAACCATACAAAATTCAAACAGAATTAATTTTCAATTATTTTTATTTCCCTTCCCTAGTTCTAAAAATGTACACTAAAAAAGATAAAATGAAACAGAAAGGACATTTTACGCAGCATCTGTTTAATCTTAGAACTAAAATGTGTTAATGAAACCAATGAAGTAAAAAGAGTTCACGAAAAGATGCTAGACCATGGTTGTGAAAGCAACACCTGATCGTCCTTTCTCTGGCAAAACCCCTACAGTAGCAGTTATGACCTTCGGAAGCTCACTGCACCTCAGCGAAGTGCCCACTCATTATTCGGGCTGCTGCTGTTTTCTTAAAAGATGATTCCAAATGGTTTTTCTTGCTAACCTCAGCATCACTTGATGTTAGTTTTAAACTTTACCATGTTTCTTGAATGGGTTCTTCTAAAGAGTTTATTTATATGTGGTGGGCAGGACTTGAAATGTTTTTTTCCCTAAGCTCTTTCTGATGTCTAGAAATGTGGTTATTCCAAAATTAGGCTTTTCAAATATTTTAAGCAGGTTTCAGTTTTTGGGCATTCATTGATGGTCAAGGCTTTCGGTTCCTTTTCTTTCATTAAATTGAGGCCTGCATCATCAGCTGAAAAGTTGAATAAATCAAGAAATGCTCGTCAGGTGTATTGAAGGCCCAGCGATCAGCTCTCACAGGGCCGGCTCTCTCCTCTGTTTAAGACCATGGACAAACCCATTCATCATAACGTGTCCGGGCTTCTACCGGGGATGGAAATACCCAATCTCATTTTTTTTTCCATGGGCTCTTTTGTAAGCTCAAACAGAGTAACGTAAAATATTCTGGAAAATAAAATAATGTAGGGAAGAAGCAAAGCATTGTCATTATAATAAAGTGGCACTTTAGTTCAGTGTATGCTAATGGCTTTGCGATTTTGAAAGCCTCTCACTCAAAGTGTGCTCCCGGGACCAGCCACGGGGGCATCACCCGGGAGCTGGCTACAAACTCAGAATTGGAGCCCTACCCCAGACGTATGGAATTGGATCTGCATTTCAGTCAGATTCCCCCAGTGATTGATAAGCATGTTAAACTTGAAGAAGCACCGAGAGGCAGCCCTGTGAAGTGTGTGTGATGGTCTCAGTTCTACGGCGAAGGAATCTGAGGCTCAGAGAGGCGAAATTGTACAAGTTGAGAACTTAAGCTCAGGTCTGTTTGAAGCTTACATTCACACATTTCCACCACACTTCCCTGCTTTCATGCACTGTAGCCAGTTTTTAAAGACAAGTGCAAAATCGTTGTCTCCTTTTTTTTTCTTTTTTACTATTTTTACTAGCTTTTGACTATCCTGGCAATGTTCTCCAAAAGGACATACACTTACACAAAATTCTGGTGACAGTGAAGCCATGCGTTGCTGAAGGAGACCGAGTTTGGTGGGAAGATCAACAGCAAGGATTTTTGTGGCTTTGCACAGTTCTATTTTTGAGTGCTTGGAGGATCTTATTTATTAGAATGTGTTTGCAGAATCTGTGAGTAAACATCTTTTCTTTGTTAATATTTAACCCACCAACTCTTTCAAGCTTCCATCTTTTCCAGTCTCAGTCCCACATGCTTTTTAATCCACTAATAGCACCAAACTGTCTCCATGGTGCAATAAAAGTCTTCTCTTTTATGACTTCCTTGAATTACTACCCTAACTTATAATTTGCCAGATTTGTTTTTGCCTTCAAATCCCTTACTTCATTGTAGCCACATGAAAAATGTTACACCCTATGCATTTTCCTCCCCAAACTCTAATGCTTATTTTTAATATACTAATAGTTCTTGCCCAGAGTAATTTAGTCTTGCTGCCATCCAGAATGTTTTATTCACCGTTCAAAAGAACTTTTAGAAGTTTTGCTGTAAAATATTGGGAAATATTTGAAGTCCTTCTAATGATTACTGAAATCCAGTAAACCTTAATTACATTACATAATTCACAAAAATACCCCAAAGAGTTTAGGGAAACTCCCAAAGAAATTAGATTGGCCATTTAAAGGCTTCCTAGACCTGCTTTTTAATGCTCAAGTATTTTCAAAGGAAGCGTGGGCTGGGCTTCCAGAAGTCAAGGGAGCTCCTTTTTGAGTGGCGGCCATAAATACCTTGACCTTATCTGAAACAAGTGAAAGAGATGATTTGAGTTGAAGATAATTTTGTTTTCGTTGTATTTAAGAGCCAGAAAGTGGGGAAGGGTTTAGTTTATAACTTCCTGTCCTAAGGAAGGGGAGATAAACCAGTGAATACAAAAAATGTCTAATTGTCAGTTTTCTTTATTTTATCATAGCTCCAAAAACTGACCCCAGTTCCGTGTGTGTGCACATGTGGGTATGTTTATGTGTTTGGAGCAAAAAACTCAGTGGAAGGAAAGAACAGTGCAAAAGTGATAGTGATGGGCATCCCCTCCACTCTCACATTCACCCAAGAGAAATCATCTGTACGATAATTGATGCACTCTCCAGTGGATTAATATCTAGGAGGCCTTGGTCTCTGAATCAGAATCTGCCTAGTACTTGCACGTCATCCTTCTCTTGCACTGTCAACAATGCAAACTCCCTAAAGTAGAATAGCCAGTTGCTTTACGAGCTGGTAGTGGGTTCATTTCAAGCTGTTCTAGCTCAGTGTGGAACTTTTGCCCAGGATGCCAGGGGACTATGCCAAGTTGTACATGGCTGCACCAAACACAAATGCTCTCTAGAATTCTAACTCAGAAGTTTCAGGACGTGTAAGGCAGTGAATACATAAGGCAGGTCAATTACTCTTCACCACATGTAAAGCGGTTGAATTAGGCTACTGAATTTAACAATGTACAGATTGAATTACTGGGAAAAATAGCTGGAAATAGTAATCAGGAAGGAACGTTGTATCTTTTCTCACCCATTTTACTTCTGAAATAGTCAAACGGAGCATGAAACTATTAATCTGAGAAATTCCTTCTGGCTAACTGACCATTGATAGAACTTCAATAGAAACCTCTTTATTTTATAGTTGGTTTTACTAAGTTAAGTATTGATCATGCAGCTTTCATAGTTCCTGATATGGAGCAAGCTCTCAGGAGATATTAACTATTTTATTTTAAGTAATAGTAATAGTCACATTAGTACCATCATAGGATTTGTCAGCATAAAATTGATCCTAATTCTTGAGAAGAATATTGCCATAGTCTTTTAAAACTCTTGGTTGGAAAATACAATACATTTGCAACAGAAAATATTACACTGCATGAAGATATTATTTTCATATTGTTAACATTTGAGATTTCTCTAACATATTTGACTGTTGCATTATAATGTTTATTCTTTCAAAAAGAAGTGTAAAATGAAACCTAGTTTTTTGTTTGCAGGTGTGAGTTACTAGATTGTATCAGAACAACTCTGAAGACTGAAGACGGCTGGAAAAATCTATTTGAGGGAGAAATTATGGGCTACCAAGAACTTGAAGGGATAATATGGTACGGAAAAGGAAAGGATAGAGAGGTTATCTTCACATTCTGCTCTGCTTTTAGTTTGGAGGCATTTGCTGATTAGTAGGTAATAACAAATAGGCTGAAAAGCTGAACTGAACTTTCACCATTTTCAGTGTGGTGGGGGAAAAAAATCACCAGAGCTGAAGACCCACCAAGGTTTTTAGTTGAGACCCCTGAAGGGCCGTACCTTAGGTGTGAGAGAAAAACTGAAATAGACAAGTACTTACTTTGAAATGAGTTCAAAGCCAAGCTCAACCCCAGATTGAATTAAAGTGATCTTCCTGTTAGAAACAAAATCAGCTCTCTCTGGAAATTGATCACATCCCCCCCGGACTCTTAAGTAATCTGTGTAATTTTTGATACAAAATATCCTGTAGTCCAAAAAAGATTAAAGCATACCAAGAGACAAGATTTAATCACCAGAAACTAAGAGAAAAAAATAGACAATAAAAACAAACTAGGAATCTAGATACTGGAGTTACTAGACACAAATATTAAAGTAATCATAATTAAAATCTTAAAAACTAATATCAAGATAAGTAATTTACCCAATAATTTTTAGTATAAAAAGGAAACAAACATAGTCTAGGCCCAAATCATTAAGTAACTAAAATTAGAAGTCCCATAGATGTTAATAGTAGATCAGATAAGCTGAAGGAAAGAATAATGCAGGAGAAGATAGGTCAGTAAGAAACACACAGACTAAAGCACAGGGAGAAAAGTGTGCACATTTCCAGGAAAGAATAGAAGACACACACATTGTATGTGTCTATACATCATTATACACACACACACACACCACTTCTTCTTTATTCATTCATCCAGCAAAGGATACTTGGGCTCTTTCCATAGTTTGGCTACTGTAAATGATGCTGCAATAAACATAGGGGTGCATATGTCCTTTTGAGTTAGTGTTTCTGTATTCTTTGGGTGAATACCCATTAGTGCAATTAGTAAATCATATGGTAATTCTATTTTTAATTTTTAAATAAGATTTCTTTATTTTTAGAGAGAAAGAGAGCATGTACACAAGTGGGAAGGGTAGAGGGAGAGGGAGAGAATCTCAAACAGACTCCCCACTGAGCATGGAGCCCAATGTGGGGCTGAATCTCATGACCCAGAGATCACGCCCCAAGCTGAAGCCAAGGGTCAGACATTCAACAGACTGAGGCACCCAGGCACGCCTCTATTTTTAATTTTTTGAGGAACCTCCATCCTGTTTTCCACAGTGGCTGCACCAGTTTGTATTCCCACCAACAGTGCATGAGGGTCCCTTTTCCTCCACATCCTTATCAACAATTGTTTCTTGTGTTTTTGATTTTTAGCCATTCTGACAGCTGTGAGGGTTACCACCTCATGATAACTTATTGTGGTTTTGATTTGCATTTCCCTGATGATGAGTGATGTTAAGTATTTTTTCATGTGTCTGTTGGCCATCTGCATGTCTTTGGAGAAATGTCTGCTCATGTCTTCTTCCCATTTTTAATTGGATTATTTGTGGGTTTTTTGGTGTTGAGTTGTATGGGTTCTTCATATATTTTGGGTACTATATCCTTCTCACATTTATCATTTGCAAGTGTCTTCTCCCATTCAGTAAGTTATCCTTTAGTTTTGTGTTTTGTGTTTTTTGTTTTTTTAGGACACAGTTTGCTTTAAATATTTTTTGGGGGGAAAGGACACCACACTTCTACTCAATTAAGAGAAACATTTTTACAGTCTTGAGGTCTTTTATTTTCTTTACATTTATTATGCCATGAATTCATAGGAAATGGATTCCAGCAGTTCGGGCTCCTTTCCATTGGTTCTCACAAAGTACACTTCTCTGGGTGGGGCAGGCTGGCACTTCAGTTGAACCCAAGTACCTTTCTCTTTGGCTTCCTTCTTTTTCTGATCATTTTCCTTCACACGCTTCAGGAAGCTGTCTCGGCTCTTTGAGTGTTTAATATGCTCAATGCATACATTAATTCTCTTGGCAAGAATCTTGCCCTTGTTTGTTTACAACAATGCCAACAGCATGATGAGTAACATTGTAGACTCTTCCAGTTTTGCCATGGTAACATTTGCGGGGCATTCCTTTTGGAACAGTGCCCATTCCCTTGATGTCCACAGTATCACTTTTCTTATAGATTTGCATGTATGTGGCCAAAGGAACAACTCCATGTTTTCTAAAAGACCTAGAGAACATATAGAGGGTACCTCCTCTTTTTCCCTTTGTGTTGGTCATTTTGGTGAATTACGGGAAGATGGCAGTTCTGGCTGAAAGGTATCCTTTAGTTTTGTTGGTTGTTTCCTTTGCTGTGCAGAACTTTTTTTCTTTTGCTATAGTCCCAATAGTTTATTTTTGCTTTTGTTTCCCTTGCCTCAGGAGACATATCTAGAAAAATGTTGTTACTACCAATGTCAGAGTGATTACTGCCTGTGCTCTCTTCTAGGATTTTTATGGTTTCAGATGTGGCCATTAAAAATTTCTTGAGCCCAGGCTATGTGTGAGACATTTTATTGGATTTGTGGAATCAAAGCTTTAAAAACCACGGTCCTGTTGTTGAAGAGCTTCTAGTCTAGCAGTAAAATGGAATACATACAACTAACTGTAATGTAGTGGGATGAACTCAGTAGTAGAGTTGTGGATATTCTGCTCTGGACACACCAAGAGCAGAATGGAAGTATCACTAAGTCAACTATTAGAGACCTCAGTATTGAGATGTTTTACTAGGTCTTTTCCCACCTCAAAACAGTATCTTAAAAACCTTCAACATACTCTTCATTCCTCTTAACACTATACCCACCTCCCTCATTGCAACTACACTGCCTCACTAGCAATAAAAAATGGAAAAAAATAATAAAATTCTTAAATAATCTGTAAAATAAAGAATAGTAGAAAGTTCCACAGAGATAATTGTGTCACTGAAGTCTGAGAATTGTTGTTGATATGATGCAGACAAAAAAGGAAGAGAGACATGATATATATTACAGTTCCAGTAAAGCATTTGACACAACATTTATCAAAACTGGAATGAATTAAGATAAGTTTTTGGTTGATCAATCAGCTTTAGAAATTTTAAACTTCATCTTTTCCAAAAATAATAGTAATAATAAAAACATGACAGTGGCAGATAAAGAGAAAATTTGCAAAATTCCACTGGGCCTGGCCTTAAGTTCTATTTTGTTTTGGATTGATTTTGGGAATTAAAGTTGCTAGATAAAATCCAATAGGCTCTATTGACAAATTGCTAGAATTAAAAGAGAGTTCAGCAATACTATTATAAATGCTTTTAATGTATAAGGTTAATTGCATTCTACATCAGAAGCAAAAGTTAATGTAATTAAAATATATAATATTTAATGTATATATTTTAATATATATTAATGTATGTAATTTTTTATTCCTACATATCTTATGGTTTTTGGTGCAACTGTAAATGGGAATGATTCCTCGATTTCTCTTTCTGCTGCTTCATCACTGGTGTATAGAAATGCAACAGATTTCTCTATGTCGATTTTGTAGCCTGTGACTTTACTGAATCCATGTATCAGTTCTAGCAAATACCGTATGATTTCACTCATATGTGGAATTTAGGAAAGGAAACAGATGAACATAGGGGAAATAAAAAAAAAAGAGGGAGGCAAACCATAAAAGAGACTCTTAACTATAGAGAATACACTGAGGGTTATTGGAGGGGAGGTAGGGGGTTGCTAAATGGATGATGGGTATTAAGGAGGGACTTGTGATGAGCGCTGGGTGTTGTATATAAGTGATGAATCACTAGATTCTGCTCCTGAAGCTAATATTACTGTATGTTAACTAACTAGAATTTAGATAAAAATTTGAAACATATATGTGTGTGTGTATATAATATATATAATACATATATGTATATATATGTATATACATATATAAATAATTTTTAACTATAAAATGCTAGAAATCTAGAAATTTTTTAGGAAAAAATATAAATTTTTTAATTTATTTTTTATTTTATTTTATTATGTTCTGTTAGTCACCATTCATTACATCATTAGTTTCTGGTGTAGTGTTCCATGATTCATTGTTTGCGTATAACACCCAGTGCTCCATTCAGTATGCACCCTCCTTAATACCCATCACCGGGCTAACCCATCCTGCCACCCCACTCCCCTCTAAAACCCTCAGTTTCTTTCTCAGAGTCCATAGTCTCTCATGGTTTGTCTCCCCCTCCAATTTGCTCCCCTTCATTTTTCCCTTCCTACTATCTTTTTTTTTAAACATATAATGTATTATTTGTTTCAGAGGAAATTTAATTAAAAGACTTTAGTAAGCAAAAAATTGAGAGCTATACCATAATCAGGGATTTAATTCTCTCTCAAGTTAATCTACAAATTCAGTGCAGTTTTAAGTTGTAATTCTAAACTGTCTATGGAAAAGTAAGCAAGAAATGTAAAAAGAATTGTAAAAAATATTACTAGAAAGAAGAGGAAGGTAACAACTTATTGGATATCAAGATTTATTACAAAGCTGTAGTAATTCAGACAATAAGGTATTTGCACAAGGACTGACAAATAGAATAGAGAATCCAGAAACACACACACATGGAAACTTGCTGTAAAGCAAAGATGGCATTGCAGATCAGTGGGAAAATATGAACTATTTGCTAAATGGTTCTGGAACAATTAGTTATATGTGAGGAAAAAAATAATTGGCTCCCTGTTCACACCATATATAAAAATAAATTCCAGCTGGATTAAAGACCTAAATGTGAAAAGCAAACACTAAGACATGAAAAAAATATATTTGTATCCACAGGGTACTATTTCTTAAACTCAAAAAACTCATACCATAAATTAGCAGATTGATCAATTTGAATCCATTAATATTTAAACATTTTTGTACACTTAAAGATAATAAAATATGAAAAAGATGAACTACAAACTGAAGGAAGATACTTCACAATACATATCACAGATAAAGTTCTCCTAGAAATAAAAAAAAAAAGAAGGAAAGGAAAGGCAGTAAAAAATTATCACAAGATATAAACTTGTGCGGGTGCCTGGGTGGCTCAGATGGTTAAGCATCTGCCTTCGGCTCAGGTCATGATCCCAGGGTCCTGGGATCGAGTCCCGCATCGGGCTCCCTGCTCCTTGGGAGCCTGCTTCTCCCTCTGCTTCTCTCTCTCTCTGCTCCTCTGTCTCTCATGAATAAATAACTAAAATCTAAAAAAAAAAAAAAAAAAAAGATATAAACTTGTGCAAGAGGAAACAACCAACAAAAATATAAAAATATTCTGCTCTCATTAGAATTAAAGAAATATAATTAATCCCACAGTAAGAAACTTTCCCATTTATCAGATTCATCCATATTAAAATGCATGACAATATCAGATATGGGTAAAGATGAGGAACAACAGAATCTTATATTCTGCTTGTGGGAATTGAAAAATTCACTTTGAAGAGAAATTGAGCAATAGCTTGTAAAGATGAATACACCCTAAACCAAGCAACTCCGCTCTTAGCATATAACCGAGAGAAACTCTCCCCATGCAAAAGAAGAAATGCACAATCATGTACAAAGCCTCAGGGTTTTTAATAGCAGATCATTGGAAATAAATGTCAGTTAACAAAAGAATAGGTAAGTGAATTTTGATATCACGCAGAGGCTTATAGAACAGTAAAAAATGAAGGAGTTAAACCCCTCTATACCAACATGGAAACATTTCAGAAATCATGAATCTCAGTCTCAGCAAATAATATCAAGAAGTAATAAAAAGCAAATTATAGAAAACATTATGATGTCATCTATTTAGATTTCAAAGCATACAAACAAAAGTGTGTATTGCTTAAGGATACATGCAAATGTATCAATCTGTGGACTAATAAGCAACAAATAATGGTTACATCCAAGAAGTGTCAGGAGTTGAGATCTGAGATGGTATATAAAGACTTTACCTGTATTGATAATGTTTCATGTATAAGGCTGGACAGCTCGTAGATATGTAGATATCTGCATCTGAATATCTGCATCTGAATATCTGCATCTGAAGTTCCTGGGCCTCTAATAAGTGAATAAATACAGTTTCGAACTGGGCAAGATTATGCTACAAAAGACAACTATTTGCAAATACATTTGGGCAACTGTGTATGTGTGTGTATATATACACACACACTGAAAGACTAAAATGTAAATTTGGAAGAAGTTGGTAACATCTGGAGGGTAAATAAACAGGAAAGAATTTTGAATTTAATAGAATGCTTTTCAGTTACCAAACATTGTGTCTTGGGTTTCTAGGGAGGACACATGGCAAAGAGTTAGACCCTTCTCTCCTGTGGAATGATTGTGTGATGTTCACTGATGTTCTCGGGGAAGACGATGTGTTATCTCAATCATAACGTCTTTGAGTGGATACAGTGACTCACTTGTTTAGCCGTTTCCTTGGTGTTTGACAGTTAGTAGGTTTTCAATGAAAATGTGCTAAATTAACACACACTGCTGGGCCCACCCTCAGAGTTTACCATTCAGTAAGACTGAAAATTGAGAATTTTTCCCTTCTAGCAAGTTCCTGGGTGATACTGATACTGCCGGTCCTAGAACCATTCCTTGAGATCCACTGTTCCAGATATTCTAGTGCTTACATAAACTTTCCGTAATAGTCCGAAAGGTTTAAAAAAGAAAAAAAAAAAAAAAAAAAAAAACTATGCCTCTTTCTAATCCTGTAAGTAATTCTAACCATCTTTCATGGCAAAAGAAGATGCTTTCCTGAGTCTTTCTCCTTAGATCAGGAAATGAGAGCGTCAGAGGTCTTAACCATGATTAGTCCAGAGAATAAAGAGGAGAGAAACTCTCCAGTGCATTCAGGTGTGGCTGCAAGCCTTGCCCTTGGAGGAGGGACAGGTAGGGGTGGGGTCGTCCAGTTAATGCATAAATCCTTGGCATCATATATGACACTGTTGACTTAACCACATCATCTTGAAACTCTCTCCGGCTCCAGACCCTCAGAGTTATGAACATCCTACTTCCCAGGCTTCACATCTGTTTCTGTGTCCGTCGTGAGTTTCTCTGTCTCACTGTACCTTCAGAAATGAGGTCTTCTTTGTTTCCAAGTCATGTCCTTACAATGTCACTGCAAAGTGATTTTCTCTCCTATCAAGTCCTCTTTCCTATTTATGTGGAAATAACTTTAAATCTCTCCCTTTGAGCTCACCCTTTGTGAATGCCCATATATCCAAACACCTACAGATTTCACATAGTATTTCAAATTAAACAGAATGAAAATTAAATTCATTATTTCTCCAATCTTCCTATTCCCACCCACTCACCCAAATCCACTTGCTCTTTCTTGCATCTTTTATCTCTCTTATATTGGGCGATGGTATGTATAGTATTCACATGCCACGGGCATTGGATTCAAACTGTTGCTTGATGTTAAGCAAATTACTTAATATCTCTCAGATGCTTATTTTCTCTTCCATAACATGGAATTTAAAGTAGATCCTGCTTCATACATTTTATTTTATGATATAGCAGCAGCATCAGAGAACATGCTCTAAATGCAGGAGGGCCCTAGTATAGACCTACTGTATCACAAACTCTGGGGTAGGGCCTTGTAATCTGTTTTTGACAAGCACCCACATCCAGGGGATCCTGATGCATGCTAGAGGATGAGAACCATTGATCCAAGGGAATGATCATACCATTTATCCAAGCAGCTAAGCCAGAATTCTGGAAAATCATCTTTCTTTCCCACATATAGCCAAATTCATTGGTCATCAAGTCTCCTCAAACTGATTTAAATTTCTTATTTTAGCTACTTTCCATTCCCATGTTCACCATCACCATAAATGCTCCAACAGATTGTTGCAATACCTTTCTAGTATCATCTAACTCCTCCTTTACGAGGCCATGACTCAAGGGATTTATTTTTTAGTCTCATCGTGCATTTCCTTTGTAAAAAATTCTTCCTGGACAGAGCCCAGACTCTGTAGCATAAAGTAAGCAGTCCTTCATGACTAACTGGAGAATAAAATGACACCTTCCTCCATTCCTGACAAGTTCCCTCTCAGCTGTTGACCCTCCTCTCCAGACTTCCCTCCTTACAGAGTTGGTGTCTCCCAGGCTTGGCATAAAGTAGCGATTCCTGCAGGTCAGAGCCATGACTCAGCGATATAAGTTCGGTGTATTAGCGTGGCGGGTGGACCGTCAAGTGGGGCACACCCAAATTCACTCTCACTTTTCCCTTTTAATATCTCTGTGACCCTTGGGTAAATTATTTGATCTTCCTGTGCTTCCGTTTACTTGTTTCTAAAATGAGCGCTTTAATAGAACCCACAGAATTGGGTAACCATGAACATTAAATGGGTAAATACCTGTACTGCATCTGTCATACTCTGTTCTCTAGAACAATCGATCGGTGCATGCCATTTCTTTTCTCTCCCATCCTTATCATCCTAGGCTCTCTTGGTCTGTGCAGGCTGTGTGAGTGCTGCCATGGATATCTGTTTCTTTAATACTTGGGGTACACCATGTTGGGTTATAAATACTTTATTTGGTATTGGACTCTGTTCCGTATTTGCTTAACAGCATCCATTCCCCTTCCTTATGGCACTCTAGCTGCTCAGAAAATTATCTGTCACCCAGTACATGTAGTTTTGGTGAGAGAGTAATTCCAGATTCTGGCATCCTGCCAAGGGAGCCGGATCCCTTTTCTTCCCAAGGCAGAAAATAATAATATCAGAGCCAGCAGATAACCGAAACTCAGGCACTCTATGTTCTCTGTGAGGACTTTAACTCTTACCGGAGAGATGTGACAACGGGGAGCCCTCGGTCCTTTATCCCAGCTCTTTACAACTCCTGAATGGTGGAGTTTCCCTTTTTGGACATGCAGAATCCTTGCTTGCTTGCAGGGCCCTCCTCATTTCCATCAGTGCTATGACTCCCTGGAGAGTCTTCCAATAAAACCACAGTCAGTTTCTGCTGATTACACCCCAGAGGACTGGTGTGTTCTACTTTTCTTTGATTTATTCTTTTTTTTTTTACATTGGTGTGAAACACAAGGCCCAAATCCTTTTGTGATTAGAGGAAAGGCCATCATTTAAGAAGGGCTTATGTGAACACTTGTGAAAATGCCAGTGTTTTCAGGTTTAGAATTGTGTACACAATTTGTAGGCAGTGCATGACCTCGATTCTCTCTCTCTAGCTCATGTTGATTAAAAATTGTTTTTTTTAAAGCAGATTTTCATTGCAAATGAAGACGGAAGCATCGTTAACTATATTTATCACTAACAGCCCTTACTTGCCAGCGATTATCAATTAGTGAAAACAGATTTTAAGGATTAAAACAATAACATACAGTATTTATCCTCCAAACCATACTTCTCATTAAAAAGTCTTTCCAATTGGCCTATAAAGGGCAATGTTGTCTTTTCTCTATGTGGAAAGAGAAGGCTTTCAATTTTGCACCATATTTGTGTCTCTCTTCATAATTACCCATGTGTAAAATGTTTCATTTCATGCTCATGCTTTTTTGTAGTACTCAACAACTGAAAAGATCACGTGCACTCGTAATCTACAGACCTAATACTTGGTTATCAAATCTTGCTGTCTCACATCTATGGTAGGTACCACATAGACATCATCTTCCTGTGACTTGTTTTTAAAAGGCGTTTTAGTATGGGCACTGAAAAAAGATTTCTCTTGTAATGTTATCTTATGTCTCAAATTAAACAATATTCTCTGCAGTAAAAGTATGCATTACCACTTGAAGAAACAAAGAAGATATAATCACTTTAGTAACAATCTTTGACCAATTTTAATTATTCAAATGAATACCTATACTAGGACATTTTAATTATGCTTACTTTGCTCAAACTTAAGCTGTCCAATTTCACTCAGACAACTAGTCTCCAAAAATGCCAACATAAATTTATCTCTCTTAATTTATTCAGTTAATACACATCGCACTCTTTATGTATACCAAGCTCTGTATTAATTCCTGAGACAGGGGTTAAGACCAATAGTCCCTGGGATATACCCTAATTCAGGGTACAGAATGGGGGAAAGACTTAACTCCTTGAGGAGGTTTCTTATGGTCCTCGCTGCAGACAACAGGGGCATGAATAAACTGTAAGCCCAGTCCTCAGACCTCCTGTTTTCAATGTGTGCCTGGGATCTGATCTCAGGTGTGTCTCCCCCACCCCCACCCCCACCCCCCAATGTGTATATGCAACAAGTTTAATGCTGTTAACATTGACCAGAAATTCAAAATGACAGAACCGGAGGTACTGCAATCTGGAACTCTTAACTTTTGTAAACTGGTGAGAATAGTGGAATGCACAGAGTCTCTACTTAACGACTTCTCCATCTTCTCTTATAGACTCCTCTGCTCAGCCATTCAGCAATAGGATATGTATTAGACAACTAACATCTGGTCTGAATATCTATTAGGACCATATGCTTTCTTCTTCTATATTATCATCCTAGAATAGATTAGGGGAAATCCAAACCAAATGGGGATTTGGGGGAATTTTCAAGGGTCACTTAATAAAGTAATTTTGGCTTTCTCTTTGCAAAGAACATGGCATACCATAGAGGCCATGTAGAGACCTAAGCGCAGTCTCATGGCAGAAATAATCTGAATAAATAATCACCCTGATCATAAACATTTTCCTCACAACTTTCAAATGGGAAATAGAAACTGTTAATTGTCACAGCTACAAATGGATGTATCCTGCTGGGATTTTACTGGAAAGATGACGTTCTATGGAATAGCCTTGTCTTCTAAATGAAAACCAGTAGCTTTGGATCTGGCTTTGTTTTCCCCCCAAACTCCTTGCTGATAATATTCATGGTGCTTTTGGGACTGCCTTTGTTCCTGTACCATAAGGATTTCTTGATTTATGGTTGCGAGATCTTCATGGCCAAATGACAAAGGGCTAAGTTTTGATTGCATAAAAGCAAGCACTAACTAATGTTCTCTAAGAAAGTGTTCTGAGAATAAAGTTCAGTTCATTTGGTTTTGATTTTACAATTAGAGCATACAATATTTGGCTTTGAGAATGTGTTTCACTTCAAAATTCTATCAGTGAAATAGATTTTTATCTCTGATTTTAAGACTTATTATCTCTACTCTTTTAAGAAATTAGATCCACACAGAATTAACAATTAACGTAGGGAACGTGAGTTATGGTAACTAGAAGCATAAAATTAAACTGATACTTAATTCTTGACATTCATAACTAGTCAGGGATCATCTGAAATTTCATCATCTAGTGGATTAAGAATACATTTTGTTAAAATAATTATAAATAAAAAACAAACTGAGGGTTCTAGAGGGGAGGGGGGTGGGGGGATGGGTTAGCCTGGTGATGGGTATTAAAGATTGGCACATTCTGCGTGGAGCACTGGGTGTTATGCACAAACAATGAATCATGGAACACTACATCAAAAACTAATGATGTAATGTATGGTGATTAACATAACAATAAAAATTATTTAAAAAAACTAATGATGTAGTGTATGGCGATTAACAACAATAAAAAATTAAAAAAATAATTATAAATAAGGTCTAAATAGATTATACCTGCTAGGTATAATGTCTGTTTAAGGACTTGGTTTATTTTTTATCATTTTTTGAGTTCTCACATACATTTTGAAACTCTTGACATAGTGCAAACATTAGCACAGAAGCAGGTGGGAGACTATTTGATTCCATCTTTACCTCAAGTTTACTGGTTAAGGTGGGGTTATCTATAACCACAAAAGCTGTTTCTCAGCTACCCATCTGTGTGACTTTGCATCACAAGTGCAGAACTACTTTTGAACCCATTTCATTTTGAGAGGCTTACATTTATTTAATAAAGGCTTTCCTTGCTACGAGCAGGACCCTGATGATCAACAGCCAGCAATTAATTCCTTTAACCAGCTCTCCAACCATTTTGTATGATTTTAAATTAAATCTAAGCCGCTAGCAATATTCTACTCTTTTCTTATTCTCTCGTCTTCCTCATGCCTCCCCCTTGTCAAACCTTCCCATTTCCACTAAATAATATTATTCTCCCAGGTATGCATTTTTAAGAATTTGGGTTTAGGGATTACTAGATGACAACTTATTTAGGGTTATGTTGCTGTTAATATCTAGCATGCCATTACAATTGATAATAGCATTACAGTCCTAAGGAATGAATAACTTCCAACTGAGAGACTAAAGTGAATTTCATCAACAGAGACAAATCGCCAATGAAAGCATCTTGATGGATGTTTGTATTAAATCAGGGGAGGTCTCTATTAAAGATATAGGGATAAGAGAATAGGCAAACTGAGTCATCTAAAGCTACTGATCTCCAACTCAGGATCTGACATCTAGAACAACTTTTTAATAAAGTATGTAAAACATTTAAAACATGGATATTTTGTCACTAACAATGAAGACAATGATGTTAAATTTTCAAAGTCCATTTTTTTCTTTTTGTCTGAATAAATATGTAAAATACATCTCTACCCTAATTAATATATCTATACATTTTCATTGATAAGATTATATTTTTCTTATCAGGTAGCAAAAAAAAAAAATACTCAGTGGCTGTCTCAATCAGTGGTGACAGGACAAAGATGAAAGGTAAAGTTTGAGTCAATCATGAAGGTGTGTTTGATCAATATAGGTTCAAATGTTCCAAGCAGTTTTATAGCTAATAAAACTTATCTCTGATGATTGGTAAAACTGGTTATTTTTAAAGAAATAAGTTTGGTATTTTAAATATTATGATGGCAACCCATTATGGGTCTCAAAGTCAATTAAACTGGTCATAACCAACTCTTTTATTTTTAATGAAACATAACACAGCAATACAGAACAGTGTAGAAATGAAATAATGAGAGTGAATTGCAGTCAATAAGGGTAATTGGTGTTTTACAAAATTTTAGTTTCAGGATATATGTTATCCTCACACAAAACATAGGTTCATATTGAGTCACAAAGTGAAATATACATCTTATTGTGAGCCATAGTGAAAATGTTTAAATGCCACTGCATTAAGCAGTTAATGAGCCTTGCCTTGGTCCCTCAAAGTTAAAAGCTATACAAGTGTTGGAAGTGACTTCAGACAGTGATTGCAGGTTAAAAACTTTCACTGAGTGACAAAACTGTTCCAGGTAGTTTTATGAGAAACTAAACAGCAATCAAGAAGAATATGCTTCAGTCATAATGGTACAATGAATGTCATTTATCTAAATATGGAAAATGACAACAGACGTTCTTGTCCATTAATATAATCTACTCTAAGCCAAGAGTTGAATCTGTTTTCTATTTTTCAGCTTAAATCAAACAAGCCATAGTAGATAATATATTCTACATTTGAAAATTAACAGAGTTAACCTTTTCATCATACTGAGAATATTAAGAACCTACATAACCTTTCACTTCTCGCATGTTCTGAATTCTATTTGTTTCTGTGTAATCTATCAAGAGGCATATCATGTCAGAAAAAGGAATAAGAAAACATATCAATCAGATGTTTTGTTTCAAAGTAGATACAAATGTCAAAATTGTAAACAATTTTAGTTTTTAGTTTTTTATTTCTCAAAGTTTACATACATATGTATACGTGCATATGTATATATTGGTTTTAGATCAGCTTGATGTCAAACTATATCTTTCAGTCAGTATCATGTGTACAAAAATTCAAAAATTTTTCTTTAGTCTGTGGTTAAGGATTATAGATATAGAGCCTGTCCTATAATCTTAAATTGCATTTAATTTTAACCTCAATGAGGTTGATTAAATGGTCTAGTGGATGGCCCGTGATCCTCAAGATTTTTGTTATACCCTGTGATTTGTAATAAATAACTCAAATAGGAATTATAAATGGGTTGCTTTGCTATCTACTACCCTGAACCCAGTCTTCCTTGCACCACAGTGTTTTAATTGTTTAAATAAACACTGCCCAGAAATCTTACTACATGTAAAATGTGAGTCAGATTTCACTTTGGGAAAACACTGGAAGTGAAATAGAAAACATTCAGGTTATTTTTATAAAATAAAAAATAGTGTACTTTTGCTTAAAATATGTCTGCAAGTAAATATATAGTTTTAGCTTTATTATTAGTTTTGAGTTAGTTACATGCTAAATTCTATTCCTGAAATTCGTGAAAAGTGAGATTTAGACTAATATATAACTGATATCTTGAAGAGCATGTAGTCACTACATAGAAGAGTCTTTCTTAACCTTATCTTTGCAGGCTGTGAATCAAGGAAACCCACTCTTTAAAAATACACATTGGTTTGACTTTTAGGAAGGGACAGCATCTTGTAAACTCTGTCTAAGGGGGTAGCTGTCTCAAGAATGGTGGGAGAGCCTCTTACAAAAAAAGATGAAACCACATACCCCTAGATGAAATCCCCACTGGATTTAAAGAAAATAAAATTAGGCACAAATACAGAGAAATGAGGAGAACATTAGAATTTTTAGAGGAATTTATATATTCTTGTGAGGTTTTATATATTCTCAAATTTCCATCCTTTTATTTTTATTAAGGAAATCAATGCACCACTGTGGTTAAAAGTGAAGGCTCTTGAGTTACAATGGTGGCGATTCAGCCTTAGTTTTTCCACTTAAAAACAACAGGACCTGGATGTTTTTAACCTTTCTCATCCCGTTTTCCTTGTCTGCGCTATGAGGATAATGTAAGATCGACCACCAAGGGCTGTTTTAAGAATTTAGTAAGATAAGCTGTGTAAAGTGCTTAGCATAGTGCACGGCTCACACAAAGTGTTTAATAAATGTCAACACTGATATGTTTTCTTTTTTTTGATATATGTTTTCTGATTAAATAATAAATGTTGGTGGGAATGCAGATATATACCAAGATGTAAATAACCATATGACCATCACTCATAATTCGTATATTCTGAAGTAACAATGCTTCATTTCCTTCGTAATATATTTAGTGTGTGTGTGTATACATATATATATTAAACTAGAATATATATGTGTGTGTGTACATTTATTTCCACATTTATTTCCATGTATATTTGGAAATGAATAGTATATGTAAGTTGTATGTGTAATTTTTATATTATCTTGTTTGGATCCAAGATTTGAAGAGAATTCTATGTGCTACTAGGCAATAAAAGATGCCTTATAGTTTAGACTTGAAAAATGAGATTAGTTCAGGTGTGCGTGTGCGTGCGCATGCATGCGTGTGCGTGTGAATTGCTCCTCACTGTTGCATTGTTGGTAGGATCCTGAAACACAAGCAGTGTTCTTGCTAACTTTGTGAAAGAGAATAACAACATATCCTGAAATTATCTCATTCAGATCAAAACAGTAGTCTTATGTGACCACCCCCTTTACACACACACACACACACACACACACACACACACGCCCTAGCCTCATCCCATGATGCATGAACACTGGTTGCTGTTTTGGACCCAGGTACCTACAAGTGCCTCCAGTATCACTTTTCTTCCAGTATTTTGTATTTGGCTCCAGTCGGCAGTTTTAAACTTGGCTTAATATAACCGTTCCCATCCCATTTTAATATGATGTATATATGTTTAATCTTTTCAAAGATTACTCTAAAACCCTGATTTGCTCCAGTCCTGTCTCTCCCTCCCTCTCACCCTCCCTTCCTTTTGACATTATCCACCCCCGCTGCTGCCATTCGCGTGTCTTCTTCGTCTCGCTATACTTGTATCGGATTTAATTTTTCTGCAAAAACCAGAATGAAATCCCATATCTTCTGCGAAGTTTCGCAGGTCCTTGATGATAGTCTCCTTCAATGAATGCCAGTATAAACTACTGGATATACCCTTCACTTAGCAATTACACTTACTTGTTAACGGGATCGTCATTTAGAATTGGGAAGTATTTGGGACTCCTTACCTAACTTCTGGGAGTCCAGTTTGAAACTGGAAATGCAAACAAACTGAGGGTGGCTGGAGTGGTGGGGGGTGGGGGGGAGGGGGCGGCTGGGTGATAGACATTGGGGAGGGTATGTGCTATGGTGAGCGCTGTGAATTGTGCAAGACTGTTGAATCACGGACCTGTACCTCTGAAACAAATAATGCAACGTATGTTAAAAAAAAAAAAAGAAGAAGAAGATAGCAGGAGGGGAAGAATGAAGGGAAGTAAGTCGGAGGGGGAGACAAACCATGAGAGATGATGGACTCAGACGATGGAAAAACAAACTGAGGGTTCTAGAGGGGAGGGGGGTGGGGGGATGGGTTAGCCTAGTGATGGGTATTAAGGAGGGAACGTCCTGCGTGGAGCACTGGGTGTTATGCACGAACAATGAATCGTGGAACACTACATCAAAAACTGATGATGTAATGTATGGTGATTAGCATAACGATAAAAAATTTAAAGTAAGAAAACCCTGGAAATGCATATATGTTTCCTATTGTTCTTAAAATTTGTGAAATATTTCTTTATTAAATCCATTTGCTCTATAGATTATTTTGATTTGCCATTTTCCTAGTTGATATAAGATTAATAAAATTTCAACAGTTGTCATATTGATTGACTTGTACTTCCAAGAAGAAGTAAAGACCCAACTAATGGCACTAGGGTCCAATTTTCTAGTTAGGCCATTATTCATAACTACTTTTTGGTAGAATAATGCAAAATGTCAAGAGTTCACAAGAGAGATGATCTCCAAGTTAAAGATAAAATTATAGCAACGGGGTAATTTCTTGAACTTTTTTTATAATGTTATCCATACCCTCATGACAGGACATGATTGTAAAAGTCTGAGGTGAAGTGAAAGAGAAGAAAGTGAATAGAATCGATTGAATCTCCTGTGAATCTGCCAAGCTTACTCTTTGTCTAGGTATAGATAGCTCCAGGATGCCAAAGGGCTAGGGCATTTGAAAAGGGGGTCCTAGCACTGACAATACCACCTAGTGTTTCTATTTCTCTTCTTCCATGTCCTGTCTTGGATACTACTTTATGCATTACAGTGATAAGAGCAGAGATTCCTTCATGTTAGATATTTAAAAAGTTGATAATAATACCTATGTCATAGTATATGGCCTGATTTGACAAGAATATTTTGCCAGTTTTTTTTAAAGATTTATTTGTTTGTTTGTTTGTTTGTTTATACAGAGAGAGAGAGCAGGGGTGGGAGAGGCTGACAGAGAGAATCTCAAGCAGACTCCCCACTGAGCACTCAGGGCTTGATCTCATGACCCCAGGATCATGGTCCTGAGCCAAAACCAAGGGTCAGACACTCAACCAGTGGAGCCACCCAGGCACCCCTATTTTGCCACAGTTTTAAGAACATATATCTGGCGGAAAAGTGAGTGTACCAACAACGTGGGTGCACAGCAATGCTCCAGTGATCATGATCCTGTTAAAATATTTCCATCCTGATTTAAAATTGCATTTCTATACTTAGAACAGTGTTTCACAAGTTGGGACAATTTTGACCATACAGGAGTATTTAGCAATGTTTGGAGACGTTTTTGGCTTCACAACTGGAAGAGGCTTTGTATTGTTTTGATCCAAGCATCTAGGGAATAGGGGCCAGGGATGCTGCAAACATTGTACATGCATAGGAGCCGACCACAAGGAATCACCTTGCCCAGGTGTATAGGATGCTGAGGCCGAGCGAGATACCCTGGCTTCGAGTTTCTAGCGGAAGTGTAATTTTCTTGGTGGGTTCTTCAGCATCAGAGATTGGGCCTCTCGTTAATTTTGGGAACAAAGCTTCCTGAATGTCCTTCAGGATAAGACACCAGAATAAAAATTGCTCCAGGAGCTAGATATATATTGTATTCCCACAGAAGGTTATGAAACACTCTCACCAACCTGTTGGATGCACGATAGGAGAGCTGCCTCTCTCTCCATAAATATTCATCACTATGGAAACCTCCCCACATCCGTGCACTCCTATAACCTTAAATGGCAAGTACGTATTCTATAAGGATGGTGAGGAAAAGAAGCAGATGAAGTCTTCTATTGGCATTCTATTGAAGGTTTGACTAGAAATTCTAGACCAGTGTTTTTTAATCCAGGCTATTGATTAAGATCTCCTGAGGAAACTTCACAAATGCTGATGCTCAGGCCCTCCCACCCCCAAACAACTAAGTGAGAAATTGTGATGCTGGGACCCAGGCACAACAGGCTTTTTCAAATCTTCCCAGCTAATTGTAAGTGAGAATAAAGGCTGAGAACCATTGTTCTAGTCTTGATCAGTAATGTTTTGCTTGAAAAAAGAAAAAAAGGCTGACCCCAAATCTTTACAAATTAATGAGTTACATGCTCCCAATTCAAGAGAGATGTTCTAGCTGTCACTTCATTAGCATCAAGGTGAACACTGAGTTTTAGGATCAGTATTTGAAGAATCGTTTAACGGCTGGGCAAAGCTCTGGGGGTGGGGAACTGCTCCAATTCCTGTGCATTTTCATATGTAAGAGGAGCAAAAACGGAATGGTTTCTTACTGTACTTCAAGGGCAATACCAGGTTTTGACTAGAATGGAGTTATAAGACACATAATGCAATGAGAAGTAAAATTTGAATTCCTCCCTAAAAATTTCTACAAGAAGGGGAAATGGTGTAAACAAGCCATCTGTGTTGTGATGTGAAACACATTCCCTAGCCGTGGCCCTCGCAGGGTGCCTTTATTATCTTAAAAAAGAAGGGGGGGGGCACTTGCTGTGGGACCAAAGGCAGCAGGAATTCTGATCAACTTGTTTTCTAAATACACACACAATCATTCCTGCAAGAAAATGAAATATTCGAAAGTCAGGCAATGGATGAATTAGTATAAATCTAAGAATTAAATAAAATACAGTATTGGCAAAGCAGAGCTTCGATGCTGCTCTACATAAACACAAAAATGAACCGTTAAATTTAGAAATGAACAGATTCAAATGCAGTTTGTCCTTTTTCTATCTATAGTATGAATCCTTCTGATCATGTACTGTACATTTGATGGAAGCATGTGGCTGTGGCAAATGTCCCCCAGGAACAGATCCAAATCAGAAGTTCAATTTGCTTCAAGCTCTTTAAAATGTTCCAGGGGTGCAAAGTGGACTGAGTTCTTTATCTTTTAAATTATCTTTTAAAACGTTGAAATGTACAAAAGGTAGGGGTCGGGGAGATGTGAAACTTTAAAAAGCACAAGTTTGTTTTATCAAAAACAAACATTTTATCTTGATTTTCAACGAGGCAGATTGCTAATAGAAATCTAAAAATTATTTGCTCCATCTCCTAGCCCTGCACTCATCCCTCCTCCTCCTTTGTCTTTTTCATTGTCTAAGGTGTAGGGTATCCCGGTGCTCTGGAGGTAGATCAGCCTGGGTGTGGATCCCAGATCCAGCTCCCATGACACCTAGATTTCAGGAAGCTAGTTAACCCCTTGGATCCTTAGTTCTTTCTTCAGTGAAATGGGGATACATCTGCCTCAATAGTTGTGAGGATTGCTTTGATGGCGTTGAAATTGTATCATACTCATATAATTGAATGCTACTCAGCAGTAAGAAGGATACATGCAAAGCATGGATGAATCCTCAAAGTATTATGCTAAGTGAAAGAAGCCAGACTCAAAGGGCTGTCTACTATATGATTTCATTTGTACTACACTCTGGAAAAGGCAAAGCCGTCGGGACAGAAAACAGATCAGTGGATCCGAAGTTTCAGGGTGGGGATGGAGATTTCCCGCAGAAAGAAAGGAGAGAGCTGTTTGGAGTGATGAAAAGCATCCTGTAATCTTGGTTGTGGTGGTGGTCACATGGATGTATATGTTTGCCAATTCAGAACAGTAGGACTAAAGTGGGTAAATTTTACTAGGTAAATTGTACGTCGATAAACTTAACCGCCCCCTGAAAGTAATGCATAGAAAGGTTAAAAACAAAATGAAGGTTAAGAAATTGGAGATGCCTTAGCATGATTGCCTGTAAACATACTTTTGTCGCTTCCCTTTATTTCCCAGCCAAGTATTGTACCGATAGAGTCTACCTCTGAATGCAGTTCTTTATTGATTTCCTCCTTTACCTCTTGTCGACTGACGTTTGCTCTTTTGCAAAACACCAATGACCACTCTACTCTTAAATCCAGTGTTTTCTTCAGTCTCTTTGATATTCTTGAAACTGTTTTTACGGTGCCTCCCCTTCTTGACACCTTTTGCTTTGTAGACTTTGAGGACGCAGGGTCTCTTCAACAGACTCTTTTTCCTTTTCTGCCCATGAATATATTCAGTCCTCAAATTTGCGTATCCAGTCCATTTCCTTATTTTTGTTGCCATTTCATACCTGCTTTCTTACAATTTTAACCATAAGAGACTCCCAAACTTGTCCTTCTAGGTATCTCTCTCTCTTTCTCCAAAGTCCAGAATCAGATTCAAATTTTGTTTACTTGTTGGATAGCTCTGATTCAAAAACAATAAATTGTTTTCTAATCAAAAACATCCTAGAATTATTTATTGTTAATTCAGTACTTCCTCAGTGATTTTGTGTGTTACATTTATCATTTACATGGTATCTCATGATACTATGAATGTATATAAACATCTTATTTCTAGAATTTCCACTCTGTTCCCATGATTCATAATTTCCTGAGCAAATAAATACCTCATTGTTTCATATTATGGTGATGTTATAATATATTTTTATTCTGATAATTCAAGTTCCCCTCATTACTTGTCTTTTTCATTTTTTCTTTGTTAATTTTGTCCACATATTTTTCCAGGGGAAAATTAGAATTATTTTGTGAGGTTTCCCATAAAGGGATTATGATTGATTGCATTACTTATATAAATTAATTTGAGGGCAAGTAACACCTTCACAGTATCTAATTTTTCTCTCCAGTAAAATTTTTATTTCTGTACTTATTTAAATCTATTTCCTTCAGTAAAATGATAGTTATCTTCATGTAAAAATCTGTTGATTATTTGGCTAAGTAGTCTAATATTTTATGTTTTCCTGCTAGTTCCAGATAGAGTAACTCCTCAGTATTTTTGGGCCTGATTTTTGCCACTGTATAGGAGAGGAATTTCTTTATTATCTCAATAATATTTTAGTTTATTAGCTGTTCTAATTATACAATTATATCATTTTTAAATACCAATGATTTCATCTATTTTCAAGGAAATTGCCTCACTCCCTTTTCTAGTCTTTTGTGATTTAATCAGAAATTCTGAAACTAGGTTCAGTAAAGTGGTGCTGAAACTCAACTTTGTCTTAGAATGATTTTTTTTTAATGTAAATGCCTCTAGTGCTCCCATCAACAAATTGTTAGTTTGAGATCTTAAAAACTCTCGTTAAAGAATTATCTATCAGTTTTTAGTTTACATGATTTTCTTTTTCTAATGAGGTATGTTTTGTTTTCTAAATACTTGTTTCTGTAACTTTAGAGATGCTTGTTTCCATTTCCCCCCTTTCACATGGTGAAATAAAGATTTATGATGGTGTGTGTGGGGGGGGAATAGGTGGTCTCATTGAGAGACTATTTATTATGTAAGCCCCCAGAGCTCATACGATTACTTAAGGATGTAAATGTCATCAGAATCCAAAAATATTCACTAACAACGTGAACGCTTTCAAATTTAGTCCCTTTCTCATAAGCATATCTCATTATAATATTAATTTTATATATTATAATGATTTCAGACAGTAAGCATCAGACAATGCAAATCAATTGTAAAGTGAAACAGCAAATGTTGTAACATATATATGGTTTCATAAAATTAAAAAAAGTTGAACAATTGCTCGAATCATACACAAATGCATTGATACAATTCTACACAATCCCTTAAATCTCTGAGAGATTTAAATCAGTACACTGTGTGAAGAGGGAAACATCAAAAATGTTGATGACATTAAATGTATTTAAGAGAGAATGCTTTGACTCTTAGTGGATCAAAAGGCCCTTGGAAAATGCATGGAGCCCTCCAAAAATTTTATCTATTAGGATAATTATGAAAATGTGACCATATAATTTCATTGGAGAAATACTAAAAAAAATTTTTAGTTTTTGATTCATTTTTATTTTATTGTAGAAATTAGCTCATAGTTTCAATTAGCTATATTTTGTTAGATACAAGTAAAGACATTTTACAAATTTATTTCTGTTTTTAGATAAATTCCCAATAAGCTTTTGGTTTTTAAAAACTGAGTATAAAAGTATGGTTTCTGTTTTAACCGAATTGACTTCTAAAGATCAGTGTCTATTATCCTGGGATAATGAAGAACTTCTGGACACTAATTAATTTTCTAATATTGAAGAATCTGTACATTACTGGAATGAACCTTACTTGCTCTTGGTATATTATTCTCTTGACAGTCTAGGATACTAGCATCTAGAATTTCATTTTTTAATTATTTGTTACATATTACTCTTAGAGTTGGAAAAAAACATTAAGACAAAATTTTTGAAAGATGCGCTAGTATAGGATAATTAGTATAGAATATACCAGAATAGTATTATTATGGAGAATATAGGTTATATATTCTAGTATAGAATATATAGGATAATTTGTTTCTTTACCTACAAATTCTAGTATAGAATATATAGGATAATTTGTTTCTTTACCTACAAATAAAATTGGTCTGTAGTTTTTGTGTGTATGCTTTCCTTGTCTGGTTTCAGTATCAAGATCACACTGGCTTTGTCAATTGAGACACTTGCAACTTCTTGCAATTTTTAAGCAGTACAGAAATTATCCTTTGTATAAAAATTTGGAATAAATTCCCTATAAAAATACCTAGAATTGTTACATTGTATTTAATAGTAATTTTTGATAACTAAATTTCTATAATTATTAAATTACTTAAATGTCTGCTTTCTTTAAATCAGTTTTGAAAATTTCTATTAAAATTTTAAGTAGATACATATCTGTACTGAATTTCCAAAAATATATATCAGTGGTAAACTCTCTTATGGCAAATTTTGTGTAATTGTGCCTTCTCTCATTTTTTAATGACTAGACATACCAATATTTTGTCTTTGTGTTCAGATAATGAATGTACTAGGTGTACAATTTATATATGTGCTACTTTGTCAAAAATATTACATAGCATTCTTTATGAATGTATTTTTTAGCATTTGCCTTTAGACGGTATTGGAGAGGATTTTTTTTAAGTAAATATTTCAGAAATAACTGTCAAGAACAAATAAACAACATAGAAAGTACAAGAGAAATTGAGATTGAAAAAGAGAAAAACAGAAAGCCAACAGAAATAGAGACAAGTATTTGAGGGAGAAAATGAGAGGCAAGGTAAGGGCAATCCAACACAACTATGAAAATAATCCGCAAAGAAGAAAAGCAAAGCCATAGAATAGAACCAATACTAAAAACTATCAATGAAGAAATTTTCTTGAGATAAAACAAACCTACTTACTGAAGGACAACCTGAAAAATTAGACCCAGTATCATCGACAACAGGTAATATTCCAACAAACTATTGTATCTTAATAAGAAAGGGGGGGTGTCAGCTTTGGATATCTGGATAATAAGACGAGGGAAACAAAAAACTTTATAAGGGAAAGAAAGTTAGTTTGACCTTAGACTTTGTGACAAAACATTTTATATTAAAAAAAAAAAATGTAAGCCCAAGTTTTTCAGCCCGAATCACCTTCAATAAAATTTAGAGTCATGAACACATAAGAATTCAGAGGCTGTTGTTCCCAGTAGCTTTTCTTGAAGACTATAGACAGAAATATTTTACATTTACTAAGAAATGATTTGAGATGCTTCTGCATAAGAACTGCTGGGAGTGTTTTAAAGCAGGAGAATATCAAAGGATCCTTCACTACTACATTCTCAGCATGGCTGATAGCTGGGGGAAGGTACTTGGTAACTTGGAGGAAGCAAAAGAGCAATTCAATTTAGAAAACTATTCCATCAGTCAGATAACACTGGAGCAAGTCTTCCTGACCTTTGCTAACCTAACAGAACATAAAAGATGTTTATAAAGAAAAGATGGTGTCCCCCACAAGCAGCCTGTCAAATCTAGTCACCTCTCCAGATTCATGGGCAGAAGAGCAGCCAAGTAGGATGATTCTTGTCAAATTGCAAGATGGAGAGAGTCCAGGAAGCTGCTTTATTTAGGGACGATTTGTTCAAGGTTTTTGTATCCTCAATTGGATATTGTGAGTAATTAAGTGTTTGTGTTTTTTCAAATAAATAAATACAAATATTTAGTATAACTCCCTTCGCCACTCCCCCCCAAAAAACTCTGTTTTCTTCCATTTAGTGTTACAGAGGAGCCTGAAATTCACCTTACTTTCTTTGCGTTGTAGATAAACGTCTTTTTTTTTTGTTTGTTTTGCTTTGCTTTGCTTTTGTTTTCTTCCTGTATCTTTTTAAATTCAGTTTTTTTAAAACAACGACAATAACAATAACACATCATCACGATCTATCTTGTAATCTAAGTGATCTGTCATGTGAGGAAGTCTTCTGAAAAGAATGGAGAGGGCAGGACACCTTTTATTTATTAAAACCTATATTCTTATTTCCATTTGTTCTTTACTCTGTAAATTGGCTTGTACCAGTCATCATTTCTTGCGTCCCATTTCCTCACTCAATCCTTGCCCTTGTCTTGCCCTGAGTCTACACCAGGGCTGCTGAGAGTGCTGGCTGGGAGAGAAAGGGAAGTCTTCCGCTGCCCTAGAGTCTGGAATGGTTATAAATTCCTGGGCTCCAAACACAAACGCCTAGCAGTTCTGTTTTCTGCTCACTTCTCTCCTGCGTTTCCCCCCCGATGTGCATTCCCATTGATGACCTGGCCTCACAAAACCCACAGACAACGCAAACCAGCCAATCAAATTTCTGACTTACGAAAGACCAACCGCCTTACATCTGCTCCCCCATCTTTGCTTCTTCCCACATTTGCAAACAAGGAGATCTCCTCCCCGGTGGGGCTGTTCCTTTCATCCGTTCTCTACACACTTTCAGTCTCATGCTCGACAGCACGGTATCTTCACTTACTGTCCATGTGTTGGCCATCATGGAATTTAGAGCTTCTGCCCAGGTATCTTTCCAGAGCTTCAGCATCCTGTCTCCAACTACCTGTTGGACACTTTCACTGGAATATTTCACAGGAAATTCAAATTCTAAAAACCATCGTAAATGTAACTCATCATCCCTCCCCACTCATCCAATCTATGTAGGTTTCCTCTCAGACTAGATGCATCACCACCATCAAGTTACCCAAGCCGGAAAAACCCAGGTTGTCCACGACCCATCCATCTTCCTTATCATGTTTGTTATATAATAACACCAAACATCCTTGCTTACACCTCCTAATTGTCGGTAAATTTCATCCACTTCTCTCCATTTTAGCATTTTCTTTAAGCGTCATTTCAGGCCATTATTTTTCCTAATTATGACAATTTCCTCTTAGTTCGTCTCTTTGTTTCCATCTTAGCTGCTTCTAAATAGTTCTCCACCCGGCAGCAGATGGTTTCGGAGCCACAAAATGATCATGCCACACTCCCAAGCAAGGATTCATGGCTTTATATGGACCTCAAGGTAAAGTCTTCACTACTTAATGTTCCTCACGAGGCTCCTCATGTTCTGGCCCCTGTTTCCCTCTACCATGCCACCCTCGCCATGCCCAGTCACTGCCACCAGCTCCTGTCCCTGTCCGCTCACACTCCACATAGCCTATGGTCCAGAAAGACTGAACTATTGGAGCTCCTTGCTTTCCTTCATCCAGTCATTATCTTCTTGGACATCTATCGTCTTTTGCCATTTACCAAATCAACCCCTACTAATATGTTTGGTTTCATTTTACATGCTGCGTTATCTAGGACCTCATCTCTGACCAAGTGTATTTATTGGGCCATATTTCTCCCTAGACTGAACCTTTTTGGAGGCAGGAATTATGTGTATCTTTTTTTTTTTACTGAATCCCCCAGAGACCACCAATGCCGGGAGGTACTAGGCACCTAATAACTATTTGTTGAATCAATGAACCTCACTATAAGCTATTTTCCAAACACCTACTCATCCTCTTAGTTTTTCAAATGATGTATTCTTTGCCCTATTCTCAGTACTTCTTCATATAACACATTGTTTGCTCTTTATGAATCTACAAATAGGATGTGTCCCTGCCAGATGTATCTTAATGCAGAACACATAGCTGTCCCTTGCGCTTGTCACTGTCCACTTAGATGACCAGCTCTATGTCTGGGGAGAAGGCTGCTGTACATTGACCCTAGCATATCTTCAGGTTTCTGTTGGGATGTCTTTCCTGATTCTGAATAACTGAGGTGGGATCCTCTCTTACCCTCCCAATCTGGTTCTCTTGAGTCCTTGAACCAGTAGGGTACATCAAAAATCACAGTTCCGAAAGTGTAACAGCCAAGACTCCTTCCCTTGATATCTAGAACCTTCCCTGTGACTGTGGCTCTCATCAGACAGCCTGCTACTCTTCTGTCCCAGGCTTCCCATTGCACTGTGGCCTAGGAGCTCTTGTCTCTTGAAGAATGTAGACAAAAATAGTGGAAAGTTATGAGAAGGATACATTAGACTGATAGCCTCAATTTTCACGTTTGATAGTAAAACATCTGTGGAATTAAAAAAAAAATTAGAGCGTAGTTCTCTGAATCAGGAGTCAAAGTATGCTGCTGATGGTATTTGTTGGGGGTGAGAAGTTCCCTGCCCTTTTCCCGGGTAAACTGTTAATGAAGCAACGCTGGATATGTTATAAAACGAAATATGGATCATTTTTCCTCCTCAGTCCAGCCGCTTTAATGTCATATTTGGTTGAAATCTGTGATGGATGCTGGCACTCAGTTGCTCACCAATCTTAATGTTGGTATTAAGGGAATTCCTTTTTTCAGTCCCTTCTTAATTATGTAACTTTGAAGTAGGTGGCTTTCAAATAGTAAACTCTTTAAAAGACTGCCCTTTTTTCTCTGCAATGTCAAAACAGTGTTTCTCCTTAGAACACTGAAAGGCAGTAGATGTATCTAATACCCTGAATTTGCTAATAAAGGAAGCATGATTAATTTTGCCATGCCTCATCTCTGGAAGTCCAGTAAATTATCCTGACAGTCCTGCTCTACTTTCACACTCCAGCCTCCAACATCTGATCTTTCCTGGGTTTCTTGTCTAAGTGCTCAGGGCTACTTTACACAGGTACAGTGCTCAGCAGCGCACTAACGTTACTGCTTTGCTGAGTTTCCAACTTACCAGCAGAAATAGTAATTAACTCTCAATCTCCTAAGGAGGAGACTGCTATCTGGAAAACTGAGATATTATTTTCTTATGGAATAGACACTAAATGGAGTCAGTTTTGCTTTTCTTGCCTGCCATGTTTGTCTCAACCCACCATGCATGGATTTACTGAATGTTTTAAACACTATTAAGATATTTTACGGGTAAATTCCTCCGGGATTAAAAAAAAGTAAAGCAATTTATCAATTTTTGTGAGATTTCACTGCATTTGTGTACCCCCCCCTTCTAAGAGAATTATCTTCATATGATAGTAAAATAGCCATTCAGGATTCTGTGTGAAAATGTCCGATGAACAATCACTCTGCCAAATTGGAATGCTGCCCTGTAAGATCTGTGTATCTTCTGAACTAATGTATAATCTCAACCAATATATGTTGCTGTTTCTTCCCAAACTCCAAAGGCGTGGCAGTGGGGTAGCACCTCTCATAATACTAACAAACTCCAGATTGGTAAAAATATTTGCTTCTCGGGATACCTAGGTAGCTCAGTCAGTTAAGCATCTGACTCTTGATTTCGGCTCAGGCCATGATCTCAGGGTCATGATCCAGCCTTGCATCCTGCTCCATGCTCAGTGGGGAGTCTGCTTGGGATTCTCTCTCTCTCTCTCCCACCCTCTACCCCTCCCCCCCACATACACACTCTCTCCCTCTCTCTTTCTAATAATATTTTTTAAAAAAATATTTTCTTCTCTACTCTGTAATTCTGGGCTCTGCTTTTTAGAGGTTTAATTGTCTAAGGGAGCGATGCTGAAATCAGGAGATATTTAAGTGTTTTTTTGTTTTTGTTTTTGTTTTTTAATTAGAAGTGGATACTCAGCCTTTTTGGGATCCTCATGTCAGGAACAATAGGAGACAAATGCTAACAACAAACAAACAACCATAACAAAATAGGTAATCTTGTATGAGATACTTCTTTGTACAACTAGATCCAGTGGTTAAATTTGATAGAACTCTGTGAATAAAACCATCAAGATACAGATTCCTCAAGAATAAAGGTTTAGGTTATGCCATTGAATAATGAACATCAACTGGCTGAGGTACAGTTGAAGGTAAAAGGAATATGGAATGGTTAATACAGGAAGAAAGTAATAAATACTGTAGATATTGCCATGAGAAGCTGTTGAAATAAATATTATAATTTTCACCTGCCTGTCCATCCTTGCTGGGTCATATGTATGTTTTAACTATTTTTTCTTCTCATTCCTCTTCCGATCTCTCACTATTGAGTTTCAAGAGTGTTAGTGATAGATAACTCTACAATTTACCCTACAGGTACCAGAACATCCACTCAGAATTGTGACCAAAGTAGAGGAAAAATGGACACCATTCCAAAGTCTTGTGCTTGAGCTTGAGGCACCATCTGATGGGATTTTGGTTTGTCCTCCCTCAGAGAGGAGGTATGTGCGTTTTTCAATTGTATGAAGGAGTAAGTTGCATGATATTTTTTGGAACTCTGATTTTAAGAAGGGTGTATATAAATACTGGAGAACCAAAGGGGCGGAGCTTAGTGGAATTTAAACAACTTTGGCAACCCGAGAATTAAATACATTTCCTTTTTGAGGAAATTCCAGAATCAGAGGAGGAAGAGCTCCACATTCCATTTTGGAAACCAAAGTAAAGCAGTTGTTTTTCTTGCTTTTTGCAAGCTAGGACATGGATTTGACCTAAACTTGTCTAATCTGCTGGCTATTGTGGGAGGGAGGTTGAGGGACCTGTGGTGTGACAGAGGGGCCTACTTCTAATGTCCATGACTAGTGAGTGGTTCTGTGGCTGCACTTCTGTTGTGTTATCTGAACACGATAGTGCCTATGGGGTGCACTGTGAATGGTCTCTGGTGTGAATTCTTGCTGCCCAGTCTCCCTTGGGTCTCCAGTTTTCTTAGCCTGGTTCTCCACCTCTCTTATTCATTCAGAAAGCTCCCTGACATTCCTCTAGTGATTTTTTTCTTCTTCATAAGTAAGTCAGAGTTGATGTCTACTGTTTGCAGATGAGCATCCAGATTAGCACAAATACAAAGCACCGGGCCTAGAAAGGAATAGAAAAGGCTCAGTTTCCAGCAGGCTAGCTGATAGGAGCCAACTATGGACATCAGCTCTGTGATCATAGTCAGAACACCTGACAAGAAGGTACGTTATGTCAGGAGCTCCCTGTCCATATATGTTACTGGAAAAGTTCTCTCATCATGATCTCTTTCCAAAGACTTCCCTTTCCTTAACTCTTCTTTGTGAAAATTAACACTAGTTTTACCTTTGTGAAGAAGTTGTGCATATAAACTTGAATTGCATGAGAAGACCCACTTTGGTAAAAGTACTTATGAGCTGGTTATAATCATGAACTTCAACAAGAGCAGGCTTGACTTATTGATTCTGTAAAAGCAAAAACTGGTAAAAAATTCTACACAACTAAGCAATTCATCTTCCATAAATATAAGACCTGAAACAATGCAGGGATGTAGTGTTGTGGAGATAATTTGAATTTTCATCAAAAACAAAGTATAATCTGTCCTGGAAGTATGCAACAAACTTCTGAAAGAAAGGAAGAGTGAGGGAAATTTCCTATTCATAGTTTTATTTGCTCTAGAGATAAAAATTTGTGAAAATCTACAAGCTGAATTTTTATGGATAATACAAAAAGCTCCTCATGCAATTTTAATAGTTATAATTAGCCACTTTGAAAACTTTCTTTCATCTCCCAATTCATTAAAGGGACAGATTTTCAAAATGGCATCTAAATATTTTTTAAATCTCTTGGCTTAGAGTGTTTGGTTCAACATTTTCCCTAATTTCTAGTGAAATTTTATTTGGTTACACTTTTTACAAACACACACTATCTAGTCATGTTTTTATATTCAGAGGGAGGTTAAAAAACTGATATTTTGTAAACAAAAAGTCATCCTGAATATTTTACAATTTTATCTTCATCTCAATTATTTATAATGCAATATGCAGAATAAGATGTATATGAATGAAGTTTGACTAAATATTCACAGTTTGGGAATATTTGGGTTCATTGGCTAACACTTTTCAAAAAAATTTAAGCACAAAAGAAACTGTTCATTACAATTCAATGACTGCTGTTCTCAGAAGCTCCCACCAAAGCCTGCACTGTGGTGAATAACCTTGAGGGCTTCTCCGTACATAATATAAATATATATTAAGTATCAGGACAGACCTGGTCAGGGAAACAGGTGATATAGAAGCTTGGTGGCAGATAAGCATGTTATCTATCATTTGTAAAAGTGAATAACCTTGGATCTGGTGAAATAAGTAGCCTAAGCTTCAGAAACCACCTAAGACAGAAGCAACTGAGATCCCAGAGGTAAAAACTGAAGCAGAATTTACAAACTTGTGACCCACAGACTGGGTTTGGCTTGTAGGTATGTTTTACATGGACTGCCTCAGGATTAAAAATAAGTTAGATGGTGAAAAGACTCTGTATTGTATGTATGATACCATAATGATGGATATGTGTCATTATACATTTGTCCCAACTCATAGAATGTATGACACCAAGAGTGAATCCTAACATAATCTACAGGCTTGGGTGGTTATGATTAAGTAGGTTCATCACCTGTAATGACCGTATCACTCTGGTGGGGATGTTGATAATAGGAAAGGTTGTGCATCTGTGGGGGCAGGAGGTATATGGAAAATCTCTGTACTTTACTCTTAATTTTGCAGTGAACCTAAAACTCCAAAAAAACCATAAGCTGCAAAAATTGCAAAAACATAAGAAATGATTGCTAATATTTTAAAATTAGTTACTCGTGTTATGAGTTGAACTGTGTTTCTCAAAAATGCAGGGATTGAGGCCTAACCTCTGGTACCTCAGAATGGTATCTTATTTGGAAATAGGTGCAGATGTCATTGCAAATGCAAGTAGTTAAGGAGACATCATACTGGAATAGAGTGGACCCCTAATCCAGTAGGACTGGTGCCATTAAAATAGGGAAATTTGGACACAGACATGCAGACAGGGAGAATACCACGTGAAGATGAAGGCAGAGAGTGGGGTGATACTTTCTACAAATCAAGGAATGTCACATTTGCCAGGAAACCACCAGAAGCTAAGAGAGAGGCATAGTACAAATTCTTCCTCGTGGTCCTAAGAAGGAACCGTTACTGATGACACCTTGATTTCGGACTTGCAGGATCCAGAACGGTGAGACAGTAAATAGCTCTTGCTTAAGTCGCTTAGCCACTTAGCCAGCAGCCCCAGGAAACTAACGCAGGTCGCATATAAAAACTCTGGGTTTTCAGCATCTCTGAAGAGTGGCCAGGTGTGACAACACTCAGCTGATCAGCTAGAACAGAGTAGTAACTTCCCCTTTCCATGAGAAGTTCTGCAGTTCACCAAAGCCCCAGCCTGTCCATTTTAATAATTTAAGTTGCCTGCTTGATGTCTGATACCACATCAAAGGAAAATGGGTCAGGACATTTGGAAGAACCTAAATAGACATATTGTGACAATACGATGTCTTGTGATCTTTGAAAGCAAACAAAGTGAGAAGTATCTGAGTGTAAAGAAAAAAAAAAAGAAAAAAGAAAGGAAGAAAGGCTACCCAGGAAGTTTTCTGATAACTTCAAAATTTAAATAATTCTTACAAGGATAAAAGGAAAAACAAAATCAGAAAGAAAGATGGAAAAGTTAAATGCAACTGTTCTAATGATGCCAGTAGGATCCTCAGACCCCCTAAACTGAGATTTTTTTTCAGAACAAGAGGAAGACAGAAAGGGTATCTTAACTGCCTGAGGGAGTTGTTAGCGCTGAGAGAAATCTCTGGAAAAAGCACTACAGACAAGATAGAAAGACAGTACACAAGAGAGATGTGCATCTGCTTAGACGGGATGTTTCTTCACTTAAGCTTCACTTTGAACAAGTTCAAGCCATGAAGTCAAGACAAATTACATCCCCAGATGCTTAGAAATGTTCATCACAGGAGCACTGCTGATAATCCTGGAGGAATTGAGGCAATGAGAAGAATCCAAAGGTTGGAGATGGACATAATGTTGCTGTGTTCAAAGAAAGAACCAAGGGAAATCTTTAGAAAATATAGACAATATGCCTGATAGCAATCCCTAAAAAAATTAAATAATTACGACTCAAATGTGTTTTGGAAATTAAGTCGGGTAACAACAGAAGGACAGGCCGGGGGGCGGGGTAGTGATCCTTCTACCACCACCCTGTGCTCCTCTCACTTTTGCAAACCACACTAGGCTCTTGCTTGTTGCTGAATACACCGAGCATGCTTCTGTTCAACAAGCCTCGGCACCACCCGCTTGTTCATTCTGGAACACTCCTCCTAAAGGTGTCAGCAAGCCCTGCACCCTGCTTCTTTCGAGGTCTTCCCTGGTGAACCTGTGTGATGTCGCCGCTCCCCACTCGCCCTCTCTATGTCCTACCCTGGCTTTAGTTTTCTTCACAGCACTTATTACTATCTTTTCCTTATTTCATAAATACGACATCATGCCAGTCACTGTTGTAGATGCTTTTCAAGTATTGACTCGTTTAATCCTCTACTAACACTAAGAAGGAAATACTAGCATTATCCCCATTTTACCCTTGCTCTTGGAATAAAGTGTGGCACATTGTAGATGCTCAATAAACCATTTTGTTAAATGAATACGATGTAAAGGTAAGAGGTTCGCAATGCAAGAGTCTTTCCCGTAGGATAGGATGCTCCTCTTGTTGAACATAGGGATTAAAGGCTATTAAGCTTTGAATCCCCAGCATCTGGCAGAATGCCTGGGGTGTGTAGTGAGAGAACAGAGGGAAGAGAAGAGCTGGAAAGGAAGCTGGAAATGTGAGGTACTTGGCGGACATGAGCTGGACTAGCTCGGCATTTCCAAAGCCTGAGGGAGAAGGTTCATCAGGAATAGCAGAGCTGTTCATTGTTAAAGGAAGACAGAGATACTGTCATTAAATTTTGCAGTCAACTCCTTCATTTCCGAGCCAGAAATAACATTGTCTCTTATCAAAATAGGAAAAAAAATTAATGGTATAATATCCAGCATTGCCCATATTGGAGCCACTTTGCTAAGTGCCTTAAGGCCTGCCAAAAAGCTTTAAAAACCTTCCAGCTCAGAACAGTCTTTCAAGGGAGAATCCTGATAGTCAAAGCGGAATCAAGGAGAAAAACCAATATCCACAGCAGAGGACAACAGTCGATGCAATGGCATCTAGTCCCACATGATCGGTGTCAAAAGGTAAACCGTGTTCAGAAGAGGGTGAGGTCCCAGTAGGCTGGCAAATACGTGTCTGAAGACCTCTGTTTTTCATTGGCATAAATGCATGTCTTCATGAGTAAATCAACTTCAGTCCATCAACAAAAGATGGGATTACTAAAATAAATGAGTGTAAGGAAAATATTAATAACCAAATAGCATTACATGCCACCATAATCCTACCTAATGCTGTTAGTGTTTGAAAGAAAAACATTCAGATTCCTAATCTATTGGGGAATATTAACATAATATGGCTTTGAAAATTTTAAAAAGACCTCATAATTAATTTAATCACCATTTTGCATAGCATTCCCACTTGTAATCTGCATTTTTGCTTTAAAACTCTTACTATATAGCTGTCATTGTGATCTAATGAAATGCCTCTTACTTAGGAAGAGAGGAGATTTTCAAATGTTGAGGCTCCACAGAAATGAAGAATGAAACATGTGTCTGTCACTGCAATTTCCCCACGCTAGACTAATTGCAGAGGCCTGTGGGTATGGAGTGATGCTGCTGAGTAGTCAGCCTTTACTGCCATTGCTTTCAGGGTAATTTGCATAGCATGGCTCATAGTGTTTTATGATTTTTCTTTTAAAAATAATCCTACTTGTTAGTCACTGAATCTGTTTAACTCCTCCGGTGCTGCCTAGCGTCTGGGGCACATCTGCAGAGTGAGAGAACATATCTCGTCCTTGGTGAGCGCCAAGGGAATTGGAGAAGGGCGTCCCAGCTGGTACAGTTCGGTCTCTCCAGCCTCTGGGAAGATGGTTGTTCTAGGTAGGTCTGCCAAGGAAGTAGACCCTGCAGCAGGGATGAGTGTTTGGGAGACTTCCCGGGGAGTGCTCATGGGATGAACACTTGTAGAAGAGGAGGAAAGGGGGGGGGGATTTGACAGAGGGAGGAGTTGGACTGCAGTACCGTCTTCATGGAAACCTAGACCGACTCTCAGGAGGATCCTGAAGATGACACGGTGTCTCAGAGTTGACCCAAGTAGTGGCAAGAGGGCTGGGCTTTTCTACCCCCCGGACTGATCAGTCACTGAGTGTGGGAAGCCCCAACAAGGGGCTGGGACGCAGTCAGCTGAGGCAATCCATGCACATGGCCGACAGCTGAGGACTGTCTCCTGAGGACTGTCTCCTGAGGACACTCCCAGCAGCTGGGGAAATGCGTCCTTCATTCCTGACGGGAAACTGACATGGGTGTCGAATCACAGTGTTCGCCATAATCATCATATTTCTCCTAATAACAAAGCCTCAATCGGACTGAGCACCTGAGCACCAGGGTATCTCCTGTTGACTTTTGTGAGGAAGTCTTTCTGTGGAATATTATTCAATATTATCCAAGAATCTGTTCCCCGTTGCCTAATAATTTAATATATCATGAATCACTGAAATAAGCCATATATATAATTGTATTATAACAAATTGTTTATATATAAACAAATAATATAAACGGTCTTTGGAAATTTTAGTCATTTGTCTTACCCATGAGAGAGATCAGATGATTATATTACTGCAAGTTTATGTAGAAATACATCGATTTTTCTGTTTCAACCAAACTTAGGCACTGAAGCTGAGCATTTCCACCGTGTTTTGGATTGGAGATGATGTTTTCCAAGGGACTTATTCATTCATGGTCAGATTTTCCTGGTTATAACGTTTTAACTTCCTTGGACTTCACTGAAAAGAAGTTTGTATAATGTGAGACCCATTTCACCCTATAATTTTAGAGTTCAAACTTTCTACATTAATAAAACTACTGCTTTAGGAAATTTCTGAAGAAAATATGGGAGAACAGTTTTGAAATGACCCCCGAGGCAGAGAGGCATTGAATCTCCACATGCTGTGGTGCACAAAGGGAATCTGCTCACCTCGTGGGATCTTCGCATTTGAGTCAAGGGGAAACACCTAAAGATACCACAGTCGAAGGCTTAGAACATGGCTCAGATTTAAACACAAACAAAGGGTAATCTGGCCTGGCACAGTCTGGCCACTGCAGCAATGTATCTGAAGGTTATGTTTTATGTTTATTAGCTCCATCCAGATGGCGTTTTATGTCCTTAATAACTTTGTCCCTGACTAAGCCATGAACCTACCATTTGACAAACACAGTAGGAAATGTCTATCAGCAGAAATGTCATTTTATAATCAGAAGCATCACTTGAACAATTTGGAATACATTTTGAAAGAGTTTGATTTCTTTTATATGTCATTGCCTACAGTTATTTGTTGACAAACACAGCTTTTCCAACCCGAACTGAGATTCAGTGAGCACCTGGAAGGCCTTTAAAAGAGCTACATATTTATGCTAATATTTTAGATGAGTAATGGCTTACATGGTAAGAGATCAGACTGCTTTGATGCACATTTATTCATCTTTATGTGCCCACGAAAAGTAGTGTATAGTACATATTAATATTCCAGTGTCACAACGGAGACTGAGAAACAGCAGGTCTGAGGTCATCCAGTGAATTTCCTGACCTCCTGGTTTCTCCTGGCACTCAGAACTCTCTGTCTAGATCAGCCTACACACTACATTTACACTCCTCGTTGGGAAAGATTCATTATCTTTTTTGTGACTGTCCTTTATGTCTCTGACTAAATCCTGCTTTCCAAATTTCAACCTTCTTGTGGATACTACTATGTACCCCTTATCTGTGCCTCTTTCAGAGCGCCGGTTTTAGACATTCCATACACATTTGTGGATTTTATTGAAAGTATTCACTGCTTTTCTCCTTAAACTCTGGTCTTTAACTGCTTCGCAAAAAGTGGAGGGATGATTTTTAATGTCAAAAAATTTTTCTGCATTTACTCTTTTGCAGATTTCTCAGGGGAAACAAAAACTCTTATCTGGAATTTCTTTAGAATGAATTTAGCTTGGAAAAGTAGGAAAAATTGTGGGTTTTTTAATTTGTTAATTTAAAAATGTGTAGTGTAATTGATGCCATTGAATTTTTAATTTTAAATTCCTTCCTTCCTTCCTTTCCTTTTTTTCTTGCTTCATTTTTTGATTCAATAAACATTTATTCAAATGTCTACTGTGGATCAAGAACCATACTAGATCCTATGCAGGCACATAGTCATTTAATAAAATTGTCAGTGTTAAAATTTTTCTTAAAGAGTTTTTTAAAAACCATTTATTACATATTATAAAAATCTGTGGTGTGCCAAGCACTATGGTACCCATTTCCTACACTTTGCGTGCCTCACCCCTTTTTCTTAACCTTGGGAAGTTTCTGTCCTCTATTCTCATAGTCCCTCACACACACACAAAAAATTAAAACCTAATGAAGTGCTCTCATCACAATTCATGGGAGCAAAACTTCCAATTATATTAACATTTTTAAAATTGTACTAAAATAATAAAACACTATCTTTACGATTACTCCATAGTTGTCTGTATTTTAGAAAACTTCGCCTGGATCCTAAGGCACACGCTCAAAAATTATTTTAAGGGGCAAATTATCCTCCTGAGAACAGAGTAAAGAACTTTTCATACATTTAATTAGTCTACACTAGCCAGGATGCTTATGAAAGGATTGAGGTTCAACTCTAGGGAATAATGGCTACAAAGAGAGGTTTGAAACATGGCCATGTAGTAGGGAGTACGTTTAAAATCTCCCACACTAGAGATGGCTGGGGAAGGACTAGGAATGTGACGTCCTCACAATGTGTACATCATCTTGACCGCAAGATGAGTTCCTTCCCATTATGCTCCTTTGTAGCTTCGTCTATGACTTACCATTGAATGATGTTTAAGAACTTCTGGATAGCTGCTGTTTAACAAAATTTAGAAGAGTAAACAACTTGAAAGTCTTTGGTGGAGAGTGACTACGCTCCTGTACCCATTTCCAAGGTGTAGGTTTTTTTCCCCCACACCACCAGTTCTGTGACATCAACTGGGTATCCTGCAGTCAACTCAATTCTGACGTTACCTATCTGGAGATAGCCTCAGATCCCAGAGCTTAGGGGCTCAGTCCCACAAGACTGCCGTCCACTTCAGGTGCCAATCAAGTCTAGGCTGCCACCTGTGCTTCTGACCGTATGGACCAGCCATAGAATGGAGGTTTTGACACCCATTCTTGGGTTCAATTAATTTGCTAGAGCGGCTCACAGGACTTAGAGTAACATTGTGCTTACTAGATTCCTGGTTTATTATGAAAAGATATCTCAGGAGCAGCCGGATGGAAGAGACGCCTAGGGCAAGGTATGGGGAAAGGGTGAGGAGCTTCTCTGTTCTCTCTGAGTGCACCACTCTGCACATGTTCACCAACCTGGAAACTCTCCCAATCTCATCCCTTGGGGTTTTTATGGAGACATCATTACACAGGCATGATTGGTTAAATTGGCCATTGGTGATTGATTCAGCCTCCATTCCTTCTCCCCTCCCAGAAGGTCAGAGGTGTGGGATTGAAAATGCCAATCATCTAATCACATGCTTACCCCCATCCCATAGGTACCTGGCAAAAGCCATCTCATTAACATAACAAAAGGCACCTTTCTTGCTTACTTCACTGAGGAAATTCCAAAGGTTTGGGGAACTCTATGCCTGATACATAGGGGGACAAATACCAAATATATATTTCTTCTTATAAATCACAATATCCTGGTGACACAAAATAAATACCAACTGTTTTTCTTTCAGTTTACAACATAGTTTTCTCACCAAGATGGTGGAACTGAAAGAACAGCTTGTCCATTTATTAAAAACCAGGAAGCTAACGTGGTAGAGGGCAACTTTGATTTCACATACAGCTCTAGCCTTGGACAAATTACTTAACCTTTCTGCACCTCAGCCTCTACCTGTATGACACAGAAAACATGGCTTACAGGGTGGAGTGCATTAAAAGATACAGTTATCTGTTAGTCACCTGCTCCGTGTTTAGCACAGAGTGAGAACACAACCAACCTTCCTGTTTGCCTCTTCCTTGGGAAGCAGTTTCTCCTCCACCGGATAAAACCTCTGTTCAGACTGTGGCAATGGCCAAGTTTGGATTTACCACATCATGCTAACTCAAGAATCCCATTTGGAGAACGATGCCCAGAAAACATGGACTAGAAGGGACCCGCAAAGGAATTGCCGAACCACACTTGTAAAGAAACAAGATAATCTCTAATAAGAAACTTCAAGAAGACTGTAATAGTCCCAAGCTTTCAAGAACCACAGAGGGCATGTGGGCCTATTAAAAATCATGCCCTTGTATCATTTGCCAGTTTTCAAGCAAACAATGTGGCAATTTTGTTTGTGCTTAGGTGGTATATTCAAAACAAACAAACAAAAATTGATGGAATGTGGACTGAGCCCAAACCAGCTTTGGGAAATGCTTGTTAGCATGGATGCTAGAAACCCCGAGGAGAAGAGAGAAAGAGTGGGAGGCAAAAGCCCTCCGCCTGATCTGGAGTTTCTCTTGCCTGAAGAAGCTGGAAAGATTTGACCTCTCAAAGCGGTCCCCTGCCCCCTGTCCAGGATCACACCAGGAACAATCATGAAATGGTAGCTTATCTACTGTTCGACTTCTTCCAAGGAAGGTGTTAAAACTGCAAACTGCATTGGACTCAGCTTAGACTCTTGCTTCTTTGTTTTCTGAATGACAGTTTGGGAGACAGATGCAGTTCTTACAAAGAGGGCTGTCTTTATAAACAGAAACAGAAATAGAAAGATACATTCTTTTGCCCCAAAGAAACTGCTCTGAGTCCTGACTCAAGAAAGAAAGAAATGGATGAAAGAATGTGTTAGCATAGTAACAGATTTGAACTCTAAATAGCTAATTTGGTCCAATACGCATTACATAGCATAATTATAAAGAAAGTGGTAGCAGAAAAAACAAATTGTTTTGAAGGCATTTGAGGCAGTGGGACAGAAAGATTTCTTGTTCCCATCCAAATGGATTAAAATAGGAAAGAGATGGTGATAAGTTGTCTGTGTTCTGCAGAGCACATGCCATATTCATGGTCCTTCAAGATACAGTTCTGGTGAACTTTGAAAATACTCTCGTATAGTAGGAGATGGAGAAGTAGCCCTTTGCTTCTTACCTCTAAGTGCCTCTGTTGAAGGAGCTAAGAAAGGAAGGCTTAAATTTCAATCTTTTTCTTTAAACTGATGTATAATTAACATATAACACTATGTTAGTTTCAGGTGTGCAACATAGTTTGCTATTTGAATATATTATGAAATGATGGCACATAAGTGTGGTGAACATCTGTCACCTTACATAGTTACAAAAATTTCCTTTTCTTGTAATGAGGACTTTTAAGATCTACTCTCTTAGCAACTTTCAAATATGCAATATGGTATTATTAACTATAGTCATCATGCTGGACGGTACATCCTCCATATTTTAACCTCTTAATGAAATAAAGTACATCCATTCTACATTTGTGGCTTTAAATATGGAATGACCTCAAGTGTCATTGCCTTGTTACTAAGAAATGCTGTGTTAGTCACTTTTTTTTCATTTTATTATAATATAGCTACTAGGGAAGCTATTTCTCCCCAGGAACCAATTCTTGTTGGGTTTCTTCCCCCAACTACCCCTGTTCCCAACATTTTTTGTTCTCAGATAAAATGAAAACCAATGTGGTTTTTTTCCTATACAATTTCAGTACACTACATATTTTTTAAAACAATTGATCATATCCTTGTAATTGTATACTTTTCTGTTAAGAGAGGATATGTGTAATTATTGCTCAGCGTGTCCACTGAATTAGAGCTTGTTTGGAATTTATTTTAGATACAAAGATCATAAAGAAAAAGAGCATTTCCAAGTGCACTAAAGTTAGTGTATATGGTATCTGGCTAAATATATGTGTGGTTTTTTTTTAATAATAAGAGGAAACAGATATTGAAACTGCAATCATCTTTCACAATACTGTTTTTCTTGACGACTTCTATACAATAAAGTCAAAACAGTACCTAAAGACTTTCTATTTGTAATTTACACAAATATACCAGAAAGCAATCTTATAGTTTCTTGAAAATATCACCTTGGTTTATACTAAAATAAAAAGTGTAGGGGCGCCTGGGTGGCTCAGTCATTAGGCCCGTCTGCCTTCTGCTCAAGTCATGGTCCCAGGGTCCTGGGATTGAGCCCCGCATCGGGCTCCCTGCTCCATGGGGAGCCTGCTTCTCCCTCTCCCACTTCCCCTGCTTGAGTTCCCTCTCTCACTGTGTCTCTCTCTGTCAAATAAATAAATAAAATCTTTAAAAAAATTAAATAAATACAAAGTGTAATTCTGCACAGGATATTCAGTAACTGATGAAAACAGCCCCTGCATAGGCGATGCATACACTTTGAGGCTTTCAAGTTAAATATTTAAATTGGAATGCCACTGTTATTAACTTATCAAGTTCTCTGACAGTGCTTAAGTGCCCTTGATTTTCAGGAAGAATCCGTGAACATGAAATCCATAGGTTTAAGAAGGAGATGTAGTGTTTTTATTTTATAATTATATAGATTCATTATCAACAGTTATAACAACATTATAAAATATATGTATATATGGCATAACATAAAATATAGTATGTTTAATGCATATGGCATGATATATAATATAGACTAAAATATATAACAGAATTAATTGAAAATATTTGGTAGCTCATATGATTAATTATGTTATTATCTAATTAATATTATATAATACATTACGTTTAGAATATTTACCAAGTGTATTGATAACACTAGCCCATGGTAACAGCACACCATAGTAGTAATTATATGTAAAGTTACCATGTGTTGTTTAATTCTCAAGTGGAAAATACAATTTAAAAGGGCATCTTTCATTAAGGGAGAAAGAAATATACACCAACTAATTTTAGCAGCCCTTAACATTTTGGAGGGTCAGGAGCTCTTGGCTTTGTGCTAAACATCAATGATGGCCAAAAGTCAAACAACTAAGTTAATAGTTACTCTTTTGTGTTTTATGAAAAGAATAAATGGCCTAAAATCATTAAACCTCTCAGGATCCTTTCTCAACTACCTTTTGCTATGATTAGGAATGTATGAGATCTAAAGCCAGGTTTTCTCTCTATTAATAATCCTCTTCACTTTCAGAAATGAAAGAGAGTAAAAGTGCCACAAGTATTGGTATTTGAAGTCTCTACCGTCTAGTGTTAAAGTGTTTTTACTCTATTTTGATGCTGCTATTTCTTGGGATTGCGAAGTACTTTTGTGTCTGACCCATCCCAGGATGTGCCACACCACCTGCTCAGAGGAAACCCAAAATGAATTAGCTAAACAGGTTCGCTTCACCCAGACCTGTTTGTTCTGAGTCATAGCAGCTGACAGGAGTCGAAACTGTAGACCTTCATTAGTTGCTCCAGCGTAGTATACCCAAAAGACGGTTTGTGAGATGAAGTAACCAAAAAGTTCATCTGCCTCTCAGCCCTGCAGAGCTTGCGATGTGGCTTGTCACAGAGTTTCTTTTAGCTTATGTGATTGCTCGCTCCACATGCTGCCATTTACAGTACACGGGATACAGTAAATCTATTTTTTGTCAAGATGGGCTGGGTTTTCACAGCTCTGCACATGACATCCAGTCACTCTTCTTGGCTCTTAATGCTTAACATGGTGTAGTCTTGATTTTTGGCTGATTGCCTCCAATATGTTCAATTTTGGATGATTTTTAGTGTAGGTTTATGAAATGATGCCCTAGAAATGTGAAAAATGTATAGGTTTCCTTAAAGGGCTTGCAGGAATCAGGCTGCTTCCGTAGGCATCATTTTGAAACTATAATATTTTCTCAAGCATCTGTGACATGCCCTCAGTGGGCATTGGAGAACATTCAGAAGGCAGATAAAAGAGGATTGGGTAAACACTAGTGGCTATTTCTGGGAAGTGGAATTAAGGATTGTGGTGGATAAACACTCTTCATTATGAAGTTCATCCGTTGGCATTTTTTTTTAACCCGGCACAGGTCTCATTTTTACAATGAAAAAGTTTAATTAAGAGAAAGTAATATTTCCAATGCTATTGTCATTGTTAAAATTACCTTCTTTCTGGCACTCACATTTTCATAGCACTGTTCTATAAACTTGACTTTCAGTGTATCACACTGTGTCTCCTTCTGAGCTTTCACTTGACAATTTTGTTTCTAAACCTTTTTGCTGTGTTCACGTGGATATTATGTTTTTAAATCCCATCTTCCATGCCTATGGCCTCCTTCAACTCAGGACTGTTTCTTTTTGATGTAAAAATTTGCTATCTGTGTATTATTCATGCAATTGTGGGTTATTTGAATTGCCCAGGATAATATTCCAGGAGACACTCCAACCTGAATGCCTTACAGAACTTACTGGACAGAAGCTTGGTTCAGTTGGTTATTTCTCCCCAGGAACCAATTCTTGTTAGGTTTCTTCTCTACAACTATTATCCATTGCAACCATGTCACTAAAATAAAGTAATAAAGTCACTAAAATAAACTAAAATAAAAATCAGTTGAAGATGAAATAGGAGCATGAACCTCAACTGATTTATAGCAAGTTTGGTGCTTTTATTCTATTTGTTTGTAATATTTGTAATCACATATAAAAATTGTCCAAAAGAAACCAGGGAATAGACACTGAGGAAGTTCAATATCTCATACTGTGAGGAAATTGTGCATAAAAATTTAGTTTCTCCTTTCTTCTGAAGCAGATGACCTTAACATGATAACGGTGTAGATCCAACTAATAAGAACAGCGTGCTGATACATTGCAGGAGTTACATAAATTATGTACTCCACATTGACTATTTTTAATGGAACTTATTAAAATAAATCCCCTAGTTAAAAAAATAAATGACAAATCATATTGCAATTTTAGGGGACTTTTATGCTTCTCCATTTGACGGGAGAAAGTGAAACAGAGGCAGAGTGGGGACAGAAATGGAAGGAAACTGGAGGCTCCAGCCCTACCATTAACTTCCCCAGGTCAATCTACTATCTCTCCTCTGAATGATTAAGGGGTTGAACTAGATAATCTCAGTGTTCTTTCTCATTGTCAAGTCCATAAGAAAATCATCCAGGGGCTCTTTGGCTTTCATGACACAGTACCTGACACTGTGCTTGTGGGACGTTATGTTTGCGGCCGTTCAATTAGCTGAGTTCTCTGAGTGCAAGAAAAATTTAGAACAAGACAAGTTACAGAAATCCTTCTTGGAGCTTCTGGATAATTAATCTAGACTTTTAATTTGTAGAACTATTCTAGTAATCATAGCAATAAACATTTTGTCTGTGTTTATCCAATAGGTGCCATGCATCAGGATAAGTATTCTACAGATATTTTTACCTGAGAAGTAGACTCTGTGTTTAGGTCTATTTTATAGATGAGTGAACAGAGGCTTCACATTTATTCATTCAGCACATCTGTTTGAATAACTATTCTGTTATAGGACCTGTGCTGGGCACTGAATTCATAGCGATGAATCAAAGAGGCTGAGATAGATCTTAGCCCTGCCCTGCTCAGTCCCTCCTGGGCCAAGTCATGATGCAGATAATTGGTGCACAGGCAGCCAGTCAGTCTTGGGTCATTTGTAGTGCACCTCTGCATGCATGAAGGCTAGTGGATGCTCATGGCCTTGTGAATACTGTAACATAGAAGGAAGTTATACCAGAAATATGAGAGCTAGATGCAAACGTATGGGGGTGATTTCAGGGTGATGTGGCAGGGAATACAGGAGGGCTGAGGAGTATCTTTGTATAATGGGGCAGCACCTTCATCTCATTTAGCCTAGTGATCACAGCCACCAGGATGTGTCTCATGATGGAACTAAGAGAGAGAGCTGAGGATCACGCTCATCCAACTTGATGTTATCTCCTGTCCTTGCTCCTTTTAAGCTTGCGGCAGTGAAGGGTAATCTACATGAAATCTACATGTCTGCATATACTTTCTTCTCAATTCTCAAATCTAGTCTCCTGCTGAACTAACCTAGTCCCTGATCTCAGAGAGTTTACAGCCTTTGAGGGGAGATAGATGGCTAGAAAAAAGAAAACAAAATTAAAATCCTAGATATAAGGTAAAACTACAGTGATGGAAAGCAGAGGGAGGGGGTTGACTCCAAATGAGCCCCCCCTCACACACAAAACCAAAAAACAAAAAGAAATGGGTGATGGAAATATTCTATATCCTGATTTTCATGGCGGTCATGAGAAACCAAATACATTATTTGTCAAAAGGTGTAAAAAGGTACACTTAATTTGTCAAATCACTGTGTTGTGTATCTGAAACTAATATAACTTTGTATGGCCACCATTCTTCAATAATAAAATATTTCTTAAAAAATAAATACAAATGTACAATTAAAATTGTTGAATTTTATTGTACATAAATTATATTGTAATGAAGCTGTAGAAAGTTGTCACAAACTTTGTGATTTCAAGACTATTTTAAATCAAAAAATATTTAAGATTTTTAATTTGTTAAAATTTATATATACATGTATGGCTATATATACATACAGACATACATATATATAATCTTAAACTACTATATATAACAGATGAAAATATGTGTATGTACATATAATGCATGTACATATTTTAAGACATTTCTAATTTCTTAAATTATATATAATTGTATGTATATATGTATGTATGTGTACATATGTATATCACATTTTGAAAAAGTGAAATGTAAAACTAGAATTTCAGAGGTCTTAAAAAAATCCTCCTTCATATTTAATGTGAGCAATAAATCTGAAATGGATTATTCTTGAGAATAATCAAAAGTTACTAACACTTTTCTGTGCAGAGTACTAAAATCATTTAAAACAGACTTACTAGATTGACTTCTAAAACTGACGAGGGTCAGCTGTCATAGCGTATGACTTATTAAAATATTCCCACATAGTTAAGAAAAAAGCACATAAAGAAATAAGGCCATAATTACGAATTGTGATAAATGCTTTGGAAGGGAAAGATCAGAGTGCTATGAAAGAGTCAGGCGAAGGTATTGGATAATTTATTTTTTAAAAAATAGAGAAATATTTTCAGTATTAATGTCTATTTACTTAGTAAAAGTAAGTTCTGAAAAGGAAAAAAAAAAACCCAAAGTTAAAAAGCAAGGATTTAGAAATAATCAAATTAGTCCTCCTGTGGAAACTTCAGAAGGCTTGGATGTTCTTAAGTTGCTTATAATTAATTTCCCATAAAGACACTGCTCAGATTTTTTTTTCTCGATAAGCTTCCTTTTAACTTCATCTTTTTAAACTGTGTATCTCCAGACCATCAACAAATGGGCCACTAATGCTAATACTGATCAGCATGAGTGGTTTTCACTGGTGTCTCTCTTTTTATAAAAGCAATCACAGAAGATATTAAATTTATTTTAAAAGAGCTTCCATATTTAACATAATGTGCTAATAACTCTCACACTCTTGCCTGAAAAGATGGTAATGATATGAAGACTCTGGCTTCATTAGACAGTGACTCTTACTAAGGAGGAGACAAGTGCCAAGGTCTCATAAAAGGGTTATGTATTGTGAAACAGAACAAGGTAATACTGTGTGATTTTTATAGAAAAACGTTATAGGGTAAAAACATTGACATGTTCAGTTAAAAATAATCCTTCAAAAGGCCAAAGTTAACAGTTAAAACCATTTTTTATCTAGAAATTGGCAAAAGATTTATCTAAAATGTTTATATTTTTGCCACTCCATAAATCAAAATTAGTTTTCCATTAAAAAAATTGGATCAGAGATGATAATCTTCTTGCCAATTTTTAGCTAAATGCAAATGGAAACATCTGAGATTTTCAACTGAAAACTGAAGTTTATAGATATATAGTAAAACTACTGCCTATGAGCCTTACATTGTAAAATCCGAATAGCATATGAGGTTATGAATTAACAATTATCTCAGATATGCAACACCTAACACTAGCTTGGTTATTAATGTGTCCACTTTATTATTTTATTTCAACCCTTTTAATGTTGATGGAATAATAATGTAACTTCTACCTATACTTGGAGTGTCAGTTCAAGGCCAGGTGCTCATAATCTGCCCTCACAGCAACACATATCTCTGCTTTATAGTAGCTGAATTTTAACCTGTGGTTCTATCTGTATTTGATTCATACCTGTCTTATTCACAAGTCTGTAAGCTGCATAAGAGATCACGTGCAGCTTTTATTCACCATTTCATCCCTCGGATGTAATACCCAGTTCCCCACTAATACCCAGTACCTTGTTGACGCTTACACTTTTATTAAATGAATGAAATGTGACTGCCACAGGGTAATTGCTATGATTTTTCAAAATATATAGCTGTTAATTTATTAAGGAATATCAACATTAGATTTTCCTTTCTGTATTTTCCAACTTTTATCCGCCTTCAGTGTCTCAAACCAGAAATTGCATCTTGTGTCTCAGGCTGGTGGTGGTGTTTCTCCCTTCTCTGATTTCCATCCTCTTGCCCCTCCCTGCGAATGCTAGCCTGGGCAAGGACAGCCTGAGAGTATTGGCTCTTCCTCCCCTGTCACATAGCACGACGCTATTTCCACCCCGACTCCATGATCTGAACCCTCTCTCTTACCTCTAGTGAAAGTGTCAAAATCTCTGGGGGAGAAAACACAGCTTGTCTTCTCCAGAACAATTTTGAGATTTTGGAATCCTAATGAAATGCTGAGAAAACATTATATAAAAATGGTTTTGTTTCTTGAGAAACTCTGTACTTTTAAAATGAAATCACCTCAGATCACTCTGGGCAAGATTTACTATGTCCATGCAAGTTACACATTACTTTCAGAATATGATGGTCTCTGGACTTTTAAAGAACTGGTCTCAGAACTCTCCTGACCTCCTTTCAGTTGAAACTATTAGGTCACGGGAGCCTGGGTGGCTCAGTCGGTTGAGCATCTGCCTTTGGCTCAGGTCATGATCCCAGGGTCCTGGGATCAAGTCCTGCATGGGGCTCCCTGCTCAGCAGGGAGCCTGTTTCTCCCTCTGCTTGCCCCCACCCCCAACCCCGCTCATGCTTGCGTGCGCTTTCTTTCTCTCTCCCTCTAACAAAAACAAATAAATAAAATCTTAAAAAAAAAAAAACTATTAGGTCAGTGGATGTGGCATGTATTTACATGACAGAATGTAGCCAGACTGAGGATATATAGATCACCAGGTACTAGTGTCTTAATGGTCAAACTGTATTTTATAAGGTGGAAAGTCAATGAACACAGAGGAGATTATTGGCAACAGTGTGACAACACTGAGATTGTGCTCTCCTTAGCCTGGGGACAGAAGCAGACTACTAACGTGGAAACCAAAATACACCTTTACATTGGGCCATAAAGACCAAGCCAGCAATAAAAAACATTCATTCTTGATGATCAATTTCATTTACCCCATGTAGGCCCATTGTGGTAAAAGGGATGATTTTTACCAAAAGTCGAACTTTGAACAAATGAGCTCATTTCCATCAGGTTGACAAGTCTTAAGGCATGAGATATGCTAAAGTATGTACCCCAAAGAGCCATTATAGAATCATTAAGCTGATTTCCTCCATCAAAATATATACTTTTTTCTATTTAAATTTTAAGGGAGAAGACAGGTGGTTAAAGACTAATACATTTTAAAAGAACTGATGGTATCTGGCCAGCTCCCCCTTGTCACACAACTCTTTGAATGATTAGGGGTACTGACTGCCAAATGTGTTTAAAAACTCATTTGAAATGAAGAAAAGACTCAGAAATAAACAAAAAGGGGAGGGAGAAAGAGGATATTTTAATTTCACATTTTTTCTTGCTTTATTTTTAAGATGAGAAGTAAAAATGTTCTTTTAATAAAAATGGCAAAAGTTGTACTGAGGTAGGCTGAAAACTCACATTTCAACTCTAAAGTCTGAAGGAATCTTTTTTAAAAAGATTTTATTTATTTGTCAGAGAGAGAAAGACTACAGGCTGGGGGAGCGTCAGGCAGAGGGAGAAGCAGGCTCCCCGCTGAGCGAGGAGCCTGATGCGGGGCTGGATCCCAGGACCTCAGGATCATGACCTGAGCCAAAGGCAGATGTTTACTGACTGAGCCACCCAGGCATCCCTAAAGTCTTAGGAATCTGTAACTGTAACTAAACTGTAGTTATTGATCCACAGATTTTAAGTCAGGAGAATAAATGATATGATTTTAACATTTCTAGTATTCTAAAACTGCTTTCTTACAGATTAAGATTTCTACCTATATATCTGCGAAAGCAATAGTTGTGTAATTAAAGTGTGCAAATAAAGTGCAATAGCACTGAAGTATCAAGAAAGCAATGCTTTTATATGTTTAAATGTATAAGTTGTATGCATCAAATAGGCATCTGTATTGGAATACGGAATATAAACAGGCCAGTGTAAAGATGCATTCATACACACACACACACACACACACACACACACACACACACACACGTAGACCACTCTAGGTATGTGCTAAAACACATAGCTAAAAAGTCACCTGTGCCTTTTCCAGGATTTTCACTGTCAATTCCATAGCTGTTCCTCCAGCCCAGAAGAAAAGGGAATGTTTTTCAAGAAAAGTTATAAAATACCTAAAAATGGACAGAATCCTGAGTTTTCAGCAAGGTAGAAGAAATGCTGTTAGTATGTAAAGGGTATTTTAGAATGTACTTTGAGTATTTACTATTGCTGTGAGTGTAGGGAGGCACATGCCCATGGACTGGGGTCAAGGATGTTATTAGTGCCCCTGTGCATAGGACCCAAATCTGTCATGGTGCATTCGAACCGTGGCACTCCTTACAAAATAAAGGACATACTCTGCAATTACCAATCTGCCTGGGCATGTACATAAAGAGAGCTGACAAATGATAAAGGAAATTGGAAAGGTTGAGAGGATGAAGTCAATAATAGATTTATCTCCAGACATTTAGCACTTGAAGTGCATCTGTTATACAATATGTAGACATATTTTACAGCAAATTTGGAGATACTGTGAGCCCACTGGGAAGGGACAATATCTAATTTTATATTCTATATAATTCTGAGCATAACTTTGGTGCTTAATCACTAGGAGGAGGAGGTACCCCCGTGCTTACAAAAGGAGAAATGCACGAAAAAGAGCACAACCTGGGGTTGTACGCAGGGGCTGCGAGGGGTAACTGCAAGGAGAGCAAAGCCATGTACAAAATCGTGTCTTACGAGCAACATGACAAGATTGCATTCTGAAAGTTCTTTTGATGATTAAAAGTCACAATTTCTATCTTGTCTCAAACTCAAGGAAAGTTATTGCAAGGTGTTAGTCTAAAGGTACAAAAGTTCAGTAAGAAATTGAAAACAAATTTTAACTAGATCTCATTGGAAAGCATTTAGGAAACAATTTCATGCCAGCTTGAGCATTATTTCCCCCCAAAGAATTCATCTTGTTCTTTCGAAGAATTTATTTTACTTCATGAATGCTGTAAATACAATTAACCATAGATGTTGTAAAGTATTAGCTTTTATAGTGCTAGTATTTACAGTAATATGGCCCCATTTATCATATGCATACAAAAGAAAAATTATGCCTCTTTAATTATATAAATGGGATCTGTATGTGTACTTGAAAATTTCCTATTTTACTATCCATGCTTTTCTCTCCACCTATCTGTTTTCTTTCCTCTACCACACTGTACAGAAAAACACACATGTCTTAAGGCTTAATTTTGCGTAAATTTGTTTATAGTTAAAATGTGGGAAGACTGAAAGGGAAACAATACTTTAAAATATTTTTGCATCACAGCTTATTGCCCTGGGCAAAGGAAAATATATGCTTGAGCCCTATTGTTACTTGCTCCATTGTACATGATTCTACTACACCAATCAGTCAATTCAGCTAAAAAAAATGTGTATCCCACGGCGTTACTTCTAGCCCTATAACTGAAGCAGGCAGGCTGACTTGTGCCCTACCATCTCTACACTCTTAATTTTGTGGCCAGTGTGTGAATTTCTTCCTAAAGTCTCTGTTTCAGTTGCCAGTTAAAATGACTTATTTCACTTAGTTGTTGGAGAAGATTATTTGACCAGCGCGGAGAGGACCTGATACACAGTCCCTTGCTGTAGGAGGGGTTTATGCTATTACTGAGAAGCCGATTGCTTAGCATTTAGTGATGTGATATCATTCTTGCCCCAAGCCACAGTGCTCTATCTTGGAGAGTGCACAGCTCTACTTTTTTTTTTTTTTTTTTTTAAGGCGTTTCACATCAGAATGCTCTGTCTTTGATGGTGAGTGGAAAGCCCAAGTTGGAGTGTGGAAAGACCTAGCTTGCTGTTTGTCACTTACCATACTGCCCGGAGCTCCCATGTATTAAAACTTCCTGGTAAGAAAAATGCCAAACCTATCACAATCTGGCACATATATTCAAAAAGATTTTCCAATCTTCTGATTATTTATTTTTAGTAATATAATATATAATATATATATATAAGAATATAATATATATTCTTACAGTTATATCGATTGATTTTCTTCCCCACACCTCCTTGTTTTGAAAAATCAAATACGTGAACATTCTCCATGGCATAAACAACAAAGAGAAAACTTAAAAATACCTTTAATATGTAAGATTTATACTCAGAAAAAAACTTTTTCTGATTTTAATATTTAAAGTAGTTATCATGATCTATATCTTGATTAAAATAATTTCTTAAAAAAAAAAAAGAATGAATGAATGAAAACCAGATCCTGGCATTATCTCAGCAGAGCTTAAGTTAACATTGAGGAAAGAATACAGAAAACAGCAAGAGTTGATGACTCTTTTTTTTTTTTTGAAGACACACAGTGTAGCATCTTCTTTGGAACTTTATGCTGATAGTATCTAGCTACTTAACTGGACAGTTGTCTGAAAAAGAAGATGTACAACATTGTCTTAACAGAAGAGTTTTCTAATGGACTCAAGGGCATTCTCCCTTGCTTTGGGAAGAGACTCAAGACAGCAGTTCCACCAGTTTAACTGCATTTTATTTTAACTTTCAGTAGTCATGTGGGTCAAAGTAACCTTAGGATTCACAATGCAAACTCAGACTACACTCTGATTACTTCCTTCCAACCGGGAAAATCATAGTTTGTAAAAATCCCCAGTAACTCACTCTTTGAAAATAGTGTGGAAAAGCATAATATACAGTCAAATGTACTATTCAGAAATTGCAGTAACCAAAGGAGTCTTCTTTTATGTCTTTTAAAACATATAGGTAGATCTCTAATCTTGCTTTTAAAGAGATGTACATGATTTAAGAGACTAAATATCAAGAACAGAGCAGTGAACTAAGGAAGTAAAACATTCAATTGTATACTGGATACTACCTATATTTTGCAGCTGTATACTATTATTTTTAAATAAAACATGAGAGAAAAGAGCCAAATATTCCTTTCTGAAAGAAAAAGAGGAACAGAATGCAAGTTCAATAAGCTGAGATTTTAGTGTGTTTGACATAAAATAAAAATGCACAACTGTGATTTGGAGAATGGTTAGGCAAAAGATTATTATGTGCTCCTGTATACTCAGAAAACTGTGTCCAGATTCGTTTTATGTTATGGGTCCCTGAAGTCCTGTGTGTGTCTTCTCATGTGAATATGAAGAATTCTGAACTAGACACTGTGGATGCACCCAGATAGAATGCATTTGGAATTATTTTATAAACAAAATTTAAGTCAGAAAAAGAAATGTGAATTTTGGTTTTAGAATTTTGCAAATAGAAATGAGAGACTGAGTCAAAATAGTCAGTTCCAGCCTTTTTCATTGATCAATTTATGGTTTCAAATAAAAATATTCTTCTAGATTTTCAAAATGGGAAAAATATGTATATATGAGTCTATATATTTTCTGCATGTTTCCAATATTAGCAATTACAAAATTGTTTTAAACATTGCTTCTTCTAAGAATGGATTCTCCTTTTTTCATGAATAAATATGGACTTATAGGAATTTTCTCAGATGTTTATAAAATGCTATGGCAGATTATACTACAGCATTTTATTCTTCTGTATACAATATGAAGGTCACTTACGTTCTGTAAGGAGCGAAGACTCTATTTTACTAATGTTTTCCATATCACATTTCCAACCTGATCTCCAGCTTTATGCTTGTAGTCTGGAAGTCCTCGGGCGGACTGATTTATTGTCTAGGGTTAAATGAGAACAATTCTAAGGAAAAGCTGCAGTTGAAGAAAATGAAAATTAAGAAAATCATTTAATTTTAACATTTAAAGAAATCAGGTGTTTTGTTTCTTTCTTCTTTAATGTATATTTGACTCTGTGAACCTCTCATAAATTATTTTCCAAGTTAATTACCAAGAAAGCTTATGCTTTTGCTGTTTTAGGTATTTTAAAGTCTTCTGCTGTGCCTTTTTCTATGTTCATGCTCTTTTCTCTTCTTCCATTCCGTGGATTTTCTTGACTCTTTTTAGTTGTTGCCTTTGATCCCTCTTCCCTCACTTAGGAGCTTTCTTTGATTCTTCAGACTCTGGATGAATCAAAGAGGCCCTCCATGGTCCTCCCAAGCCCAGCCATGCTAAGTGATATGACTAGTTTCTCAGCAGATAATATTCTGCTTTTTTTTTTTCTAGAGTCCATTGTTTCATTTACAAAACAAACAAAAAACCACAAAAGTGATTTTTTTGAAAAGGGTAATAAAATGACACATGCTAAAAATTAAATTTCATAAGCAAGGTTTATTATTGATGGTGTGATAAGTTATTGCAATTTGGATCTTTCACAGGTTCATTGAGACAAGAATAAACTAAGAACCTGTATGATTTCCATCATATATCTTTTTTCAACTCTAGCAACCTCCTTTTGGTTGGGGGTTATAGGAAATCAGGTAGTATCCTTTGGAATACAAGAGAAAAGTACATGTTGCAAAATTGTTTGAGGTTTTTTATTTTATTCCTTCAAAATTGGCCAGAAATAAGGAAATTTTTTTCCGTTCTTTTTCTAATCAGAAACCAAGGATGACAAAAGCATAAAGTTAGATTCTGAGGGGGCATCGACCTTAATAAATCCTTTACATTCATACGCACAAATATATTGTTTGTGCACAAAATGGTTACTGAACCATGTACATCACACAGTGTAGAATTTTCACAGCAAAAAAGGAGGCTTGTGTGATTTGGAAAGCTACTGTAGAAAAAAATTTGGCCTCCGGTGTCTAAGGCAGTTGCCACCAGAGGGCGATTACTATAGCAAACTTCATTCCACACAATTGCTTTTTTTTTTTTTTTTTTTTTGGCCCTGGTTGTCCAGTTAACAAAAAATGTAACATTCTCACAATGGAACTTTAAAGTTTTTACAGGATAACTCTGCAAGTTCATTTTCAACTTCAGAAAAGAAGTAAATATTGTTGGTGTTAGTAAGTAGGGAAGGGCAAAGGGAAATGAAATTTCTTGTTAGATTTGCTAGGAGATTTTTAGATGACAAGTTGAAAGAAGAAAACAGTGCCTGAGTGGAAGATTGGAACTCCAATGTACTTCCTCTAAAGAGATATTTATTTACTCTGTTTTACTCCTTTGTTTTCATTAGGAGTGACAGAATAAGTTGATGCCTATTGCCAGTGGTTTTAAAAGTCATTAATTTTTAAAGGTTTCTTTTTTTTTTCTTCTCCTTGCCAAGAGGCATCTTAGTGAGATATTTTGGATTTCGTCCTAAATATCCTTTATAATTTTGTATACATTTTATCTTGGTCTGAACATCAGACTACATAAGTGATAGAGTGATCCATTTAATAGCATGGAATGTAACATAAAGCAAGCTTTAATACCTGGAATACAGCAAACCAGTAGCTTTGAGTTATATTACCCATCATAAACTTCTTTAACCTGTGGCTCATTTTCAAAATAATAAACGTAACTATTCCATAAAAATATCTCAACACAGAAGAGCCAGAAAAGTGAAGGACATGAACAGATGGTACATCAATCTTCTGCATTTATACAATTTGTTTTTTAATGCAAATAGTGTGGGTTGCCTGCTCATGCCTTGGATATTTGTTCCAAAGATGAGCACATTTTCTTATCTTTCTGGATCAATGTGACATTTGCAGTTATCATAAAGTGGGAGCCCATTTAATGATGTTAATGCTTCCTTAATGTAAAAATAAAATCACCTTCTTTATAAAAGCAAACAGATTAAAAGTCCCAAAGAGACCATTTAAATCTGTGACATTTGCAGTTACTGGTAACTAGATGGCTTGATTATACACAGGTAAAAAGAAAAAGAAATCTTAAAAACATTGTTTATGATCATTAATCAGAACATTAAGTATGAGTTCTAGATTCCCCTACGAGTAAGAAGGTAAATAAGCATCTATTTGTATAAAGAATCCAGCAAGTTAAAGACTTTTTAAAAAAGAGTTACCACAATTAAATGTTAAGTTAATAAGCATCTCTAAATTTTAAGAGAGCTTGCAGGATCTTTGTGGATCCTTAAAAAAAAAATGATAGTATTTCTCAGATATAATATTTTTCTGAAACAGAAAACAGACTTAAAAATAGTACAGTAGTTTAGGTAGTAATAGTAAAACAGTTGAGGTGTGGCACTGATTTTTTTTAAACTTAATTCATAGAATGATTCCAGTGTGTACCCACCCACCCCCATATATTTCCACTTTCACAGAGAAAAGTCATTTATAGAAGGAAAGAGTGATGTTTCTAAGGCTTATTTCATTCCATCAGTAGAACCTAGTTGGCTACTTCCTGGGGAGCCTGCTTTGGGAATTCATTTCTTTTTCGTGTGTCTTGTGTCTGTTTTTGATGTTTCATACACATGCCCAGAGGCCGTCTGGCAACATATACACTTTTTAAAGCCAATTTGAAAAAGCAAATCATTTCCCTTCCTGATAAGACAGCTGGCTGTTGCATACAGCTTTTTCCACTAGAAAGGAGCTATGGTCACTAACTAATTCCAGAAGGTCCAAAGAGTTGGCATTTGATGACAGCGAATTTTGATCACTATCAAATTGGCATCAACTCCAATAATGGGCCGACGTATGCAATGCAGGGCACAACAGTGTCATGTAAGTAACCTCAGAGGCTCTGTACAGCTCCCCAAAGAGCCTGTGGAGATAGAACAAGGGCAACACCACCTCAGGAATGTTCTCTGAAACAAGTGGAGATACGTCTTAGGTGTTTTTTATAGATCTTTTTACAGATCTCATTTCATGTGGAACCACAAGTGACTCCCTTTGCTGGTAGGCAGGGCCATGTCCGCAAAGGTTATCTAGATAATTGCCATAGATCTCACACCCAGTTTAATAAATAGAGCTGATGGAGTGAGGGAATTTAAATCTGGGTAACAGGGCCTTTATTGCAGCAATTAAATATTTTTTAGCCTCAGGCCTATGGGCCCAGGGTGAAAATAAAATCATATTGACTTGAAATAATCGAATCATATTTTGAAAAAAAAATAAACATGCAGGCTGGGGCTTCAATCTCTGAGGAAGGTTGCTCATCTAGTCACTCGTTCGATCATCCATTGAGCAACAATTATTTACTGAACTCTTGTTTTGCAAAGCCACGGACACATAAGAACAGGGTGTTAGGGGTACAGTAATAAGATGGGCACGCTCTCTGTCTTCACAGAGCCTGTAGTCCACTGGGGAAAATATATTAGACCAGCAATTATAATAAATAATAACAAAGATAATCATAGAGGATACATAGGGTGTTTATGGGAGCACAGAGGATGGAGATCTAATCTAGCCCAGAAGTCAGGAATGAGAGAAAAGAAAAGATTGTTCCTAGAAGAGGGACTGATAAGTGTGCAGGCTCAGTGATGAGATAGATAGATTGGAGGAAACAAAAGTTCTGGAAGGCTCAAATGGGTATAATGGAAGAGAGAGAATGATAAGCAGTGAAGATGGAAATTAAAAAGTAGGGTCCAAGCAGTAGTGGGTCTTGAGAAGAGAGGCCACTGAAGGATTCTACAGCATGACAATCAGAGAAGAAGGGATGGAGAACTAATCACCAGGACTGGCTGAAAGGATCAGGAAAGACCATGTAATGCTTGGCATGTTGGCAGCCGAAATTTAGATGGTAAATGTTTACTTTCAGTAGCTAAAGAGTGTTCATGAGCCTCACACATTCCTGCAGAACTGGTTAAAGCCATATTCACCTTCGCATACCCATTAACACTTTCTCCGTTCCAGCACAGAGACTGGCAGATAGTAGCTGCTCAATAAAATGTTAGGAAACACAATCCAGAGGATGTATTAGTACTTGTGACTGCTCTACCAAATTACCACAGACTTGGTAGGCTTAAAACAACAGAAATTTATTCTGTCACAGTTCTGGAGGCCAGACCTCCAAGATTAGCCCGAAATGAGGGTATTGGCAGGGCTGGCCTGCCTCCTGAGGCTCTCGTTGAGAATTTACTCCTGGCTTCTTTGAGCTTCTGGAGTCTACTAGCATTCCTTGGTTTGCGACTGTATCACTCCTCTCTCCATCTCTGTCTTCACTTTGCCATCTCCTCTGTGTGTCTGTCTTTCTCTTATATGGACACTCATAAGAGCCTTTAGGGCCCACCCTCATTATCCAGGATAACCTTCCCATCTCAGGACTCTTAATTTAATCACACCAGCAAAGACTTTAACATATATCGTAACGTTTAACCATTCCAGGGATTAGGATCTGGTATCTTTGGAGGGTCAGTTTGCAGCCTACTACAGTACTTACTCACAGTCCTTAACATCTTCAGTGTTGAAGGAAAGGGTAAAATAGCCTTCCATGGAACTATTTGAAGATTTAAGTCTTAAACTCTAATGTGGAAGCAACCATTCAAACTTCCTCTAAATATGACTCTAACACCCTGGCGGGTCTGTGCTGTAACACACCATGTAGGGGTTGGGAGGGTCCTTGGGAATAAGTTATCACAAAGATGCTTGGAGTAATTTAGTGCTTACTTGTAGTAAAGTGGGTCGTAAGAAATGTGAGAGCAGAGCCAACGCCATTTTGTGCCTCCCACAGAGATTAAATCCAAAGGAGTTTTCTCTGTGGTCTCTGGAGGGCCCTGTCTTAAAGCATCTCCTCACAGTTTGACTAGGACGGGTTAAAACATCCAAAGTAGGGTCTTTGTTTGAACCACACTCTCAATGCTGGGAATGGTTCTTTTACTCAGAACAAACAAAAACCAACCAAGATAAATACCTTCTGTATGCCAGGCACTGTCCTAGGTTCTAGCTCAAAATTACTAGATCTCATGGAGGAAGTTCTACAATAGGAATAAATACGTTCTAGGTGTTCTCTGGTCCTGCAACATATCAGTCCTAGCTCAGAACACGGTGGCAGGGAAACTCAGAAGTGTTGTGGGCACTTGACTCGGTGAGATAATATTATCATCACCTTTGAACAAATAATCATGGCTCGAAATTTCAATAAATTTATGAAGTCATATAGCTAATTTGGAGTGGATCTGTGATTAGAATTCAAATTAGTCTGACCCCAATGCTCGTGATTATTTCCTCATAACAACCTTATTGCCCAGAAAGAGAATTGGAGGTTAGATGTCCTTAGATTCAATTTCAGGTTTGCCGTTATGCCATGCACCACAAGATCAATTCCTGAAAGAGGCCATTTCAGGATAAATAGGAGAATGCATCATTTTACCACTACATTTAAGAAGTTCATTTCCTTAAGATGCAGTAGAGTCCAAAACAGCAAATAAGTTTAGCTAAACCAGTAGATCACAGGGCCATAAACATCAAAAAAAAAAAAATATCTTCATGGAATATTGCTCACCTTTTGAGGTCGCTGTTGTAAAGAATGGCCATGACCTTAGACAAATATCCTTAGGGACATCGATAAGGATGACCATCTTCCCAATTTCTTTTGTTTCAGATGAGCCATGAGAAATGTGTGCCATTTTTGCCTTCTCTAAGTTTAATGATAAGGCTCACTAATATTAGCAGAGCTCTGAAAACATATTTTTCTGATTTATATGGCTTTTACATGATTCAGAAGCACCACTACAAATAGTAAAATTGTCTATTAAGTCAATGGTGAGTAAATGTTCTGGACATGCCAAGGACAGGGCTACTGCCTTCTCTTCAACAATCCTTGGCATTCTAAGGATGTCACACGATTTCTTCCCACAGCGAAGGACAGATTCATGCTGTTACATTTTTTTTTTTAAGCAATCTTGGTTGAAAGCACCAACAGTGATACAACTTGGTTCATTTTGTCATTTTTTACTCCCTTGAATTACTACATAAATATTAATAGCTAAACACATTGCAAACAGGTGGAGCTCATTCTGTCTCTGGAGCGCTGCCACCGTTATGTGATATCTCAGATGGGTGACGAGATTTTCCATGTGGGGAGGGCGGTCTGTCATTCCATGCCAACCCCATTGGACACACCCTTGGCTTGGAGTTCTTTATTTCCTGTGATATCTCTATGACAGCCTTCTTGGTCTTTTAACAGTTCATTCAGTAGAGTGGGAAGGAGTAACACACTCCACTTAAGAACCACATTCACTTCACTGTATATCTGGTTACTTTTTTTCATACGTGGCTGCTACTGATAAGATCATGGAAGAAAGCCCCCAACATTTAAAGGTACCTATCAGCTATGCAGGAAATATTTGTTTACCACACATCCAAAAATTTGTGTATGCTTGATGACCTCTTCAAACTAAAGGAGTCACAGATATATTATGGTAGATAATATTATGCTAAAGTCCCCTTTTTGTCCCCTGATTTGCAAATACAGAGCTTAAACTATACATCCATACAAAGTAAAAATGTATTATCTTACAGTTATCAATATGTAAGTGGCATGATTATTTTCAAAGGCTTTAGGTGTGTGGGCATAATATTCGTCTACCTTTTCATGCTGAATTATTTTCTTTATGTATATTTACCTCCAATGTACAGACATATTTCAAAATGAAATTCAGAAATCTGGCTGGACATAATGCTAGACGTGATGACTAGGTTATTCCTCCTCTGTCAGTAAAATAATCCATTTAAAATATATGTGTTTTCACAGGAAGCAAGCACATTTAGAGTCATTCTGGAATACGTTGAATGTATGTGATTGCATGTGACGTGCTCTGACTAGAAAATGCATGAGGCTCAGTGTACTTGAATTCCTCAACTGGTTTACAAGAGAGCCACAAATCTTGTTATAAAATTTTTAAAAATTTGATGCATAAGTCCAAATGGCCCATCTTTAAAACCTTATGCATTAGAGGAGTTTCTTTTTTTATTTTATTTTATTATATTTCTGATTAACCCCTGCAGTTAGGCAAAATTTAACTTTTGTAATTTCATGGAGGAGGTTTGATTTAGTCCAAATCATGAAGCAAAGTTGTATTTCTATTGTCATCTCATTGGTTATTTATCACATGTTTAATGAAAAGCAAACTATTGAGGTAAAAACGTAGCTTTTATTTTTCCAATGAGGTAGCGACAGTAAACATCCTTGACATTAATGCTTTTGGTATCTGTTTAAAAATCTGTATTAAAATCAATTAGTATTCCTGTCAGATTTGAAACCGTCAGTTCTTAGGATCTTTTTCCTTCTCCACTTTTAGCTTAGATTCGGCTCCTTTCTCATTTTCTCTGCCTGTTGAGCATCACCTGGGGCACAGGGGGCCTCTTCAAGGTGGGTTCCACATATGCTTTTTGGGGAGAGAGCCCATAACTTCCATCCATTTACACGGGAATCTGTGACAATCTACTGTACGAACCCATACACTTACATAATTCAGACCATGGTAGAAGGTGTCCAGAGAAATGAAAACCAACAGATTATGTGACGATGGGGACACGGTTTCCATTTTCATCCAACTTTGTACATGCAAACAGTTTCCTTACAGGGAAGATGAGCCCAGCATGACATAGGACTTCCGGTCCTCAGCAGAGCCTTTTGTTCAAAGGGGTACCTATCTCGGAGATCTGCAAATGCTTCATCAGATATTCAGGTGTATTTTAATTTTTTCTTGTTCTCATAAATACTGTTAAACTTATCCACTCCTAAATGCGAGTTGAGCAAACTCAAAGAACCGTGATCTCTTATTTCATAGTTGCCTTGTGTCCTCACGGGAACCCCTCTCAGGAGGTATAACGGAGTACTGGACCATTAATCAGAGAGCCTGGATGCCAGCAGGATTCTCCTGCTGGTAGCTGATGACTCTGAACAAGTCACCTTCAGGACCTTATTTTCCTCAGATGTATTAGGCGGGAGACAATGGATGGAGTCAAATGGACCCGGATTCAAATTCCTGGCCTGTCACTTACTGTTGTGTAGACTGGGGCAAGGTCTACACATTTATTTTCTTGCTCCCTCAGTCTCCCTATTTGTTGGAAAATATGCACGTCATGGAATTATTTCAATAATTAGATGAGGTAAGACAGATAAGGGGTTAGCATGAGACCTGACATGTGATAAGCATTGCAGTTGTTATCCAGAAAGGCTGATTTAGTGATAGTTCTTAAGAATTAAAGTTTTGTTTTCCTGACTTATAGTTATCCCATCATTTTCTTTTTCTCATAAGCTGAAAAAAAGTAAAGAAGTAAAGAATATCGCTCACTTGTAGTACGTGATATTATGTCCTTTTCTTCTACACCTTGGTTTTGCTTTGACCATGTGCAAACCCCAAAAGGACACTTGTTAAATAAAGATGGAGCAGGGGCATGGATGTGTAGGGAGAGCAATGAGTGAGGGGGACCATGTTACAGGCCAAATGACTGGTCAGTGGGTCCGGGGATGTTCAACTTGATGAAGCAGTGGCTCAAAGCAAACACGAGGTGGTCATAGACTATTTAAAAGAAGGCTTTATGGAAGTCTCAGCACATATTCCCATGATGCTCAGGGGTAGGTGTGTGACAAGGTGAGTGGAGGTTACATGAAAACAGAATTTGTCTCTCTGTAAGTAACATCACTTTTAATGTCAGAACTCACCCAAAAATGAAAACATCAGATTACCCAGGGGTGCACTGTTGTTCAGTGGTGAGAGATTTCAAAATTGACATGACTCATCAAAAAAATTTGCTGTTGAATAAAAATTTTTTCCTATAGTTGAACCAAAATCTGTCTTTCTATATTTTCTTTTTCATTTCAAATTTTTCACATCTATGTTTTAAATTAACGATTCAATCAACGGACTGTTCTATGTGATGCCATTAATGACTTTCTAATTTCTGAATCTAATAAGCAAACTTCCAGTTCTTAAATATGTTACATCTGGTTTTCAGTGCTTACTCAATAAATGTTATTGTTATAACCCTATCTTATTCTCTAAATCTGAGATTTTTGGCATAATTGACCTTGATTTTTCTCGAAACTTTCTCTGGTTTCTACAAATTCATTTGTGAAATCAACATTTCAAATATCTCATCCAGTCTTTTTTTCTTTGGCTATTCTTAGGTTCTTTTGGGGGGGGTTTCTTTCCTTGACCCTGAAATATAGGTGGGCACAGCTCTTGACTCTTTTCTCTTTTCCCTGGGTAAACTTATCCCATCTCAACAAGGGTGCATAGTGAGAAGGAAACTTTAATGCCCTAGTTGTCAATTCTGTGTCATAACTTAAGTTTTCTCCTGTGCATTTGGAATAATGCCAGCTATGTACCATCCTTGGGAGAATTGAGAAAGTGGTCACTCAAGTCATTTTCTTTAAGATTTAATTCCTGCATGGACTTCAGACTGAAAAAGGTAACTCTCCAAAATCTCTCTGGCTCAGACCACTGAAGACACATTTCCAACATCTTACTAGCCATTACCTGGACAAAACAGAGCCCTTCAAACCTGGCATTTTCTCCTGAAAACTCTCTTTTCATCCTCATGCCTAAGAATATACAACTGTCCAATCACTTGCTCCAGAAAGTTCAGGAGGAATCCTGGACTCTTTTCTCCCTAAAACTTGAAGAGATTAGCTACTAAATATGTCTCAGATTGGTTGCCTTCTGCTCTGTCTGCTGGCTATGTTTAGCTCTTTATTACATTTTATTTGGACTATTATCAGTGGGAAGTAGCTCTATACCTACATTTCTTGCTGTGTGAAATATCACCTAACCTGTCAACATTCAAAACTGTCAACATGATCTCTTCTGAACATAAATAAAATCTATGTTCATTTGGTTCAGTCTTGCCACATCCATTGGCATGGCACACAAAGTTTTCTATCGGCCAGCCCAAGTTAACTTTCCCAACCGTCTGGGACAGTCTGTCTTCTCCTCCTGCTAGACTACTTGAAGTCCTTTGAATGCACAACATTTTTTTTCCTTAGCTTTTATGTTTGCTATTACCTTTCCTAAATGCCATTCACCTCTTTATCTATCTGGTGAACTTTACCCTTCCTTCAATATTTAATTTAAATTCACCGTTCTCATTAAAATACATTGATCCCCCAGTTGATTAGTATTGAGTAGAGTGTCTGGAACATAAAAAATTCTTAATGTTTTAAATTTGAAATATATTATTTTTAAATTGGGGTATAATTGGACTATAATGTATTAGTTTCAGGTATACAACAAATACACGGTTGAAGCTTGAACAGTGCAGGGGTTAGGGGCGCTGATAAAACTCTGTGTATAAATTTTGACTCCCCATAAACTGAAATACTAGTAGCCTACTATTGACCAGAAGCCTTACCAATAACTTAGTCAATGTATATTTTGTATGTTATAGGTATTTTATACTGTATACTGTATATTGTATTCTTACAATAAAGTAAGAATTACTTTAAACTTAAAGAAAACATAAGGAAGAGAAAATACATTGATAACAGTGTACTGTACTTACAGAAAAAAATCTTTGTATAAGTGGACATGCCCAGTTCAAATCCGTGTTGTTCAAGGGTCATCTGTATTGTGAAGTGATTACCACAATAAACCTAGTTAAATATTTTATTAGTAATATGCGTTACATTATGATTATGCTATTGAAGATGGGATGCAGGCTCTTGATATCAGGTTGTAGCAACATAATTCTAGGTGTCTTCTAAGATTCTACAGTGCTATGATTTATTTTAAACTGTTTAGAAAAATCTAATATTAATTCCATTTCTGTTTTCCTTCAATTAATATGACAAAAACACATTAAGACCTCAACAATATTTCTCAATTGACTAGGCTTGAATTCCTGGAATTAATATTGCAATCCTAACTCTAAGACTATAATGTCATATTGACATTTCAAAAAATACATCTTTTAGCTCACTGGCACTTCAATGGAATTCTTTATCCATGAAGGTTCCTCATTTATTTTGTGCCCAGTATAAGGCATATTTTATAGCATTTAAACATTAATCACATTTTATTACTTCCCTCACCTAGCCCTAGGGTCTATTTTAGGTTTGAACAATTCTAAGTCAGTGTTCTTGCCTTACCTTATGAAGGAAGAATCCTGGAAAAGAAAATCTCTAATTTTTTTTATCAAAATGTGTCCTTAAATCTCTCTCTACCCCACCCTAGTGCTCTGTGTTTTTACTTTCCTCTTTCCCTCTCCCTCTCTGCTGACATTAGCATAAAAATGTGCTACCCTAACTAAGCAGTCTGTTAACTGATAAGCTATCAAAAAATCATCTGTTATTTTTATAGCTCAAAGGCAGATGCCATTTCAAGAACTAGAGTTGAATGAGTAGGGTTTGTTAGTGCTTTTTAGATTCATCATTGTAAACTTGAGGTATTTTAAAATGGAATGATTGGAGGCTTGAAATATTATCCCAAGAGCAATCAAGCTTTAGAATTTTGCTAGCCTTAAATTTTTGTCTGCATAAAATCATTTCATATCACGTTGTATCATAAAGAATCTCGGTTGTAGTCTAATGTTTGTATGGAAAAATCTTTCCTGCATTAAATCAGACCATTGTAATTATCCAGGAAAACTCAGATCAGAACATCCCCTTCTATTCCAGCAGGGGCCCCCTTTGCCATGAGATGCTTTTCAAAGGGTCTCCGAAACAGCAAACATGTGCTTGGTAAACAACTGTTTTCTCAGGTTGCTTTTCTGAATTGCTTTGGGCATAATAAGGTGGCACTCTAGTTAGAAGTGGGTCTGCTCCAGGTCCCAGGCCTCAAGACTCCTGAGATTGCTCTTGGAGGCTTGGATTAGAAGTCCATTTGAATAAAAGAATTATTTAAAAACCAGGGAGCTTGGCCTGCCAAGATTTGTCACTGTTATAAACTGCTTTTGTGTCACATAAGCTAGTTGCCCATTTAAAGATCACCCATTTACAGAAAAAAAGTCACGATTTACAGAAAAGGAAAAGGAAACCACAAATGGTGGAAAGGAAGATGAACTATTTAATAACAAAGATACCACAGCAGTGAACATGACAATGGATCAAGATGCATATGTGATTATGCTCCAATATATTTTGTATTGTATAGTTATCCAACAGTGCCTTGATGGACTGAAATTTGAATATGGTTTAATTTACTGATCAGTAAATAATTTGAAGCATATGCTCTCAACAGTTCTTAAAATCTAGCCATTGTTGTCATCAGTGTATCATTTTTCACAAATAACCACCACCATCTCCTAGAAAGTAAACTGAATACGTGGGTGTGTATAATGGTTAGATGATTATTTTTAAATTAAAGAATATTTTAAATTACACAAGTATTCAATGAATGCATGCTTGTTCTAAAACTTCAAACAATACAGAAATATACTCAGTAAAAAGATATTCTCTCCCTCTCCACATTTACTCAAAACCCAAATGCAGTCAATAATTTAATATGTATCCTTTTAAGGTCTTCTACCGTGTGTTCATAGTGTATCTGTCTTTCTCTTTCTCTATACCCAACTATCCCTGTGGAGTTTGAGACATTGTGCAGTTTTATTTCCTTTATTTCGTTTTTAGGGAGGCATCATCTCATATATACCTAAGACTTAGGAGTAAGACGGCCTGAATTCAAAATCTTTAACCTTCCACAAGTCACTTGACCAGCTGTGCCTCAGCTTCCTCACATTTCCAATATGTAAATAATAGCACTTACCTCAAAGAATTTTTGTGAGAAATGTTTGTGTGTGTTCCACGGTTCTATTTCTCATATTAACTGTATAGATGAAATACTTTGCATTATTCCCAGGATATCATAAATATTGCATTAGCGTTATTATTATTTTTTACTCCAGTGTCCTCTTTTCATGTAATAATATATCTTATATCTTTCCAGATCACTCCATAAAGATCTATCATATTCATTTCAAATGCTGCATAGTATTCTAGACCCTGGAAGTAATTTATTTGCCTCTTTTCCTATAGATGGAACTTTAGCTCTTTTCCTTTCCTTTCCTTTTTTTTTTTTTTTTGCAATGAGTGTAATGTAATGAGCATCTGTGTGTGTGTGTGTGTGTGTGTGTGTGTGTCTGTCTGTCTGTCTATCTGCTTTTATATGCCTGCCTATAACATAGATTCTTAGAAATGGAATTGCTAGATCAAATGGTATCAATATTATTTTTTAGAAACCCCTGAAATGCTCTCCAAAATGCTTTAGAAATTTGCATTTTCACCAAAAATGAGTATAAGTGTCTTCACAACCTCCCCTATATCCTGCACTGTAACCAAACCAGTTCTTACAACTTCTTAAAAGTTACAATTTTTTTTAAAATTACATTTCTCTCGGGGGTGCAATTGGGCATTACCAGCTAGGTAGAATGTTACAACTTTTGAATTTCATGTACTCTGATAGGCAAAAAATAATCACTTTTTTTCAATTTTGCATTTCTCTGATTAAGAATGAGGTTGGGCATCTTTTCATGGATCATGTTTATATTTGTTTTTTCTCTTTAAATTGATTTTTATGATCTAATATTCTAGATATTAATCATTTGAATCATATGTGAAACAATTTATCCTATTCTTTTACCTGTTTAATTTGTTTTTTATTATAAAAGCTTTACATTTTAATGTTTTTAAAAAGATAACATTATTTTTAATGGCTTCTGCATTTTGTGTTCTGTTGTGAGATAACAGAAAATACAAATATTGGCTTCTGCCCCTGGTTCCTGGCACAGAGCTCTTAAAACCCTTGTAAATTCCTAAGTGATAAGAGAACTAGGAGCATCTATTGTTCTAATATTTACTTCGACCCCATCCCTGACACAGGGCTCCTAAAACTCTGTGAATTCCTAAGTGATAAGAATTCTAGGAGCATCTTTTGTTCTAATGAGGTGACAGTGGGGGTGGGTTCCTGGATGGGGGCTGGTGACCAGAAAGACGAAGTCATGTTTAGAAGCGAGAGATTTTCAGCCTCATCCTCCTAACGGGAGGGACTGGTAATTGAGTTAATAATTGATAATGCAGTGGGGAAGCCTCCATAAAATCCCAATAAGATGGGGTTCAGAGAGCTGCTAAGTTGGTAAATCCACACTGGAAGGATGATGTACCCCAACTCCACAGAGACAGAAGCTCCTGTACTGGGGACTCTCCCAGACCTTCTTTCTCTATGTATCTCTTCATATGGCTGTTCATCTGTATTCTTGATCAAATTCTTTAGTAAACTGCTAAATGTGTTTCCCTGAGTTCTGTGAGCCATTCTAGCAAATTAATTGAATAGAAGGAGCAAGGGTGGGGGGTGGCATTGGAGCCTCCAATCTATAGCCAATTGGTCAGAAACATGGGGTTCTGTAGTGGGGACTGGGAGCAGGGGGAGTCAGTCTTGTAGGACCAAGCCCTTACCCGGGAAATCTGACACTGTCTTCAGGTAGTGTGAGAATGGAATTCAATTATAGGACACCAAGCTGGTGGTATAGAGAGTTGCTTGATGTGGGGAAAAACCCCAACACATTTGGTGACCGCCAGTGTCACAGATGAAGTGTTCTCTGTGAGTAGTAAAGGAGACACACAGGAGAGAAACAGTGGGAAGAACTGGGTTTTTCCTTTATGTTGAATAATATATATTAATACTTTTCTATTTTTGGTAAATTTTAAATGTGTAACTCTTGAATCCATCTGAAAGTTATGTTTCTGTAAGATAAAATGTGAGGTTTTTTGGTGTGAGAGAGAAATCTGTCTTACTTCCCCCATATAAAGAGCCATGTCTAATACCAGTTATTAAGTAGTATATCTTTTCCTTAATTATTTAAAATGCCAGCATATCACATGCTAAACTCCCACATATGATGAGTGTAATTCTTTGCTCTCTATTCTGTTCTATTAATGCTTATCTAGTCTTCTACGAATACCACATGTTTTTAATTGAAATAGTTTTATAGTATATTTTAATACCTGTCAGGGCATTATCATTATAACTGGGGATTTTTCCAAAGGTTTTTCCAAAATTCTCTTCCAAGTTAACTTAGTAATCCACTTATCAAGTTCTGTAAAACCAAATTGGAATTATGATTGGAACTGCATTAAATTTATAGATTAATTTTTTAAATCTTAGATTCATTTGAATTATTTCATTCAAGTACACATTATTCATTTTCTTCTGTTGTTCTTTCTAATCTCTTCCTTCCTTCCTTCCTTTCTTTCTTTCTTTCTTTCTTTCTTTCTTTCTTTCTTTCTTTCTTTCTTTCTTTCTTTCTTTCTTTCTTTTTTTCTTTCTTTTTTTGAGAGAGAGAGTGCAAGTGGGGGGAAGGGGCAACAGAGAGAAAGAGAATCCCAAGCAGGCTCCACACTGAGTGTGAAGCCCGACAGGGCTCGATCTCACGACCCTGAGATCAGGACCTGAGCTGAAATCAAGAGTCAGAGGCTTAACTGACTGAGCTGCCCAGATGCCCTATTCTATTTCTAACTTATTATCTAAGCTAATTTGAATTTAACTTTATCTGTCCTGGAACATGGTATTTATTTCTATTTCCATCTATTGTATAGTATGTCCCTCATTACCATTTTGTAATTCTTTATGAAATAATAGCAATAATGAATGATAAACTAACCCAAAGATAGCACTTACTTTTTGCCAGGCACTTTTCCACCAGCTTTACACATATTTGCTCATTTAGTCCATTCAGCTGCTCTGCAGTAGTTCGTATTATCGTGTGCACTTCTAACACATGAGGAAAGGGAGAAGCATTTGAAAAGTTGTGGAGGGTCACACGGCTAGTAAGCAGTGGATTCACACCCAGGCATGCTGGCTCCAGCATCTTTGTCCTTAAGGACTATGTAGATATTCTATGATTATATCTTTTGTATCATGATACTTTGTGTGGCAACTGAGACTGTGATTTTTTTTCCTATTAAAATTTCTAATTGCTTATTGATAACATATATAGAAAAGCTTTTTTTTGGCGAGGTCTTGTGTTATATCTATTAGAGACAGTTTTAAATATCAAATATGATGCTGCTTTCTGTCCAAAATTAAGCAAAGTTTCAGTGGATACTTAGTTTTACTTCGAACTTGCCAGTGGAATGACTGGTCTCTTTTGGAGTTCATCAAAAAAATGAGAGCGGAGTCTTCTTTCTTATTGTGTCTTCCAAAAAATAGTGGAATTCTTTTCTCATTTATCAAACCTTTATTGAACACAAATGGAAGCTATGCTCATTGTAGCATATGGACAAGATGAATGTGAAATATGATTGCAAATTGATAGTTTGTCACTAATGAGGGTTTTTTAAAAGTCAGTATTGAAAATCATTATGCTATTTACATGAATATTTGTTGATCCTCTATTTAAATTAAAGATTTTTAAAACATTATTATGAATAAAATTAGGTGGTTTGCAACTGCATGACATCACGTGGGGAAGGATCATCCGTGATTTGTACTGTCCTATCTGTATCTATTATTCTCTTTTTCTTATCCCTATGACTGTCCCTGTTCCTACGCTTTCATTTTACTTACAACACATTTCTGCTCAGTGAAAACCTCAAACAAGCAATGTGACTTCTGTTAAAAACACATAAAACAGAGCGGTGATGTTGAAATAATAGAAGAGGAAGCCTTGGACTCTCCATCCTCACATGAAAACACCCATTTAACAATACATCGATCAACTCCCTTCATGAGAAATCCAGGAAACAAGAGGTTCCTGCACCCCACATGAGCATGCATCCAGGGTGAAGCTAACAGGACAGTTTGTGTCCCTCACTCACCACCATCCCTCCCTTAGCTCAGTGTGGCACAATTATGACAAAACGCCCCATTCCTGACTTCTCCATAGGGAGGGAAGGAGAAAACTAAAACCCAAATATAACGTGCAGAATTTTCTGGGGGCTGCCCAAGGAACTAATTTCTATCTTGCCTAAATCTAAGCACTGACAAGAAAGGGCCCCAGGTAGGAGGCTGCTGAGACTAAAGGCAAAGATTTGTGCTGGTTGTATTACTCAGCATGGTTCCTCCGGGGTCAGCATGGAACAAGTGGGAGAAATACCCCCAACTTCACGTCATTTCTCTGATAAACACAGGTGCAAAAATTTCAAGAAAATACCAGCAAACAGAATCCAATAGCACATGAAAAGGATCAGAAATCATCACCAGGGGGATTTATTACTAAGATGCAAGGATAGTTCAACATAAGAACATCAATCCCATGAACAGATCTATACGCTGAAAACTATAAAACATTGATGAAGGAAATTGAGAGTGTACAAATAAATGGAAAGATATTCTGAGTTCATGGGTTAGAAGAATTAATATTGTTCATACTTCCCAAAGGGATATATACTTTATTTTTTTAAATTTGTTGTTACTTTTTTTTTTTTTTTTTTTTAGCGAGGGAGGGATGGGTGGGGTGAGGGAGAGGAGTGAGAGAATCTTAAGCAGGCTCCATAGCCATGTGGAGCCTGACGCAGGGCTCAATCTCATGACACTCACAACTGGGAGATCATGACCTGAGCTGAAATCAAGAGTCAGGCGATTAACCAACTGAGCCACCCAGGCACCCCAGGGATATGTACTTTTTTTTTCTTTTTTCTTTTCTTTTCAGGTTTTTTTTTTTAATTTAAATTCAATTTAGTTAACATATAGTATATTATTAGTTTCAGGGTAGAATTTAGTGATTTATCAGTTGCATATAACACCCAGTGCTCCTTATATCAGATGCCCTCCTTAATGCCCATCACCCAGTTACCCCATCCCCCCACCCACCTCCCCTCCAACAACCCTCAGTTTGTTCCCTATAGTTAAGAGTCTCTTATGGTTTACCTCCCTCTCGGTTGTTATCTTATTTTACTTTTCCTTCCCTTTCCCTATGTCCATCTGTTTTGCTTCTTAAATTCCCCGTATAAATGAAATCATATGGTATTGGTTTTTCTCTGACTGACTTATTTAGCTTAGCTGAATACCCTCTAGTTCTATCCATGTCATTGAAAATGGCAAGATTTCATTATTTTTGGTGGCTGAGTAATAGTCCATGATATATATGGGGACACACACACACACACACACACACACACACACACACACCACATCTTCTTTATCCATTCATCTGTCGATAGACATATTTTGAATATTGTGGATATTTCTCCTATAAACATTGGGGAGTATGTGCCCCAGTGAATCAGCATTTTTGTATCCTTTGGATAAATACCTAATAGTGCAGTTGCTGGGTCATAGGGTGGCTCTGTTTTCAACTTTTTGAGGAACTTCTGTACTGTTTTCCAGAGTGGCTGCCGCAGTCTGCATTCCCACCAATAGTACATGAGTGTTCCCCTTTCTCCTCATCTGTGCCAACATCTGTTGTTTCCTGTGTTGTTAATTTTAGCCATTCTGACAGATGTGAGGTGGTATCTCACTGGTTTTGATTTGTATTTTGCTGATGATGAGTGATGTTGAGTATCTTTTCATGTGTCTGTTGGCCATTTGTATGTCTTCTTTAGAGAAATGTCTGTTCATGTCTTCTGTCCATTTCTTGACTGGATTTTTTTGTTTTTTGGGGGTGTTGAGTTACCAAGGATATGTACTTTAAATGAAATCCCTATCTGAATTCTAATGACATTTTTCACAGAAATAGAAAAAAAAATCCTAAAATTCATATGGAACCACAAAAGACCCTGAATAGCCAAAGTAATCTTAAGAAAGAAGAAAAGAGAGGGAAGAAGCACATTTCCTGATTTCAATTATATTACAAAACCACAGTAATCAAAAGAGTATGGTACTGGTATAAAAACATACACATAAACCAAGAGAACACAATTGAAAGCCTAGAAATAAACCAACGCATATATGGTCCATTAATTTATGACAAAGGAGCCAAGAATATACAATGGGGAAAGAATAGTCTCTTCAATAAATGGTGTTGGGAAAACTGCATATCCACATGAAAAAGAATGAAATTGGACCCTTATGCCATACACAAAATCAACCAAAAATGAATTAAAGATTTAAATGTAGGACCGACAATATAAAACTCCTAGAAGAAAAATCTTGACATTGGCCTGGCTTTGCATTGATTATTTATTTATTTATTTATTTATTTTAAAGATTTATTTATTTGAGAGAGAGAGAAGGGGAGAGCGAGCACGAGTGGGGGGAGGGGCAGAGGGAGAAGCAGGCTCCCCACTGAGCAGGGAGTCCAACATGGGGCTTGATCCTAGGACCCCAAGATCATGACCTGAACTGAAGGCAGATGCTTAACTGACTGAGCCACCTAGGTGGCCCAGCATTAATTTTTTAGATCTGTTACCAGAAGCTCAGGCAACAAAAGCACAATAAACAAGTGAGATTACATCAAACTAAAAGTCTTCTGCACAGTAAAGGAAACAATCAACAAAATGAAAATACAACCCGTGAATCAGGAGAAAATATTTGCAAACCATCTATCTGATTAGAGATTCATATCTAAAATATATAAGAAACTCAAATGACTCAATACCAAAAATACAAATAACTCAATTTAAAAAATGGGCAAAGGACTTAAGTAGACATTTTTTTCCCAAAGAAGATATACAAATGGCCTGGGGCGCCTGGGTGACTCAATGGGTTAAGTGTCTGACTCTTGATCTCAGCTCAGGTCTTGCTCTCCCAGTTGTGAGTTTGAGCTTCATGTTTTTGAAAAAAAAAAAAAAGAAGAAGAAGAAGAAGATATTCAAATGGCCGACAGAAGTTTGAGAAGATGGACGACATCACTAATCATCAGGGAAATGCAAATCAAAACCACAAGAAGATATCATCTTGCTAGGATAGCCATTATAAAACAAAAAAACAAAAGTGAGAATGAGGGGTGCCTGGGTGGCTCAGTCTTTAAGCATCTGCCTTCGGCTCAGGTCATGATCCCAGGGTCCTGGGATCGAGCCCCGCGTCGGGCTCCCTGCTCCGCGGGAAGCCAGCTTCTCCCTCTCCCACTCCCCCTGCTGGTGTTCCCCCTCTCGCTGTGTCTCTCTCTGTCAAATAAATGAATAAAATCTTAAAAAAAAAAAAAAAAAACGTGCAGTTGTAACATGGTGTAGCCGCAATGGAAAGCAGTATGGAGATTCCCTAAAAAAAAAAAAAAAAGAACTGCCTTATGATGCTGCAACAATCCTACTTCTGGGTATTTATCTGAAGGAATTGAAAACAGGTTCTTAAAGAAATACTTGAGCTCCTATGTTCATTACAGTCTCATGTGCAATATGCAAGAGGTAGAAGCATCCTAAATGTCCATTGACAGATGAATGGATAAAGAAAACTTTGTATATACGTACAATAGAATATCCATCCTTTAAAAAGAAGAAAATTCTGTCACAGGCTACCCCATGAATGAACTTTAAGGACATTACGCTAAATGAAGCTATTCATAGAAGGAAAAATACTGTATGACTCCACCGATAAGAGATATCGAAAGTAGTGAAACTCCTAGAAGCAGAAAGCAGAATGGTGGTTTCCAGGGACTGGGGAAGAGGGAAATGAGGAGTTCCTGTCCAATAAGTATAGAGTTTCAGTCATGCAAGATGAAAAAGTTCTAGAAATCTGCTGTAGAAAAATGTGCATATAGTTAATAATACTATACTATATACTTAAACATTTATTAAGAGGGTATATCTCATGTTGTGTGTTTTTTTACCACAATAAAAAAAAAAATGAAATGCTTATGCTGATTTGCTGCTCTGTATATATAACAATAGTAGAGTTGTCTGGTTTCAGGGTTTCTTGACAAGTGATTGGCAAACTACTACCATGGGCCAAATTTAGTCTGCCATCTATTTTTGTAAATGATTTTTTATTGGAACACGGCCATGCCCAATTATTTACACATTGTCTATGGTCACATTTGTGCTGCAGTGACAGAGCTGTGTAGGTGTGACTGAGACCCTATGGCCCACAAAACCTAAACTATTTGCTATCTGGCCTTTTACAGGAAAAGTTTGCCAACTTCTGCTCTAGATGGTGGAGGATTTCTTTACTTTGACGAATCTTACTTAGTCCCATTTAAAGCCAAACATGTGTATGTTCAATAAATGCTTGTGGGTCATGACGATACATTGCTACTCATGATAATAATATGGAAATATAAACTCTATAATTCTTTGGACATGTAAAATTAATATGAAGAATTAGTATAGAATTTCAAAACTGGACTGAAATTCTGTCTCATCTGTTCCAATGGACCGAGGAAATGAGACACAGCAGAGCAAATTCTGATAGTTATTACTGTAATACAAACCACTCCAAAACATAGTGGCTTAAAACAGCAACTGCTTGTTAGTTCTTGAGTCTATGGGTTGACTTAGCAGGTCTGCTCTCTGGCTGGGCTCGGGTGATACCAACTAGCCTTGCTCAAGCATTTACAGTGAGCTGGTGACTTGGCTCCAGCAGCTGGCTGGTCTGGGATGGCCTCAGTTTAGTGACTTAGCTCTCTTCCAAATGCCTCTCCTATTCTTTCAGTGGGGTGGCTTGGACATACTTTCATGGTGATGGGAGGTCCAGAGGTTCATGAGACAATGGAAATGTGCTTTTTTTTATAAGATTTTATTTAGTTATTTGAGAGAGAGAGTGAGAACTTGAGCAGCGGGGAGAGGGAGAAGCAGGCTCCCCGCTGAGCAGGGAGCTGGACACAGGGCTCGATCCCAGGACCCTGGGATCATGACCTGAGCCGGAGGCAGACGCCCAACTGACTGAGCCACCCAGGTGCCCTGGAAATGTACTTTTTCAAGCCTTTGTTTTTATCAACTCGCTAGCGTTCACTGATCAAAGTCAGTCCTATGACCAAGGCCAGAGTCTGTACGGGTGACCACAAGGAATATGGGTACTGGGAATTATGAAAAAGTGGGAGCCCTAGTATGATCAGTGACACTGATAACGTGGGCTACACCAGGGTCTTTCAGCAGCTGTCATCCCTCTCCTAAGCTCTGTCTGTCACACCGACTAATTATTACTAGTGGTCTCTATTACATAAGTTAAGTGGAAACAATCTGTTTTAGATGTAAAATAGTAAACCGAGTTTAAGTTTAATGATCATAATCACACACAGCATGCTTCCAACAGATATGTGGTGGACAAGAGCCTGAGTGTGGCTGTGGTTAACTCAGGGTGGATCTGGGTTTTTTTTTTTTTTTTGCAAGTCTTTCGCTACTTCCCCCTTATCACCACTGTACTATTTCAAAAAATATAAAAGGTAATATATTTTAAAAGTGAACTCATTCTTTTAAGCTTCAGATAGGTGTTTTAATTGCACTAAAAAGAGGAAATAATTGTTTACATATATATACACTGGAATTTTGTCCTGAAAGAATTGGTATGATGCCCAGGTGGCTCAGTTGGTTAAGCATCTGCCTTCGGCTCAGGTCATGATCTCGGGTCCTGGGATCGAGCCCTGCATCGAGCCCTGGGCTCCCTGCTCAGAGGGGAGTCTGCTTCTCCCTGCCCCTCCCCTCAGCTCATGCTCTTGCATGCTCTCTCTCTCAAATAAATGAAATCTTTAAAAAAAAAAAAAAAGAATTCGTGCGATGCTTATATAATAAAGAATACCATTAATCGATGAGCAAGTCTGTCTTTTCCGTGAAGGCTCAAATCTGATATAATGTTGAGGCTATTTTTGTGTTATACATATTCAAGGCTTAATAACAAAAGATGAAGACTAAATAACCTTAATATTCATACATTTGCCCGCCTAGGTTGGAGAAGTGATTTACAGAAGGTGAACCAACAGAGAACTTGTGCAGTACATGCTTTTATTTATTTCAGTGCATCTTAATTGAGCAGTGGCTAAGTATCTAGACACACACATACACACAATATGTCATTGATCTTTCTTTTGGATACTCACTATTTAATTGTTTTGTCCATGGTTTTATTAGTGATAGCAAAGAATTCAGTGGAAAGCACAACCTTGAAAATGCCATTGGACGCAGGGCATTCGGATTCCGTTCATGGCAGAACCAAAGCTTTATTCTAGGAGATGTGGATGGTCAGGGTTTTAGGGCCAGCAGTGTGTGAACTAGTCCAGTGCGTATACTTTGGAATTAGCTGGCCCATTTTGGAATTCTAACTCTGTCACCTCCTAAGTGTGTGACCTTGGACAAGTACCTGGACCTCTACAAGCCTTGGTGTGAAGAGGCTCGTGTGTTCTGTAAGTGACCAATAAGCATTCGTTTCTAAAATAAACAGCACTAGGATTTATTGAGCACCTTCTTTGTGTCAGATATCGACCCAGGTGTTAGGATCCAAATAACAAGGACTATAGCGAACCGATTTTGATTGATGTCTCTCAATTTTGATTGATTTCTCTCAATTTTGGCAGTTAGTGAAATTCCTAATCTGAAACTTCTAGAGTCAGATATGGTTCAGAATTCAAAATTTTTAAGATTCTAAAACAGCAATGTAATACCTATAGAGTATATAACATCCCCAGAGGGTCTGGGGCACCATCCCTGATCTAACACATCAACTTTTCTGTACTGAAATGTGTGACTAGGTATGCTAAATGAGATAAAGTCTATAAATCCTTTCATGTTAGTTCAGGCCACATTAGTTCAGGCCATCAGATGGGTTTATTTTGAATTTCAGAATTGTGAATCAGGGATCGTGTCCCACTTTAAGCTATGAGGTTGGTACTGTTATTGTTTATTGCCACTGCTGGCTCAAGGAAACTGAAGTGTGATGAGGTTTAATACCTTATCCAGTGTCACACAGCTAGAATGAAGCAAACCAAGGGAATAGGGCTCCAGAATCACTCTCTGAAGCAAATGATTTCAGCAGTAAAATAGATCAAGAGAAGCTCAAGAAACTCCAAGTCCGTGGGAAGAGACAGCCCTGCAGTTTGACAGATACAAGGAACAGAGGGAAGAACAGGGTGCTAGGAACCACAGGAAGGTGCAGATGACCTGCAGGGGTGCTGGGGCGTGGCCCACGACCCCACAACAGATAGGACCGCTGTGTCTCTTAAGTAACTATGAATCTAAAATTTAACTTAGAACCTACGTGTCCGTTTTCGTGCGGTATTATGCTTGCAGCGTTAGGATCTTGACTTCTGAAAGACACTCTATTTGTCTTAAACAAAACCTGGAATTCCACTGCTAAGGAAAGCTGGCCAGAAAACCCAAGGCATTTGAGGGCAGCCAAGTTAAATATTGTATCTCTTTTTAAGAAGTTAATCCCCCTGGGTCTTTGACCTTTGTTCTTTGCTCCCAAAGGCAGCGACATATGATGTTTATCTTGCCAAAAATAGTTAAAAGTCATCTAGGAGCTCTCCACTGAGTGGGCCAAACCGCTCTGACCTTTCTGACTAGACCAACTCCTGTTACGTTAACCTCTGACTTCAGTCCCCTTAATGGCAATATTCCCCAGCACTGTAATTTCCCTCCCACCGTGTTCTCTCAGGCAAATATTTACTACTGAGGTTTCACAATTTATTTTTCAAACAAAGTGGCAGGGACCACCCCATGCCACCACATCCTCATTTCATATTAGAACCCATCATTGCCGAGATATAATTTTACCAGAACAAATGTGCTTTAGGGACTATTTGACATGAGATGGAGGCTTGACTTCCCATCAAAACCAAACCGGGCCCTTGTCAGCTTCAAGATGGATATAAACAAGAAATGCAAGCCAGTAATTGGTGATGGAAATCAGATAAGACCTCTTGAAATGCAACCATTGATAGAAAAATGTGAACTCGAATTACCTTTGATTAAGTCACTTAAGAAAATAAAGCTGGGGCGGGTTTAAAAGAGATTCTGAACACACTTGTGAAGGAGATCTTGTAGTTTCCAGCCTCTCAAAGGCAAGCTGAAGAAAATTAAAGTCAGACCCAAAGGCTTATGAAATGAAACAGAACTCGGAGGAGACCTCCCCACAACCTTTAACATCTTGTAGGTCTCAATCATGGCAGAAGTCCAGTCGTGATTCCTTCTGAAGCTGCGGTGGGTTCTTTCTAGGCAACGGAAATCCAAGTATCGATGGAGTCAACCTTCTTGTTTAAGTCCTTTGTGAGTTGTGAGAAATGTAGCCCACCAGTGACAAATAACCCACAACCTCCTACTTCACTGCGTGGCATGAATTATTCAATGGTAATTGTAACAAAATGTATTCAATAACAATCTATATCCCTGATGTGTTCTTGTACAGAGACATTTTATACTTGGACATTTTATACTCTTCTCTAGAAGAAATAAAATTCAAAAGGATGAAGCCACTTCCTGTCTCGTTTTGTTTTGTTTTGTTTTGTTATGTTTTGCTTGAAGTTTCACAACTTGGCTTAATTCACTAGGCAGAATTCCTTAAAACTAAATTTCTCATTTATCTATATGGAAGAAATAATAATTTAATAGGGCGTATTTTATTTGGTTAAAAATATTCTATTTTCTGATGCCAAAGAGAAGTTTGTGGCCTTGCTTTAATAATTATCTAAAATGCTTAAGAAAGGAAGTGGATAGAGATGTAAATAGAGCCGTATTTTGAATCATTAGAGTTTATCAGTTAACAAACATGTAGGCAAATATAGGAAGAAAATAAATATACCATACGAAAACATGTTTTAAGTTCCTTGGATTTTTTAGCGTGTGAGTATTGCTTTTCTATCATTTTGTTATGAAAGCCAAATCTTATTATCTCATTTGGGCTCTATCTTAGAAAAAATGGGAACGTTCTACAATACATATGTAACCTTTCAAAGTCTGCTTCAGGCTTCATAGACAATACCACATAAAAATCCTACATATTTAAAAAAGAAAGAAAGAAAATGACAGTATCTTTTAACAGATGGCAATCTAACAAGTTGAAATTTTGATACTCTGTATTATATTTAGAGTGTTACTTTAAAAATAGTAAACTCTCAGTTACCTACCCCCACTATTTTTAGTCTCAACTTGTAGCCTAAGTTATCCTATATTTATAGTTATTATTAAAAAATAATTATACGGCCTGCTTCAATCCACCCACATATCATATCTATGGAATAATCTTCTATCAGGATAAAATTACATTTCCACAAAGTAGTTATGTGAGGACAATTTTTGTGGGGGAGTGCACAACATACCACATTAGAATGTCCTCTGAAATACATAGAAAAGCATTATGTGGGTGCATTTTTTTATATATAACTGTGAGCATTGGTGTAAGGAAACACATGTGCAAATAAAATTAGATTCTCTAAATAATTAAGTATACTTGTTTAGACATATCTTAATGTTTACAAGGAAGAGATAAATATTATATGTCTTCCAGTTTTCTTTCTGTTTTTGTCTGTTTTCCTTTCTTTTCAGCCAGAGGTATTATTAAGCCTTTATATTACAACCTTCCACTTTTCTTGGGGTTGCTGTTGACACCCCTGAAGAAGTACCAGGAGAAGGGATGGAAAGGAGAAAGCATCTAATTTGGCATTTATTGCTTTATTTAGCTTCTTCTTTTTTTATTAACATATAATGTATTACTTGTTTTAGGGGTACAGGTCTGTGATTCATCAGTCTTACACAATTCACAGTGCTCACCATAGCACATACCCTCCCCAGTGTCCATCACCCAGCCGCCCCATCCCTCCCACCCCCCACCACTCCAGCAACCCTCAGTTTCTTTCCGGAGATTAAGAGTCTCTTGTGGTTTGTCTCCCTCTCTGCTTTCATCCCATTTCATTTTTTCCTCCCTTCCCCTATGATCCTGTCTTGTTTCTCAAATTCCACATATCAGTGAGATCATATGATACTTGTCTTTCTCTGATTGACTTATTTCACTTGGTATAATACCCTCTAGTTCCATCCATGTCATTGCAAATGGCAAGATTTCATTTTTCGATGGCTGTATAATATTCCATTGTGTGTGTGTGTGTGTGTGTGTGTGTGTGTGTGTGTGTGTGTGTACACACCACATTTTCTTTATCCATTCATCTGTTGATGGACATCTAGGCTCTTTCCATAGTTTGGCTATTGTGGACATTGCTGCTATAAACATCGGGGTGCATGTACCCCTTCGCATCCCTACATTTGTATCTTTGGGGTAGATACCCAATAGTGCAATTGCTGGATCGTAGGGTAGCTCTATTTGCAACTTTTTGAGGAACCTCCATACAGTTATCCAGAGCGGCTGCACCAGCTTGCATTCCCACCAACAGTGTAAGAGGGTTCCCCTTTCTCCACATCCTTGTCAACATCTGTCATTTCCTGACTTGTTATTCTGACTGGTGTGAGGTGGTATCTCATTGAGGTTTTGATTAGCTAAATAGTAACTCTATTATACTGTTACCCACATCCCCACTGCATCACACCTGTGCTGAAGGGACTAGTAAAGCAAACATAAAACCATTGCTGGGCTACATCTTCACCACATTTTCCCTACAAAATAGGGTGAGTTATGAATACGGGAAGGGCCTCCCTTCTCCAGTATGGAGTTAAAATAAGGCATGGGAAAAAATACAGGTGTTATATTAAAAATTAAAGAGCGTCTCTGATTAAAATAGACGTGTTTCTTTATTCAAATGGTGAGTAAGTAAGCCCTTAGATTTTAAAATTAAACCTCTAATAATTTTTAAGGGAAATTTTTTTTAATGGAGATAACTTTTTTTTTCTTTTAAACAAGAACTCTGGCTGGGCTCCTAATGACCACAATAAAGTTATCTGGAATATAAGCAGTGCCATGTGCTACTTTATCATACTTACATCTCTGCAAATCTATTGTGCATAAAAAAAAGAAAATCTCTAGGAATTGTAATATTTCCAAACCACACAGTCAAAACAAGTTTTCTCTTGATTGTTTTTTTTTTAATAAGAACTATTTACAATAGGAGGATATCTTTAGAATACTCTATTGAAATACAACTGTATGCACAACTGAACTCTAATTGGTCCCTTTGTACAGATAAAACTAAGATTCCTTTTTCCTCTCTCTTTCTCCAAATTGTTATTGTATTTGTGCTGAAGGACTGATTGTGGGAAAATTGCATTCTCTACCATAAAAAAAAAACAAAAAGAAAATACAATAAACCAGTAATTGGTCAATGATGATTGAAGCAACAATTTTACGGTGCAAGTCAGACCACGGTCATGACTGATCTTTGTACTCTTCTCAAGGTACAGTGCTTTCCATAAAACAAGCCCACTTGATAAAGTTCTTATTTTATATGAGGTCCCTTGATCTTTGAGCATGCAATACTATAAATTACGTAGGCTATTAAAGTTACTTTTTTGTTCTATAGTACTGCCATCAATAAAAGTTCAGTGATAGTATATGTGACAGTGGATTATTTTAGAAAGAGAAGAGTAAGATGTTCATTCTATAGGTTTCAATATTGAGAATACTAAGGCATGTGTGTGACCAGTAAGAAGTCTGGGTCATAGGAGAAGGGGAAGGCGGGAAGGACTTGCTGACAAACGCACATTTAAACTTAGCCAACTCAGACAAAGTTAGTTAATTCAAGCCAGCACCCGGGGATTTTGCCATTGAGTTCATATCTCCAATTATTCTTCTTACAAGTCTTTCAGACGTTATATGGGAATGGATTATATCTCTTTTTATTTGCAAGACATCTCTATGAAATTTTAATTTTTACCCTGGTATCTTCTTTACTGGCTTTTCTCCTTGAGAAAGAACAGAACGCACCCATGGTAAAAGATGGGGTAGAAAACATGAAGAAGTTTGGGGAACTGTTAATCTCAAACACTACTTTTTAGGCTATCAGCATTAAAACTGACAAGTAATCAGAAAACATGTAATTAGTTGGCTTATTTACTTTGAGAAATTACCACAGAAGAAATTTATCTAATGGTTCAATTTTCCATGTTTTTTAGAATGAGAAACATGGAAAATAGGTCCATCTCAGGAAGAAAAGCACCGGAAATTCATTGTCATTTCATCTTACAGCATCGTTTTGCACGTGATAAGTATGTAACCAACTCTTTTTTAATATATTGCTGAATAATAGCATTTTCATTCCCATCATTTAGTTTGTTTTATGTATTTTTTAAGAAATACAATTACTTTCATTTTGAGCCTTTGAACATTTACTCAGCAAACATGTATTGATATGCATTATGTGAATAATGTAGTATTTAAAAAGGCAGGTTCTGTAGTTGCCTGGGTTCAAATCCTAGCTCTTCTGCTTACTAGTTGCGGGTCCTTGGACAACTTATTTAATCTCTTTGTGCTTCATTTTCATAGAACTAGTATTTATTCCATAGGAATGAAATGAGATAATATATGCAAAGCACATAAGACAGTACGAGACACATAGTAAATAATAATAGTAGCGTTTATCATCAGGATTCAGGTTGAGAACAATGTTCGTGAGGTGATCATCTGTAGAGCATTATAACAGGTTCGCTGGAAGCTATAAGGAAAAGTTAGAGCTTTTACTTTCAAACAACTCAAAGACGTGTAAGTTCTGTTGCAATCATGGGCCAACTGATAAAACAGTTGCTAAAGAATGAATAACTAGAGAGTACTGAAGGAAGGTATGTTTTGAGGGCCTGTGAGCATGACAAACCCTAAGCAAAGGTGAGCTATAAAAGGCTTTAAAGCATACTGCATTTCTATTTTAGAATTATAATTCAGGCAGCAGTGTAGAGGAGGTACTGAATGGGAAAGAAAGAAGAGGCCAGTTGGGTGTTAGAAACCTATTAGAACCATCTAAGAGAGGGTGGGGGTCTGGTACACATGGAAGACGTTAGAGAATAGGACAGAAGAGAGGTGACCAACTGAGTCTGAGGAGTAATTTAGAGACAGTTTCTTGGATTTTTGGTTATATGATATTGCTCTTCACTGATACAGAAGAAGCACAGATATAAGGGCAAAATATGAATTTCAGTTTGTACTTAGGGGTAGATGTTCAATGTCTGTGAAAGAGATAGAAGACAGGAGTGAGGAAGAGAGAGACAGACAGACCTGAAGTATTAGGTGAGAATTCTTTACATGAATTATCTCATTTAACCTCTCAGTAATCCTGTACGTCTCCCATTTTCAGACGATAAGATCCAAGCTGTCTATGACTCCAAGCTGTGGCCTTCACCATGATGTTCTGTTGTTCCACAATAAACTGAGGCAGTTGGAAAAATGAGTCTGAAGCTCAAGGAAAGAGTTAGAAATAGCAACATAAATGCCTACATAAATGTGTAAAATGACCCACGACTTGTGGTAAAAAGAGAAAAAGAACTAGGAACAGAAGCCGGAGGAACTCTGGTATTCAGCAGGTGAGAAAAACCATAGTTGCCAACTGAATGAGAGAGAAAGAATGGTCAGGAGAAGAGCCAGGCACTGGTGTTGGGAAGACAAAGGCAAGGAGGTGGGAGAGGTGGCTCATGGGAACACATGAGAAGGAAAAGAAAACTGGCAAGTTTAGCAAGTGGTTCATCTGTAGAGCAAAGGGTCAGGAGGCTCAATTACAGTAGACAGAGGATGGGGAAAAGTTGAGGAAATGAAGTCTATGAGTGTAGACAACTCTGACATGAGGTTCGGCAGGAGGAGAGGGAGGAAATGTGATAGTGGTTTGAGGGAGTCACTGAGTATTGCACAGGAAAAGTTAATTGACCTTATATGCCAAGAATCCTCCTACTGACTGAGACATTTTATATCACTTAATCCCCATGGCAACCTATAAAAGGAGTATTATTAACTCCACTTTACAAATGAGTACACTGAAATTCATTGACTGCATTAAATAATTTAACCAAGATCATTTGGTTGGAAAAGTTGGGAATGAGGGGAGTCTGTGGAGGAAGTGACTTTGCTTTTTTTCTCAAAGATTAGGATTTTCAGCAAGTGCAGATGAGGGGAGAGGATGCTTCACAGGGAAGCAAGAATGTGAGGAAAGCCAGAGGTGGTGGAGGAAGGGGGTTCAGCCTGACACCCCCGGTGCGAGGGGCGGAGAGACAGGCGGCACACCATGTTGAGAAGCAGAATGGTGGGCAATGAATGTCACCATAGAATCACCTGGGCAAATTTTTGAGTAAAGGGAGAACAATGGGGTTATGTTTTAGAAAATAATTTCAAATGTTCTTTATTTGAAAAATGAGGAAAAAATCAAGCCATTACAAATTTTAAATCTTCAATCTAAAATAACCTTTGAAACAAGAAAGCATATCAACTGTACTGATAGAATATTGAAAAATAATTATGACAGTAACACTATGCATTAAGTTGAACCATATGAAATGATCGTTTTTGTTATGTCAAAAACTGTCAACGACTGATGTCAGTTTCAGATGGTTCAAACTAAGATTTCTTACTAGTTATACTCAGAGAAAATTTCATAGTTTTAAATGCTTTTATCATTTAACAAGGAAGAATTAAAATGCCTACCGTTAAATTCAAGAAACAAAAAAGATGGCAAAGATAAACCTAAGTATGATGAGAAAAACCATAAGTAGTGAATTTGTTAAAAAGAGAAGAGGTAGAATTTGTTAATGAAGTCAAGAATCAGCTCTCTGTCTATAATATAGACAAACCTCTTGCAAGACCAATATAGGAAAGAAGTAAAGAAATATAACCACAGATACATGTAGGTTGAGAGTTAGGAGGGTGGTTTCAGATGTTAGGCAGCCGGGATGGAATTGCATGCTTGCCATACTGATCTGCGGGACTTTGAGTCTCAGTGTTAGGGGATCTGCTATTATCTTTTATATATTAATACATCAGAGGAGAAAAATGTAGCCATCATAATATAAGTCTTAGTGTTCTCATCCAAAAAAGGGAAAATGACAACATCTACATCTAAGAACTGTTGTAAGGATTAAAGGACGTAAGGTGTGTACAGTGGTTAGCATGGCACCTGGCAAATGGTATTATTTGTCATAGTAATAACTATGACAGTTGCTAATATCTTTATTATTATTATGGGGAAGAAAGAAGAGGATATAATAAGAGATAGGAAGATTTAAACATCATACCTACCTGCCATATATAGCTCTAAATTGATGATATTAAATTCTCGGCAAAATGGATATTTCCAATAAAATCAAAATCACCAAAGCAACATAAAACTTAACTATATTAGTTATTATAGATGACATGTCTAAATTGGTCAATGATTATCAAAATATTTGTCAAGCCAAAATGACTTCATCAGCAAAACTTTTTTAAATCTTCAAGAGATAAACTCTCACGGAACAATGAAATCCTGTTCTAGTTGAGCTGTTTCAGAATGTAAAGAATAAAAGGCTTCCCAAGTCATTTTTAAATTTAACATAACTCTAATCTCAAATCAGAGACTGATATCATAAAAATGAAAACATGAACCAATTTCATTTATAATAGATGTAGAATTCCTAAGTTAAAGTACAATATGAGAATACTAAAAGGAGTTATTCTAGGATTTAAAGGATGTGTTATTAGAAATCACAGACAGATAAAAAGGAAAAAAAAAAAAACCACTTCTGTAGCAAGGTTAGCAAAGGCATATCTGATTTGTCGGTATTTCTGTCCCTTTCCTGCTTTTCCATGGTTATTAAAATATTTCCCTTGGCTGTATGGGAACATTCATGCTCTTGCCCCAGTGTATTCTAATGCCATCTCCTTTCTCGTCCTTTTGGCTTTGTTTATTCTGGAGTTCTTTTTTATCAGTGTCACATACCTGAAAATTTTTCAGCCCAGCTCAGATTAAGAGGAGCAGCTTATTCAAGCAGGATGGTCCTTCTCTGCAAAGGCTATGGGGTCCCAAAGCAAACCATTCCTGGCTCAGTATTTTCTATCCTTAATGTTCCTACAGTAAGTGGTAAGCAAAAGCAAGCTGAAACATTGGAAGCAATGAAGGAAGTACCTGGGGGGACAGGTGTGTCCGTCAGGGTCCCAGCAGCATACAAATGACTCATTCACACTGGCTAATTTGAGGAGGCTTTAAGAACAGTGTACACATGATGTAAACAAGTTACAACTGCATGAACAAGTTCAAGGAAATGAGCAAGGTGGCAGGCCCCTATGTTAATACTCCTGGTAGTAATAAGCCCCTGTACTGGAAGGGCTAAGGAAAGGGAGTTGGATACTGTATTGGGTTGAATAGTGTCGCCCTGGAATTCATTGTCCACCTGACACACCCTTTAAATCCTGACATTATTGGAAATAAGGCCTTTGCAGATGTAATCCAGTTAAGATGAGGTCATCTCATTAGGATTAGGATGGGCCCTACTTCAATGACTGGTGTCTTCAGAAGAAGAGGGAAATTCAGACACAGACAACATGAAGGCAACGTGAGGACAGAGGCAGAGATGGTAGGGATGCATCTACAGACCAAGGAATGCTGGCGACCATCAGAAGCTGGAAGAGGCAAGGAAGGAATCTGCCGAGAGTCGAGAGGGAGTGACCGTGCCAACACCGTGACTTTTTGTTTTTAGACTCCAGAACTGTAAAAGAATAAGTTCTGTTGCCTTAAGACACCCAGTGTGTGGTACTTCGTTACGGCAACCTGAACAAACGAAGATAGATACCCAAAGACAGAATAGAGGACAAACAGAATCCGTCCAGATGGCAGAGGAGTGGTGACAATGAGAAATAGACAGTGTTGGCTGGAGTCTTCTTCAGTGTTCCTTGAGCCATCTGTCTCTCTTCTATAGACTCTCAGAAATGCTGACCATTCAACCCAGGGCAACTCAGGACCTCCGGCTTCCTCCAGGTTGCTGTGCTCTGACCGTTCACCTGGCTGGGCAGTGGCTGGAGCGAGGGGGTAGGAAATCAGTCTGGAGGGTGCTCCTACTTCTTCAAGGAAAGGAAAGAAGTGCTCCAGAATGCAGATGGTATGCTAGTGCTGGTAAAACAAACAAACAAAATAAACAAAACATGCTGTTCCATAAGCAAAGGGAGAACATACCAAAATGATGCTGCCTGATGGAAGAATTGTATTTGAAATATGAAGAGAAAACAGAAGCACGGGACGCAGAGCCTGAAGCAGGGAGGTTGCCTGACAAGTGTGTGCTCGGTGCCTTCACGGCTGGCTGGCTGGCTGAGTGAATGAAGGAAGGAAGGAAGGAAGGAAGGAAGGAAGGAAGGAAGGAAGGGCTTACCAAAACTCTGCTCTTTCCCAGTCTTGAACACCGATTCTGTGACAGCGTGCTTTGTAAAAAGAATTCACCTGATTCTGTTTCCCTAATAAAAGAGAGACTCTTGATCATGCTTGGTTAGGAATTTTATTCTAGTCTAGAGTTAAAAGGAACCAGAAATTTTATTCTAGTCCAGAGCTAAAATGTCACAGAATACATTCTTTTATTCATCCAAGCAATTTAACCTTCAAACTGTTTTAGTTGTTTATTTTACTTCAAAATTTTTACTTGAAAAAGGACCTTAAGTTCTTAGGAGAAATGAATATTGACTTTTCAAAAATTATTTATAATGAAGAGAGCTCATCACTTCCCTTTGTTTGATTTACCAATTTCCAACAAAATGCTTTAGGAGCCCAGAATCGATGCATACTCCTGGTCTAACCTGTCTTTTGAGACTACTCAATAGGAGAGAAAAGATTTCCCCTTGGGAAATATGTTTCTTTGAATAGCAACTTGGTGGCAGGCCCTCTGTGTCACTGTCTCTACAAGTCCCTGCACAAGCCTTGGCACACAGTAAGTGCCTGGTAAATATGCGTTGAGTTGAGTCAGACTAATTTAATGCATGGATCTTCAGAAGAAGCTGCTTTCCTTTTACCACTGTCTCTGCTTTCAGCCTTTAAACTCAAAACTTAAAGGGCAAAACATATAAATATATGCAAAGCTACTTGTGTTTTCATTTTGCTAAAGGTATTTATATCATAAGGCATTTAGAGTCATCTGCAATGCTTTGTGAGACATTTAACTGGTACTGCCTTGGTTTCTCACTAATTAAAAATCAAGTTATTAGAATATAAATCTACTGGCAGCAGATTTAGGCAAGCACAGCACAGACGCAGTATAAAATCTAGGGAGGGGTCGGTGTTAAGTTTTATGACTTTGACATGCTGAAAATGACTTCCTCATTAAGAAAACATCTTGCCTCAAAGTGCAGTGGCTAATCTCAGGGGTCTCGGGACCCATCAAGTAATTATCCTGATGGCAGGTTTTTATTATTATTTTTTTTGGTTCTAAAATATCTTCCATGTTTCTGAATGTCCATGGCTAAGCTAGAGGGGGAAGAAAAAAGAAGCTTTGCCAACACAACTGTGTAAGAGTAGTATGTGGTGAGCTGTGGGCTGTGTGCCAAGCATATAAGACGCAGACAAGCAATTTGCAGAGACCTCCACCCTGCTCACCAGAAGGAGGAAAAGTACTGTGATCACTGGGGTGAGGTACAGGTTACGTGGCCCCTGAAGTGAACTGTGTGATGTGGCTTACGAAGGAGTGCTGTGTCACTGGTGATTCCTAAAGTGCATTCACGGGCTCGGGGTACTATCTGAGATGCTAACCTGAACACGGCTAAAATCCAGGTATATACCTATATTGAAGTTTCCTTTCCAGTTCTACCCAAGCCCATGCCCCTAAGGGACCAAAATAAGCCCAAAATAAATCAGATCCAGAATAGTTGCAGAGCAATTGCCAAAGGGTTTATAACTCTCCAAAGGTGACTTTGTAGTGAGGTTCATCTCAGCCTAGGTCCTGGGGCTATCGGGGGGATGACAGATTGCAGACTGTGGACCTCTAAATACCCTCTGTTTGGTGATTTGTCTGTCTATATAAATGGAAGAATTGCGTAGACTGATAGTTTTAGAGTGTAGTATGTTAAAGGTGTCTTGAGCTTTTATGTCCTTTAGATACAGTTATTCCGCACTGGTCATGTGTTTTCTGGTCATGTGTTGTATTCTAGGGGTACAAAGTGGAGTGAGACTCCTTAGTGATGACAAAGCTCAAAGTCGGAACATATCCAGTCAAGACAATGCAATTGGCCCGATCCCTGAAGCTGTTCAGGAGAGCTTGAGAATGCTGGGGAGTGCCTAACTTACCTTGGAGAAAAGGTAACACTCGGGCTGCTTTTGAAAGGTAAGTTGGAAATTGCAACATAGAGGATGAAGGTCAAAGAAATCTTAGGCAGAGGAAATAGTGAGTGCTGAGACATGCAGAAGGGAGAAAGCACAGTCTGCAGCAAAGAAGTGGGCAGCTCATCATGGCCATGGCTGCAGGTGCCTCGTGGAGAAGCGATGGCAGAGGAGGCCGGATAGGAGGGATGAGTCCAGGCGTTGTCATGCATATGATAGAAAGCTTAGGGCCGGTCTGGGCAAGGAGATGGCTGAAAAATATTAAGTGAGCAAAAACATAATGAGACACAAATTTTAGAAAAAAACTGCTCTTTCTATTTGTGGAGAATGGAGAGAAATGTCCTCCTTGTCCATTCTTGCCCATCTTAATAAATGGGAAAATTGGCCATCCAAATGTTCAAACTCCAATCTTAAGTGTCATTCTTTACTTCCTATCTAGGCTCACTCCCCACATCCAAAATACATACTAAATCTGGTTTCATTGTTTCATTTTCCATCACCATCTTCCCTTACCTGGATTGTTGTCATAGTCTCCTAATTCACCTTTCTGATTCAGGCTCTGCTCGTATTGCAATCCAATCTCCCAGGACAGCAAGAGTGAACTAATCAAAAATTAGATTATATTTAATAATATTCTTCCCCGCTTAAAATTCTCCAGTACCGTCTTACTGCTCCTAGAGGGAAATCCAGACTCCTTTCAATATCTGATGAAGCCACATGATCTGCTACCAGCCCACCTCCCCATCTCAGCTGCTGTGACACTTTCACCTTTTCTATTCTCCGTTCATGCTGGCTTATTCTCTATTCCAATTTTGTGCCTCTGTCTATTTCTGGGAGACTCTCTACCCAGTTTCAGCTGGCTGGCTCCTTTTCATCTTTCGAAACTCAGCTAAATGCTACAAACTCAAAATGCCTTTCCTCAAAAAAGTATCCTCCCTTAGTACCCTCCAGTCAGTAATAAAATCATTTCCTTTGTAGTACTTAAAAACCATCTGAAATGATCTAGTTTGTTTTCTTGGTTACTGTTCATCTCTGAGCATTAGAATGAAAGCCCCTTGACAGCAAAGATTTGGTCTTTATCCTCAGTGCCTAGGAAGCACCTAGTTCATCGTCGTCGGTACTCCAGAAACACGTATGGATTAAATTAAAAGTAAATGTGGCAAAATCAACTTGGAGGGTCATAAAACAGTCCGCATGGAAGACTGGAGGGTCTGAATTAGGGAGGCAGAACTAAGGGTAGAGGAGAAGAAGGGGATTGGGAGAGAGGTTTGGTGGATGGGACTGATAAAGCTACATGACCAGTTGGATATGGTGAGAAGAGAAAAGTGAGAAGGAGAATGAGAGATACCCACTCAGCACAAGAGTGAACCAGATGAACCAGACATAAAACGTCCTTTGGGTTCTACCAGTTTAAAGATTTGGAGCATTTCTGTTGCTAAATAAAAGGATAAACAGCATGTGCTATTGAATGAATGAAAGGATCATTCTAACAAAAGAGTTCCTGAATTATTCATGTTACCTAGGAGAACTTACAAAATATGTATTAAAATTGCACTGAATGCTAGCTCTGTGTTGGGTAGTACAGGGGGTATGGCAGAAGTAAAAGATGCTGTCCTTGCCCTTTTTTACTTGAGAATATAAAATGAAGAATCGTAAAACCATAAGAGAACAATCCAAGGGTAGTATAGATCATCACTTTTGAAACTGAGTGATTCACCAGGGCTTCAGGAGTCACAGACCAGACATAACATCTCAAAAGACCTTCTAGTGTAGAAAATATCATTCTGATTTCACCTCAGATCTTTTCTGTGGCCAAGAATGTTCCTAGATTAAGCAAGCTATCTTTTGGAGTTCCAACAAAATGTTGACACTTTGAGACTTAATTTAATAACATTCAAAGGGGACAGAGTAGGATTCATTTTTTTTTTTTTTTGGACAGCAAGTAGATTTAATATTTATATAAAAGTGCCAGGGTGGCACAGATCACTCCAATGCTCTCTTGATAACGTAGGCCCAGTTTTGAACAGGACAGGTCAAGAAAAGAGGAATAGATTGAAATTGCTTTAGGAGGCATTGCTTCATAAGCCGTTCATTCCCCTCTGTAATATCTTGCTTAGTTTCTTCGTACAACACTGGAACCTCTCCCACAATAAGCATGGTGGTACCACCATCCTTTAGAAGACAGTCCATAGCTCAGCACAGATCTTTGCTCAACCAGGATTTGCTAGTCGATAGATGAGAGAAATCTAGGTCATCAACCCTAAGTAAAGCATATGGAGGATTTCTGTTTGTTATTGGCATTTGTTAAAAATGACAGGAAGTAGATTGAGATAGGCGACACGATTTCTGAAGATCCCTCTGAAGTTGATGGATCTGAGTGTAAAACAGTTTATTCTGTATCATCACATACATAGCCTGTGTTAATGCAACTCTAACTTGGAAAAGTCCCTGGATTCTTTAACAATGGAGTGGACTTGGAGGAAGGCCATCACAATTGTACAGTCATGCCTCAGAACTTCCATATCATTCTTGTGTGTACTCCCTCATTTTTTTCTCCTAGCAAGCCTGTAGCAAGGTTGATCTCTACCAGTGATGGTCTCATGTTACAGATAAGACTTCTGGGGACTTTGCATGGCTCACAGAGTCATCATGAAGCTTGAGTTAGATCCTGACCCCTGACCTCTCGGTTCCTCGCTCGTTCCATGCTAAGTATCATGGGAACTATTATATGTACAGTAGTGATTTGTGGGCATCAGCAGATTACATCTGAGGGATCCACAGCCACTCCTAAGCCTTGCTGTTCTTCCAATATTTGGAATCATAAAAGTATGCCATAGCCTTACACTGACAGTCAGTATTATGAACACTTACTGTACTGATAAAAATTTATATTTACTCTGTGCACTTGGCAGCCTCAGCCATGAACACTTCTGTTACAGAGCAGTGCCAAAACACATAAAGTTTAAGGCTTGACCAAGCACTAAAGCAGAAGCTCTCACCCTTGAGAGTACTGAATAGGAGAATTAACTAAACACTTTCATGCTGTATCAAAAGCATCTCTCACCCTGCTAATTAAGATCAAATTGAAATAGTAAACACTTGCACTCATGTATCTCCCATAACTGGTAGGTATATTTCAAATCTGAACTTGGTTAATTTCACAGTTCTTAATGACAAAATCCTGCAAAGAACGGGTGTCATTAAAAACCTAATATATAATTGATATTCAAAAGAATCACATACGTAAATTAAAAGCAGAGAATAAAGAGTTCCACATGTCTGCAGTTTATACGGTGCTAAATCCTTTACGTGTGGCATCTCCCTTAATCCTTAAAACATCCCAGTGAAAGTCGATAGCATTATCAGCATTTTCTAGATGAGAAAAGAGATTTAGGGAAGTTTGGTAATTTCTGGAGAGTTGAAAAAATATTTCTCCAATTCTGATTCCTTAACCCCTACATAAATGATTTTTACTGTTGCCCAGAAAACCTACACAGGAAGAGTTTGCTCTAAAATACCAAAAGACCTACCAGTGGTCACAAGGAAGGGCCTTGATCTTCAGGACAAAGACGACAGAATGGGGTTCTCAGAGTAATGGGAAATCCAGAATTTGGTGGAATGAAGGTAGCAATAGCAAGCAATCAAAGGCAATAAGGTCACTATTTAACAGAAGTAGAAGCATCAGTGAGCAACGAGTGAGGTTGAAGAAATCAACATTGAAACAGAGCAGGAAACTATATACTCAGTTGGAAAATTTTACTTGAGTGTATGCGAATGTTGAAACTCACGCTCTGTATCTGTGGTTCTCAGACCCTTGGATTTAACGTTCCCCCTTTACGACAAGTATTTCGTGAAAGCTCCCATACCACCAAAAAAATGGAAATCAGAGACAATCTGAGAACTTGAAAAAATCAGTATAATGCCCTAGCTGTAATAAGAGGACAAAATAAAGAACAATATAGAATTAAAGAGTCTATTTCAATATGTAAATATCCAGAAGACAAATCTCTACATTTCCAAACTGCCCCTGTGGGTAAGCCCCCTACATCCTCAATGTTAGATGGGTCCAGGTATATTAGCATGGACTTTCATTAGATCTTGGTCTGAGCTAAAATGGGAGGGGACGGTGTTTTGGGCTTTCTGCCCTGTCCCTTTGTTTCCAAGGAAGTTACTGATGCGGACATAGGGTTCAGGTGGAAATCGGTGGAAACTGTTTCCAAGGTGGATTTCTCCAATGGGAAAAAGGCACACAGTTCAGAAGTTAAAGGGAGAGTGGCTAATTGGCTCAAAGTTGCCCCACCCCTCATCTTCAGGGAAACCTGTGAGATTTTTCTCAGAAGGCTGGAGGAGGAGCTCTCCATGGGGTCTCTTGGCTTCCTTCGCAGCTGAAAGCAACATACCTGGATTCAGGGGGAAATTCAGCATCCACATAGTGCAAAGGGGCATCTGTACAAGAGCCTTACCATGAACCCCACTCTGAACTGCACTGTTTTTCCTTCACTGTAAAAAGCGGTTGTGATTAATCCACGTTAAGCTGAGCAAAGAGTAAAGTGAAGTACTTCCTCAACCGTTGCACACTTTTGATAATACGCTAAAGCATAGGATTTTGTAACTCTTAAATCACCTTCTCTTCGACAGCTCAGATATATATCTAATTGAAGCCTGTCAAATTCCTTCTCAAAGCTGGCACCATGCCAACGACCTCCTGGCAATGGTCTCTGAGGGGTGAAGCGTTCAATGGAAGGAAGTATTTCCTTTTATTGGTTCTAAATTTACTAGCCTTTAGCTTCACTGAATTAAGTTATGGCACAGGGCAAACATTATAGTCATGACTGACATTTATAAACTGCATTCCATCCATTAATCCTGAAATGCTATGCAAACTGATTAACAAAATTAAATGTACAGATGTCTGCTCCTTCAGGCTTCCTGATGACTCTCTGGGTACTTACAGGTCTTTTGCAGTGGGAGTGGTGCACAGATTGCCCCCGTTGTGGCCATTTCCAACCCCAACCTTCCCACGAGAACAGGTCCTTAGATGCATAGTGTCCTGTGAGCTTCTGATTCTTCGCCTGACTTGGGCAGAGGGAAGAATTTGGCACAGAATGGTGTGGCTGGCCAGAGATACTGTGGGTTTCCACAATTTTCTACTTCACCTGCATATCCTCTCTTTTTCTTTTCTTTTTTCCTTTCCTTTGCTTTTCTTTCCTTTGCTTTGCTTTCCTTTCCTTCCCTTTCCTGTCTTTCCTCCTTCTCTCCCTCCCTTCCTCCCTCCCTTCCTCCATTTCTTCCTCCCTTCCTTCCTTTTTTTCCCCCCCTCTCTGAGAGGCAGTGTGGTATATAGGAACGGCCAAAGGGGCCAGTGGAACTAGTGTTTGTATCTAGGCTCTGACACCTACACCCTGTGTCATCTGGATGAATCATTTAACTACCCTGAGCATTAGTTTTATCAGCTGTAAAAGATTCGAGTAGCATGACTTCTAAAGTTCTTCCAGTGAATTTTCAAAGCTTAAAACTAACCTCACTTTTTCTCAGATTGCGTGGCTTTTATAAAATATGCCTCTCCCAAATTAACCATGGTTTGGCTTTACTGCAAATAAAATCTGAAACTTAACAATATATGTGGGGTGCCTTGGTGGCTCAGTCGGTTAAGTGTCTGCCTTCAGCTCAGGTCATGATCCCAGGGTCCTGGGATCGGGCCCCATATCGGGCTCCTTGCTCAGTGGGGAGCCTGCTTCTCCCTCTCCCTCTGCTTGCTGCGTCCTCTGCTTGTGCTCACTCTCTCTCCTTCTCTCCCTCTGTATCAAATAAATAAATAAAATCTTAAAAAAACCCACACACAATATATGTATCCCACAACCAGGAAAGAATTGAAAGCTTTTCCACTTATGTATCACTATGTGCATAAGTAGGAAATCTGCAAAGTTCCACTTGGGCTGTATAAATGAGAATGTGGACCAGCTTAGAGGATCTATAGAGGGCTGTCAACCTCTCCACAATATTAAATCGTGGTATAAAAAAATTATAGTACACTTTGGGTTTTTTCCACCTTTATTGAGATATAATTGACATATAAAATTGTGTAAGTTTAAGGGATACAGTGTGATTATTTGATATCCTTATGTATTGCAAAATATGATTTCATACACTTATGTATTGCCTTAGCTGATACTTGCATCAGGCCATATAATTACCATTTCTTTTTTGTGGTGAGAATATTTAAGATCTACTCTCTTAGCAACTTTCAATTATATAATACAATATTCTTAATTATGATCACTATGCTTTACATTAGTTCCCCAAACTCACACATCTTACGGCTGAAGGTTTGTACTCTGACAACATCTCACCTTCCCTCCTCCCAACCCCCGTCCCTGATAAGCACCATTTTAGTCTTTGCTTTTATGAGTTAGGCTTTTTTAGATTCCACGTGTGATACCATGCAGTATCTGTCTTTTCTCTGTCTGGCTTATTTTACTTAGCATAATGTACTCTAGGTTTATAAATGTTGTTACAAATAACAGGATCTCTTTTCTTATGGTTGAATAATATTCCATTTTTATAGCTATATATCTGTTATCTCTATACATCTTCTTTATGCATTCATCTGTTGATAGACACTTAGGTTGTTTCCATATCTTGGCTATTATAAATAATGCTGCAGTGAACATGGGAGTGCAGATATCTCCCTGAGATCCCGTTTTCGTTTCCTTTGGATATATACCCAGAAGTAGGATTGGTGGATCATATGGTAGTTCTATTTTTATTTTTTTGAAGAACTTCCACACTGTTTTCCATCGTGACTGCATCAGTTTACACTCCCACCAAAAGTGCACGAGGGTTCCCTTCCCTCCACGTCCTCGCCAGCACTTGTTATCTCTTGTCTTTTTGATGATAGACATCTAACAGGTGTGCGGTGATATTTCATGATGGCTTTGATTTCCATTTCCTTGGTGATTAGTGATGTTGATCAGCCTTTCACGTGCCTGCTGGACATTTGTAGATCTTCTTTGGAAAATGTCTAGTTCCTCTGCCCATTTTTAAACTGGATTGTTTAGGGTTTTTGCTATTCAGCTGTATGAGTTCTTTATGTTTTGGATATTAACCCTTTATCAGAGAAGAATTTTTTTTTTTTAGATTTGACTCAAGGCGGTCAATAAGGTAGCAAGTTATTTGATAACTATCTTGGCAGACAATGAAAAATAGTCTTTATTTTTTATTTATTTTATTTTTTAAATTATGTTCAGTTAGTTGGCATATAGTACATCATTAGTTTTTGATATAGTGTTCAATGATTCATTAGTTGCGTATAACACCCAGTGCTCATCACCACACGTTCCCTCCTTAATACCCATTACCCGGTTAGATACACATAAGAGAGGAGGTGTTTTGTTTACCAGCCAGAGAACACTGCTGGGCCCTGCCACAGCCAATGAGCTAAATGATGAGTTATGCCATGCATCAGACCCCAGGCCCAAATGTCAGCAAGGCAAACACTAGTGGACAAAGGGCATTGCCCTGCTGACCAGTGGAGGCACAGGACATCATGAGTGAAGTCCTTCATATCCGTTGTTATAAAATTGGATAAGCTACACATAGACTCAGACTTTAGGAAGGAAACAGAAAACAGGGGCTACCTGAGAGATTGCACATGTTTATGTGAAAGCCTGATGTCTAAATTGACTATTTAAATAATTGGATCTGATCAGACTTTAAACCATATTTGACTTTTTTTTTTTCTGCTAACCAATGTGTGGGAGTTTGGGATGGGGGTGGTGGTAATTGGCAGAGGACAGCTAGATTAAATTTAGACAGAATTAAAAGTAGTCTCCTTTTTCTAACAATCCAAATTGTAGAGTGAGTTAAATTTTGTGACTCCATTAAAAAATAAATGGGGAAAGGAAAGATAATCCTAGTATACAGATCTCATGAAACATTCTCAGATGTCAGGAAAAAAAGAGAAGGAAGACAGAACTTTGGTGGGTGGAAATGTGAAAATACACCATTAATTTTAGTGTAGGCTGAGTCCTAAAATCTAGAATAACAGCAATTATTATTTAAATTAATTCATTCATTTAGTTAATGTAGTTTTTAATGGCTACCATGTGTCAGGCACTATGTTAGGCCCTGGGGATGCAATAATGAGCAAAAAGGCATGGTCCCTGCCTTCATGGAAATTAGAGTTTTGTGGGAGAGGCAGATATTAGCCAACCGTCACACAAATGAATGTAAGATTACCACAGTGACAAAGTGCTTCAAAGGACAATAGTGAACTCACCAATAATGAGCTATGAGAATGCACAATGAAGGAACTGCCTAGGGAAGGGAATGACCTGGAAAGATGACGGGGCTAAACTCGGAAGGAGAGCCTTTAAGGCAAGGCTGGGGGTGATGAGTCCAGTCAGGGCAGAGGAAGCCTTGCGTGCAAGGGGCGTGGCCTGGGCAGAAGGGGCCTGTGCATAAGGGGTCTGTGGCTGAAGGAGAGCAGCCACAGAAGAGAAGTGGGAGGGAGGTCAGGGGCAGGTGAAGGGCTGGTGGGGGGGAGGTGAGGCTGGAGTGGGGCCCTCTGCAGGGAACTCGTCTTTATCCTAAGTGGACTACTAAGCCATGAGATGTTTTAAAGGTGTATGTGTGTATCTTGAGAAGACAAATGTATCCTTTCTACTTTTAAAACTAACTCCATCCACACACATTTTGGTTTTAGGTGTTAGGCAACATTTTTGCAGATAAACTATGTCTAGCTGAAGTTCTATGCTCATTACTATTAATTACTCAAAAACTGCCATTCAGCATCCCTGAGCAAGGAAAGCATTTACAAATTCTCTGAGAATGTATTTGTGTATTGAATGGTGTGTACCTCACATCATGCGGTTATTTCTCTTCAAGTTATAATGGTCATACAGGTTTTATTTCAACCAACAGCTTTTCTGTTTAGTAATGGTCTTGAACAAGAGACTGGATCCCCAGTCTAGAGTATTTTGTAGGTTTCCTGAATATGTCATCCTTATTTAATTGGGTATATATTAAACACTCCCCTGTGTGTGTGTGTATGTGTGTTGGGGGTGTTAGATTAAGAAGGAGACAAAGATCATTGAGCAATAATATAATCTCTTTTCCATCAGTCTGAACCACATAGAAAAGCCTCGCTTACATTTTGATGAATTCCATTGGCACTAAGCAATATGCATATATTTTATGACTAAAAATATTACTAAACCTCTTTTGATTATGATTTGGGGGGGCAGGAAATTAACCTTTAAAGGCAACTTTGGTTCTACAACAGTGTGTGTATGTGGGAGTGTGTAATGTTTTTATTGCTTTATCTAATTATAAAAGGACTACATATTTATTAAGTATTCACACATCACATAAATAAATAAGCAAAACAAACCCCAAAAGAATGTCCCCTCTAATTATGGGGCCAGGAGAGAAGTAGAGATAGAGCACAGGCTAGGGATGCTTGCTGTTCATAGTAGTTGTTACTAAACAATGGTACTCTATTAAGGTACCTTTGTGACACAGATGCATTAAAGTGATTACATCAAAAGAGCCAAATCTAAGTTGCTTTGTCAAAAGGTCTTCCTTTGGGATAATGTGAAAAATATATCCAATGACAAATTCTTTTCCTACTTTCTTAAAAAAGTTTTTTCCCTTCTCTTATGTTTCCTTATTTTTTTTAATATATTTTCTTTGTCACTTTATACTGTCCTGTCTTTCTCAAAATAGAAGACTCATAAACCTAAAGCGATTCTGCTCCTGGACCAATAATCTGAATTCTGGTTACTGTATTATAGGGGATGAAGTATTCTGATTTCTCCACTACCCAACTCAAGAAGTTTGGAGGGTTTGGTATCCCCAAATTGTTTTTTAGAGGGCAAGCTCTACTTATGGTAGCAGAGAAGACTCTATTCTCTGTGATGTACATAGACCTCTCTACCACCTACTTTATGTGAGCCCTATAACCATCACACACACACACTACTAATTTTCTCCAACCATGGAAAAAAATTATGAACTATTATATACAGTGAACCAAATTTATCTGCTGTTGCTGGTGCCTGTGTCCCTATCAGTTATATTTATTTCTTGGGCAACTCATGTGTCTTGCTTTGAATAGGAGAAAAAAAAATCCAAAAAATTTCAACAAATAAAAAACTAAGCAGGTGTTTCGTTGTTTTATTTTGGTGTGATTTTAAATCTAGCAGACTACATATGTGGCTATATTGTGAGATTAATTATAACTTTTTTTAAAGATACTTATTTGCAAATATCAGCATAAAAGTAAAGGTCTCTGTATTTTTTATAGCAAATTAAAAATGGAACAAAGGAAAGTATTGTGATCTATAGTACTATTAAGTTTTTTATTGTCCAAGTTAGGTGGGTACTCATGGGAGGCAGTAATCTTAACCTCTTTCAAACAAATAAATGTAATTCCTAATAATTATTTAAAACACTTGTGAAAGAAAAGATATTTTTAAGATAAAAATTGTTTTAATCCTGATTTTTATCTTTAAAGACTTTTTTGAAGGTCACATATTCTTCCTTTCCAGTCTCTGCCTTCCCGGTAAGTTTTCTGACACATAGTAGTGTCTGTGGCAACATGACTAACAAGGTAGCATCATATCCAGGGCCAGCCTCAGACAAAACAGCTACCCCATTTCATCTCCGTTTCAGACAGTTCTAATACTCCTGCCACATTCAGATGCCAGTCCCTAACACAGACTTTACTCTTGTCTTCTGTCAGGTTGTGGTAGGGAGAGACTCACCTGGCTATGTCTTGGAGTGGCCGTATCTCTTCTACCCCTCACCCTTCTGCTGGTAACAGATACTGCTCCCTGACCCTAGAGAGGGAGGCACATGACTCGGGCTGGCCACACTGTCTGCTTCAGTTATCTACTCCTCCATATCAAACCACTCTATAACTTACTAACTTAAAACACAACTCCAAGCTCTGCAGTTTGGTCCAGGGATAGCTTGTCTCTGCTCCAAGTGGTGTAGGTGGAGTTGACTGGGTCATCCATGCAGCAGCATGAAGCTGGGAGTTTAATGGGGGATGAAATGTCACAAAATGGCTTTAGTCACATACCTGGTGCCTCAGCCGGGATGGCTGGAGAGGCCAGTGTGCCTTGGTTTTCCTCTAAATACTAGATTTGTCATTATTCGCTACTCTCCCAAGCTTCTTTACATGGTAGCGGGCTTCCAAGAAGGCAAAAGCAGGAAGTGCCAAGGGTCTTCAGACCTAGACAAGCTGCTGGCACAGCATCATTTTTGCAAAAGACACAGTGTCAGTGTAGATTCAAGTGGATGGTAAATAGGTATCTCTCCAGATGAGGGGAGTGCCATGCATGCAGAGATGGAAGAGCATGATGGCAGCCATGTTTGTAAACAATCTGCCACAGTATCTTACTCTAGATGGTTGGCTGCCCTGGTCATCCTACCCAGGGGTACACCTGACATGAATTAGGCCAAATTAGCTCCCTAGACAACCAAACTGAAACTGAGATAGAGGAAAAAGAGCAAAAAGCAAAAAACAAGAACAAAACTTTTTCCTCTCAGGTTATTGACCTGAAAGGATATAAGCCCAGTGCTTCTAAGTGACCATCTTCTCTGGTACATAGGAAAGCCCCTCTGTGATAGGAAAGGACAGAGCTAATCCTAGAGACAGAGGGAGAGAGAAAGAGGGAGAGAAGAGAGAGGGAAGGAGAGGGAGAAAGAGAGGGGGAGGGAGAGAGAGAGAGGGAGAGGGGGAGAGAAAAACAGGGAGAAAGGGAGAGGGAGGAGAAAGGGAGAGAGAGAGAGGGAGGAAGGGAGAGGGGGAGAGAGGAAATGAATGAATGAATGAATGAATGGGAATTGAATTCCTGGATCTGGTGCCCCAGACCAGTTTATTTTGCTTAAATTATACTAAAATAGGCTTTTGTTATTTTCAGTCCAGAGGTTAAAAAAATTCTTCAAGACCTAAAGACATCATCTAGAAAAAATTAGGCACAAGGAAAAGTATGTGCTTTTAGAGAGATGGGGAGAGGCAAGCAGGAATTAGGGAAAGTTTGAAAAGTACTAGTTCAAGTCAAGCCCTATAGGAAACTCATTCTGTGGTTTTTTCATACTGATTTGACTTTTGTAAGGCCCCGTCCAACACTTTGAATTATATGTGCTTCTTTGCTCTTTAAAACTAATGTAAAAAGTCAGAAGTGTTTAATGGTGCTCTCATAGACTAGCTTAGGGTTTGGAACTTTTAACTGCATATACTTCGTCTTCAGATGAAATTATAAAGTATGCCCTCAAATGGGGTAAGAAAGAAAATCAATACACCAAAACTGTATATGTGTCGGTATTCTAAAATTAAAAGTGTTTCTAGCGTTTTATAGAATTATTTTACTTAATAATACTCTAAGCACTCTTTTATAGTGAGGTAAATGATGGATGTGAGATAATAGAGAAAATATATATTGGTCTCTGTCTTGGTTCCTGGCACAGAGCCTATAAAACCTTTGGAATTTCATAAGTGATAAGAGTCCTATGAGCATCTTTTGTTATAACATTTGGTCTTTGACCTGGGCTCCTGACACAGAGTTCCTGTATCCCTTGGAATGTCCTGAGTGATGGGAGCATCTTTTGTTCAAGGTGACTCTGGGTGAGCTCCTGGATGGGGGCTGGTCACCAGAAAGACCAAGCCATGATTAAAACATTGGGATTTTCAGCCCCACCCCCATTCTCTGGAGAGTGGAGAGGGTCTGGAAATGGCATTAAAGATTGATCATAGCTACATGATGAGGGCTCCGTAGAAATCCCAAAGGTATGGTGTCCAGGGAGCTTTTGAATTGGTGAACACCTGGAAACACTAGAAGAGTGGTGCTCTGGGAGAGGATATGGAAGCTTCAGGTCCCTTCCCATATACCTTACCCTATGCGTCTCTTCCATCTGGATGTTCATCCGTATCTTTATCACATTCTTTTATAATAAATCAGTAAACAGAAGGTAAACTTCTCCTGACTTCTCGGAGCCACTCTGGCAAATTAATCAAACCCAAAGAGGAGATTGTGACAACCTCTGATTCATAACTGGTGGGTCAGAAGTGTAGGTAATAACCTTGGACTTGTGACTGGCATCAGAGGGCAGGCTTGTAGGACTGATCCCTTCATTTATGGGATCTGATACCGTCTCCAGTGTCAGGGAGTTAAGTTCTAGGACATCCAGCTGGTGTTCCAGAATTGCTTGGTGTGTGAATACCCCAACACATCTGGTGATCAGAAGTATCAGAAGTGGTGTTCTCTGTGAGCGGTAGAAGAGAGACACACAGCAGGAAAAATGAGGTTTTCTTTATAATGGACTGAATTTTATATAACTATTGATGGATTTTCAAGTCATATAACTAATACTGTGTAAAAGATGTGATAACAACAGCTATAATTTATTCAGTAATTATTGTGGGCTAGGCACAAGGAGAATTGCGGTATATATGTAACAGAACATAAGTGAAAGTTTTCCTCTTATACCAGAAATGTGAGAACAAATGGGGTTAAATACCTTCACATCCATATATACTCCTTGAGGAGAGGGACTTTTCTTGCTACCAGATCATTCCTAACTGAATCTATGCATATGGCAAAAAAAGAATACCTCACTGTAGTGACTTAACTAGACATGGGCTTATTTTTAAATAAAACAAGAAGTTCAATAGTAATAAGTCAAGATTGGTGAAGCTACTACAGAATGTCATGAAGGACTCAGGTCATCTGTAGTATATAACATTTATTTTCATATTTGCAAGGCGGTTCTTCTCTTCTAGTACTGAGTTTGCTCTCCAAACAAGAAAGGGAAAGAGGGAAGACCTCTGAGATCATTATAATAATGGTCCTCAATGAGCTGCACTGTGCTTTTCCCCATGCCCTTTCAAGTGTGACATCACTCTTCCCATAAGGAGGTGAGAGTCCCTTTCTCCACTCCCTTGAATCTGGGCTGGACTTGTGATTTGCTTTCGCCAAGAGAATATGGAAGAAGTGACATTATATGAGTTCTAGAGCAAAGGGCTTGAGAGACCTTTCAGCCTCTTGCTCTAATCCTTGAGACCCTTAGAAAATGATGCTGTAAAAAATCCAGTAAAGCTTGCTTAAGGATAAGAGTCCTCATGGAGATCTCAGGGCCTCAGCCAACAGCCAGCACCAACTGCAAGACGTGTGAGTGAAACCAGCTTGGACGCTCCAGGCCAGCCTTGCTCTCAGATGACTTCAGCTGTGTAGTGAGCTCAGGAAAGACCAGAAGGAGAACTGCCCACGTTGTCAAGGAACAGAACTATGAAAAATAATAAATAATAAATTATTGTTGGCATAGGTCAGTGAGTTTTGGGGTGGCCTGTTATGAAGCAACGGATAAATGATATCCTGGATTATGGAACCATTCATTCCTAAGTAAACAAACAAAACCAAAAACAAAATCTGGGCCTTAATTAAGGTACATTCCCTGCTTCTGGAGTCATGGTAACTGAGAACATGTGCATGGCTGAATTTCAGATTTGCTACAGACCATAGACCGGATGAGACACTGGAAGTCGGAAGATGGGTGAGTATATCTGCATAGGGAGGACACGCATCACTGAGGCCAGAGGACAACTTTGGTAGATTGTTATAAGTGGCCACAAATGAGTCAAACCTTCCTGAACCCACGGGCAGCCCTTCCCCCTACTCCTTGCATCTGGGCCACTTAGACCAAAGAATATGGCGGAAGAGCCATTTCCAGACCCAGAGCTCAGGAGAATCGGCAGCCGCCACTTTCACTCTCTCGCTTCTCTGAAATGCCAGCTAATGAAGTCCAGATGAGTCAGCATGAGGATGAGAGGCCTGGTGACAAGGGGAGCCCTGGAGAATGAACAAACTCAAGGACTGAAGGAGCAGCTCAGCCAGGTGACTTCCCCCCGCCATTCTGGTGGAGAACCAGCTATGAGAGTGAGCTCTGTGACCCTCTAGCTCTAGGCAAGCCACCAGCTGACTGAACACACGAAGTGAGCACAGCCACACCGCCTGGGACAGATAAGCCACTTGTCTGAGCTTAGGTGCCAGGCTGGAGATAGCTAGTATTTTAATTTTTTAATCTCAGAGGGAGAACACAAAGGATAGGGTGCTAAGGATGTTTTCTTGGTAATCAGCCCCAAATACCTGCCATGCTGCTGTATCACCTATGACTGGGAAAGTGCATGCCTGTCATATAATAGGTTTTCAACAAATATGAGTAAGATTCAGTTTAAGCAGCTTTCAGCAGACAGCTTGCCTCAGCCTAATTTTCAGAAGGACCTGGTGAGAACACTTTCTCCAGCCACTATCTACCACCCACGTCTCTTGCAGTGGAGTCTGAAAGATTTGTTGACCTTGTGGGGAGTATACTATTTATATTTATATCACCTTTCCATGAGAAGGAGTGGGACATGTTCCTCCCACCCAGAGCTAAATGAAAGGGGCCACCGTTAAACACTGGGGGTACCCCAGGAAGGAGAGCCCGGAACCACATTCCCTGGTGAAATGCTTTCTAACTTTCAGACCTCCTGGGCCACTTCAGAGCCACGTGCACTGAGGGCAGGAGAGACTTGTGGACCTAGCACCTCCAGCATGGAGAAGAAGGGTGTTCAATACACATTTTCTATGCTTTAATATATAATGCTTTAATAGAAAATTGGAGGTATAGTGAGATTAAGAGATCAAGAGACAGTTGTCATCGAAATGACAGTCTGTTACAGTTCCCAAGAGGAGGGGACATGCTCCACCTCGAGGGACACATGGGGAAGCACCAGGGTCAATCTCAGAGCCCAGGGAGTGGGCGGAAGTGTAGGAAAGAGCCTTTATGATGGTCTCCACAGGAAGGAACAGAAGAGGTGGCACAATTCTGCCTAGGTGGGCTAGTTTGAATAATTCTACAGGCTCTGGTACATAGGGGCTGTTCCTAATTGTTTGGCACCTGGCTCAGGGGTACTAAAGACAGGTGTCTAGTTGCCCAGAATGTGGGAACCCAATAAAGGAGAGAATTGGGAGATATGGACTCAGGATCAGTTGATTTGTGCTTGAACAACATGCTTCTTAAAGGAGGGGAGGTGATGGCAGGGTGGGAGTAAGGGAGGCCAAGGTAAGGTGACTCAGGCATATTATCTGGTTGTACAGAACAAGACATGTCTGGCATCAAGTTTACAGAAGCTAGAAACAGGTTAACATATCCTGAGGAGTGGAGGTGTCTACTCATGGTTTAGAGATTTCTGAAGGTGAGATTCCATAGGAATTGCCAAAACCAAAGGTGCTTCCAGAGACCAGGGTGCATGGGGCACCTGGGTGGCTCAGTCGGTTAAGCGTCTGCCTTCAAGTCAGGTCATGATCCTGGGGTCCTGGGATTGAGCCCTGTGGCGGGCTTCCTGCTTCAGTGGGAGTCTGTTTCTCCCTATCTCTCTGCTCCTCCCCACCCTCCCTCCCCCACCATGCTCATGTAAGCACGCTCTCTTTCATAAATAAAATCTTAAAAAAAGAGAGAGATCAGGGTGCAGTATGCCCCAGAGAAGGCAGGTGATTCTGCATCTCAGTTCTCTACCACTCTCAGGTAGCCCCGGGAGCTTGAGGTGCCCAGGCTTTACAAGCAGCAGCATGGCTAAAGAGAGGGGTGGGTGTGGTGCTCCAGCATCTGGCGGAGCCGGGAAGAAGCTGTATGAAGATGGCACATCACCTGAGCAGAATGGGCCCTGTCTCCCTAATGGAGCTGGGAAGAGAAATGCTCTGGAAGTGAAGTGAGTGGGCTCTAGAGTCTGGGTTTGGGAATGGAAAGCAGGAGAAGTAAGTATACAAAATGCATAAAGGCGCATCGTGCTTTGTTCCTGCTTACACAAGGTCCACCCCAGGCCCGAATCTGAATTGAATATGAGATTATGAGATTGAAGTTTTAAGATCACCAGGAATGAGTTTTATATGCTGAAATGGATACTATTCTGATATACCAGAATGGTTTGTGTTTTTTTTTTTACCAGAATGGTTTTTTTTCTTTTCTTTTCTTTTTATTTTTTTAACTTATTTGAGAGAGAGAGCGTAAGTGGGAGAGAGGGGCAGAGGGAGAGGAGAAGCAGACTCCCCACTGAGCAGGGACCCTCATGTGAGGCTCAATCCCAGGACCCTGAGATCGTGACCTGAGCCCAAGGCAGACGCGTAACTGACTGAGCCACCCAGGCGCCCCCCAGAATGGTTTTATATGCACAACCTTGGTTAGTCTTAACAGCAGCCTTATGCAGTAAATATTATTAAATCCCTTTGACAGTTTAGGAAAGCGAGGTACAGAGAGGTAAACAGAATAAACAGTGCAAAGTGGCAAAGTTTAACTGTGAACTCAGATTTGTCACTGCCTGAACTACAGCAGTGCGTTCCGAGTCCTGCTCGTTGGTTTTGTTACTAATAATGTATTTGAACCTCCTTGTCCTTTTTCTCATGAAAGATTTCATTTCACTTTCTACGTAATTATCTATAGCCTTGAGAGAGGTCTCATTTCTCTGACAGGGCAGTTGAAAGGGCAGGAGCCATCCGAGGCCACAGGTGGCAGCTGAGGCCAGATTTGAACCCAAGGTATGAGATCCTGAGACTCGTCTGTGTTCCAGTTTTGTCACATTGTCTCTTTAATTTTAGTTATCCTTATCACCTGGTAATTTCCACCAATCTTCTTTGCAAATAGGAGACAGGTTTGTGAGTACCAACTTTAGTAGTCACATGATTCCTAAAGTTCCCCTCAGTTTTAACTTTTCAAACTCACAGGACAAAGTCCAGTCTTCTCTCTGCAAGAATTTTAAGTAAATTTTTTTCTTAAATTATCTAGTCCACATAAAAATACACCTGAAGAAGACTAGAAGTTCAGCTCCCGAAGTCCCTGACTCCTTTCCGAACCATTTGAAAGACAAAGAAACTGAAGGCCAGGAAGGAGAAATGACTATCTTTACCTTTAGAACTATATTTTCTCACAGAGAACTAGAGTGTAGCTTTTGACATACTTTCCCTGTATCCTGTCATCACCAAAACTCATGAGTGAAAGAAGCCTAGAAGCAGGTAGAAAGTACACAAATGGCTAAGGTTTAATTTTGTTTCAAAGAACATTTCATTGAAATGATTAAATCACTTTTCTAAAAAAAAAAAAAAATGACAGGATGCATCATCTGTCGAGAAGGAAGTGTGTTTTAGTTACCACTTCAGAACTTCTGTTAAGATTGTCCAAGGCATGTGTTATGAGAGGAAGATGCACTTCCTAGGTCACCGAGCATTTGCCGCTGAGCATATGCTACTTCACAATGGCATACATCCCCAGCTTCTTATTGCACAGTGATCTGAATATTTTATGGCTATTCTGAATGGTAAGATAATTGATGATAGAACACTGGAAGAAAGAACCAATAGCTTTTTTGTTGGTGGCATTTATCAGATTGTCAATTAAATGCTTGTCACAGGGTAAAGGAACAATATTTATTGCTGTAGCAGGACATCAAGCATGAGTCCACAGGAGCAGGCCCGGGATCCACACCCTCGAGAATGATGTGCTGCTCTTTCTTGTCAGCTGAAAGCCCTATAACACTGACATTAGTAACCAAGCTCGGGGTTGCTTATCTTGTTTAAAGTTTATTGGGAAAAGAAAGTATCGGTGTTTGTTTTATAGATCCGTCAGACTAATTGGCTAACTGAAATAGTAGCTGTGTCAAATCATTTTGGGGAGGAGGCAGTGTGTAAAAATTTTACAGCTTTGAAATATTTATGTGCAATGTACAGGAGAGAACGATTCGCTAATCCCCTTAAAAGGGTTTTAAAGTGTTCCTCATTTAAGGTATTATCTATTTGCCGGAAATGGGTTAATTCCCCTTTTCCGAGCTCCCATAGTGCTCTGGACTCAACTCGGGTAAGATTCCCAGCTCACTTTACACATCCTCCTCAAGAGACTATAAACTCGATGGCAGCAGGAACCAGGACTGTCTTGTTATGTCTGTAACTGCCAAAGCCACACACTGGGCTTGACAGAGTAGGAGTCCATAAATATTTGATGATTCACTGATAGTTGGACTTTTCCAAGATAAACAGGCCACTAGTTGATATTTACCATGTGCCATCAGTAAAATCTGCCTCAGCATCTTCCAAAAGTCGAAAGTAGTTAAATTCTTTTTTAGTGCAGCAATACTAATATGAAATCAAAGCCAAGTCAGTGGATGAAAAAAAATTGTTCCATTTCTTCAGAGAAAAGAATGCTCTGAGAACTCTAAATTTTTCTGTAATGATGAGCTTGGTGTTAAAAATAATGGATAGGAAAAGAGAGATAAACAACTACTGGATCACAAGGGCAGAATTTGAGAGATAAGTGATACCATAAGATGAAACAATATTAGAATAATTGGGATCCCAGAAGAAGAAGAAAGAGAGAGAGGGGCAGAAGGTATATTGGTGCAAATTATAGCAGAGAACTTCCCTAATTTGGGGAAGGAAACAGGCATCAAAATCCAGGAGGCACAGAGAACCCCCCTCAAAATCAGTAAAAATAAGTCAACACCCCGACAACTAATAGTAAAACTTACAAGTCTCAGAGACCAAGAGAAAATCCTGAAAACATCTTGGGACAAGAGGTCTGTAACCTACAATGGTAGAAACATTAGATTGGCAACAGACCTATCCTCAGAGACCTGTCGGGCCAGAAAGGACTGGAATGATATATTCAGAGCACTATATGAGAAAAATATACAGCCAAGAATACTATATCCAGCTAGCCTGTCATTGAAAATAGAAGGAGAGTTAAAAAGCTTCCAGGACAAACAAAAACTAAAAGAATTTGCAAACACAAAACCAGCCCTACCAGAAATATTGAAAGGGGTCCTCTAAGCAAAGAGAGAGCCTAAAAGTAACATAGACCAGAAAGGAACAGAGACAATATACAGTAAGAGTCACCTTACAGGCAATACAATGGCACTAAATTCATATCTTTCAGTAGTTACCCTGAATGTAAATGGGCTAAATGCCCCAATCAAAAGACACAGGGTATCAGATTGGATTTAAAAAACAAGACCCATCGATATGCTGTCTGCAAAAGACTCATTTTAGAGCCAAAGACACCTCCAGATTGAAAGTGAGGGGATAGAAAACCATTTACGATGCTAATGGACACCAAAAGAAAGCTGGGGTGGCAATCCTTATATCAGACAAATTAGATTTTAAACCAAAGACTATAATAAGAGATGAGGAAGGACACTATATCCTACTTAAAGGGCCTATCCAACAAGAAGATCTAACAATTGTAAATATCTATGCCTCTAACATGGGAGCAGCCAATTATATAAGGCAGTTAATAACAAAAGCAAAGAAACACATCGACAACAATACAATAATAGTGGGGGACTTTAACAGCCCCCTCACTGCAATGGACAGATCATCTAGGCAAAAGATCAACAAGGAAATAAAGACTTTAAATGACACACTGGACCAAATGGACTTCACAGATATATTCAGAACATTCCATCCCAAAGCAAGAGAATACACATTCTTCTCTAGTGCCCAAGGAACATTCTCCAAAATAGATCACATCCTAGGTCACAAATCAGGTCTCAACCGGTACCAAAAGATTGGGATCCTTCCCTGCATATTTTTGGACCACAATGCTTTGAAACTAGAATTCAGTCACAAGAGGAAAGTTGGAAAGAACTCAAATACATGGAGGCTAAAGAGCATCCTACTAAAGAATGAATGGGTCAAACAGGAAATTAAAGAAGAATTTAAAAAATTCATGGAAACCAATGAAAATGAAAACACAACTGTTCAAAATCTTTGGGATGCAGCAAAGGCAGTCCCTAAGAGGAAAGTATATAACTACAAGGCTTTCTCAAGAAACAAAAAGGGTCTCAAATACACAACCTAACCCTACACCTAAAGGAGCTAGAGAAAGAACAGCAAATAAAGCCTAAACTCAGCAGGAGAAGAGAAATAATAAAGATCAGAGCAGAAATCAATGAAATAGAAACTAAAGAACAGTAAAACAGATCAACGAAACTAGGAGTTGGTTCTTTGAAAGAATTAATAAGATTGATAAACCCCTGGCCAGACTTATCAAAAAGAAAAGAGAAATGACCCAAATAAATAAAATCATGAATGAAAGAGGAGAGATCACAACCAACACCAAAGAAATACAGACCATTATAAGAACATATTATGAGCAACTCTATGGCAGCAAATTAGATAATCTGGAAGAAATGGATGCATTCCTAGAGATGTATCAAATACCAAAACTGAACCAGGAAGAAATAGAAAACATGAACAGACACATAACCAAAAAGGAAATTGAAGCAGTCATCAAAAATCTCCCAACAAACAAGAGCCTAGGGCCAGATGGCTACCCCAGGGAATTCTACCAAACATTTAAAGAAGAATTAATACCTATTCTTCTGAAACTGTTCCAAAAAATAGAAATGGAAGGAAAACTTCCAAACTCATTTTATGAGGCCAGCATTACCTTGATCCCAAAATCAGACAAAAACCCCATCAAAAAGGAGAATTACAGACCAATATCCCTGATGAACATGGATGCAAAAATTCTCACCAAAATACTAGCCAATAGGATCCAACAGTACATTAAAAGGATTATTCACCATGACCAAGTGGGATTTATTCCTGGGCTGCAAGTTTCATTCAATATCCGCAAATCAATCAGTGTGATACAATACATTAATAAAAGAAAGAACAAGAACCATATGATCCTCTGAACAGATGAAGAAAAAGCATTTGATAAAGTACAGCATCCTTTCTTGATTAAAACTCTTCAGAGTGTAGGGATAGAGGGTACATACCTCAATATCATAAAAGCCATCTATGAAAAACCCACAGCAAATATCATTCTCAATGGGGAAAAAACAGAGCTTTTCCCCTAAGGTCAGGAACATGGCGGGGATGTCCACTATCACCACTGCTATTCAACATAGTACTAGAAGTCCTAGCCACAGCAATCAGACAACAAAAAGAAATAAAAGGCATCCGAATCAGCAAACAAGAAGTCAAACTCTCACTCTTTGCAGATGATATGATACTTTATGTGGAAAATCCAAAAGACTCCACCCAAAAATTGCTAGAACTCATACAGGAATTTAGTCAAGTGGCAGGATATAAAATCAATGCACAGAAATCAGTTGCATTTCTATACACCAACAACAAGACAGAAGAAAGAGAAATTAAGGAGTTGATCCCATTTACAATTGCACCCAAAACCATATGATACCCAGGAATAAATCTAAGCAAAGAGGCAAAGGATCTGTACTCAGAAAACTACAAATACTCATGAAAGAAATTGAGGAAGACACAAAGAAATGGAAAAACATTCCATGCTCATGGATTGCAAGAACAAATATTGTGAAGATGTCAATGCTACCTAGAGCAATCTACACATTTAATGCAATCTCTATCAAAATACCATCCACTTTTTTCAAAGAAATGGAACAAATAATACTAAAATTTGTATGGAACCAGAAAAGACCCCGAATAGCCAGAGGAATGTTGAAAAAGAAAAACAAAGCTGGTGGCATCACAATTCTGGACTTCAATCTCTATTACAAAGCTGTAATCATCAAGACAGTATGGTACTGGCACAAAAACAGACACATAGATCAATGGAACAGAATAGAGAGCCCAGAAATGGGTCATCAACTCTATGGTCACCTAATCTTTGACAAAGCAGGAAAGAATGTCCAGTGGAAAAAAGACAGTCTTTTCAACAAATGGTGTTGGGAAAATTGGACAGCAACATGCAGAAGAATGAAACTGGACCATTTCCTTATACCACACACAAAAATAAACTCAAAATGGATGAAAGACCTAAATGTGACACATGAATCCATCAAAATCCTAGAGGAGAACACAGGCAGAAACCTCTTCAACCTCAGCTGCAGCAACTTCTTCCTAAACACATTGCCAAAGGCAAGGGAAGCAAGGGCAAAAATGAACTATTGGGACTTCATCAAGATAAAAAGCTTTTGCACAGCAAAGGAAACAGTCAACAAAACCAAAAGACAACCGACAGAATGGGAGAAGATATTTGCAAATGACATATTAGATAAAGAGCTAGTATCCAAAATCTATAAAGAACTTATCAAACTCAACACCCAAAGAACAACTAATCCAATCAAGAAATGGGCAGAAGACACGAACATTTTTCCAAAGAAGACATCCAAATGGCCAACAGACACACGAAAAAGTGCTCAACATTGCTCGGCATCAGTGAAATCCAAATTAAAACCTCAATAGGATAACACCTCACACCAGTCAGAATGGCTAAAATTAACAATACAGGAAACGACAGATGTTGGCGAGGATGCAGAGTAAGGGGAATGCTCCTACACTGTTGGTGGGAATTCAAGCTGGTGCAGCCACTCTGGAAAACGGTATGGAGGTTCCTCAAAAAGTTGAAAATAGAGCTACCCTATGACCCAGCAATTGCACTCCTGGGTATTTACCCCAAAGATACAAATGTAGTGATCCAAAAGGGTACGTGCACCCCAATGTTTATAGCAGCAATGTCCACAACAGCCAAACTGTGGAAAGAGCCAAGATGTCCATCGACAGATGAATGGATAAAGAAGATGTGGTATACACACACACACACACACACACACACACACACACAGGAATATTATGCAGCCATCAAAAAACCCGAAATCTTGCCATTTGCAACAATGTGGTTGGAACTAGAGGGTATTCTGCTAAGTGAAATAAGTCTATCAGAGAAAGACATGTATCATATGATCTCACTGATATGAGGAATTCTTAATCTCAGGGAACAAACAGGGTTGCTGGAGTGGTGGTGGGTGGGAGGGATGGAGTGGCTGGGTGATAGACATTGGGGAGGGGATGTGCTATGGTGAATGCTGTGAATTGTGTGAGTCTGATGAATCAAAGACCTGTACCTCTGAAACAAATAATACATTATATGTTAAAAAAAAGAAGAAGATAGTAGGAAGGAGAAATGAAGAGGGGGAAATCGGAGGGGGAGATGAACCATGAGAGACAATGGACTCTGAGAAACAAACTGAGGGTTCTAGAGGGGAGGTGGGTAGGAGGATGGGTTAGCCCAGTGATGGGTATTAAGGAGGGCACGTATTGAATGGAACACTGGGTGTTACACGCAAACAATGAATCATGGAACACTATATCAAAAAAATAATTAAAATAATGAGTAGGTAAATGAAATTTCAGTCAGAAAACTGTTCCATGACACTGGATAATGGACATTTTCTTATTTTTTTAAAATCATCTGGCCAGTGGTTTTGAGAATATTCATATATCATGATGTGTTCATGTTTTTGTACTAAAACTAATTTAATTATAAAGCCTGTACATATCTCTAAATTTCAGGATCTATCTCTCTAATCTCTGTATGTATTTGCACTTTAATGGGCTACTTTCTGTTGATACTTTTGTAAATGTTGTGCTCTCTCTAGAAAGTTTGACGGTGACTCAAGTTTTTACTGCTTTTCCATGCCAGGCACATAAATAGGCTTAAAATTACAGTTTGCTTAAATAACCTTTTAAAATAATCTATAGATAGAAGTAATCCAGTAATGATATCCTGAGATGCAGCAGCTTGGCCATTCACTTTGGCAGCCTTTAGATCACGTTCTGTGGGACAAGACGCTCATGAATGCCTAATATGGTCCTGAAAGCGGGGCTGTGGTGGGTTTAATAAGTCCCAGCCTTTCTACAGAAACCAAATTCAAAGACATTGTCACGATTTCTGGAGCAGCAACTGAAAGTCACTTAGTATTAGAGAGAACTGGTTCCAGGGGACCAACTTCATTCCCTGAAATCAACTAACAATTTTTCGTTTGCTTATTCTTTCCCAGCCCACTCACCCTAAATTACAGAGCTTTCATTTCTTTGGCAACCGCTAAGAAAATGACATCAAACCAGGCAGTGGTCATTCAGCTCATACCTTCAGTGTGTTCTTACTAACTGTATTTGAAATGAAGGCTCTGCATCCTCAATTTTGTAGTGCTAAATCCTGAATACCTTGAATGTGATGGTTCACATGATTTTCACTATCAAAGAAATATCCAACATCATCTTCCAGATTTTTTAATGTATCAGACATTGTCTGATTGTTGTCTTGGCCTCATACCACATGACCAGTTATTCCACCAGGTTAAGAGATGAGGAAGAGGGATATATATTATTATTTTAAAACCATTACAAAAGTGATGCTAAACAAAGACAAGCTGGCCTTTTAAATCATGACAGCATTATAATTGTTCTACAGCTCATCGATACATGTTGAATATTCTTATGTGCCAGCACCATGCTCACTTACTGTTTGCAGTAACTTCATGAGCTAGTACTACTCTAGTCTTCATCTTACAGATAGGGAAACTGAGGCTGAGAGAGGAAGTGCCATGCTTAAACTCCTACAACTGCAAAATGATAGATCAACATTTTAACATAGCCAGACTGATGTCAGGAATTAACTACTCTGCTATAGAGTGCAGGTTATATAGACATCAGGGGAGAAGAGTTTGCTTTGAATCCTGTGAGATACAACTACCCATTCCAGCTTCAGAAGAAGTTATTGAGATCTCAGGAAGATATTATAAAACTGGGAAGGCACAGGTAGAAAATTGAGGACAGGGTGTTTTAAAATATTCATAGACAATATTTTATGGCTGCCCTCAAAATTACAAGTTAGAGCCCAACCTAGTTTAACAGACAGACACAAAATGTAAGAAGCATGAATGTATGTCATTTCAGTGTTAGAGGAACGGAATAAGAGTGTATGACACTTGGTGTGTATTGGCAGGGAAGGGGCAGACATGTTACTGTTTATGTCAAGGGATGTGAACTGAGAAGACTCCAAACACTGAAGCAAAGGCAGGTGTCTGGGTTAAGTGCCGATACCTTCTATGAGCCAGGTTTGGGAGACACAGGAGCTACACAGGTGCTTTGGATGCTTCAAAAGGGAAAGCAAATGGGAGGTTGGGAGGTTTATCCTTGTTAGCGCTAAGCACTAGTTTTTGCTTGCTTTCAGCCCTAGAGCTGTGGTAATAAGGTGGAAGCACTCAGATGACGGTAAATCCACACTGCACTTCCCGGATACTCACTCTTCAGTTCATTCTCTGCTTCCTACCCCGTTCACCCATGCACATTTCCTAAGGCAGATGTTTCCAGCCAGATCCTCGCCATGCTGGGGACAGTACCATCTCCTGCTTTTGCAGGGCTTCATCTTCCTCTTCTCTGCTCAACCTTAAATTTATTTTTATAATCAGAATCCCATCCTTTCTGTAGAATACTTGCCTACTGGTGCCATTGACCCAAGACCACTTTCCAGTCCCTAGGAACCCTTGGATTCTGTAGTGACTCCTTAGTGAAACTTCCATCACTGCTTTTCCCCAGGGGTGTGTGTGTGTGTGTGTGTGTGTGTGTGTGTGTGTGTGTGTGTGTGCGTGTGTGCGCGCACACACACGCACACACTCTTTTAGAAGTCTCTGCTTGACCTTGATGTCATGGTTGCTCCTCATAGTCACTGGACTTCTCAAATTAATCACATCCAAAGCTTCTATGTTTCACTTAACCCTCAGGTCCCAGAACATGCTGTCTGAGCTTTCCTGTGGCTTCTGGTCAAACCACTTGCTGAACCTTAACTCTGAGAGCTCTCCATTGACAGCCTTATTGTTAGAGCAAGCGTTTTCCCCTTTCCCATTCCCCATAGCCTGTAACATAGGTGTGAGATGATGCTATTAACCATTCTCTCCTCTTCATAAATCTCTTCTGATATATTTTTCTGACTCCTTCTTTGACTAATTTATTTATTACTTACCTATCTGATCATCCACTGACTTATTTAGCAAATACTTATTAAAGGCCTATGTGGTGCAATTATAGCTAAGAAATGCAGATACAGACGTGAAAGTTAGCCCAGTCAGTAAGTAGGAGATGAAAAGCGAAATAATTACAAAAGAGTTTGATAAATGCGTCATAGAGCCATGAGAGTTTCCAGCAAAGAGAGTGAGAGGGGTCTCTGATCCACTTAGAAAAGTAAGGGAAGGCTTCTAAGAGGAGGAGATGCTGGGTGTGCGCTGATGGTCAGGATTTACCCAGTCAGTAGAGAAAGTAATTACGAGGTTGTGCAGCAGTGGGAGAAGGTGGCTAAGTCTCTCCATGAGGCTGACCTAGAGCCTGGCTGGGGGATAGTCACAGTAGATGGAACAGTCTGGATATATGATGACAACAAAAAGAGCAGGCTAGCGAGTTTACAAATCATCCTGAAGCTATAAAGAGTTTTGGCCACTGGAGGTGACATGATCAATTTGTGGTTTAGAAATACTGTTCTGGCATCGATGTGAAGAATAAATTGGAGGAGGGCAAGACCTCCTTCATTTAGCTTCCTCCCTCTCCCCTGCTAAAGAAATTCCTCAAGGCCTCTGCTGTTATTTCACATTCTTTTCCTGGAAGAACGTGTCCACTTCTGTGTTGCCAATTATAATATCCACAAGCCTATTAAATATTATTTTCTGTCTGTGACCTCACTCCTTACTAAGGTCCATTCTACTTCTGTGTGCTTTAAGTAATTTCCTCTCCAATGCTGCTGTCTTCCGGACTTTGCAGGAACCGGGCTTCCCAGCGGGGACGCATCTTGGATGGCCTCCCTTCTCGCATGCCACTGACCTGAAGCCAAAAGGTTTGATTACTCTCTGCATATTCCATTGTCTTCTGCATTTTTTTTCTTTCCTCTCTATTCCCACTTTTACCAGTATAGCCCAGATCTATTTGTTTGTTTATCTAGATTACTGATCAAGACTCTTCTTCCTTCCTCAATTGTTCATTTTGGGGACATATATATGAATACTGTACCATGAAAAATAGCATGCACACACAACAACATATAAAGCATTTTATAGTGTAGAAACCATAAAACAGGCATTCATATTTCTACCACCAAGGTTAAGGCTTGGAACATTAATAAATTAGAAACCTGTGTACCCCTCTTCAATCTCGTCTCCTCCCTCCACCACCCAGAAGTAAACATTATCCTGAATTTTAGGTCTATCAGCCCTTTCCATTTCTTTATATTTTTGACCACAACGTTTAATACATTGTTGGTTCATTTAAAAAAAAAAAACTATATCTGTTCATCAAGGACTTATTTCTTTCGCTTAATATTATATTTTTGAGATTTATCTAAGTTGATGCACGTGTGTAGCAATAGCTTGTTTATCTTCACTGTTAATTATATATTTTATATATACATCATAAACTGCTTATTCATTTTATTATATTATATATTCATATTTAGATATCCTCATACAAGTTTTGTGGTGTACGTGTACAGGCATTTCTTTGGGGAATAGAAAATGCTAGTTTGTGACTTGTGTGTGTTCAACTTGAGTGATTAATGCCAATCAGTTCTTTAATTTAGGTGTATCAATTTATGCCCCCATCAAAGTTTTTCTTGTTCTATATTCTTGACCATTTATATTGTCCAATTAAAAAAATTTTTTTGCCAATCTGATAAATGTAAAGCTGTCACATGATTGTTCTAATTTGTATTTGTCTAATTACTAATTAAATTAAGCATTTTTCATATGCTTATAGGCCACTTGAGCTGCTTTTCCTATGAAATTCCTGTTTAATGTTCCAGTCTTTCCATTGGTTGTTTGTCTTTCTTTTATTGATTCCTAGAAGTTCTTTATATATTGTGGTTTGTAACACTTTGTTTGTATTATATGTACAATTATATTCTATTTTGCTTATTTTTATTATGGATTTTTTCCATAAAGAACACATGCTACCTGTAAACTTAAAAAAAGTTTACAAATGATGGTACAAGTTGGAAATTTTCATATGTAAGTACATTAGTTGCACACTCTGGTTCTCAGCACTGACATACCCAGGACAAGAAAAGGGACTAACCATCTGAGTGTTTTGCACAGATACCAGTAAATAAATATATATCAAGTTATATATTTAAGGCTAAATCTAGAGATTAGCTTCTTTTTTTTCCCCTCTTTTGAAACCTTGAAAATATGTAAAGACATTTTAATAATAATGCTAGCTGGAAAGGGGCTCTACCAAATGTTAATCCCATTTATGGTATCCCTAAGTGGCAAGGTCTTGTAATCAGCCCCAGGGACATATATTTTATTATCAGATATTATACACCTTTTCTTATGCCTTAAAATTAATAAGTTATTTTTACTTTGTTGCATGCATATTTTTAACATAATTCTATTTTTAATATTTTTTAGCCACACCTAAAGTGGTATGCCAAGCTGGTTTTCTCCTGCTTGCAAGAGCTAATTGCGCACATCATTTTCCAATTCCATATTCAGTAATGTCATGTTGGCGACTTGAGATCAGCAATGGTGAGAGTGTTTACACCATGGAAATTGGAAAATGCTTCAATTCAGAGCTCTTTTTGCTCAGATGGTCAGGTTTTTAAATTTACGACCACACCACTGCCCACCTTCCATTCCTGAGAAGTCACCCTTAGTTACCAATGATCATAAAGCTGCCAAATCCAATAGGCATTACTTGTTTTTGGCCTCAGTCATATCTGATACAGTTCATCACTTCTTTCTTCTTGAATGCTTTCTTCAGCTGGACTCCAAGCCTCTTTTCTTCCTTGGTTCTCCAGTTACTTTCCTGACCACTCTTTCTTGGTCCCCAGACCCATTTTCTTTTTATCTCTCCAACCTCTAAGTACTCGATACTTCAAGGCTCAATCCTCAGTATTCTTCTCTTTTCCATCTGTACTCATTCCCTAGGTGTGCTCACCCATGCCCATGTCTTTAAATACCCTCTGTAGACTGACTATCCTCAAATGAGCATTTCCAGGCCTAACAGTTCCTCCAATTAACAGACTCATATGTCAGCTGCCAGTTTGGCATCACCTTATGAAGGCCTAACAGGTAAATCAAATTTAATATGTATGAAACCCAACTTTTGATTGCTCTTTCTAAATTTGTTCTCCAGTTGTCCCCATCTCAGTGTAATACAATTGTATTCCATCAGTTACTTGTGCCAAAAACCTTCAAGTCATTCTTGACTCCTTTTTTCTCTCATTCCCCACCTTGGTCCAAGCCACAGTCTTATGCCTCTGGATTACTGTCTCCTAGCTTCCACACTTGTCCCTCTCTGGTCTGTGCTCCATACGATACAGAATACAATACCTACAATAGACAGAATAATCTCTTGAAATCACAAGTCAGATTATTTCATTTCTCGGCTGAACATTTCAGTTGTTTCCATCTGACGCTGGTACAATCTAAAGTCCTCATCACAGCCTTCAAATCTCTCTATAGTCTGACCATCCACTACCTCTTCAACCTGCTCTTTACCTTTCTACCTGGGACCTTGCCCCACTCCGGCCATGTATGCAATTTTTCCAACAATCCAAGTCCATTTGTGCCACAGGACCTTTACCTGCAGCTGTTCTCTCTTTCTGAAGTGCTCTTTCTTCCCAGAGCCTCAAGCCTCGCTCCCTCACGGGACATTTTATCAAAGAGGCCATGGTGACCATTATTTCATCATCCTCTACTATCTCCTCCCCCACGTTACTCTTTATTATTTTTCTTCAGGGTGCTTCTCGCAACTTAGCTCATTGTTTGTGTGCTTTTTGTTTCTATTATATATCTCCCTAGTAGCACCTGGGCTAGGTAAGAGCAGAGGCCCTGTTTTCTGACTGCTATATCCCAATAACCTAGAAAAAAGCTTGCTGTATAGTAGGGACTATATTTTATTTTTTTTTATTTTTTATTTTTATTTTATTTTATTTATTTTTTTATTTTATTTTTTAAAATGGAGTATATGTGTAGTAGGCATTTTTATTTTATTTTTAAATAAAAAATTTTTAAATAACATTTTGTTTTATATTTTCACATGTAAAAATAATTACAAGAAAAAGATGTTTAATGCCATGCTCTCATTAGGTCTCTTCTGTCCATTTTATAAAGAGGATATCAAGTATAGGAAGGAAGTTTTGTGTAGTGAGAAGTGATCTGCCCACTTGCTAAGGTATCCAACACGGAAAATCAGGTGCAAAAGATAAAGTAATAAAACCTACATGGATACTGTCGTTATTTTGCCCACTTAGTTGTATGACAGATGATCCCGGATAACTGCCATTTTTCTAGGTGGAAAAAAAGTGGTTTGATGGGGCACATATTGGCTTTAATCTTGCTATTCACACTGATTACAAAAGTTTGCTCTTCACCAGAGACAGTACCATATAGACATCCCATCAGTTCTGTGAAGAGTTTCTGAAATCCTCTACTTGATATCTTCCTGCCAAATGCCTGCTGACTGCAAATGAGCACAAAATGTCAGCTTTTGTTATTTGAAGCACTAATGATGGATTTGAAATATTATTCTGACTTTGATATCATGATTCACTATTAAGATTTAACTGATGTAATATCCCAAGTTCTGTTACCAGAAGAATCGGATTTTAATAGGGAGAATGCTGAAATCTAAATAGATCAAACTGAGGGAAATTATTCTGAAAGTTTTTTTTTCAGATTCTAATCAAATTTTAAAAGTCATGTCTGCCTCAAACATGTTGAATTTCTTGAGGAACAAGGGATGCAATCCCATTGCTAAGGAATATCCTTTTTTTTTCTTTTGTGAGTTAAATTTTACTCAATTGAAGTGATCACAATCAATCAAATATTTGATGATTAACCATTTAAATAAAATTTAAAAGTTATAAGACCAAATTATTATTTGAGATTATTCTTACTTTTCAACAAGTAAGAACTATCTTTATGAGAAGGTGTTACAAAGAAAGTAAAAAAATAGTTATAATGCCCTATCTTTCTTCAGTTCATCCATCTGTTTGTCTGAACTCTGGTTTTAACTCATCTGTGTGTTCATCGTGCCTTGTTAAATTATGACTTACTCATTTCTAGAACAAAGAAAAACTGAACTGAGAGGTGAAGTGGTATCTGTGACTGATCTCAAAACAAAAGCCTATTCTCCAAAACCACAGCTCAGTTTTGAAAATACCAGAGTTGTTCTTGGAAACCTTGCAAAATTTGGGATCATTCCCCCAAAAAAACAATTAAAAAGACTGGTACATTTGTATGTCTTTATGCAAGATAGTTTAAAAGTTATGAAATAATAACCTCTATTCTTACATGAATTACTCATTAGATTGGTTGTAACACATTTCCATCTGTCATGTTTGTACCTTTCTTTTTATTAAGACTTCATTTTTTTTTTTTTTTAGAGAAGTTTCAGGTTCACAGCAAAACTGAGAGGAAGGTACAGAGATTTCAACATCTGCCACCAGATTGGTACATTTGTTACAATTGATGAACCCATGGTGACATATCATTATCACTCAAAGTCTGTAGCTTACTTTAGAGTTCATTCTTGTTGTACCTTCTATGGGTTTTGACAAATGTATAATGACGAATGTATAATCCATCATTATGGTATCATACAGAGTATTTTCTTTGCCCTAAAAATCCCCTGTGTTCTACCTATTCATCCCTCCCCCCAACCAACCCCTGATCTTTTTACTGTCTCCACAGTCATGCCTTTTCCAGAATGTCATATTGTTGGAATCATGCAGTATGTAGGCTTTCAGATTGGCTGCTTTCACTTCATACTATACATTTAAGGTTTCTCCATGTCTTTTCATTGCTTGATAACTCATTTCTTTTTAGTGTTGAATAATATTCCACTACATCATGTATCACAGTTTTTATTCATTAACTTGCTGAAGGATATCTTTGCTCCTTCCAAGTTTGGGTGATTATGAATAAAGGTGCTATAAATAGCCATGTGCATGTTTTTATGTGGACCTAAGTCTTCAGCTCCTGTGGGTAAATGCCAAGGAATGCAATTGCTGGATCATATAGTAAGAGTATGTTTAGATTTGTAAGAAACTGCCAAACTGTAATCCAAAGAGGCTATACCATTTTGCATTCCCACCAACAGTGAATGAGTTTCTGTTGCTCCATATCCTCATTAGCATTTGGTGTTGTCAGTGTTCCAGATTTTGGCCATTCTAATAGGTGTTAATGGCATCCCATTGTTTTAATTTGCATTTCCCTGATGACATCTGATGTAGAGCATTTTCTCATATGCTGATTTTCCATTTGTATATATTCTTTGGTGAAGTGTCTGTTAAGGTCTTTGGCCCATTTTAAAAATTGGTTTGTTTTCTTATTATTGAGTTTTAAGAGTTTGTCATATATTTTGGATAAGAGTCCTTTATCAGATGTTCCTTTTGCAAATATTTTCTCCCAGTCTGTGGTTTGTCTTCTCATTCTCTTGGCATTGTCTATGACAGAGCATAAGCTTTTAATTTAAATGAATCCAGCTTATCAATTATTTCCTTCATGGATCATGCCTTTGGTGTCTTATCTAAAAAGTGATCACCATACCCAAGGGCATCTGGGTTTTTTCCTAATATATTCTAGGAATTTTATAGTTTTGCATTTTACACTTAGGTCTGTGATCTGTTCTGAGTTAATTTTTGTGAAGAGTGTAAGGTCTGGGTCAAGATTCAATTTTTTACATGTAGGTATCTAGTTGTTCCAGAGCCATTTATTGAAGAGGCTGTCTTTGCTCCATTGTGTTGTCTTTGCTCCTTTGTCAAAAACCAATTGCCTATATGTGGGTCTATTTCCAGGCTCTTCATTCTCTTCCATTGATCTATTTGTCTTTTTTTTTTTTTCCACCAGCACCACAGTCTTGATTACTGTAGCTTTATAGTTTGAGGTCAGGTAGTATCAGTCCTCCAATTTTGTTCTTCTCTTTCAATATTTTGTTGGTTGTTCTGGTCTTTTGCCTTTCACTTATGACTTTATTATTTTAATATTGGCCAATTGTTTGGAAAATAGCTTTTGTGGGTTTTTTAAGATAACCACATGGAATGTTAAAAAAGAAGATTCCCCAAGTCAGTACCATGCATCCATGGCAGGAAAAGAGTAAGGCATGCAGGTGATTTTTCCCATTACAGAGTAAGGATCCAGATGAAGCCAAATCAATATTTTTTTAGGAAAAATAAAGAATTTGTTTTAAAATAGGTACCTTTCAATTCTTAGAATAAATGTTTTGATATAGGAGCTACAATGGAGACGGATAACTAGTAAAATCTGAATCCTGACACTAAGTGCTAATAAATAATTCTTATTAAGTAGATAACTTACCAGAAATTCCCTTCATTGAGATAGTAATTATTACACAATATATATTAACATATTTACATAAATATTAACATATATTGTATACTAAATATGCAACTTCTTTATTTGTATATGCATATAATAATACCTACTACATGCCAAACACTCTACCTGATGGTGGTGATATGAAATGAAAACCACATAGTACCTGCTCTTAAGGGTTCATAGTCTAGTAAGAGGGAGGGATAAGCACAAAGTTATTTCCCAGTCCCGTTTGGGTATTATTATATGGTCTAAAAAACAAAACAAAACAAAACACCCAGAAGTGGTTGCTCTTTGTTCTAGTCCACCAGCTAGATTGCTGTAATTGTGGCCTCCTTGAGGCCCTTTATGTCAAAGGCTCCAAATAAGAGACTGGACACTTAGAGCTGTGAGTCTCTTTCCTACATGAATATTCCCGTGATTCCCAGGCTCCCAGATAGGGTTACCAGATAAAATACAAAATGTCCAGTTAATTGTACATTTCAGATGAATGGATACTTTTTTAGTATAAGTATGTCCCTTGCAGTTTACACTTTAAAAATTGATGTTTGTCTGAAATTCAAATTCCATTTTTATTTGATAAATCTGGCAGTCTACTACAGATCATCGTGATAAAGGACCCTGACAAACCCCTCCCAATGTATAAAACTAGCTGATTTATATATATATATATTTCCTGGGTATCTCCTACCCCATCCCACCCTACTGCTGTGTACCCCCAGTTTTTTTTCCAAAATATCCAGTGATATAATTTTATTTAACTCAATCTCTATTACAACTTTCCTTTTCCCAGAATTTCATCATTAATTTAAAAAACTGGGTCAGATGACAACCACTTTTCCACAAATCCACCAATTGGATTCCATCCCATCCAGAGCCACAGGGCAACTAATAGATGCTTTCTCATTTCCAACATGGTTTATCACCAATGGCAAGTTTGTTCCACCTAATGCTGTTTCCCCTCAAAGTGAATTCCTTTCTCATTGATAGTGCTCAGGAATTGAGGAGTGATATTTGCCAACCAATTTTTGCCATTTCCTAGATCATAAGCTACAGTTAGGGTATAACAGAATGGTGAATATGATGGAAGTATGTGTGCGCATAGAAATACTTGACAGGCCATTGGTGGGGGTGGTACTCGTGAGATGAGGATGAAGGACAAATAAGGGAGGAAAGAATTTTCTCAGCCAAGAAAGCATCTGTAAAGATGCAACAGCATGTAAGAACACAGAACAGTGTAGAATGACAAGTTGCTGAATGCTGCTAGTTTAGGAAGCATGTGGGACAGCCAGTAGGACATTAAGTATAGGTTAGATCCTGAAGCATTTTCCTTGATTATTTTGAAGAGTTTGGGCCATCCTGGGGGGAGAAAGGAACCATTAAGAATTTTAAGAGGCTAGCTGCAAAGTCAGAGTCTTAGACTAGGTTCCTTTGAAAGCAGAGCCCAAGGTAAGGTAGTTTATTTGGGAAGCCATCCAAAGAAGTAGGAGTGAGGGAGCCAAGAGAGCTAGGTAGGGAAGGAGGAAACACCAATCAAAGAGCAGATTGGGTGCATGGCTGCTGTAGACACAAGGGCTTGATTCCATCAGTATTGCTGCAGAGGGTACAAAATGTATTGGGAAAAATAGAAGCCTAGGGCGTGTACCAAATGGTTTCCATCCCCCACTCATTGAGGGTTGCCTGGGAATGGGTGTTGATAACTCTTGTAGACTTCTAGGTCTAGCAGATGCACAAGTCAAGTAGGTTCCAGTGGCTTTCCTGCCTTGGCAGGCAGAAAGCAGAGATGGCGCACTTGTTTTAGGTGGGACACTGTGCAGAAATCTAAAATTATGGCTAAAATTAGAAGTAGCCCAGGGGATAAGATGCCAGGCACCAAGAGTGTCTGCTACAATCAGAGATCCATCTACAATTTACATCGTAAATATAATTTGCTAAATTATAATCTAATCATAGCAATTGAGAGAGAATCATTCACAAGAAACCCAAGAGTAGAAGAAAATAGTAATTGATGCATGAATGTTATGATTTAATATTTAAAATTAGTCTTTCTGTCCTCTAGGAACCTGTTACCTAAAAGTCATGATACTACTAATGCCTGCCAAAAATATGAAACTAGTCAGAAGATGTAGAGAGGAAACAGGAAAATTTTAAATCTCTGTGAAAAACAGGTTTGTTTTTTAAAAAGAGGAAGAATAATATGTTTCTTAGTGTGATTTATATGTAGTTTTCAAAATTGAAAATAACTATTCATTCACATATAAATTGCCTTAAACTGAACTTGCTGAATTGGTGAAAGAGAGAAGAGATGAGGCATGGAAGGTATTATTTATTCAGTCTCCAGTATGTGAGGTTTCTCATTTTTGTCAATTCTATATATTTCACAAACCCCCTGGGAAGTAGATATTATTGTCCCCCTATAAATGTAAGGAATCTGAGAATCAGGGAGGTTAAAAGGCTTGTTCAAACTTACATAGCTAGTAAATGGTAAGACCTAGACTCAAATCCATATCTTCCTGACTCTCCTTTCCACTTTGTTGTCTTAAAAGTTCATTGTTTTGCAAGGTAGAACATTGAAATACTTATAATTGTAAAAAAAGGAAAACATGGTTATATTACCACAAGTACTAGAACATATATTACAGTATTGTATGTTTGTAAAATATGAGCTTTGATATTTTTATAACCACAATAATATCTATGATAGAATATATTCAGACCACATGAAAGAAATCTCTGAGTCTGCTAAAATGTGAAGAATGTTCTTTTGGCCATGGGCAAAAGTTTAGCAATAATAAAAGTGTATCGGGGTGTTTAGTAAAGAGAGAAAAAAATGTTTTCTGTGGTCATGTTTTCCAACTTTAAGTATATTTGCCTATCATTTTATTATAAACAGGGTATATTTATATAGCCTAAAGAAATAGGAACCAGACTCCTTGTTTTCAAGATGCCAAAAAAGAATATACATCTTCTAGGATGATAAGCAATAACAGAGAAGAGTGAATCAAAAATATCAAGTTTCTATCTGATTCCTGACCAAGATTTTAATTTTATTGCACAAATATGCCATGACAACAGATATATACAGTAGTACCACCCACCCAAACCTGATGCAGGGAAGGGTTTGCCAGCATTCCCATTATAATCCTTCAAAGGAATGCTGAGATTTTAATACACATGAAATTGGCATCTAGGTTCTCAGCAAGATGTGTTTTGTTAAATTAAAAAAAAAAAGGTTTTAAGAAAGAGACCTAAATATTGTCAGCTGGCTTTGTTTAGAAGGCGTGCAGCATGCAGATTCTGGTAAACCATTTGATCTTAACAATGTCAGTGGAACGTCTGTACTCGTCCTGGTGACCCTGAAGCAGATCCAGGGGATAATGCCAGAGGAGAGATTTTTATTTACAGGGTAGTGAAAAAGGTGCAGTATCCAAATTCTTTAGATGATTACAGAAACTTCTTATGTCATAAATAATCACCATATCTTAATTTAAATCACTCTGCTTTTCATTTTAGAAAGTGAAGAGCTGTCATCAATAAGAGGGAGAGTTGCATAATGGTAGAAGTGGAGGTTCTGGAGCCAGATTGCCTGGTTTTGAATCCCAGGTCCATTTAACTCTTAGCCACGTGATCATGGGCAAGTCACCGAACCTCTTTCTGCTTCCATCTCCCTCTCTACATTATGAGACTAGGAACAGTGCTTAGCTTATAGTTTGGGGGCTTAATGACTTAATACAGGCATACCTTGGAGATATGTCGGCTTCAGTTCCAGACCACCATAATAAGGAAAACATCTCAATAAAGCAAGTCAGATGATTTTTTTGTTTTGTTTTCCAGTGCATATAAAAGTTATGTTTACACGATACCAGCATCTCTTAAGTGTGTTCACAGCATTAGATCTAAAAAACGTTCATACCTCAATTTAAAAATATGGCTAAAAGTTGCTAACTATCATTTGAGCTTTCAGTGAATCACAATGTTTTTGCTGGTGGAAGGTCTTGCCTCGATGTTGATGGCTGCTGACCGATCAGGGTGGTGGTTGCTGAAGGTTGGGGTGGCTTTGGCAATTTCTTAAAATAAGGCAATGAAGTTTGCCACATCGATTGATTCTTCCTTTCATGAGCAATTTCTCTGTAGGATATGATGCTGTTTGATAGCATTTTACCCCCAGTAGAACTTCTTTCAAAATTGGAGTCAATCCTCCCAAAGCCCGCAGCTGCTTTATCAACTAGGTTTAAGCAATATTCTAAATTGTGTTGTCATTTCAACAATCTTCATAGCATCTTCACCAAGAATAGATGTTACCAACCTGGGCCCCTTGCGGGGGGGGGTCCCTAATCAATAAAAATTGACAAGAGGGGAGTTTTCAGACAAGGCTTTATTGGGGCTTATGCTTGAGCATGAGGGAGACAGCACAGAGGAAAGAATCCTCGGGCTGGTTCCCTGGAGAGGTCAGAGTGAGTTTTTAAAAAGGCTTGGGGTGGGGGTGGGGGGAGGGTGACATTTAAGCATGGAGAGGTGGGCTATCTCTTGGCACTTGCATATTTTCATGCTTTGCCATACATTGCATGACTCATTAGCATGTTAAATCTCCACCGCTGGGTGTGATTTTTTAGTGTTTTAATGAGGGAAATATAACGCCAGTGTATTCCCAATAGTCACTGAGCATATTCTAATACCAGCGTTGGGAGTGTGTCCTGGGGCAGACTGGTTTGGTCTAGATTTCACTAGTTCTTTTGGTCAGCTGACTCCCTCCTTTAAGCTGACGTAGTGTTTTCTGCATTACCTATAAGGTGTATTGCTCAAGAGACTCAGATTTACGAGTTTTCTTTTAAGGCATTTTCTTTTTATGTAATAGTTGCATCACATTAGGGTTTGGGGAGGGCCCCTGGGTCCTCTTCCTATTCTATCTCAATCCCATCTCAAGAAACCACTTTCTTTGTTCATCTATAAGAAGCAACTCATCATCTGTTTGAATTTTACGAGATTGCAGCAATTCAGTCCCATCTTCAGACTCCACTTCTAATTCGAGTTCTCTTGCTATTTCTACCACATCAGCAAGCACTAAAGGCTTGAACCCCTCAAATTCATCAATGAAGGCTGGAATCAACTTCCTCCAAACTCCTCTTAGTGTTGATATTTTGACTCCTTCCCATGGCTCACAAATATTCTTAATGGCATCTAGAATGGTGAATTCTTTCCAAAAAGTTTTCAATTTACTTTGCCCAGATCCATCAGATGAATCACTGTCTATGGCAACTATAGCCTTATGAAACATATTTCTTAAATAATAAGACTTATAAGTTGAAATGGCTTCTTGATCCATGGGCTGCAGAATCGATGTTGTGTTAGTCAGCATAAAAATAACATTAATCTCATGATACATTCCATCAGAGCTCTTGGGAGACTATGTACATTATCAGTGAGCAGTAATATTTTGAAAAGAATCTTTTTTTCTGAACAGTAGGTCTCAACAGTGGGCTTAAAATATTCAGCACACCATGTTATAAACAGATGAGCTGTCATTTAGGCTTTTTTGTCCCATATATAGAGCACAGCCTTAACATAATTCTTAAGGGCCCTAGGGATTTTCAGAATGGTCAACAAGCATTGGTTTCCACTTAAAAACCCACTTAAAGGTAGGAGCATTAGCCCCTAACAAAAGAATTGGCCTGTGCTTTGAAGTTTTGAAACCAGGCATTGACTTCTGTCTAGCTATGAAAGTCCTAGATGGCACCTTTTTCCAACAGAAGGCTATTTCATATACACTGCAAATCTGTTGCTTAGCGTAGTCAACTTCATTAATGATCTTTGCTGGATCTTCTGGAGAACTTGCTGCAGCTTCGATGTTAGCACTTGCTTTTACATACTAGAGATGGCTTCTTTCCTCAAACCTCATGAACCAGCTTCCTCACCTCTCTCAGCCTTCATAGAACTAAAGAGAGTTAGGCCCTTGCTCTGGATTAGGCTTTGGTTTAAGGGAATGTTGTGGCTGGTTTGATCTTCCATCCAGACCACTAAAACTTCCTCCATATTGGCAATAAGGCTGTTTCACTTCATCATTCATGTGTTCACTGGAGTTGCACTTTTAATTTCCTTCGAGAAACTTTCCTTTGAATTCACAACTTGGCTAACTGTTTGACACAAGAGGCCTGGCTTTTGGCCTTTCTTGGCTTTTGACATGCCTTCTTCACTAAGCTTAATCATGTCTAGGTTTGGATTTAAAATGAGAGACGTGTGACTCTTCCTTTCACGTGAACACTTAGAGTCCGTTGTAGTGTTTTATTAATGGGTCTAATTTCAACATTGTTGTGTCTCAGGGAATAGGGAGACCCGAGGAGAAGGAGAAAGATGGCAGAACTGCTGGTCAGTGAACCAGTCAGTAGCCACACATTTATTGATTAAGTTTGTGTCTTGCATGAGTATGCTTCATGGTGCCCCAAAACAATGACAATAGCAGCATCAAAGATCACTGATCACAGATCATGAGAATAAATACAATAATAATGAAAAAGTTTGAACTATTGCAAGAATTACTGAAATGTGACACAGAGACACATAGCGAGCAAATGCTATTGGGAAAATGGCACAGATAGACTTGCTAGAAGCACAGTTGCTACAAAGCTTCCATTTGTAAAAAATGCAATATTTGCAAAGCACAATAAAGTAAAGTGCAAAAAATGAGGTATGCTTGTGCAAGTAAGTGCTTATAACAAACAGCAGACATTCATTAAATGTTGAAAACTAAGTAAAAATCCATTATGTTTACATACATTCCGAATAAGTAAATCTACTCTCAAACTGTGCAGAGAGGAGTAAGTATGAAATTCGTGTGTGTGTATGGGTGCGTGTGTGTGAAATACTTGTTTTTCTCTCTAAAATATAGATGCTGTGGAAATTGTCAAGCTATAAATTAAAACTTCTTTATAGAGATAATAAAATAATACATATATTTCTTAGTGTTTTTAATATTGGTAGTGAGAGAAATCTACTACATGCCAAAATGTATACATATTCTCAAGGTGAAGGTGAGGTCAAATGTACCAGTAAACTTTCATGTATAGGGTCAGGACCATTTTAACCATTGGACATTATGATCCATGAATAGAGCACTGGTATCCTGTAGAAATATAATGCAAGCCACGCATGGAAGGTTAAATTTTCTAGTGGGCACCTCTAAAAAGGTTTTTAAAAAGATGAAATTAATTATAATGATATATATTATGACAATATGTCAAAAATATTTCACGAGGTAATAAGTATAAAAATTAATGAGAAGTTTTACATCTTTTTTTTGTACTAAGTCATTGAAATCCAGTGTATATTGCATGCTTGCAGCATACCTCAATTCACACTAGCCATATTTCAGGTCTCAATAGACATACGTAGCTAGTGGCTACTATACTGGAAAGTATGGCTCCAAAACCCTGAAAAAACTGGTTCCACAATATTAAAATAATAGGAAATTTTAACTTAATAAACATTCATTAAATGTCAAAAATACAAAACCTGCCAAAGTTGTTAATATTTAAGTTGACTCTTTATTAAAATATCATTACATTTGGAATAAATCTGTAGGCCCATGTCTTATGACTCAGGTCACAAGAATCCTGAGTGTATCCTTGATGATTTTGGAGGAATCATAGCCTACTATAAATTAAACATGACTCAGAGCCTAAATCTCAAAAACAAAAATATCTTGCAAAAGTTTGCTAAGTGTTTCATTTGTCATAGAATTAGAAGCATTTTAACATGTTTGATATGGAATAGAATGGGGACTCAAAAATGTCTCTACATGTTTTCAAAATGGCTTGAGTATAATAATATAGTCTTATTACTGGCCATCATGGCCATGATGACTTCAGGCTAAGAACCCCAGGAGAAGACAAAACATCTGTCCCCTTCCTTGGTCCTGTGACTTGGACTGCATGGCACCCTCTGACTCAAATCCCGCTGGCTCCCCCAACAGGACTGTAATCTGTGTACTCTGTGCAGTCTGTTCCTGCCAGCTGTCCTCCCCACTTGACCTCTTTCTTTCTCCGATTCAGTTTCCAGACAGAGAGGCTGGAAGAGCCATCTCTGGAATTTGACGGAACTAGAATCCCGTCCTAACCCTGTCCTCGAGGAGCTATATGGCCTTTGGAAATTCACATACTTCTCTGAGCCTCAGGCTTCTCATTTGCAAAGGGGGATAATAATAGTACTTCCCACAGTTGTTATCAGGACTAAATGAGAGCCTGTACGTAAAGCACTTAGTCTGGGACTTCAACCATAGATGCTCAGTCAGTTATTTCTCTCTAAGATTCTGTATTCAACTTCTACTAATAAAACGAGCTAATGGTTTTTGGGCACCATCAACACGCCAACAATCCCCTGTTGTAGATGTTAATGTTTGTTACCTTGTTTTTACATTTTCACGACCACTCTGAGTTAGGATTTATTCACTCCACTTTACTGATCAATTTGATGAGGCTCATGGAGGTTAAGTGACCTATACAAGGTCACACCATATCATTGAGTGGAACAAGATGGATCATGAGAGTTTTGTAATGGTTTCATCTAACAGACTGAGAAATACAAGAAATGAAGAAGCACGTGCTTAGATATATAATCAACTCTTACCTGTGAATATCCTGTTTGTATTGTTTTCTTAAAGTTTATGCCACAAGCTCACAATGGCCTTAATTGCTTTGCAGATGGAAAGTGGGTATTGATACATATATTCACACAGACATTATTGTGGGGAAAAAAATACCACAGATTCCTCTGTAAAGCTAGAATAACAAATTTATGAATAATTATTTTATAGGAAGGAAGGAGGAGTGTTTACCTCCGAGGCTGTGTGACCACCATAGTGCGTGCAGTTCCTTAACCCATCAACTTTCAGGCTTCCTTTTAAACACATTTCCCCTTAATAATGATACCCGTCCAAATCAACTGATGGCTGGAGGCAGGGGAGATCATGGAGTCTCGAGTTAGCAAACTGCAAAAAGCAACTTATAAGGGACAGGTGGAGGGGGGTGGGGAGGGAATAACCTACATAAGAAGGCATGCACAGCGTTTGCTCAGTAAAACCTCAGGTTTTTTTCCTAAGACTTTAACATGTTTTGTGACTGGATTTTTCACAGCATGAGGTTCTGTTTGTTATGGCAGCCAGGGCTAGGGCTCCAGGGACAAAGAGGGGGGGCGTGGGTGGTGAGGGGTTTGGGGCACACCGGCCGTTCTCCTAGGCTTCTCTGTGGCATTCTCTCGGTCTCCTGGGATGCCATGGGGTTTTTTTCTTTCTCCTTTAAGCTAGAACTCAGAGAGGGAAGTAAAAAAAAAAAAAAAAAATAGGGGTTCTTTCCTATGCTTTTGCTTTTACTTTTATCTTATAAAGTCTGCTTATTCTAATATGTGAATAATTTCCTTTCAGGAAATTTTAAGCAATAGTTAGTTGGTCCCATGTACAAACTTAATTTATCACATATATTAGAATATTTTAAGTTGTATTATTAAGCTGATTTCCTTTTTAAGTCCTTCAATTAAATTGTTAAGTAATTCACATAAGCACTTCCTTAAGAGTAATTATTATAACTTTAATAAATTTGTAAATAGGGCAGAGCTTAAGTTCTTTCAAAAGCTTTAATACTGAACACAAATTTCGTAGGATTCTAATTTAAAATCATGAGTCTAAATCAATTATTCAACGACTTATTTCACATTAGGTTTACCCTAAGATGATAACTCATTTTAGTTCATAATTACACAAAATAGAAAATATACACAGATTACTTCTTAATTAAAGTGTATTAATGTTAGAGCTTTGAGTTGTTTAAAGTTTTTTGTTTTTGTTTTGTTTTGTTTTGTTTTATGTTACATTCAAATCCTCTAAGAGTCGGGAGCTGTTTGACATAAGGAAAAGATTTACCATTGCAGGTAACTGAGGTAATTAACCTGATATTTGGACTAAGATGTCAAGAAGACCTTTACTCATGACCCTTCTGAGCATCCCTGAACTCTATAACTGTTGTATCAGCGCTTCTATAACTCACAAAAGAAGTGTATCTTTTGCTCATTTCCCTGGGCTCTGCTTAAACGCATTACCTCATTCTGTCTGCTCACAGAACCCTACAGTGCCTGCCTGCCCTGTAGAATCATTTGAATCAATATAGCATTTTGATTCCTAACTCATACAAATGAATTTTCCTTTTAACTGTAAGTAACTTTTAAATTATTTAAACTTAGAACTTAGTAGATTTTCCCACTTTTTATATTCTTAGGAAAATATAATTCATATGGATATTTGAAAAGATATTTGATTAAATTTTAATTTAATGGCTTTGCCTTGCTGGTTGTCACAACTTACGGGGTCACTTTAATGACATGTCCCCTTTAGTCAGAAGTGCCTTCTTACAGACTTATTTGACATTCATTAATTTCTGTATTATTCACTGATACAACAAATGAATTAAAAATACCAACATGATCCAGTGACAAGATTTAGTAAGTGTGTTTTATTCTCTTTCTTTAGAATATTTCAGATTAACTTTTCTCTTTTTGTGTAATGTTGTAGAGTATGGCTTTTCATAAGTGTCATGGTTTTCAGTCGACCATAATTAATATTCTCCTGGATGCTCACGTTGTAGCAATTTCAGCCTTGGAGCCCCTGGGTTAGCACTTGTGCCCTTCTGATGTGGCCCCATGAATCTTTGAAAAATGTTTTGATTTCTTGTGCTAGTTGTTCTAGACTCACAGTGTCCCTGCTCCAGATTTAGAAGCCTAGGTTTCAGTAGGAAAAAGAAAAAGCATCAGAGATAATAATTTAACTAGCTAGACACTAAGATGAATAATGGTAAAACATTGCTTCTGGATCTTATCACTGGACAGAGCTCAGGAAACATAGGCATATTGATGTTTACTACTCCGTTCTAAGAACAGCGTTTCTATACTTTTTTGATTCTAAAATTATATCTCCATTCCTTTTTATATCAAAATCTTAGTTCTGTGAGAGAATAAGCAAAAGTACCTAGCGGATGATCTTTAAATGTTTTTTTCAAAATAACAATGCCAATAATGACCCTCTTGAATCAAGCTCAAGGTTTTCTATGTAGTCTTCTCTGTTCTTAAAATGCACCCCATTGGGGAGTGGTATACCAAGGTAGGGGAGGACAGTGGGAGCCGTCTGCCCCATGGGAGAAACATCTCATCGTTAACATGGTTAAAACCGCTTGTACACAGTTACAATAAAAAGCAGACCAGCTGGGATGCCTGGGTGGCTCAGTCGGTTAAGCATCTACCTTCAGCTCAGGTCATGATCCAGGGTCCTGGGATCAAGCCCTGCATTGGGCTCCCTGTGCAGTGGGGAGCCTGCTTCTCCCTCTCTCTCTGCCGCTCCCCCTGCTTGTGCTTTCTCTCTGTCAAATAAATAAAAATCTTAAAAAAAAAAAAAGCAGACCAACTTTTAGTCACTCGTATTATTGTTTCTAAATTTTTTCAGGCTACGCACCCTTCTTGCCTGAACCCAGGTTATCCCACTTCCAAAACCTCCACCCCTAGAGCCCGTATGTCACTGCTACCAGGTGCACACAGTCCTATTTCTCTATTCTTGACTCATTCACAAATTCTCACTCAGTTTTGCCATGAAAGAGCTTCCCTGGATAGTTCTTTCAAGAATTTCAGTTCATTTTCAATTTAAAGACATTTGCATTTGTAAAGCTGACAGTTTAGAGTTCTCACAAGGTGACTGTTTTAAGCCCCTCGTCCTTTCTTGGTGGCAGAGCTCACCTCATGGAAGCGGGTGAAGTCCACACTCCCATTCTACCTTGAGATGCTAGGAAAACTTGAGCAGCTCAGTATCCAAAATTTTGTACACGAGTTTCATTTCACCACCATCTGGTTCATCTACAATGAGATAATGTATATTTATAAGTGCAAGATTTATATATTTCAGTGCTGGCTGGCACACAAAAAAAGAAAATCTGCTTCCTACTATTTAATTTCTAGTGATATTAGAACCATCATATTTTCATATATTCAAATACATAGCAACTTTTCTAAATCTGATTCTGATATTAAAGATTTTAAATTTATCTTGCTCCTTTTTCGAAATGACAAATTCTTCTTTTTTACACCATGCGACATTCCTTATCAACACAATATTCGTGCTATGTATTGTAATAATGAAGTTTGTGGAATAGAGAGCTAAATGATTCCATAGTCAAAGTTAGATTACCAAAGAACTAAGTGTAAATACAGGCTCTTGAGTTTTTATCCCAAATCCTCTTTGGACTCTTATTATGAGAGGATATAATTTTAATTTCTATAACTTACAATATATAAAAAATACATAAATATATGTGTGTATATATGTATATATATGAATCTTTATTTTAATTAAAGATAGCCCTACCAAAGAACTCAAAATTTTCAGCAGACTTCCTATAATTCATACTTCTAAAATCTAATTAAAAAAAAAGAAAACCTAGAGTCTATTGAGATAGAATATAAATATGTAGCTAGCTAGCTAGCTAGCTATTAGGGGGATGTATCAGTAAAATTTAATAGGGATCATATACTTAGAGATTCCTGCCAGAACTAATTCATAAAAAATCAGTTTTTCTACTTGTAGTATACTTTATTGTAATAGATTTCAGTTATGTCCACATTTTATAAAACATTAGCAGAAAACTTTAGATACTTAAAGTAGAAATCCAATTTCTTCATGCAGTCAAAATATATCATGCTCAACATTCCCACATCTTTTTGTAGTAATTGCATTAAACTCTACAGAGAAAAAAAACAAAACAAAACACAAAACAATAGAGCTTAAATTTAGGGCAAAGCATTAATTTTTGCAGTTTTTGTGTACAATATATTTTAATCAACATGGGATATTTAAAAGGCACAGATAATTCGTTAACCAAGAAGGGAGGAAGAGTTGATTCGACTCTGACTTTTCTAGAATCATGGCTTTTGCTAATGATAAAAATATAAAGCTGCCACTTTTTTCCTCTCTGCCTCAATCTTTTATATATTCTTTAGTCTGGGGATTATTTGTTTTTTTTTTTCTTTCTTTTTCACCCCAAAGTTCAATTTCTCTTTTTGACTTCAAATCTAGCAGGGCCAGGTGAAAGAATTACTGATCTAAATACACAAACCTTTCTCAACTCACTTGGGGGTTATGTCCCAATAAATCCATCATAAGTCGAAAATATCATGTCAAAAATGCGTTTATACACCTACCCTACCGAACCTCCTACCTTAAATGTGCTCAGAACACATGTTAGCCTACAGTTGGGCAAAGTCATCCAACACAAAGCCGGTTTTATAATAATGTGTTGAATATTTTGTGTCATTTATTGACTCTGGTACTGAAAATGAGAAACGGAACGGCCGTACAGGGACAGGACGGTTGTCAGTGTGTGGGTTGTTGACCCTTGTGGTTGCGGAGTGACCGGGAGCCGTGGCCGCCGCCCAGCATCCCCAGCGCATGGCATACCACCTACGGCCAGCCTGGGAAAAGATCAAAATTCCAAATCTGAAGTACAGTTTCTACTGAACCCGTATTGCTTTCGCACCATGGTAAAGTCGAAAAATTCTAAGTCTAGCCGTCGTTAGTCTGGAACCGTCTGTAGTTTTTAGCCTTATACAGATATTTACAATGTCATCCTGTTTTCCTGGCTAGAAACACATTAATACTTGCTAGCAAAAATAGTAAAACACAAGCTCTTTACATTTCGTAATGTTACCAGTTGAAACGTCCATGATTTCAACAGAGTATTTTTTAACAGTTTCATTCTTGAGACCCTGAAATCTAAAGATAGCCTTTTTAATTCAATAAATGTATGTTTGTATCAAATTTAGCACTCCAAGCGATTTGATTTTCAGAGATGGTTGCTTCCCATAAGAAGTATTTCAATTTCAAGATATATTCAGTCTTTCTTATGGAATAGGATCCTGTTTGATGTAAGCCATTCTTCCACCTTTGTCCTTTTGTGATCTAGACTTATTCTGAAGAGTTATTCTAAGTTATTCCTAATTATTCAGAATTTAAGGTTCAGCTGGTGGAGTTATAAATTCAATAAAAATAGACTTCTTCTGGGGAGGTATGGTAGATTTTCTAAGTCTATCATTTGGAAAGTATGCCCCCTCCAGGATCAAAAACCTGGGTGTTAGTACCTCAGGGTAAGATTCTCTGTGAGAAGTTTTCTGCTCTTATGTTGGCTATTTACAGGGATCGAGAAAGGCCTCTCCTTGATTTTCCTTTCTTCTTCCTTGCCTCATTTTGCCTTACCTTTTATCTCCTTTCCTTCCTTTCCTGCCCACCCACCCTCCCTCCTTCCCTCCTCTTCCTTTCCCCCTGGAGTCCTTAATTCAGCTTTTCTACCTCTGCTGATCTCTGATGGAAGAAATTAAGAACGTGTCTTTTGTAAGTCTCAGCCTCCGACAGACACGAGCAACTACAGGATTGAAATTTTTCTTCTTGGATGTTCGATAACATCAAGAGTCATGAGAGCTAATTATGAGCATCCTTGGTGTTATGGTTCCACGTTTTAGAGATCTGGGACCACAAGGGTCCAATACGATTTAAGCATGTACTGGGTTCGTCTTCTGATCTTTGAATGGAGGAGAGCCTGTGATATGTTGATCTAGAACAAAAATAGGCTACTTGATTTTTTATGGGATCATAAGAGAAAAATTTTAATTGTAGGTCTGGGGGCTATAGAGGGTAGATGGAGAGACAGGTAGTCTCTGTTTATGTCCCTGCCTAAAACGGCTAGGTGTTTCTGAACTAGAATGAGTTCAGGATGAAGCCTACTCATAGCTGAAAGAATGTAAGCTAAATTATATCCTTATATGCTTCCACACCTAAAAAGATATAAGGAAGAGGGGAAAAAAGTAAGATAGCAATGGTTCTTGTGCATTTTACACAAGAAGAAGATTTATCTGAGGGGCACACATGCACACAGGGACCTTTCTGCAAAGAATAAAATTGAAAAGATGAACTAAAGTAAACTCTTCAGAACACTGTTGCATTCAGATCCCCTATGATACTCTTGATTGCCCATTTCCAGCAAGTTTGAGAGAAGAGGGACTGAGTCCATGAGACCTTTCACCTTGTGGTTCAAGGTTAATAAAACATATCTAATATATGCAAAGGCACTGAGTGAAGCCAGGTGACAGAAAAGTCCCAGAGGAGCATCTGAAAGGAAAAATGACAATGAGGGCAACAAATGGGAGAATTTCTTCGGATGATTTAGACCCCAAACTGAAGCCAAGGACTTTGTTATTCTGGTACACTAGGGAGATGGGCTGCTTGTACATTAGAAAACAGGAACTCCAAAATTAGTCATCACGGGTCCCAGGCAGCTTTGCCATAGAGCCTCTGACTGAACATTCCCCGTGCAAGGAGGATCTTCCTTCGTACTTTAGAATCCACCCAAATTTGGCAAATGGCAGAGGCCCTCACCAAGGACAAGCATAGAAAGAAGTGGAGTTCGTAGCCTGCCCAGGTCTTTAGCAAGAGGGCAACATAACACAATTTCTGTCTTTAGGAAGAGTGATTCAGGCAGTTGCTGTTCCTAAAAGGTCTTCAGAGATTGGGTGCGACTGCCAACTGATCCAGGTCTCTAGTAATCTACCTCCGGCAGCCCCCAGCACTGAGGAGGCAGTGTGGGGGTAAGAACTGCAGATCCTCGGGTCTGCGAGGGGAGGAACTGACATCCGGGAGCCTAACATTCCAGACCTGACCTCTAGGGAAGTCTGTGGGTGGCAGCAGGTGAACGGCACGGACAAATATACTGAACCTCGCAGGACCGCATCATATAGCAAGTGGGAACCAAGGAAAGTGACTAGATGACTGATTTGCCATGAGGGTCTGAAGTTGAACAACTCTGACCATTTCGTGGCTGTGCCGGTTGGGAAAGTCTGGGATATTGTGGTACCACATACAAACTTTTTGCTGAATGAATTATAACTTAATGTAAATGTTTACCATTCTTTACAAGTATTTTATGAAATGATTTTTGGCTGCAGCATGGTATCTTATCATATGGACATACAACATAATCCGTTTAACTAATCTTCCAGATTTGGAAATTTAAGATTCTTTCTATTCTCTTTCAAATTTAAATGGTGCCACCACAAATATATTTATAGATATATCTTTGTAGATGTACCTTTTTGTAAATCTCCAATAATTTACCAGTTAGGATTTTTATAGCTTTTTTTTTCATTTTAGCAAGTTTCTGTAGTTCACAAACCATAATCTTAAGGTCAGTTCTTTTTTTTATTTGCTCTATTTTAAAAAGTCACCATTTCCTCAGTGAGAGGAATATTTTAAAAAGCATACATAGTAAGAAGGAGAAAAGAAAGATTTTTACTGATTCAGTGCTCAGTTGTATTATCCCATTCATATCTTACCTATGATACTAAAATTTATTTTCACATCAGCATTTGACACTGATAATTAAACCAACTTTAACAAACTTGAGAAAAGTTTTTTTCCTCTAAAGAACCCCCTCATTTTCCCTTATCAAAAGATGTCACTCCTTCAAGATGGTGAATATCAAATTCAAATCACAAATATTGAAATCATGTTAATAAAGAGAATGTCAAGTGATCTCTTTGTCATAGTGACAAAGCCAGATATTTCAACACATTTACATTCCTATCCACTGCTACAGAGACAAACTTATCTGCTATATGAATTGGTAGTCATACCACAATGTGAATGTAACTTTTCTACAAAAAGAAGGCATTTTTTTTCCTAAAGCATTTTGGAAGTAAATTAAATATTAAAATTCATGCCCAGATTTTTTTTTTCATAAAGCTGTCAACTTTTCCTTACCTTAAAAGTAAACTATGTGAGAAAAAAAAATAAAAGCTAGACAAAGAAACACCCAGCCAAGAATTCTGAATTGGAAGAACACTGAGCTTTTCTGTATGGCTACAAATTGCCTCACTGATAGGGGGAGAATTCTGCTGTGTACCGGGCACTTAATATATATTAATTAGTTCTTCTAACAACTTTGTGAAGGAGGTCATTATTAGTTGTGGGCAAACTGAGACTTGGAAATCTTCAGAATTTTGCCCCGTATCACATAACAAGTTAGTTGTGGAGGTCTGTGGAACTCTAGAACTTGGGTACGTTCAGCCATGCCTACAGCTTTCCCACACAAAATTGGTCTGGATTCAGAAAGACTGGCTTGCCTGAGTGGACCTGCCTTGATCCCACCTACCGTATGGCTCAAGCTCTCCCCAGTGAAAAGCCTGCGAGCCTGGGAAAGTAAGTGTAGTCATCTAATACACAATTCATACCATTCCCAGATCATAATGAAATTAATTCAGTTAGAAACTACTGGAAATGTATACATCTCAGATTCTCTCAGTTTGCTTCCTGGGTAGAGAACAAATGCAACTCAGAAAGGCACTAAGGGCTCTTATTCAGGGAAAAATGATGGTCAGGCTGGCACTCCCGGCCCCCCACTCACACATGTTCCCTCCGTCCCTTTACCGCCCACCCTCTGTCCCCAGGTTCTGCTCTTGCCAGGTCTGTGGTCACTCTCTGCTTCATGCGAGTCCTCCAGGTGAGAAATGGGGGATGAAGGGACTGTCTCGGAGGTCTAGTCTGTGGAGGAATCCCTGAAATTAAATCAGATCTTTTATGATTAGTCTTATGCTACCTTATCTCCTGTGCCTTATATCCAAAGACTTTCTCTTTCTCAGCCTTGAATTACATTGCAAAAGGAAATATTCCCTTTTGCTAATTAAACCAAGCCCTGCTCACGAGAGATGACTGGCAGGTGGGACAGGGGAGAGATCCAGAGAGTTTGTGGAGGCGTGCAGGTCGGGGGCTGCTTCATGCTGCATTAACGTCGCACACCCAGCAAGTATTTCCCAAAAAACAGTAGGAAATAACTGGGATGTGAATATTCACTTTTTCCTGAATGGTTTGGTGAGTGGACTATAGGTTCCCAGTCTCATACTCATTTGCAGATAGGACTATTCGTCTGAGAAGAATTAAAGAGGGTAAGTGCACCAACCGAACCCATGGGATGGAAGGCTACAGGCAAGTCAATATCAGCCTGCTCTGAATAAGTATACAACAATTTTTAAAATCCAGCTCAGATCAAGACATCTTTGTAATTTCGATTTCTCATTCTAATAATTCACTAAAAAAAGGGGAGGGGGGGAGCTGTAGACGTCTGACACCGTACCAGGGTTGATGCTGTAAAGATAAATAAGACATGACTTGTCCTGGAGGATCTTACCATCTAAAAAAGGAGGCAGGAGAGCAAATAAGAATGCTAGTAATACTTTAAAAGTCCTGATTAGTGTGCTCTGACTTTCCACACATTCTGATAGGTGATTCTCCCCCTGGTTAGTTGGAGGAATCTATTCCTTTGGTCGGCTTTAGGTTTTTGTGACAAAGAGAAACAGTCAGGGGTCAGCTTTTGGCTTCCAAAATGGTCTATTTAAGCCTGTATTAGGAAGCCAAAGCTTTTGTCTGCAGGAAGTGGGCTTTTTGAGAGCAGAAGATGTTGAGACTCAAAAGGCCGAGTAGTAAAGGAAGAGGGCATAAAGAACATCTGCAAATGGTCATACAGAAGCCAGCCTTATCCGAGGAGGAGTGGGGAATCTGAAGGTGTGACAAGAGAGGTCATCAAGGCCTTCAGTACCTGCGCTGACCTGGTAGGGAGGAGCAGACTGAGCAGGAGAGATTTCCCAAGGTCTCTGCACCAGCACTGTCCATTACCAGCATGGGAGCTGGGCCAGCACTGAGCCACACTCAGTACTGTTCGGTGTGTGGTGGGACACCACGGCTTGGGCTTACATTGGGGAGCTCAGCCAGCTGGACTGGTTGCAATTTGAACAGGGCCTGCCGAAATGCTTATAGATTGTCTTCCACAGTTAGTACTCACCTGTGTCCTAAAATGTGGCCCCTCTGAGTTATCCCACGTGGTCCAACTATTTTGCAAGGCCAAGGGAATTGTCATTTCCCAGGGACAAAGCCTGATCTGTTCCACAACAAGTGGCATGGAGGTATGGAAGGCCAAGTCGCATAGTATGCCCCAGCACTGTGGTTAGGACTGCAACCCAGGAGAGTACTGTGCAGCCCCAGCCAGCCCCAGTGTCCCTCCTTCCGTTCTTTCATGGTCACAAAGCCTCCAGATTCTTGCCTGGATACCTGGTGCCTCAATGTAGAGCTTGCATTTCCCTGCCCCACGGTCTCCATTTCTGTGTTTGACACCTGCCGTCTGCTCTGTTCCCTTCCCAGCACCAGGCTTCCTGGGACTTCTTGATCCCATCAGTTCTGTCTTGCTGTCTTTATATATCAATATATCATGGCCAGACATCTTTTCTAAAGAATCCATTGTTTTTTCCTCTTAGAAATCCATATTTGTGATCTTCTTCCCCAGAAAGTGGCCCAGCCTCATCTTTCTTCTAGATGAACGTGCTTGATGAGACCCTGATTCATTTAACTTTATACAACAAGTAAGGGTCTGGGGATAGATACGTGAGCTGCTTATTAGAAAGAAATGTGCATGTATCAAAGATTTACCATATTACTGAATTTCTAAAATTAGTAAACATTACTATATTACTTTATATAACAAATTACCTGATTGGTTAAATTAGCTGAAATCTCCAAGACTTTGTACATGCCAAATTCTAACAAGTTTGCTTGACACTTTACCTTACTAAAGAGGTCTGTCTCAGGGAAAGAAAATTCTGTTGGAAACTTTACCTGTAAAGTACATGCTACTAATAATATAATCTGAACCATACTACTAGATGCGACAGATCTGACATTTGCTGACAGATACAAATTGACTTAATTAACTATTAATAGTAATAAATCGAGGCAGGATTTAAATATGTGGTCTAATGTGACTTTCCTATCAATAAAAATCTATGATCTTGCTACCCTCAAAAGAGATAAATTTCTATTGCTTCAGATAGTGTGATAACTACTTCATAATGAGGCTTACCTGTCATCAGAGAGTGGTGGTATCTTCAAACGTATGTGATGGCTCATTTACATAGTTAAGTGGTTTGTCCACACACTTAGTGGACAACCTATTCATTTTTAAAATACCGAAAATATTCACAGAGTTCATAGGGAACTTGAGAAGGCCTCTTTAATTCTCATGAAACAATATCAAACATAAGTGAGTGAGTGTGTATGTCCATAGTCTATTGTATAATGTGGAATATTGATAGTCTGGATCCAGGGACCACAGCTGGTGGTCCTGCGGGCAAATTCAGCCTGCAGACATGAAGACATGCTTTGTTTTGAGCAGAGGGACATTTCCCACACAAAAATCTGGATTTCCGATTTCATTTTGGAAAATCAGGCAAGAGTGGGCATCCCACACAGCAGCAGGTGGTGTGATCTGAGGAGGGGCTGTCCCGTTGAATGGCAGTACTCACGCTTAGGATTGCCGTGATCTTCTTTCCACACTTCTCTGTTCTAGCCCACTTCACTCATTTGCATAACCTGCCTGGCCTTATCACGTATTTGAGTTTTTTACCTCAGTTTTAGACACTCAAAGCCGCCTCAAGCATTAGAGTAGAAAGGAATGAAGGGTAATGAAGAATAAAGTATTCCAAGATTGTTTCGTGAATAAAGGGATTTGACGTGGGTGAATTTAAAAGAACTTGGGACAGCCAAAGGGGGAAAGGAAAGTTCTTAGTGAAGGAAAATAGAATGAGTATGGCATCAAGGTACAAGTGATCATGGTAGCCTGGACTTCAAGGATTTGAGTAGACAGATAAGACTAACATTCCACATGAAGGGAATAAAAAAGTATTTGTGTTTAGTCTCATTTGGTCAGAAATGAGAATCTAGTAAAGAAATTTTAGGAGGGAGGTAATATGATGCACTGAAAGTGGTATTTTATGGAAAACAGTAGGTAGAGGAATATGGTAGGAGTCTGGCCGCAGAGGGACCAGGTGGGTAGCAGTGCAGTAATTAGGTGTGAAATAAGAAGGAACTCCCACATGAAGGTTTATAGCAATGGGAAAGATTATAGATGAGATATTTTGAATGACAAAGCAACTGGCCTTGAATAATTTCCCATTACCGATATGTTCATAGGTAAATGGTTATCCTGACTTTAAAATATTAGTTTAAATACTGATTAGTTTAAATACTTTAAAATATTTATTTCCTAAATTAATTAGTACTTTATCCTGAGAAGAAATCTATTTTTATTTCTTTGCATTTCATTAATCTTCATTCAACTAAACTATTTTTGAGGGAAATTATTTCTCCATGCCCTTGACCTCTATCATAGCTCTCCCCAACATCAAAAATTATGTGTCTGGGTCCCTGAGTAACTAATTTATATTGTAATGGGTGATAATTTTTAAAATGTAACTCTTCTTTAAGGGATAATGGATATTAAGATGGGACTCAGGAAAATAAAATCTTAAGTATTTGGAATTGTAAAAGACTTTAGTGATTAATCCCTTAATGCAAGTGATGGAATGAACCAATAAAAATGGCTACTTTTTAGCAATACAGAAGCTTCTTCCTTCCAGTGTCAGGAGTTTGGGTAAATTAGCTCCTATGCAAGACCTAGTCTGATTCTCTGCAAGCTCATACATGTACTTTTCAGTCAGTCGAGAATTGCTGAGATTTAGTACCTCTCCTGCTGCTTTGTGTTAGAAGTCAGAGAAAATCCATCTCCAGGGTAATAGTGGAGGACATGTTTATGAGACATCTAAGGGGTTGTCTGGTGCCAAGATCATCAAGGCTTTCTTAAGGCTAGATGTCTCTAACACATTGCTCTTTCAGATGTGGTGGTATGAAGTCTTAACTTCGGGTATACTGAATTTATTTACTTTGCTGAGATTATCAGAGGCCTGAAGCAGAAAATTTCATAAGCCCATACTTCTAAGCATGTCTCAGGTTAAGCAGTACAGGTCCCCATACAAGGTCTTGTTCAAGGACCTGTTCCATTTGTAGTCTGGCTAAGATGCATCAGTTCAGAGTAGATTTTATCTTCATTAAAATTTATAGGTATTTTCACCCACATATTAATTAAAATGCCTTCCACCTGAATTGAAATATTACACTATCAACACATTATCTAATAAAGCAATTTATATACAAAGACGAATTTATTCTCTCATTTTGGAAGATCCGCTTCTAAATTTTAATGCCTTGATTGGATGTTGGCCAGTGTGACTCTCACTCCAAAGATACCATAAATCCAGATCTTTTAAGGATGATTTCAGTAGATGTTTTAGGTATCTATGCTAACAAACCCCAGCTAAAATAAAGTACCAGTTCATGATGATTTTTCTAAAAGTAAAACCAAATGCGTATGTAATTTATATGACTTAATCTATATATGAGTCTAGACTTTTATGTATATATAATAAATTAACAAAATTAAACTTAAAATTAATCATTTTCTGTCTGCTAGGATAAATCCTGTATTTAACATCTATATAGCTTCTCAGTGAAAGGAGAAAATATGTAGAGTGAGAATAATACAAATATTTTTTAAATATACAATATAATTATAACATGAAACAGCTTACTATTTTTTTATATTTTATTTTTTTATTTTTTAATTATTATGTTAATCACCATACATTACATCATTAGTTTTTGATGTAGTGTTCCATGATTCATTGTTTGTGTATAACACCCATTGCTCCATGCAGAACGTGCCCTCCTTAATACCCATCACCAAGCTAACCCATCCCTCCACCCCTTCCCCTCTAGAACCCTCAGTTTGTTTTTCAGAGTCCAGAAAGAAATAGCTTACTATTAACAACAAAGTTCTAGAAGAAACTATCACATAACTGCATTCAATGATATACTTGGTTATCTTTCTGAAATTATCCTCAAAGTGAGTTGTCTAGCTCATTTCTTTTTTCTTTTTTGGAGAGAGAGAGCACACGCTGAAGGGTGGGTTGGGCAGAGGGAGAGGGAGAGTGAGATTCTCAAACAGACTCCACACTGAGCATGGAGCCCAATGTGGGGCTCGATCCCAGGACCCTGAGATCACAACCTGAGCCGAAATCAAGGGTCAGATGCTTACCTGACTGAGCCACCGAGGTGCCCCTGTCCCACTCATTTTTAAAACCAATCCTCACTTTAAGAAACTGAGGGTTTAAATACCATACAAGACGAACATTAATAGTCATAAATGTATAGCCCTTCCTTAATGGACAGGAAGAGTCAAGAGGTTGAATGTTCAGAGAGACCTTTTCAGAATGGCAGCTTTCCCACTTTGGTTTCTGAAGGCATGATTGCCACCTGAGATGATTTTTTAAATTATGGAACAAGAAACCCTTTAGATGGATGGAGCATATGAGCACTGTCCTTTGAAATGCATTTCTAATAATCTGTTATTTCTTATTCCAAAATGTCAGTTACTTAAGCATTTTTTAAAAATATGAAATCTGAATTCCTTATGGGAACCTGGAGTTAGAACTCGAATTAAAATTTCCATTGTGACAGAAGCATATTTCTTTAGAAAGCATTTCTGATTACATTGTTCCCCTTACTGTTTTATTTTCCATTTCTCAAGATATTAATAAGACTGTGTATCTTTTCTTTCATTAGTGGTTTGTTTTCCCAAAACTAGCCTTGGCTCCATCTATTTCAGAAATCCAACCCATGCGACCAGTACATAAAGTAGTAGTTGCCCCACTGTGACTCATGCTCTGCTCTTTTTTCACTTGATTTTTTTTTAGAGCACTCACCATCTGGCATCTTACAGGTATATCTGTAATATTTGTTTGTTGGCTTGTCACTGCCTCCACTCAAAGGTGAGCTTGGTGAGGACAAGGATTTAATCTGTTCTGTTTGTTGTTGGGTCCCCAGTGCCCACAGTGCCTGGCACATAGTAGGTGCTACATATATAGGCTTTGAATGCTTTTGATGAATTACTGAACTGTTAAAGAAAAGTTCCATATCTAGAACACTGATCCTGCCAATTATTTTCTTCCGTATCAGAGAGGAATGACATATATGTGGAAATAAAACTTACGCATCTTACAAAACCACTTCATCACACTGTCCCTCCTTGAGATTTATCCTGCTGTTTACAGAGCTTTCATGGCACAAGTTGAGGAGAATGAAGGAAAAAAAGTCAATGTGGCCTATAAAAAGATGTGACTAACTAACTCAGTGTATCAGAGAATCATAATAATGGTAATCAATCACTTATGATAAATTCAAACATTTACTTTTGGCAGGTAACTTTGTGCCAAGAATTTATCCTGCATTCCCTTTATTTATGATAAAAATGACATTACACTTTGTCATGAAAGAATGTTTCAAGTGATGCTTTTAAAAATATATATACTGTTCTTGAAACAACTCCTTCTTGATTTACGATTATAGAGATGCCACAATGCACATGGCTGCACCCAATACCCTCCAATTCTTTTGTAAGTCATAGTACATGTTCCATCCTCTGGCAAATAATTGGTCCTCCATACCATTGTGGGTGCTTTGACAGTGAGGATCCTTTCTTAATTCAAGGCTGTGATTAATACGTGACACACAGCTGGCAGAATTATGTGTTTCTTTTATTAACTGTGTGACCTTGGACAAGTCACTAACCACTCTGGAGATAGTTTTTCTTATCTTTAAAATATGGGAATTGAGCTAAAAAGCTGACTGAACACTGCTGTTCTGGAAAATGGAATAGAACAAGCAGATATAGCTCTGGTTTCCTATTCTCACCAGGACAGGTCCTCTTTGATTTATTTTGCATGTTGAAGTTTTAGATAATGAAAGAATCTCAAAACTAATACAAGTTTGGAATTCTCTGGGCTAGATGATCATCAAGGCTCTTTCTAGTATTAACTTATTTTTATGATATTATTTTAGGGCAGGTTTTGACCTGTTGACTATACAAACAGTAAAGAAAAATGAAAGCACTTTGGGTGGTGAGATTAGACAAGGTTTTTAACTTTTTTCCTTGTATTTTCTAAAGTGAGCATATATTGTCATTATTGTTAAAAAGTGAACACTCTTTTTATTTTTTTTAATTTTATTTATTTATTTGAGAGAGAGAGAATGAGAGAGAGAAAGCACATGAGAGGGGGGAGGGTCAGAGGGAGAAGCAGACTCCCTGCTGAGCAGGGAGCCCGATGTGGGACTCGATCCAGGGACTCCAGGATCATGACCTGAGCCAAAGGCAGTCGCTCAACCAACTGAGCCACCCAGGTGCCCTGAATACTCTTTTTAAAAAGAACTAAAACAAACACATACAGTGTACAGTTAAGATAAACCCATGGGTTTAAAACTTTTTATTGAAATATGTATATGTGTAATATACATAGAATATAGAGTGAGGGTGGGAGAGAAAGAGAGACAGAGACAGAGAAAAAGGTACACAGTGATGGGAGTTTTTTTTTTTTCAAAATACAGCATTTAAAAATCATTTTCTATAAATTAGAACATGAATTATGACTTATATAACCAAAATTGGCCCTAACTTATATTTGTTCCCGGGGCTTTCCAGTCTTAGAAATTATTTTAGCAGATAGAGTTTATATTTATTGAATATATACATTAAACACTAAGATTTTTAAGACCAACTTAATTTTTATGGTTGGTCTTTAGAAAATGGAATAACAGAAAACCATCACTGGTATTAATTAGTAAATGAGAAATACTACATATCGTTTAAAAAACGCTCTAACTTAAAGCCAAGGAAATTCTTTCTTTCCACAGTCCAGTCCCATAACTTTTCAAAAAACAATACATTATACTCAAATTCGACCTAATAGTTTAAAATTTCCGCTAATAAGCCATTTTCTCAAATCATTCTGGCTGTTAAAGTAATCACTATTCAAGCTCCGATGAGCAGTAGAGCCAAAAACCATTGTTTTAGTTTTTGCTGCTTTTAAAACCAGTTTGTTTTCCTGGAACCAGTCTGCCAAAGTCTTTTTGCAGTTCAGTAGTTAAGTGAGAAACAGATTTGCCATTAAAATGCACAGTCGTGCCATCTGCATAAAGATGTATAGAGCAGTAATGACATATCCATGTTAAATCATTAATAAAAAGAGAAAGAGGAACGGGTCCATGACTGACACTGTGGCTTAATAACTGGAGGGAGAAGGCGGGGAAGAGGCAGCCCTGTGAACAGGAACAGATTGATGTCTGTCGGAGCCATTTCTTACTTTTGACAGCATTTGGGCCAGAGCCCATGCTCCCTACCTTCTGTAGTCAAAGCCCATGGTTCACTAGGCCAAAGCAGTTTGAGAAATTAATAAAAAAAAAATCACTTAATTCAGAATTCCCCTTCAAGACATGTATTCATTAATATTAGGTTGTCATGGAGTGACATATGAAACGTTGGCAAATTCCTTAAAGGCTTTTCATACATGAAACTCATGTGTTATCTGCATCTCTGAGCCTTCTGAATATTTATTATCAGGATTAACCACTGATACTCATAGGCTTTCCTGCATGATTTCTTAGTTTAGTTTATATTGGAGAGATAGAGTTTGTGAGAACACTAAAGCGAGTCATGAATTAAATAATTGGTATGAAATATAAATTTCAAATTTAGAGATCTCTTTGAGAAGAAAAGATGGGACAAATGAATGAATTTTACTCTTGGGTAAAGTTATACATTTTGATCCTCATTTTGCTGGTGCCAAAGTCAGTGAAGAATTTATATAATGTGTGAAGTTACAGAAGGAATTGTAGATATGATCCCCTTTGCCCTTAGGAACTGACAATTTAAAAGGAACTCTTAACCCATAAGATATATAATCCAGGCATCAAAAATATATAAAGAAGTTCATAAATAATTTTGGCTGGTCACAATACATATACATTTATAGGTGTCCTAGACTGATGGGATTCAATATATTTAAGTGTCATTAATCTGGGAAGATTTTTTTTAAAAGACCTAAATTTGGGAAAATGCTGATGTCTTATTTTGATAGTCTAAACCCACCTTATACTATGGATATTACTCATATTGTGTAGTTCATGGTTGTATATTTCAACATTCAGTGAGACCCGACGCTGGATAAAATGTCCTTTCTGCTTACATGTACAAACCTTTCCTCTGTTATATAAACATACATGCGCTCTGGGAATGATCACAGGTTTGTGGGTCAAGGGGTCTAAGTGCCAGTCTCCCTTGGACACTAACTAGTTGAGCTATGGTGAGCAAGTCAGCCACCCTCTTCATCAGATTTTCCTTCTATAAACTTAGATCCATTTTAGCCCTTGCATTCTAGAATCCTATTATGTTATTAACCATCTTACAGTCGTGAGAATACCAACTGGGTTAAAACCCTTCCTTGACCATCCTTAGAGCTTTATAAATGCCTGTGTGTAGATTCCATACAAGTGCAAAACACAAGTATCAGTAAAAGAAAATAATCAGACTTTCCTTCCTCAACTGTTTAGTCTGACAGAACGGGATTATGTGCCAGGAAGGAACAAAACAAACCCAGTCCCTGTATGTATGGAGCTTTTAGTATAATGGACAACATTACATAATCGAGGGAAGAAATAAATGTATAATTGCTAATTATGTTAACTGATTTGGACAAAGGCACAAGGTGCTGGAAAGAATCTACCATCGGCTGGGGTCTCAGGGAACCCTTTGGAGAGAATCTATTTTTTTTTTTTTTGAGGTACAATTGACATACAACATTATATTACTTTCAGGTGTACAACATAATGATGTGGTATTTGTACCTATTGTGAAATGATCATCACAGTGAGTCTAGTTAACATCCATCATACATAGTTATAAAATTGTTCTTCTTGTGATGAGAAATTTTTGGGTATATTTTTGTAATTTACTTTTTAAATTCCAGTATAATTAACGTACAGTGTTATATTCGTTTCAGGTGTATGATATAGTGATTCAACAATTCAATACATTACTCAGTGCTCATCATGATAAGTGTGCTCTTAATCCCCTTCACCTATTTCACCCATCACCCACCTCCCTCCCCTCTGAGAATCACCAGTTTCTTCCCTATATCTAAGTCTGTTTTTTGTTGACTCTTTTTTCCTTTGTTCATTTGTCTTGTTTCATAAATTCTAAATATGAGTGAAATCATATGGCATTTGTTGTTCTCAGATTGATTTATTTCACTTAGCTTTATACCCTCTAGATCCATCTATCTTACACAAATGGCAAGATTTCATTCTTTTTTATAGCTGACTAATATTCCAGTGTGTGTGTGTGTGTGTGTGTGTGTGTGTGTGTGTGTGTATACCACTTCTTTTTCCATTCATCTATCCGTGGACATTTGGATTTCTTCCATATCTCAGCTACTGTAAATATTGCTGTAATAAATATAGGGGCGCACCTATCAATTTGAATTAGTGTTTCTATATTCTCTGGGTAAATATCCAGTAGAGCAATTACTGAATAATATGGTAATTGTTTTTAATTTTTTGAGGAACCTCCATACTGTTTTCCATAGTAGCTGCACCAGTTTACATTCCCACCAACAGTGCATAATGTTTCCTTTTTCTCCAGATTCTCACCAAGTCTTGTTTCTTGTGTTTTTCATTTTAACAATTCTGAGAGGTGTGAGGAAATATCTCACTGTGGTTTTGGTTTGTGTTTCCCTGATGATTAGTGCTGTTGAGCATCTTTTCATGTGTCTGTTGGCCATCTGCATGTCTTCTTTGGAGAAATGTCTGTTCATATCTTCTGCCCATTTTTTTAATTGGATTATTTGGCTTTTTTTGGTGTTGAGTTGCATAAGTTCTTTATATATTTCAGATACTAACCACTTATCACATATATCATTTGCAAACATTTCCCACTATCTTTTAGTTTTGTTGCTTGTTTCCTTTTCTCTGTAAAAGCTTTTTATTTTGATATAGTCCTGGTAGTTTAGTTTTGCTTTTATTTCCCTTGCCTCAGGAGACATATCTAGAAAAATGTTGCTACGACCAATGTCAGAGAAATTACTGACTGAGCTTTCTTATAGGATTTCTATGGTTTCAGGTCTCACATTTAGGTCTTTAATCCATTTTGAATTTAGTTTTGTGTTTTGTGTGAGAAAATGGCCCAGTTTCATTCTTTTGCATGTTGCTGTCCAGTTTTCCCAACACCATTTGTTGAAGAGATTTTTTCCCATTGGATATTCTTTCCTGCTTTGTCGAAGATTAATTGACAATATAGTTGTGGATTTATTTCTGGGCTATTCTGTTCCGTTGATCTATGGGTCTATTTTTGTGCCAGTACCATACTGTTTTGATTACTATGGATTTGTGATATAACTTGAAGTCTGGGATGGTGATGCCTCCAGGTTTGCTTTTCTTTTTCAAGACTGCTTTGGCTATTCGGAGTCTTTTGTGGTTCCATACAAATGTTAGGATTGTTTGTTCTAGTTCTGAAAAATGCTGTTGGTATTTCGATAGGGATTGCGTTAATTCTGCAGACTGCCTTGGATAGTATGGATATTTCAACAATATTTTTCCTCCCAGTCCATGAGCATGGAATATCTTTCCATTTGTTTGTTTTATCTTCAGTTTCCTCCATCAGTGTTTTATAGTTTTCAGAGTACAAGTCTTTCACCTCCTTGGTTAAGTTTACTCTTAGGTATTTTATTATTTTTAGTGCAACTATAACTGGTATTGTTTTCTTAGTTTCTCTTTCTGCTAGTTCATTATTAGTGTATAGAAATGCAACAGAATTCTGTACATTGACTTTGTATCCTGCCACTTTACTAAATTGGTCTGTTCAAATTTTCTATTTCTTTCTGATTCAGTTTTGGGAGGTTGTATGTTTCTAGGAATTTATCCATTTGTTCTATGTTGTCCAATTTGTTGGCATACAATTTTTCATAATATTCTTTTATAATCCTTTGTATTTCTGTGATGTTCATTGTTATATCTCCTCTTTCATTAGTTATTTTGTTTGAGCTCTCTTTCTCTTTGTTGAGTCTGACTAAAGGTTTATCAATTTTGTTGATCTTTTCAAAGAACCAACTCCTGGTTTCATTGATATGTTCTATTGTTTGTTGTTGTTTTAGTTTCTATTTTGTTTATTTCTGCTGTAATCTTTATTATTTCCGTCCTTCTACTTGTTTTAGGTTTTGTTTCTTGCTCTTTTCCTAGCTCCTTTAGGTATAAGGTTAGGTTGTTTGGGACACCTGGATGGCTCAGTTAGTCAAGCCTCTGCCTTCAGCTCAGTTCGAGATCCCAGGGTCCTGGGATCAAGTCCTGCATTGGGCTCCTTGCTCAGTGAGGAGCCTGCTTCTCCCTCTTACCTGCTATTCTCCCTGCTTGTGCTCTCTTTCTCTGACAAATAAATAAATAAAACCTAATAAAGTGAAAACTTATTTAAAAAAATAAGGTTAGGTTACTTGAGATTTTTCTTGCTTCTTCAAGTAGGCCTGTATTGCTTTAAACTGCCTTAGAACAGCTTTTGCTGCATCCCAAAGGTTTTGGACCATAGTGTTTTCATTTTCATTTGTCTCCATGTATTTTTTGATTTCCTCTGATTCTTTGGTTGACCCATTCATTGTTTAGTAGCATGTTTTTTAACCTTAATGTATTTGTGTTCTTTCAGATTTTTTTCTTGTGGTTGATTTCTAGTTTCATAGTGTTGTGGTCAGGATACATGATATGTCTTCAATCTTTTTTATTTTGTTGAGATTTGTTTTATGGCCTAATATGTGATCTATTCTGGATAATGTTCCAGGTGCACTTAAAAAGAATGTGTATTCTGCTCTTTCAGGATGGAATGTTCTGAATATATCTGTTAGATCCATCTGGTCCAGTGTGTCATTCAAAACCAGTATTTTCTTGTTGATTTTCTTTCTGGATGATCTATCCACTGCTGTAAGTGGGGTGTTAAAATCCCCTACTATTATTGTATTACTATTGATTACTTCCTTTATATTTGTTAATAGATGCTTTATGTATTTGGCTGCTCCCATGTTGGGTTCATAAATATTTACAATTGTTATGTCTTCTTGATGGATTGTTCCCTTTGTGATTATGTAGTATCCTTCATTGTCTCTTGTTAGAGTCTTTGTTTTAAAGTCTATTTTGTCTGATAGAAGTATTGCTACCCCAGCACTCTCTTCACTTCCATTTGCATGATACATGTTTTTCTATCCCTTCACTTTAAATCTGCATGTGTCTTTAGGTCTGAAATGAGTCTCCTGTAGGCAGCCTACAGGTGAATGTTGCTTTTTTATCTGTTCTGTCACCCTATGTCTTTTGATTATTTAGTCCATTTTCATTCAAAGTAATTATTGATAGGTGTGTGCTCAATGCCATTTTGTTACTTGTTTTATAATTGTTTTTGTAGTTCTTCTCTGTTCCTCTTGTAGTTTGCTGGCTTTATTAGTGATACACTTGGATTTCTTTCTCTTTATTTTTGGCATATCTATTACTAGTTTTTGATTTGTAGCTACCATTAGGTTTATATATAATGTCTTATACATATGGCAGTCTATAATAAGTTGATGGTCATTTAAGTTTGTACACATTCTTTACTCCTGTCCCCACCATGGTTTTAGGAATACGGTATCACACATTACATCCTTTTATTTTGTGAATCCCTTCACTGATTTTTATAGATGTACTTAATTTTACCGCTTTTGTGGCTCCTACTTTTCTTACTCCTACTTCTGGTCTTTCCATTCAAAGAATCCCCTTAAACATTTCTTTTAGGGCTGGTTTAGTGGTGATGAATTCCTTTAACTTTTGTTTGTCTAGGAAACTCTTTATCTCTCATTCTTTTCTAATAGCCTTGCTAGATACAGTATTTTTGGATGCAGGTTTTTCCTTTCAGAATTTTGAATATATCCTGCCACTCTCTTCTGGCCTGCAAAATTTCTGCTGAAAAATCAACTGATAGTCTTGTGGGGTATCTCTTGTATATTACTGTTTTCTTCTCTCCTGCTGCTTTTAAAATCCTCTTTATCACTACTTTTTGCCATTTTAATTAATGTGTGTCTTGTTGTGGATCTTCTTCGGTTGATTTTGTTGGGGCCCTTCTGTGCCTCCTGGATCTGGATTTCTCTTTCCTTCCCCAGATTTGAGAAATTTTCAGTTATTATTTTTTCAAATTAATCTTCTGCCCCCTTTTCTCTCTGTTCTTCTGGTATTTATATAATGCGAATGTTGCTATGCTCGATTGGTGTTGCTGAATTCCCATAATCTACTCTCATCTTTTTATTCTTTTTTCTTTCTCCTATTCAGCTTAGTTGCTTTCCATTACTCTGTCCTCCAGGTCTCTGATTCACTCTTCTGCTTCCTTTAGTCTACTACTTATTCCTTCTAGTGTATATTTAACTTCAGTTATTGAATTCTTCATCTCTGATTGGTTCTTTTTTGTTTTTTGTCTTTTTGTTGGGGGTTTCACTGAGATCCTCCACTCTTTTCTCATACCCAGGAAGTGTATTTATGACCATTACTTTGAATTCTCTATCAGGCATATTACTTACCTCTGTTTTGTTTAGGTCTTTTGTTGTGATTTTTCCTATTCTTTCATCTGAGGCATATTCCTCTGTCTCCTCATTTTGTCTAACTCTATGTGTCTGTTTCTGTGTTAGGAAGATCACCTATGTCTCCTGTTCTTGAAAGTAGAGGCCTTATGAAGAAGAGGTCTTATAGTGTCCTGTAGTGCAGTATCCCCTGTTCAACAGAACCTAGCACTTCAAGGATGCGTCCTATGTGTGTGTGCATCCTACTGTTGTGGCTGAACCATATTTGCCTTCAATCCAGTCATCTGCAATGGCTCTCTTTGCCTATTTTGGGCAAGGTTGGTCCCTATGTTAATGGGCCAGTCTGGGGCCACTTTGGGCCTGAATTGGGTCAGACCAGTGTTTGCCAGAGCTGCAGTAGCACTGAACTGCAGGGTCCTCTTCCTCTGTCATTCTGAGAGGTTTTTGTTGGTGGATGGGGCCCACAGTCAGATCAGATGTCTGCTCCTAGCCCACTACTAGGGCAGCAGTTAAACTAGTGTGTGTGGTTTCTCCCCCTCTTCCCAGGGCAGGAGTAACTTTGGAGTGGTGCTGGCCCCTGTTGGGGCTGCTTGCACAATGCCAGGCTTGTGGCACCACTGAATGGACTCCTGCTGAAAGCATGTTGTATGGAATGGGTCTGCAGGAGAAGATCGGGTGGGGGAACAGGATGTTAAGCAAGGTTTGAGGTCTGTTGTGGGAGGAGCCCTGAGCAGCTTTGGAGAGCTGCTGAGGGTGGGTTGGAGGGAGCCAATGGCAGGAGAGTGTGTGTGTGGCGGGGGGAGCAGAGCATGCTGTTAGCAAGCTAGGTGGAGACTATGCATGCTGGTTTACACAGGTATCTATGTATCTAGGCTGGGAGGTGGGGGAGGGAAATGGTACCTTCCAGCTCTTTTGTTCTTGGAGAAGTATCCTAAAGATCCCTGCCCCTCCAGCATACATTTTGAGATTAGTAAATAAATCTCCCTCCTGTATACTCCAGGCAGTTTTCAAACTGATGCTTCTATGCTGTATCTCAGAGGGGTTGTTTGTTATGCTATCTCTTTATGCATGGGGACTCAGTTTCCTATCAAAGTTAAGCTGCTTTAGTTTTCAAAGCCACATATTATGGAGATTTGTCTCTCCACTGTGGGTGACCCATGCCTACGGTGGGATCTGCTCCTCTCCCCTCCATGCTGGCACCATCCTTCCTCTTCACAGACAGTCTCATGTGTCAGTTTGGTTCCCGACCACATCTCTGCGCTCCTACCATTTTAAATTGTGACTTCTCTATGTTTAGCTGTGGAGAATCTGTTCTGTCAGTCTTCAGGTCATTTTCTGGATTATGTACACTGATGTGGGTGTTATCTAGGTAGATCTGGGGGATATGGTGAGCTTAGGATCCCCCTACTCCACCATCTTCCCTGGAAGTCATGACAAGAACTTTTAAGATCTACTCTCCTAACAACTTTCAAGTACACAGTACAGTATTACTAACTGTAATCACCATGCTGTACATGACACCCCAATGCCTAATTCATTTTGTACTTGCAAATTTGTACCTTTTGCCCTTTTCACCTATTTCTTCTACCCTTACCTGCTGTCTCTGGCAACTATTAATTTGTTCTTTGTACCTAGGACCTCAGTTTTTGTTTTGGTTTGTTTTTAGATTCAACATATAGGTGAGATCATAAGATATTTGCCTTTCTCTGTCTGACTTATTTCACTTAGTATAATGTCCTCAAGGTCAATCCATGTTGTCAAAAATGGCAAGATTTTATTCCTTTTTATGGCTCAATATTTCATTATATATATACACACACACATACTACTTTTTCTTTATCTGTTCATCCATCAATGGACACTTAGGTTGTTTCCATATCTTGTCTATTTTAAATAATACTGCAATTACCATGAGGGTACATATATCTTTGCAAGTTAGTGTTTTCATTTTCTTTGGATAAATACCTGGGGTGGATCATATGGTAGTTCTATTTTTTATTTTTTGAGGAATTTTCACACTGGTTTCCATGGTAGCTGCACCATTTTACATTCCCATCAACAGTGCAAAGGGTTTCCTTTTCTCCACATCCTTGCCAGCATTTATTATCTATTGTCTAATTTTATATTTTATGTTAGTCACCATTCATTACATCATTAGTTTTTGATGTAGTGCTCCATGATTCATTGTTTGCATATAACATCCAGTGCTCCATTGAATACGTACCCTCCTTAATACCCATCAGTGGGCTAACCCATCCCCCCACCCCCCCACCCCCCGCCTAAAACCCTCAGTTTGTTTCTCAGAGTCCATTGTCTCTCCTGGTTCGTCTCCCCCTCTGATTCCTCTCCCCTTCATTCTTCCCTTCCTGCTATCTTCTTTTTTTTTTTTCAACATATAATGTATTATTTGTTTCAGAGGTACAGGTCTATGATTCATCAGACTTACACAATTCACAGCACTCACATACCCTCCCCAATGTCTATCATCCAGCCACCCATCGCTTCCAACCCCCACCACTCCAGCAACGCTGTTTGTTTCCTGAGATTAAGAATTCCTCATATCAGTGAGATCATATGATACTTGTCTTTCTCTGATTAACTTACTTCGCTTAGCGTAATACCCTCTAGTTCCATCCACATCATTGCAAATGGCAAGATTTCATTTTTTTGATGGCTGCATAATATTCCATTGTATATATATACCACTTCTTCTTTATCCATTCATCTGTTGATGGACATCTTGGCTCTTTCCATAGTTTGGCTATTGTGGACATTGCTGCTATAAACATTGGGGTGCACGTACCCCTTTGGATCACTACATTTGTATCTTTGGGGTAAATACCCAGGAGTGCAATTGCTGGGTCATAGGGTAGCTCTATTTTCAACTGTTTGAGGAACCTCCATACTGTTTTCCAGAGTGGCTGCACCAGCTTGAATTCCCACCAACAGTGTAGGAGCATTCCCCTTACTCTGCATCCTCGCCAACATCTGTCGTTTCCTGACTTGTTAATTTTAGCCATTCTGAGTGGTGTGAGGTGGTATCTCATTGAGGTTTTAATTTGGATTTCCCTGATGCCAAGCGATGTTGAGCACTTTTTCATGTGTCTGTTGACCATTTGGATGTCTTCTTTGGAAAAATGTTCATGTCTTCTGCCCATTTCTTGATTGGATTAGTTGTTCTTTGGGTGTTGAGTTTGATAAGTTCTTTATAGGTTTTGAATACTGGCCCTTTATCTGATATGTCATTTGCAAATATCTTCTCCATTGTCAGTTGTCTTTTGGTTTTGTTGACTGTTTCCTTTGCTGTGCAAAAGCTTTTTATCTTGATGAAGTCCCAATAGTTCATTTTTCCCGTTGCTTCCCTTGCCTTTAGCGATGTGTCTAGGAAGAAGTTGCTGTGGCTGAGGTCAAAGAAGTTGCTGCCTGTGTTCTCCTCAAGGATTTTGATGGATTCCTGTCTCACATTTAGGTCTTTCATCCATTTTGAGTCTATTTTTGTGTGTGGTGTAAGGAAATGGTCCAGTTTCATTCTTCTGCATGTGGCTGTCCAATTTTCCCAACACCATTTGTTGAAGAGACTGTCTTTTTTCCACTGGACATTCTTTCCTGCTTTGTCAAAGATTAGGTGACCATAGAGTTGAAGATCCATTTCTGGGCTCTCTATTCTGTTCCATTGATCTATGTGTCCGTTTTTGTGCCAGTACCATACTGTCTTGATGATGACAGCTTTGTAGTAGAGCTTGAAGTCCGGAATTGTGATGCCATCAGCTTTGCTTTTCTTTTTCAACATTCCTCTGGCTATTCAGGGTCTTTTCTGGTTCCATACAAATTTTAGGATTATTTGTTCCATTTCTTTGAAAAAAGTGGATGGTATTTTTGATAGGGATTGCATTAAATGTGTAGGTTGCTCTAGGTAGCATTGATATCTTCACACTGTTGGTTCTCCCAATCCATGAGCATGGAACGTTTTTCCATTTCTTTGTGTCTTCCTCAATTTCTTTCATGAGTATTTGTAGTTTTCTGAGTACAGATCCTTTGCCTCTTTGCTTAGATTTATTCCTGGGTATCATATGGTTTTGGGTGCAATTGTAAATGGGATCAACTCCTTAATTTCTCTCTCTTCTGTCTTGTTGTTGGTGTATACAAATGCAACTGATTTCTGTGCATTGATTTTATATCCTGCCACTTGACTGAATTCCTGTATGAGTTCTAGCAGTTTTTGGGTGGAGTCTTTTGGGTTTTCCACATAAAGTATCATATTATGTGCAAAGAGTGAGAGTTTGACTTCTCTGCTGATTCGGATGCCTTTTATTTCTTTTTGTTGTCTGATTGCTGTGGCTAGGACTTCTAGTACTATGTTGAATAGCAGTGGTGATGATGGACATCCCTGCCGTGTTCCTGACCTTAGGGGGAAAGCTCTCAGTTTTTCCCCATTGCGAATGATATTTGCTGTGGGTTTTTCATAGATGGCTTTTATGATATTGAGGTTTGTACCCTCTATCCCTACACTCTGAAGAGTTTTAATCAAGAAAGGATGCTGTACTTTATCAAATGCTTTTTCTGCATCAATTGTCTATTGTCTTTTTGATAACAGCCATTCTAACAGGGGTGAGGTGCTCTCATTGTGACTTGCATTTTCCTGACAATGATTTTGAGCGTCTTCTCATATACCACTTGGCCACCTATGTCTTCTTTGGAAAAGTGTCTATCCAGATCCTCTGCCCATTTTTCAATCAGATTGTTTGCTTTTTTACTACTGACTTGTATGAGTCTTTTGAGCTGAGATGTATAATAGAGGATATGTAGGAAGTATATGTTTGTATAGTATGTATATGTATGAGTAGTATAAGCAGAATTTAATTGGGTGTTGGGATTTGGGGTGAAGAGAGAGTGCCAAAGTGTGCAAGGCAAAGGAAACAGTAAGTTTGCAAAGGATCCAAGCACCCTGTAGAAACAGAAAGAAGTCTGGTGTCACTCCCTTGGGGGAAGAAGAATGGCTGAAGTTGGAGGGTCAGGTAGGGGCCACATCATGCAAGGGCATGAGGCTAGACTATAAATATCATTTTGATAAGTTGCTGAGAAATTGTTCTAAGAAAAATTCCTAGTGATTCATAGAATGCCTTTCCACTTCTGTGATAGAAAGAAATAATGCGCATTGTCTTAGACATTGTGTTGGATTCATTTCACTCTGAGTGCCCTAATCAAAGAGCCACTTTCTTATCAGCATATATAGCTCAGGTTTCTGATTACTATGAAGGCAATAAGTAATAGTAAAACATGAGAGTTTGAGGCTCAATAAAACTTACCTGAATTTACCATTTCCAGAAGAAAAGTATTCAAATCAACCAAGTTTTCTGATCAGAACAATTCTAAACTATAGAATCGCTTTTCCCTTATTATTTTATTTGGCTAGAGGGTAGACTCAAAAACATTCCCTGAACTATCTGGAGTTTGCATCTTCTGAAAGACACTAGATCCTTTCTACTCAAAGTGTGGTCTGCAGACCAGCAGGATCACGGGGAAAGAGTTAGAAATGCAGAGTCTCGGGTCCCACCCTAGGCCCACTGAATCTGAATCTGCATTTTTATTAAGATTTTCAAGGGGATTTGGGGCATATTAAAGTTTAAGAGCTGCTTTAGGTACCAGAAGAAATGAATTCAAAATAATGTATAAATTAGAGCATCGAGAATAAATTTGAAATTAGCTTCCTTGTAGTTAATTATCATTTTAATGTAAAATGTCCTTAACACTTTCATAAATTCAAATTTAATTATTGTTATGGAAAATGTTTCACCAGGAAACAATTACTCTAGGCATGATGCCAACAGTTTCAAGGTTTAAAATTTACTCAAAACACAGCAAAATATTTTGAGTGTATGCATATTTCCTTGTAGGGCAGAAATAGCCATGCTAAATATCAATTATCGATCACTGAAATTTCTAGTAAGCAAAATGTACACAGTGGTTAAAGGCAAAGCAACAATTCAGTGATATGTTATTTGCACTAAAGTCATTGCTAAATGATTATTTAGCCCTTAAGATCCTTACGGTCAAAATCTAGAGCTATTTATGGGATTCATGTTTGAAATTTCCAAGAGTATTTGGACTTCTTTGGAGTTCAAGTTTATATAATAAAAACACATTCTTAACAATTTATTTAACTAAATTTGGAACTCCAAGCTCTCAATGGATGTATGAATCATGGGAGCCTTGCCAGATGTTTTGGAGTGTGGAATTCAAAACGCATTAGCAGCACAGCACGTCATGAAGTTTGATGCAAAACATTTCTTCTCTCTTTCCAAAAAGCCTTGTTTAGTTTCTATTGTAAGGCATGAACTATGGTGACAGTTCATAGCTCTAGGGAAACATCTAAAATCCATAAGTAGTATCTACCCAGACAGTGGAAAAATGAGGTAATTATCTACACAATCTATGCCATAAAAAAGCCTGCCTACCCAACCGTACCTAGATAACCAAGTCCAAAATGCGTATTTACCTGTTAGGTTTATTTCACTTTTTTATGCCTATGTTCTATAGATGATCGCTTGACCCTTGCTCCATTCCCACCCTCCTCACCCTCAGCAGATGACCTTCTTTATCCTTTACAAAGAAAATACAAGTAATCTAAGTCCCATAATTTTTACCAATAGAAGGGTCAGAATCTGTTTCTCTGGGATACTGCTGTACCATTTATACCTTCTTTTTCTTGTCCCTTCCTTCTGAATCTTTCATCTTTCAAATTTGTTCCAGTATTTACTAGCATCATATTTGATATAAGTAGTGGGCTTTCAGTGAATGTGTAAGATGAGGGCTTTATTCTCCAACATGTAAAAACAGGTAAAACACACCCAATTATCTTCCCCTGACCCTCTACTCCCTTGAAGATGCCATTTATCTTTGTCTTTCCCTCTTCTTTTAGTTAGGCTTCTTGAAAGAGAAATTAACACTGTGTAACTCCTCTTTGCTCCAGAACCAATCCCCACAACTCAACTGCAGCGGTTGGTGGCAAAATGACCAGTTATTGCCTTCCTGCAAAGTTGAAGAGTTTTTCATTCCTCATTGTGCTTAACCTCTCTGCAGCACAGTGCAGTCTTCTACCACCTTCTTGAAATTCTCCAGTTCCTTCTTCCTTGGATTCCCTGGACCTTCTTCCCAGTGCTTCTTCCCAGTTCCTTTTAGCTTCCGTCTTAGCCTCATCTCCATAATTGGGCTCCTCCCCTCTTTTCTGTCCCACTGGTTAACTCAGTATGTCTTTCTCCCCCTTCTATTGCTTTTCTTGGCACTAGCCTGTTGCCTCAATTGACCATTTTCACCAACCACTAGAATTATGGTCCTTATAAAGGAAATGAGGTTTCTTTTCCACCTAAGTTTCCTGATGCCCCATTACTTATGAACAAAACTGCCTCCTTTATTTAAAATATGAATTATCACAAATGGTGATTTATATATATTAAAATGCTTTTGTCAGTGTTTAGGTCCTGCCTAAGTAACTATGTTGGGAAAGTAATAATCTATAATGATAACACCTGGCATTTATTGAGAGTTTCTAAGTTTTAGGCATTGTGATAATTGCTTTAAATGCACATTTTTATTCCTCACAATAATCTTATGAGGTGTTATCATTCGTTACCTTCATTTACTGACAACAGAAATGAAGGGTAATAACTTGCTAGAGGTCACATAGAAGATAAGTGATGGATCTAAGATATGAAACTAGATAGGCATAACTTTAGATTCCATGCTCTTAGCCAGATTCTGCATGGCCTTATGATAGGGTATGTTCAGAATATCGCCAGCATCTAGTATTGCCAGTAGTACCACCCTTAGACCAAAGGAAGAAGAGCCCTCACCTGGGTCCCATAGCAGGCTCTGTTCTAACTCTTCCCCACAGGGTAAAAAGTTAGCTTTGCAGAGGGCACATGCCACCCAAATCACATGTCCTCTCCTCTGCCTTGTGCCCACTTCCAGGGTATGCACATGCCTCTTTCCTTGGTCTGTTCTCCTGAGCAAAGACCATGATGGCAGAGTACACATGTCTAGTTACGCCAAGGTGAAAGCTGGGGTGTCCACAAAAGTATACTTGAGGCCTCAGGGTGTGGGTAGAGCGAGGTCAGAAGAAAGGGAACAGACTGCAAATCAGGGGCTGGGCTGGTCTCTCTCTGTTCTACCACATTCTAGCACAGAAATCCAAGGAGTCTAAAGATCCTAAAACCTGGCCTTTCAGGTAATACAAAGATAATTTTTTTCTAAGTAGAACAGAGAATATTTTATTTTACAGTTGTTTAAGCTTGATTGAAAACTCTTAAATATTTAGACACATGACATATGGGCTTCAATTGTCTGTCCCGGCCTTGCAATTGTTAGGAATGGGCCTGGATGTCCAGTTTTGTTTTTTTGTGTTTTTTTTGCCATGTAAAGGTACAGGAGGCTGAACATCACAAATTGTTGTTGTTTTGTTTAAAAACACCACAATATTATATATATTTTAAAGCAGTATTTTTAAGTTGATTATGTATAAGAATCACCCTGAGCAATAATTTTTATAGTTTAATGTGCCTGAAAATCACCTGGGGATTTGTTAAAATAGAGGTACTAATTCAGCAGGGTGCAGATAGGGCCTGAGAGTCTGAATTTCTAACAAGCTCCCAGGTGATGCTGATCCTGTTGGTCTTTGGGCCACATTCTGAGCGTCAAGGATCTGCAGTACTTGTTTAAAATGCAAATTCGCAGGCATCACCCTCTGAAATTCTGATTAACGAGATCTAAATGGGATCCAGATGGTGAGCAAAACAGGAATTTTTAAGAAGCAACCCAGGTGGTGCTAGTAAGGTGGTCTGTAGCCCACATTTTAAGAACAAATGCTTTAGAACATGCTTCTCAAACTTTACTGTGCATATGAATTCCTGGGGATCTTGTTAAAATGCAGATTCTGAGTTAGCGGCTGCATTTCTGAAAGGCATCAGGTGATGCCTACACTACAGACCTGCCAACTACACTCCGAGTAGCAAGACCTCAGGAGGCCATCTCAGGGCCTTCAGCCTTTGGCCATTTTGAATACAATGTATTTAACTGTGTGGTAAAGAGTGAGAAGATGACTTGGAGTATAATGTCTTGGACAACATCCTCAATCCTTTGCGTCACAAGTTTCATACAAATAATCTTCAGACCCTTTGTATGATCCCAGGTTTGCTTGTAGTCCCCTTTGGAAGCAAGGATTCCTGTTCCCTTCAAGGGTCCTTCTAGCTGGACTAAGAATCAAACTGACAGGAGACAGATTAACAGGAGAAAATCAAATTTAATAGCATAGGTATGGGGGATCTGCATAGACAGTCAGGCAAAATGAGGTATATATGTCATCCTGAACTAAGGAGAAGGGGGTAGGGGTCTGGGTCTTCAGAGGAAAGGAATGTAATTCACAGAGTGATAAGAGGAGCAGATGTTTGGTGATTAGATGTTTGCCTTATGGGTCACTCAGATAAAATTAATCTCTGCTAATAACCCTTGTTCTGGGAAAGACCCTACTTGAGATTCTTCTGTGGAGGTAAGGGGGGCAAAAGTTTTTCCTGAGTCGGTAGAGTCTCGACTGCCTTCAGTTCAAAATAATCCCCGTGCCAAAGTGGTACACTGGAGGCGAGGGTCTGGCTGTCCTGTACCCTTTCAGTTCCCCTGTCTGAAACTTCCTTGGGAGTTTCACGTGTTCAAAGTTGAGCTGGTAGATTGTTTCATCTCAGTGATCCCATCTCTTAGAGGACGTTTAGTCAAACTCATTTCAGGAGGCAGTGATGCAGGTATATTCTCAAAGTGAGACCTATGGTTCAAGTCATCAGGTATTAAATAAGAAGCATTGCTGTGGAAACAGAAGAAAAATAATGGTTAATAATTGGATCAAAGGTTAAAGCCAGTTTCTGAGTTCTGAGGGTAGTTACTTGAGAATACTGCTAGGTATCAGACTCAAAGCATCTTCAGATAGAGTGAGGGCAGGTAGGGGTGACCTGACATATATTCCTAGGTAGTAGCTCAAATGTCTCTGATGATCTCTGGCCCACTAAGCAACAGGTACAAAGATGGTCTATGCATGAGCTTTTATGGCAATTTCTTTACATCAAGTCACTTATATGTAGGCAGTTTTAGTTTTCAAATGATTCCAAGTCAGGAAGGTAGGCAAAAAATCAAAATGTTAATTTGAAGAATTGTAGTCAGGCATTGGCGGACACGAGAAGAAATCAGGATCTGGTCCATGTTATAATGAATAGTATTAAAATTAATATCCTCAAAGATGTTACTGAAACATTTTCTATCTATAATCACCCTCATTTTTGCCAAAGATAGCCAAATTCATACTAATGTGCTTGCAAAATAAGTCTGGTTTCAAAAAACTTGGCTTGATTATTTACATAAATGCAATAGGACTACTGGTTGACCATATAAACTCTTTTAATAGCCTCTCGAGGCCAGAAGTCAGGCCAGACTTCACCTGCAATACTTACAGATTTGGTTGAATTCCTTTCTTCTCAGGGTCCCCAAATATCCTGCACCTGCCAGAAAGTGACCTTCTTTACTTGCCTGGGAAGGCTGCTGAGGACTCTGTAAGCAAGGTATCAGGCTGCTATTTCCAAGAGGGATTTATTGGTTCCATAAAGTCAACCTTAGATCCTTAGAAGTTGTCTGGTCATACCTGAGTCTATGCAGGTTTTCTCAGATACAACATTCCAGTCAAAGCCTTGGTAATACAACCAATGTTTCTGATTGTATCCTGTCATAAAGAGAACAGATTCTTATTGAACTTATGCAAATAAATGTATTGCCTTAAAAACATAAGAATATTCACTCACTGAGAGTTTCTGAATTCTGGACGGTTCCAGTACAGAGAAAAGACAAATGTTTCAATTTGTTCACAAAGGTATATTTTATCAAATCACTTTAAGTCAGTTAGCTTAAGAGAAAGGGTTTTCTTAAATCGGGATTTTTTTTTAAGGCAGTACTCTTTCAAACAAACAAACCATCATAAAAAATATAATTATCTTCCTCAATTCATTCAGTCCCATGTTATTAATTTTTGTTCTGCTTGAATTCAATTTTTTCATTAGTTCTGGACATTTTTACCTAGTTCAGTTTTATGATCTTAAAGTTATCAGAAACCTGGACTCAAAAGAGTTTTTCCCATGATTCTCATTGAAGATGAAGCACATTTGCAGGAAACTTTTATAAGTATCTGAGGAAAAGTATAACTGTAAATGACAGAAGACAAACATGACCATGATTAAAGATCTAAATAGAGTTAATTACAATGTAATTGATAAAGGAAATTAGGCTATTTTTTGTGACATACAACACTTCACGATAATAACATACCAGGACATTGGATTTCTAGGAGCTTCCTATAATTTTAGAACACTTATTTTAAATAATATATCTAAATAGATAAACTCTAACAGGGTTTAATATCACTTTGTTTGACAGTACTCCTCATATAATTTAACATACCAAATAAGCCTAATTAATTTAATTTCTCACTTTTTTTTCTTGAAATGTTACTGGTGCCTGTTGAAAAATTTCACATAGATTGTGGTCAAATTCTTCATTTTAGAATTTGACTTGGGGAAGTAGGTCAAAAAATATCAAAAGGTTTGAATACTTGATTAAACAGGATCACAAATTATTATGAAACGATGTTTAATTATATATTTAACCGAAGTAACAATAAAAGATTTCAAAGGCAAATACTTAGGGACGGTTGGCTCAGTTGGTTAAGTGCCTTCAGCTCAGGTCATGATCACAGGGTCTTGGGATCCAGCCCCTCACTGGGCTCCCGGCTCGGGCAGGAGTCTGCTTCTCCCTCCTCCTTCTCTCTCTCAAATAAAATCTTTAAAAAACAAACAAAAAGGGCAAATACATAAAGTTACAGAGTTGTGAGCAAAATGTAGCTGTTTTACTATTAAGACTCAATTTTCTTAAGTAACCAAAGACCTGATAATATGAAATTATTTTGGCAAACAAACATAGAATCATTGTTTTTTTGGGGGGGGCAGGTAACATAAAAGATAAACTATTTGCTCTTCATAAGAAATGGTGAATAAAAGTTTAAGAAAACTTTGCACCAGTGTTAAATGTATCTTACTCTTAGCCAGTACTGACCACACATAAAATTTCTTTCCAAAGATTGTTTCTCCATAAACTTTCTATAACTTTATTTTACATTGATTTTTGTCTTAAATTTTCCCTCTTTAAATAACCAGTCTTACTTTAGGACAAAATTATTTTCTTCTCCCTCAACAAATATTTATTTTTATTCCTCATACTTTTTCATACCAAAACCATGTTACTTTCCTTGCCTACAGAGCTGTTTCCCTTATTTCCTGTAGTCTTAATTACATTTATTAGGATTCTTAATGCTCAGAAACCTTAATTTCTAGTGAAAACTAAGTGGTAAGCAACTGTGAACTGTCTGTTACACCAGAACTCTTTAGATTGGCAAATTTATGAGTATATTACATTATTTTCTTTAAGATTTACTTATTTTAGAGAGAGTACATGCGAGTGGGGGTTGGGGGAGAAGGAGAGGGAGAGAAGCAGATTCCCCCTGAGCATGAAGCCCGGTGCAAGGGCCCCCTCGATCTCACAACGTGAGATCATGACCTGAGCCAAAATCAAGTGTCTGATGCTCAGTGGACTCAGCCACCCACGCGCCCCCATATTACATTATTTTTAGAAACTTTTTTTTCATAATAGTCTTTCAATAAAACATAAAACATGTTTATCAACAGACCCCAATTTATCTTTAGTTTCTCTATAATATATAAGACATATAGACATATAACCATGCTCAGTTTCATTATTTTATCTGATTTGAAAATGATCTGATTTGAAAATGAAATGATTTACTCATCATTTCACTTAGCAAAACTTTAAAATTTTAGGTTACCAAACATTTTGGAAGCTAAAAGCTTACCTACAAATCTTTTTATTTTACTTACTTGTTCTTAATTATGCTTAGACTATGTACAAAAAGTTCATGAGGCATTATAGACAAAGTCAACCATTATTCTGGTTTTTTTTCCTGACAAATTTTGCAACAGAGGTGCCATAAATTCATTTGACTTTTAGTAAACACAAGCAGAATAAAAGTTTATATTTAATGCTGATAACTCTAAAGACATGTCTATTTTAATTAAACCAATAAGCTTAAATTAGCTTTAATACCAAATATTTTCCAGATCATATGAACTTGAAAAAACATTTGGGTTAGTTTCTATCTTTCTGAGTTTTAGAATGCCCAATCCTTACAAGTGCTTGCCTTCAAACCAACTAAATAGACCTCTTTTACAAATTCATTTTAGCAGTGCCATCCAAAGATAGAGAAAATATTTCACATTTATAACTTACATGGACACACACACACACACACACACACACACACGCAAAACACAGACAAGATGTAAACAAAATCTTAGTTTTGTTTCTACTAATATTTGTGGAAAGGACATGTATAGGCCCAATTTTTAAATTCTTCCCTCTATGTGTAGATGTATGCATGTATGTATTTTTATGAAAAACTTTTCCCTTAAGGTTGCATGTCAAGGAATGGCTCTTAGGCCTTGGAGAAGATGGGGGTAGAAAATTTATATCAAAGGCACAGGGAGAGTACCCGTTTTCTCCAAGGTGGGTATTTGGAGCATACCTGCCCATTATCAGAGGTGCTAGTGTGTGGGCATAAAAGCCCCTTTGTAGAGGTTTGTATTTTAAAATACAAACCTCCCTCTTTTTTTTCCTCCAGTCTCAGGAGACTGTGGGCTGTTTACATATCAGAGACATGATAAGATTTATAATTCAAGGGACAGAAAGAATGTAAAGAAAAAACTTAAGTACAGAAAAATTTTGTTCCAGTATCCTGATTTTTTAAATCATATCTATAAACATTTTGAGAATAGGTAAGGTTTGGTGATTGGTAAAGATATGTGGGCTTTAACTTGTTTCTAGAGTTAATAGTACTGGTTTTGCAGAGATTTATCTAAAGACAGTTGTTCCTAATTCCCCAAAGAACTGGATTTCAGCTTGAATATCAAGGGACTGGCCCATATCTTTTAAACTACATTTGCTTCTTTATACTGGGGAGAATTTTTAACTAGAATGGGAACCAAAAAAATGTATGCCCTTATAAAGTCTGTATAAAATATTTTAACAAAATTCTTTTTTCTGGGTACACAATTTAACGTTGGTTTCTATTAGCCCCTGAATACTGGCCTTTTGCAGATCATTTGTAGGAGAGGAAGAAATTTGTAGGCCTAGGAGAAATTTTGGTTATCTATTCCCTCAGAAGGAAAGGTTGTGAATATAATCAAATAACCTCTCAAATGATTCTCTAAATTCAGTAGAATCTTTTGAAAGTAGAGGTAAAAGGGCTTTATAACCTGGGAGCTCTGCTGTTGTCCAGGAAACACAAATTTTTGCTGTGGGGTGTCTGGATACTCCTGCAAACAACACTATATATGAACGCCTGAGGCTTGGCAGAGCCTGATTACAGAGCCCTGGCAGGTGGGAGCAAAGCACGCCTTCTTGCCAGTCTTGGGTACTTTGGTTAAATTTATTTTCTGGCATTCAGCATTTACATGAACAACCCATATACTCTGAGCCTAGAGATTAGGCCAGAGTGATCTCTGTCAATCTTGTAAGGAGAGGGGAGTTAAAACAGGCAGATAGGGTCAGATTTTCAGAAGGGGAACTTACATTGGGTGGTCTGGGACATCTCTTTTTGTCTTAAGTCTAACTTCGTTTACCTTGTCAAGGGGAGTCCGTAAGGTTATCTGTTGCACTAATAAGACAACTGAGAGCTCTTTATAATACACATATTTTTAAAATACAGACAATTTAAAGGATCCATCATCTATAAAACCAAACCAAACAAAATAAAGAATCCAGCATCTGGCCATTGATGATTAGGATCTATTCACAGTGACTCAAGCCAATAACCTTCTTTTGTTTGTTTTAGGTTTTTATTTAAGTTCTAGTTAGTATGGTGTAATGTTGGTTTCAGGAGTAGAATTTAGTGATTCATCACTTACATACAACACCCAGTACTCACCACAACAAGTACCCTCCTTAATACCCATCACCCGTTTAGCCCATCCCCCTACCCAACTCCCCCCTCCAGCAACCCTTAGTTTGTTCTCTATAGTTAAGAATCTCTCATGGTTTGCCTCTCTCTTTTTTTCTTCCTTTCCCCTATGTTCATCTGTTTTGTTTCTTAAATTCCACATATGAGTGTAATCATATGGTATTTGTCTTTCTCTGCTGACTTATTTCACTTAGCATAATATACTCTAGCTCCACCCACGTTGTTGCAAATGGCAAGATTTCATTCTTTTTGATGGCTCAGTAATTTTCCATTGTGTGTATATATACACCACATCTTCTTTATCTTCATCAATCAATGGACATTTGGGCTCTTTCCATAATTAGGCTATTGTTTATAATGGTGCTATAAACATCAGGGTGCATGTGCCCCTTTGGATCAGTATTTTTGTATCCTTTGGATACATACCTAGTAGTGCAATTGCTGGGTCATAGGGAAATTCTATTTTTAACTTTCTTAGGAAGCTGCATACTGCTTTCCACAGTGGCTGCACCAGTTTGCATTCCCACCAACAGTGTAAGAGGGCTCGGGTTCACCTTTCTCTGCAACCTCCCCAACATTTGTTGTTTCCTGTGTTGTTAATTTTAGCCATTCTGACAGGTGCGAATTGGTATCTCACCATGGTTTTGATTTGTATTTCGCTGATGATGAGTGATGTTGAGCATCTTTCCATGTGTCTGTTGGCCATTTGTATGTCTTCTTTGGAAAAGTGTCTATTCATGTCTTCTGCCCATTTCTTAACTGGATTATTTAAACTCATAGCCTTTAATGGCTTAACCAAAGACACAAGCGTTGTCCAGAGAGGGCACAGATGATGCAGCCCCCATGATCCAAAAGTTTACTCCCCAAATTAGTGTAAGAAAGCAAAGGCCTGTGGTAAGGATGATCTCCATTTTCTCACAAAAACTTAAGATGCCTCCAGCCATAGACCCACTAATCCGTGACACCAAATAGGCGCTTTTGAAATGGGACTTTCCAGCACTAATCAAGCCATGAAGGTTGAGACGACAAAAGCTCCTATGGGCTGGAACCTCTCATGACAAACACCCCTGAGAGCTGGAACAACCCGACAAAGAGAGAGAGGCTCAGTTCCCCGTCTATGCAACTGGTACCCCGCTAAGTGCACTCTCTGGATGGTGGAGACCAAAGAGAATATTCTTATTGGTCACAAAGCAAAGCTCTTAAATCTTTCCTTTCTTCTTGTTCAATGTCCTCACAGTTTTATCTAAGTCTTGAGTCTCTTGAAACCACAGTAATACCTAGGTGGGAAGTGCCACAGGATTATCGACTGTGTGATATTTTATGGTGTACCTCATTGAATGAAAGTTTTCTTCAGGATGGAGGGTGACCTACTGTTTGTCTAACCCATTCTGTGGCCAACTGATCCTATGATGGGAGTCTTTTTGAGGTGGTGAGGGCTCTAACAGCTTTTAAGGGCTCCACCCATGCCCACCAATTTTGTGGCTTCGGCTTCCAAGACGTCCCTTAGCAACAGAAGACAAACAATAGAAAAGACACAGACAGAGGAAAACAAAGACCCTCTCTGGGAGGAACGGATTAGTAACCAAAGAGTCGCTTAGCCTAAGGAACTAGTTCCATGAATATTTTTCCCTGCTAATCTAGATTTAGAAAGAGAGAAAAAGGACTCTCACCATTCTCGCTCCGTCCGACTCTGCAGATAGAGAGGCTGACATGGTAAGAAATCTCACCTTCTGCCGGTGGTATGTATGATGTCCCAGGATCTCTCAGCTAGCGCAGTGTCTGGGCGAGCGGTGTCCAGAGAGTTAAAGCATCCTGCCAACTATGCCAAGTGTTTGAGAGCAAAGAACTCCTGTCTCCTTCAAGGGTCCTTCTACCTAGACAAAGAATCAAAGTGACATGAGACAAATTAACAGGAGAAAATCAAATTCAATAGCATGCATATGGGGAAGCAAACGAGGTATATATGTCATCCTGAACGAAGGAGGAGTGGGTAGGAGTCTGGAACTTCAGAGGAAAGGAATGTAATTCACGGGGTGATAAGAGGAGCAGATATTTGGTAATTAGATGTTCGCCTTGCCATCTAGGTGGGTCACTCAGATAAAACTGATCTCTGCTAATAACCCTTATTCTGGGAAAGACCCCCACTTTAGATTCTTCTGTGTAGGTAAGGGAGGGGCAAAAGTTTCTCTTGAGCCCACAGGGTCTTGACTGTCTTCGGCTCAAAATAATCCGCTTGCCAATGTGGCACATTCAAAGTGGCCCCTTCATCCCTTTCCTGTGCTTCTGCTAAGGTTCGGCCCATCTTATATCCTTGAGTAACAACTGAGCTGATACTGTTTGTTGATGTTTCCAAGAAGCATCTGTGGGTTATCCAACAGCTTGAATAGACTCTAGACATTTCAGGCACTTGGACCAAAAGGGACACTTCACCGAGGACATGGAGTTCCCATTTTAGGAGCCCACAGAGTCATACTGAATGCCATGAGTGCTCATGTATGTTGTGAAAGGTTATGAATCTCATAAATTGGGGATGGAGAGAGGGATAACCCAGTTGCTGGGGTTTCTTTGGAGAATCCACAGCATAAATCATGATCTGTGGTCAAAGGAGTCTATGCCTATTCACAGAGCTAGTTCCAGTAGTTGTGATCAAATAAGTGACAGGCAGTTGTCCACAGGGCAGCCCAGGAAGGTGAAGTAAGGTAATACAGGGCTTGTTAACAAGGTAGCACTTGACTTTCTGAGAGGCCAGGGATGCTGTTTTCCTGAGGCCCAAGGCGCTCAGGGACAGAGTGCCTTCAACATGCTCCTGGGAAATAATGGGGGTAGAGTCCTTCACATGGAGCTAGCTTTTTAAAAATTTGTTAGCCCACGCTTAGTTTGAGAGACATCTACTACAAGATCATGCACCACCTTTAATAGTGTTGCAAATTTTAACCTCTCCTTACATCTGCCTGCTTTTAAGTATTGGCACACACACAAAAGATTCATTAAACATTAAAAAAAAATGAGGGCAAAAAATTGCATGAGAACTCTATACCATAACTAAGCAAATTCTTTAAGCTGGTGGAGCACTTAAAAGTTTTTTTGTCCTCTTCAATAATCCATAAAGCAGTCATGTCCACTTCTTCATTAGTGAGAATATTAATTTATTGATATCAGAGAATGATGAGCCAATAAAATATACTTGATTCCTAAGGATACTCCTTGAAAAAATCTGAAATATCTTTACCATTCAACAACAAAAGGCAAGACACGCTCTAATATAGATCATAGATCTTTTGCATGTTTCAGCACGTGGAAACAAACTGAGAGCCCTTCAAGGTCATCTTAGCCCAGCATTATCAGAGGGTGGTCATCGGGACAGCAGCTCAGCAAAATTTGGGATTTTGTTAGAAATGCAAATTCTTAGGCTACATCCCTGAACAAATAGGTTCCCCCACAAAGTCTGGATTTTAATAAGCCTTCCAATGATTCTGGCACATGCTCCAATTTGAAAGCCACGAATCTACACCAGTTCCTTCCAATTAAATTAATTCAAAAGCTATTTCTTGTACACCTCAAGAGGAGGAAGCAGAATCTCTAGCCCAGAAGAGATTTTAGTGGAGAAATTTTTTATCATGAGTATAGAAGCTTAAGATGATGCTAGAATTGCTCTACATGCCATACAGAAATTACAATTTCTAATGAATTTATAAACAGAGGTCTCCTTTCACTTTTTCACTACATACAAACAAGAGGAAACAACTTTAGGCTGAAAGATGGGATAAGAAGCAGAGTCATTTTTGTCCCCGGAACGAGGTTCTGGAATAGGATCAGTTATCCGGAAAGCTGGTAAGAAAAGAACTTGAGAGTGCAAAGGTAAAATGAGCATAGAATGTTATAAAAACATTTTCAAGCAGCCCACCCAGACAAGGGAATGGGGGTGTGCGGGTGGGAGGGGAAGGGAAGTCTGCTATTACGTCCTTAACTTGAGGGATTTCTCCTTCTTATCATGTTACCCCATTCTGTGGGCCTCGAGCCACACAGTGTTCTTTTCTTAAACGGCAGAAAAAATACTAAAGGTGAGAGGGCTGTTTCACAGCATTAATGATCTCAACTGAACTGTCTGGCATTTATTATTTACAGTATTTCTCACATTAATTTTTGGCACAATAGCGTGTTAGTCGATTGCATATTGTGGGCAGGAAAGGAGATTTTTGAATTTATTTCATTCAAGCTAGAAAGTTCACACTGATTTATAAATGAACAACGGAATAAGATTCAATGAGCCTTGATGAGACAAAGCTGAAATAATTCAGAATCAGGAGCCTGAAATATTGTAGGCAGTTTGTTCATCTCTGAAATCTCATCCTGTTATTTAAATTCCTCTAAGTTCATTAATCCCATTTAATAGCAGCTGATGCAAATCCACTTGGACTTTGGGGAGGAAAAAAAATAATGGGCCATAATGCCTTTGTGCCACAGAAAATACTACAATTATTTTTACTTTGCAAGAGGTCACAATTGAAGAGTTTGAGATTTTGAGCTGCCATAACTACAAATTTAGCAAAAAAGTAGGCATTTAATGATAGAGTTCACTTCAGTGGTTTAGGTTTTATTTTGAATGTTTGTTTTGTCTTAAAAACACTAATGCTGAAATGTTGTCTCAAATCTTTATTTTCAAATCACTTATTATATTACCCTAAATTACAGGGTGCAGTAAAGGCCAGATTTGAAAGAAAGCATACTTTACTGTCTCATTTTTCTATAAATAACGTGACACTTTATGAAATAAGAATTATCATAAAAGTTTCTCTTTTTTTTTTTTCTCCTATAACTCCAGTTGCTAGCGCTGAGCTAATGGCCTTCCTCCAAGTAGCTCAGTGGATTATTCCAAATATAGGAGCATAATGGGTAGAGGTTAACTGTAGGAAGTCTGAGAAAAATGGTAATCTATAATTTTGCCACAATTATAATGTTTCCCTTAAATAATAGTGAAGTCCATGGGGTGAGTGCTAACAAATACCTTTTAAAGATGCTCTTATTACTTTCATTGTCTTGATGCCTGTGCACTCTCCACATATGCCATTAGAAGCAGCGAAAGATCTGGGGCTTTGACCCACAGAGGCTTAGAGGCTGTGGTTGACAAGCAACAGACAACCTCAGCCCGGGGCCCATCCTCCTGGGTGGAGTGCACTGTTATCTAGAAGACTGGGCTGTGCCACATTTACAAGAAGCAAACCCAGCAAAATTACGAGAGACTGTTGGGATTAACCAGGTCTTTGCCGAAGCTCCTCAAGGGAGAAAATCAGGTTTGGCTCCATTGGGCTGACCCAGAGGAAACCTTTCTTTTTTTTCAATAAAGAGATAAGATAGCTAAAGTTCCTCAAAGTGAGTGCGTTTGGATGTAAGTCCTATTTTGTCTCTTTTACACCCTGCCTTTGAGAAAAGAATATTTACAAGTAGAACTATCCCTTGGATAAAGAACCCAGTAAATCATACAGACAGCTGTATGGGAATATCCTCAATGCAACAGGCTTGGGACACACTCACGTCCCAAGAATCAAAGCAGAACATGTGAGCTGCACATTTAAAACAAATGGTGAGCAGTGAGTGAGATGAGCGTCTCTGGGGTCAGACCTGTAATTCTTAAGTATGAGATACACTGTTAGCAGGCTTCAGGATCTCTGGTTTTCTAATACCTTGGGAACAAAGAAAGGTCTGTCTGGGGTGGCGGGGGGGGGGGCGGGGGGGGGCGGGATTCTCCCAGGGATCAGGGACAGAGGGAACAGTAAAACACAAACTGTCCCAGCTGGATTTATTGGTATATTTCAGGAGTGTCCTTCTGTCCCCACTGTCACACACTGTACTATTATGGATTGTGATTAGGGATGGGATCATGTGTTTTGCCAAGTTTAAAACCCACACAAAATTGTAGGGTTAGAGTCTGGAACAAAACTCCAACTTCTTGGTGTGGAGTTTTTCTACTTATGGCAAAATGTGGCTTCCGGGAGGGTGAGTTAAGATGCCTCAAAGGGAAAAAATTCTTCCAAAGGAACATTTTGATAATTCAAGTGTAAATAAATATAAATCCAAAACACATTTTTAATTAAAGGGAAATTGCTTAGAAAAACATATTTATATCCACTCTCCTTCCGCATACACTCACTCGCAATCCTCTCCAAATAAAGTTCAAAAGGGGTAGCTCTGGAAAGGGAGGGTTTATAAACCCACACTTGATTGCCTCCTTGAGATAGTGTCTCGGAATCAGGCTTTTTGAACACACTAAGACGTATTAAAGTAATGCTAAGAAGTGTTCTCAGTTCACAATAAATCATGTTAGAAAATAACTGCTTAGAAAACGTACGTCGCCATGTCCCCACGTTAAACATCGCTACAGGTTTGCACTTTTACCCTAAGACCCTGATCTCTCCACAATTAGGTTTTCCACTTCCCAACAGGTCCCTGTATTGTGAAAGCCACAATTTCTCTGCCCTTTCACCTGTTTCTCTTACCGTTCCATCACACCGACGCCCTTGAATTACTGCATGTGAAATAGGAAAATTTCGTTTTAGCTTTGTTCTTTCTTTTAAGCCCTCCTTCTCTTGTGGTTTTTGTGGTATCTTATAATTATGTTTCATAAAATGCTTTCAGGCCTATCTTCTCCATATATAGATATATAAAAATATATATAATAAGCAACCTCTCAGAAGAAAAGAAGACAGGAACAATGGGAAAGAGAAAATATGAAAAGTATTCAGTTACCCTCAAACGTGTGTACTATCTATGGTGTCGTATTTTTTCTTTAAACCCGGCTTCAAAAGGAAGCCTAAAGACACTGATACGTAAGCTCTTAAAGTGCTCTCACCAGCTGCCTACAAGGACAAGCAGAATTTAGTATTTGTTTCACTATTTATACAAGAAAGACCAAAGGAAGTTTTGCTTGTGGAAACGAAGTAATCAAAAGAGCACATAAGAAGTCAGCCTTGAATTTTTATTTCGATTGTGTTTTTTTTGCAATGTCCTTCTCCAAGCCCCATAGAGGTATCTGTCTCCTCCACTAGCTGAACTCAAGTGAAAGGGTGTGTCTTACTCATTTTGATATTTTCACGGTCCACCATTGACCTGGAACTTACAGGAGGTGCCCAACAAATGTTTACAAATTTTTTTGTACGTGTGTGTGTGTGTGTGTGCATGCACACACACGCACAGTCTTCCTCTTTTGTCCATAGTGACAAAAGAAATTTATCCTCTCTGAAATCCTCCATTGTGTCCAGGGCTGTTGTGAGCAAAAATATGACAGAGCTATGTCTAAGCTCCACTAGTTAATCAGGTACATACTTCCACAGAATGCAACCAAAAATTTAAGCGAATATTGTGGAATCAAAATTGAGAGGCTGATAATCACATTTACCATATCATTCATGATTTTCTTACTGTTAATATCATCTGTTTAAGACAAGATGCATTTGAGGTATGATTTTGGTTTTAATTACTCATGGCACTTGCCAGTAATGAGTTTGTGGCATGCATTTAGAAACTAATGAAACAAACGCTTTTTTTCTTCACCCCAGCTTGAAACTAGGTGTAGTCGAAAGGTAAAACATCAATAAATAAGTCTGATTCATTTATCTGGACTATATATTGTGATGACTATATTATTTTCATTTATATTTGAATCCCAAGAAACTCAGTAAAAGAACATTTTTCTCAATACAGTCTCAAAACTGTATTACCTGTTACCTCTTTGAAAGAAACAAGAAATCAAAGGATTGTATAAGAAATCAGCTGAGGTTTTATTCTAAATTCTCTATTTCAGTCTGCCCTTAATTTGTGGTGGAAAGAGCCTTTTTTATTATTTTAAATAATATTTTGTATTTGACATCAATTCGCAGAGATCTTAAGCTCCTACTTTTTGGAAAAAAGAAAGCTATTTTTAGTTTTCTTTGCCATTCAATGCTTACCATCACACTAATCGAGAGATAATTTAGCAGTAACAATGAAGACTTATGATTCCTTTTTTCTTTAACTGAATTTCTTCTTTTCAAGTTAATGATTAAACACATTGAATAGCATAAATTGGGGGAAAATGAGATTTCCCAGGCAATGAATGGCTTTCTGATAGGTTACAAATTTATTCTGAACAGATAAGCTACTGTATTTTCAACTGGACAATCAAAATATCATTTTACTTCAAAGGAAAGGGAGCGATAATTGAATGCCTTGACTCACTTCATATTTATGGCTATTTTCCCATTACAGAATACAGTTGGATATAGTTTTATATGCCTGTGAACTGAACACATTTCTTCTGCACATGGAACTTACTATATGAAGAGGGGTATTGTATGGTAGACAAAATGAGAGGCATGTTAGAATCAGGTCAGTGGCAATAATCCATTCTTGCTAAGTATTCATTGCCCTCTCAACAGAATAAAGACTATCTTGGGTTATCTTTTCTTAGAATCACCTCCTTTGCCCCTTTATAGTTTAAATAGCCATGTATTTGTATGTAAGGGCAGCTTACTTTTCATTAAAGAGCTTGAGGAATATGGCAATATACATACTGATAACACCAGTTCTAAAGATGTGAATAACAACTCAAAGTTGAGCAAAAAATTAATTAAAAAATTAAGAAGTTGATAACAATGAAATGGCAGCCAAATTTGTTACATTAGTGAATGCTGAGGTTTTGGAGGAAACCTGAAAGGGGAGGGAACAAACGTGTAAACCTGCCGTGAAGGGTCTGTCCCTTAATCACGTGTAGTAAACCTCAAACCAAGAGCAGTGAGGACACCCAAACAGATGCCAGTGTAGACACGGGGGGTTAATTTTCAAGTTAGCACAGATTTATCTAACACCAGGCTGTGGCTAACCTCCCTCATTATTGTTACTATTTAACTTTTATCAAATGCCAATGATGCACTTTATCATGAATGAAACATCAACTGGTCTTGATGAATCCTACATGTTTTTATGTAAAGGGCAAACCTCAGACCTCTAACACTGCGGTAAGAACCAAGCTGATATTCTTCTTCAAATGTAATGCATGAGGTCCTTGTCCATAGTTCTCCCTGAATCTGGGATTCAGTAAACCAAACCGCACTCCTGCCAAACCTTATGGTGTGTGCTGTAGGTACCATAACTTCCTTAGGCTTGTTCTTATGTGTTTTTCAGACCTAAGACTCAAGGAATCATACCTTTGGGGAATAGGTTGGTATTCATCCAAAAGAATTAAAAATCAGAAACCATCAATATTCACTTTGATATACAAAAGGCAGGTCTAGAAGAGCGTCAGAGGAAGCGTTCATTGTTTCATGTGACATTTATTGAGATTATACATAAGTGACAAGACATGGTTCTTGGACTCAAACACAATCTAGTGGCACGGTGGGGGGAGATACTGGGGTACAAATATGTGAGAGAGAAGCTGTGCTGCACTGTCACTGGGCGGGGGACTGCACATGTGGGTACCCCTAACGGGCAGAGTGGAGTGAGATTAAGGAGAGGAAATTCTTGCTCAAGGAGGAATGTGGTTGAGCCGAGTCTTGCAAGACTAATGAAAATTAGCCTGTCCAAGGACTGGAGGTAGAGTGTTCAAAGAGGGGGGAATGACACAGAAGTCAAGTTAATGGAAACAAAGGAGACATCAGGGCAACTTGCCAAAAGTGCGGGAGGCTGGGCAGGTGGGGGATGGTCCTAGGTGAGGCTGCAGCAATGAGGACAATTCCAGAGGATTTCGTAGAAGGCTTCAGGATTTACACTAATATCCCCAGGGGCCTTTTGGACACTTCAAAGTAGGTGAGTGCCATGATCAGTTTTACATTAAAAATATTTTTTTTTTACTGGCACCCTGTAGAGGATTTTTGGAATAACTGGGGAGGAGTGACTGGTGTTTTATCTGATTTTGAGATATCATTGTGGTTTCTCCCTCCAGGTCGAATTCCTAAACAGAGTAGCACTGTTTGAGGTCTTTGACAAAATATGGACCACTGCCATGCCTTATTAGAATGCTTCCTCACTCAGCCAATGGGCTTAGAGGGAAGGCAAGGGAAACTTAACTATTCCAGAAAGTCAAAGCAAAGCAGATCGTGTTTTCTTCCTCAGAGAATGGCCCCATCAGATGCTATTGGGCAAGTCACTTTGCTTCCCATTTCACCATAAAAATCATTGCCACAGTTTCACTCTTGGGATTTATTAAGTCTTTATTTGACGTTAACAGATTGGCAGTCATCATGGCCCCTCTTCCACAAGCTCATTATGACCAGCAGCTCTCAGTAATACTCATTTTGTTTATCACATGCCATGCACTGTGATAAGCATGTACATGCATTACCATATTAAATCCTCCAACAACCCTATGAGGTAGATGCCATCATCATCATCATATCCTCATTTTGCATATGAAGAAATGGAGGCTTGAAGAAGTTATATGATTTGCTCCCAGGCAACACTAGGAAATGGCAGGGCCCGGATAGGAACCCAGAGCTGTTTTATACCAAAGCCTGTACCCTGGATAATTTCTATGTCCTGCTGCTGGCATCAGTTTTCACTATGATGTTTTAACTTTTTACTCCTATTTCTAAAGTATTTCTCTTTAGCAGCTGATATACTTCCCTTCAAATGGAAATATTTTAGCATCTTCAGTAGCATTTTTTAAATGAACTCTTTATAGTTTTGTTTTATTTGTGTCCATTGGTTCTCTTTTGTTTTGCTGCAACTTTGGTTTTATTTGTATTTTAAATCAAGATCTTTCTTCCTGTGGAATCCACACAGGCCACTCTTGGGACTTTCTTACGTTGCAGCAGAGGCTAAAAATGGAAAGTTCAGGGTCCTTAACTGGACTCTGGCTTTATAATTGCCTCTGTGGTGCTCTCACCACATTCCCAGATGTGCCAGAGAGACAGAGGGTAGTGAGGGAAGTGAAATGTTAAAATAAGGCTAAGCAGTTTGCCCAACAGATGTTAACCCAATTCATAATTTAAAAGTTCCTATTTTTGTTCACCACTTAGACAATGGACATTTTAATTTCTCCTCCAAAGACTGCCTGTGAATTAGGTTCAGAAAGCTAAAGTCATCAATATTTCCATCAAACTTTTTTCCTAGTCATAGGTCAAAGAAACAAAGGGAGTATGTTTTCTTTTTATTTGAAGCATAGCGTTATTACAAAACCTTGTTAGGACTTAAACAATTTGTTTAAATATGTCTTAGCGAATACGGTTACCAGGACTAGATTTAATCAAAGTTGAATAACTTATTGTTATAGCACAAATCCTATTGGAAATGCAATACCCAAGAGTTACATTTACATAATCTTAAATAGAATAATTGAAATTAACTATAACTGATCAGCACTTTTTTCTCCCAATCACTCTCTCTTCAGAGTAACCTTTGTCCTTAGATGGAATTCAGGCATTAAAGAAACCCAGTCAATTCAGTATAGTAGTAGTACCCCCTACTGAGCTACACTAGCAGAGCATTTTATCTGTTACGGTCAGCAAAGGAAAAGAATAATCTCTAAAATATATCTGACAAATGACCTATCTGGCAGAATTGGGTTTAAAACCGTGAGTTTCCTAATCTCTCCTGTTACACTCCAACCACAAGAAAGTTGTACCCCCTCGCCTCCCACATATCGGGTCCTATGACCCCTGGACCACAAGTACCACAGACAGAACCAGCGCATGGGTGCAGGAAGATCAAGCTGACACAGAGCTGATGAGAAGGTTGGTGGTAAAAGTCAAATATATATCGAAGGAGCTAAAATAACTACAAGCCCAGCCCTTGTGGCATAAACGGCAGTAAAGAAAGAACAAAGGCATGTGGAAAAGAACAAAGAAAATAAAACCCCTAAAGAATCATCAAATGTTAGGTGAAAGCTTGGGATAACGAGAGAACGTTCTTTAAAAGAGAGAAGTTTCTTTTCTGATCTCGTATTAGTACTTGTCAACTTCCATACTTTTTCCCCTCCCTCGGGACATCTTAATCATTTCTCATAGGTCAAAATTCACACTTTGACACTCAGGGGCTTTCTACCTAACAGAGGACTGACCCTGGAGAACCAAGAGGCTAGGGGGAAGAAGGAGCCCTATTACCATCACAGGTGGATGTATCGAAAAAAAGCAGCAGGATGAAGGTGATGAAGATGATGATTATACTATAATATAAATTATATATTATAAACATACATTGAAACTAACTAGAATAAAGAGTGTAGATTTTATCTTTTTATGATCTTTTTTAAGCTTTAAAACTATGTTTCATTATAAGGGACTCCTGTATTAAAATGCAGACTTTGAAAACCCAGGAATTTTTTAATGGCCCCTCAGTAGTTTTTTTTTTTTTAACTTTATGGCATTTTTCTAGTGATACCAATGGGAAGAAAAGTAATACCTATTTAACCAAATAGACGGAAAGATTTTTCATACCAAACCTACTTGCCTGCTCATCAGGGTCCCTGGGCTAAGGAAAAAAAGTTCCCTCCTTCGTATGAGGGAACCCAGGGCAATCTTTCATCCCCACAAAGAGTGACATATTCCAGAAACCAAAAACAAATAAACAAACAAAAAGGTTCAGTAGAAGGAGTGGACATGCTATTTTTCTGCTGACTTGGAGCTAGGCGGTCACTGAGCAAAAGAGGGAAAAATGGGCAGCTCAGTGCAAGAAAGGGGCGCACACAGTCAACAAACAAGCCACATGATTAGAGACTTTGTTACTAACTACAATTAAACTGAAAAATAAACAGTTTCCTTTTGACTGGAGGATCTTGTGTCTGAAGGACAAAGGCTGTCCTGAATGATGGTCCTTTCATATTATTAATTTAGTAACACAGACTTTTAAACAATAAGGCCTATGTTCACAATGAAAGTGAAATAATTACAAAAATTATAAAATCCACTTTAACAAAAATTCTACTTTCCACATCTGGATTTATGAAAGAAATGTGAGGTAGGAGCAGAGATGTAAGGAAGAGAGCAAAGAAAACATTTTAATTCATCAGACCTATCATGACTGCAAAAACTGACGAGAAGCAGTATAACAGAGAATCCCGTTCACATTTAGAATTACTTTGTAGCAAATTTCATTCTATACCAATTAAATTTTTTACCTGAATATCTGAATTTCTAAAGAATGCATTTTCTACATATCTGGGGTCTAAGAGGAAATCACAGGTCAGGTGAGCAAAAAGAAAGTAAAATGACTATCATTTTGTTATGTACATATAAGGTATATATATGAACATATACACATAGGTCTTTCTATATATATATATATAGTATATATGTATATATGTCTTTGACTTCAATACAGTATTGGTTTTTAAGAATTATTCAGGTAGTACATGAAAAGGTATTGTTGATTCAGTAGATGGCAGTCTTCCCACTAAGCCAATAAAAACCATTGTGGAAATCACATTTTTAAGAGAAGGGAAAACTGCTTTTGAGTTAAGATACAGCTTTTCCAACACTGATTATTAAAGAGTACACTAGGTGGAGAGATTCAGAATCTTTATGTTGAAGTTAAACAATTTATTCCTAATATCAAATCAGTGAGACAGGTTGGAGCTATTCCTATAATCAGATTAGGAATGACAAGAAAGAATCCCCGCCCCACCCCCCACCATCTCTGAGTACTCACATGCTAGATTTTTAAGAAAGGAAACTGGGTATCAAACCCAAAGTATCATCACCTCTCTGATCTTATATCCTCCCATCAAAGAAACAAACAAAAGCAAAACCCTTTCCTTTTATGTTGTGATACCCTATCAGAATCAGAGTTTCCGTGGTAGATATGATGGAAAACTCTGGTAGACTCTCTAGAGAGGGATTCTTGGTTTTGCCCCATACCTTACAATCCTGGGCAACTTGCTTCAGCTCTCAGAGACTGAAGTCCTCCCTCTGTAAAAGCAGGGATAATAAAACCACCACTACAGGATTGCCGTAAGGATAAAAATTATACTGGACGTTCAGTAGAAATCTGTGTCCTTCCTTTTACAGCCTCACTCTTCCAAAAATCATCTTAGGGAGATACCTATGTATATATTCAAACATTTGGATTTTTAATTACAGTGAATCAAACTTAATTTCATTCTGATAATTTTAAGTTTATGAAAACTGGTACTACTCTTTCAGGAATGTGGGCTCAACAATCCAGAAATGAAGATCTCCTCACTATTTTAAATTGGATCTTTTTTCTTTATTGCATATTCACAGCATATTGATCATTAATTATATTTTGCATTATGTAGAAGCTTGTGCATCAGAGTTAATCTTATATGAAAATGATATTTTATTTCTATTATAAATATATAGTTCAATATTTAGTATTTGAAAAGAAAGTACAATTATATCTATTCGGTGTGGGCACTAAGCAATACTTTAGAATTTATTACAAAAGAAAAATTCTAAATACATTATCTTCCTTTACTGTCTTTTCCATCTAAATACAGTGCAAGGACTTACTATTTGTACTCTAGCAAATAATCATTAGAAAGCAAGAGAATCCCATTGTTCCTAGGTCTACTAACATTTTGCTAGATAGTGGTATTAATTCAATGTCAGACTGACTTCTGATTATACGTGAAGAGGAAAAAAAATATGTTACCCTGAATAATCTGTTTCTTACTCACAAATGAAAAAATAATTTAAAAAAATTATTTGCCCATCAAATGTCATAGACTACCCAACCTCATCTGTTTCTTCTATTGCCTGCCCTTGATGCCTTAATTTTGGAAAGCCCAGGAACTTTACTGCTTTACTGGAACAACAACCTTAGAAAGCTGATGTTCTCCTGAGTTCTGATCCGCTGCTATCCATGAGACAGAAGACACTGATTTACACTTCTGAAGAATACTTCCTTTGCCATCTAAATAATTCAGACTGTTAAGGAGAAGACAGACCCAGCTCTGTGACTAAGAAAGCCAAGTGCAGCAGTTAGGATGATGGCCCATCTCAGTTTGCAAAGCCCGGGGAAGAACCTCTGTTTCATGCTGAGGTTGCTGCAGCACGTCTGGTAAGGGTCTGGGGCCGCCTGGCACAGGCCTGTTATTTCCGAGCACAAGCACTCCCCTCTGCTCCCAGGGCCTCCACCAATCCCAGGGTGCTGGTCTGAAAGCCCACTGCTCTGAGGAATGTTGCTATGATTTTGTGTTTGGGGGTTTTGTTTTGCTTTGTCTTGTCAAGGTAAAGTAGATAAGAGTCCTTGCCACCGACGCATTTTTGAAATTTCATTCCTTAAAAGCCTTTTACTTCGTTTCTCTTAGTCCTTCAGTGCCACTACTGTTTTCAAAGCAAAAGAGAACGTACTTGAAAAGTGATAAAAAGGTGGGACTAGGGGAACCCAGAATGCAGATCTGAGAGAACAGTATTCCTCCTGGGTGCTTTCCCAAAGCTGGGGGTTGGGCGGGGAGTTGATAGACAAAGGGATAGTTATTAAATGAGATGAATGAAGCCCTCTGGGGGAAGCGCTTCCCCTCCGGCTGGCATCTTTCTAATTCACTGTAGCCAGCGTCTGCCCCCTGGGCCAGTGCTTATCAAACAGGCATACTTCAAATGTGTGGTGTTAGTTTATGGTATGCACATCATGGGTCAATGTGAAAAACTGTGCGTTTCTTGAATGGGAAGATGTCATCTCCTTTTTCTCTGAATTCTCCACCCTCAGCACAATGCCTTACATACCACAGGGTTTCCAAAAAGTGGCTGCTGAATGAATGAATACATGAATAAATGCATGATGTTCTCTGATCATAAATTTATGAACTCAGGGTAGAGACTGCTGATCTAAAGAATCAAATCCTGGTATGCATCTGTAGTGTAAGTTGTTTGACAATCTTACAAACATCTTACTATCTCCAGCTATGACATGCAATAATTTTTATTCGCTTGTTTCTAAAAATCTCTGGTTTGGGTTAACCAACCTGTGCAAACTCTATCTCCATTTAAAGGCTTGGCAGCACCTATTAAAGTAAATTGATCACAGCTCTTAAACCATTCAAACACTGGGGATGCCTTTCCGGCATTTAGATCTATTGGCAAATAGACCCAAAATTCCAGTACTTTTGCCAAAAGTTGTAAAATTATTCGATCGTATGCTAGTCTTAGCCTCCAGATACTGAGTAGAATTTGGTTGATGATGCATTGATATGCAGCATTTCTAAGCTCAAAAGTAGCTTCACTCACCTGATGTCTAATTAGGGTCAAGGTCTTCTGTTTCATAAGCCGAATTTCTCACTGTGACTATCGTGAGCTATAACAATGATGGACAACAGGATGTGACTTAAGCTTATATGCTTAAACAAACACAGGAACAAAGAAACACACCCCAGTAAGCACAGGGAGAGGATCCGTGCAACAAAGGCAACGAGGAAGCTCGGCCCCAATCAGAACAGACTTGTGATTGGTGGAGTGAACGTCTCACTTCCCTGTCTAACCCAGAGGTGTGCACTTTTAATCTCCTCTCCCCTGGTTCTGAACTAGACTACTTCTATACAATGCCTCAAGTTTTTTACTCATTCGATCAATGAGTTTTTAATTAATTTTACAATATAGGTACACACATTATTCTCAAGACAAAAACTATTCTCAATAAACATTCCACCTTCATTGCCCTGGCTCCAGAAAGCATGCTGTGGACGGAGAGAAAAAGTGAAAGTGTCTAACACGTCATGAAAAGATAGCTCACTCTTTGCCATACTTCTCACTGAAAACAAGGATATTCTTACAAAGGGAAACTACACGTAGTATTTTTTATGCTGGACATGCAATTTGATGCACAATAGACACGAATGGGGCAAAAAAAGAGGTATTTCATCCTACTCTTAGAATTGGGTGGTTCAGAATAACACAAAATATGTTATTATTCTGAGATTAGCCAATCATTTACGAGAAGGGGGATTAAAGAGATCCAGAAGAGAGAGAGAGGAAAACAGTCACTTCAGCTGAGATAATTTCTAAGCACTTTTTCTGTGTTGGGATTTTTCTGCTTGGTGTCATAACAACAGGATGTATGTGATCTGTGGGTTAAGCCATGATCAGATACCCAATCTCCACCTTTCTGGGTATCAAAGAGAATTCACAGGATGATGGCACCAAGTTCTTTCTGCCTTTGCTTTTCCTAGCTGTTACTCTGGACTGCCCAACAAAAGCAAGCAGGCTAGTAGCAGAGATACTGTCTTCACTTGCTTGATCCATAAAGTACTATTTCCTCAGTAGTCTTCAGAGCTTGACCTATGGTCCTCCCATGTTGCCAAACTGCACAGGTATCCGAAGCTTCACAAGTTGGCTCTGAAGGGCCAGCCTGAATGCTTCCAGGGGCAGATTCAGCATGCCCGCAAATTACTCAGTGTCACTATGGAATCTGCTGTGATTAAACAGAGCCAAAAGGCATGCTTCATCCAGATCCCTTTAAACAATTCAACTTATACATTAAACGATGCCTACAAGGAATACGAATTGTATTACTCTCATGAGAACTGTGGTATGCAAATACATTATGATGATTACTCACAGGTAACTCATAATAGGAATTTGACTCTAGTTCTTTCTGCAAATAGCATGTTGACATACTTCACTCAGCTGGTTTGAAACTAGATTTCTCCCCATCAGCCTCCTCATCAAGAATAATCACTAAGCATCTATAAGCCTAATTAAGGGCTTTATTGGCTATTAACATTTTAATGATAATAACTCATACTATGATAACAGTATTAAAACATTCTTAAAAATTCTGTCTCAATCCTTTCAGCATCTGATGAATAATGACCCACTCCAGATGAAACTATTAAATAAAATTAGCCAACTAACACTAAGAACTAAGGATACCCAATTATTAGGAATCATAGAAATCTTTAGAAACACAAGTTGCAAAATAGGGCATCAAAAGAATCTCCTTATTGTCCATAATGCATTATCAGTCTTAGCAATAGACTGTGTACTGAAAAGGACAGATAATCAACAATCTTTGTCAAGCTTTTTCTTATTTGTTTTCAGTTTTAAAATATCTTTAACAGAACTAACATGAACTTACTTAAAATCCATTCCTCTGCTGACACTGTTAAAAATACATTTTCACATCACTTCCCTATTTGCTTTGTCACCTTTTTTAAAGGAAAAGTTGAAGATTAAAATTTTATATATTTTTATTACCAAGTTTCCAATATATATGGCATCTTATAAAACCTATCACAGTGCCCCACCCATGGCTTTTTTCTGGTTCCAAATCAGTCCAGCAACTGTTATGGAGGCAAGATCAGCTGTAGGGTGGACTGGTGTTCCCATTACAGGCTCTCTCACATGCCAAATTTGGATGGTGTTTATGGCATAAAGCAAGATAACACAGAAGTGATCTCTAGGGTGTAATAGGCCACGAACCTCTGCCTCATTTTCATGAATAGCTCATGAACTTATCTCAGACTCTTTCATTTGAAAGCAAAATTTATTATAATACTTTAAATGTGTTGTCTTTTCCCAGTTGCTACACACTTCAACATTTTTTCCCCTCAAAATCCTTACCCATTTTATGTAAAGAAAAGGTTTGTTACTTCAGTAAAGGTGTAAATGGTCTGTGGATTGGACTTTTTCATGAGGTTATTTAAAGTCTGAGCTAAATCAGGTAATTAGCTCCCAGCACTTCCAGGAGGATAGGACCAAGTAATATACTACTTGCTGGCAGTACTCATTTATTTTTATGAAATTTTCTTTCCATTTCCTTCTTACCCTAGTCACTTTAATTCACCAGGGTATATCATCTTGTCCTTATTTTAAAGAATATTTGTCAGTAAGATAACAATTGAATCTAATTGGAAATAAGTGAAACTGTATACTATTACATGCCCCTGCATAAATACAAATATTTCGGTTGTACAGTGTTGAGTAAACAATTTAAATGTTGTCGATAATACTGCAAACAAACATGAGTTTCCTGAAGGCAGAAGGCTTGTGTCTTATTTTATTTTCAGCTCCTAGCTCAGAGCATCACTCCTGGATAGGAGTCATCCTTACAATGCAGCGTGTTGAATGAATGTTCTCCCGCTGGAGACCAAGGGAGTAAGTAGTCTTCTCCTAGTTGAGTCCTTGCGGGTATTGTGTCCCCTTCAGATACAGATCCAGGATAGGAGAATTATCACTGTAGTTAAGTGGTTATTTCCCATCCTATTTGGCAAATTTCTCATCTTTGTACTGATTGAAAACAAAATCTGATTCATGATTTCCTTTCTCTTAAATTGTACTTGCTTTTCCTTTCATAGAGAACACTGGTGATAAAGTTAGTGTCAAGAGTTTGAATCCTGGATCAACCTCTTACTGGATGGGTGAAGTCTTGCACATCGGCAGCACCACTGCGGGACAGAGAAGAGCCAAGCTGACATGGTCAGGCCAAGGGAAGAGGTAGTATTTGGCAGAAGAAATCACCAATGCCCAGGAAAGACACTGGTAGGTGAGCAGAGGTAACACACCTTCACACAGTTTCCCCGGGGCCAGATTCCTCTGTATAGTACAGTAAAGCACTGGTTGTCAATTTGGGCTGCACATAAAAATCACCCAGGGAGCTCTTAAGAAATATTCATGCCTGTGGCCTTACCCCAAGACCGATTAACTCAAAATATCTCCTAGCACAGATACTGTTTTTCAAGTACCCTGGAATTGTAATTGTCCCCTAGGGTCAGGAACCAGACACCTAAGGATGACAGAGCAGAAGAGAAATGGCACTGGGTCTGTTTCCAATGGGACTCCTTTTGAGCACACGTGAGAAGGTTCTCCAAGATACCTAGGAACAGAGAGTGAGACAGTACGCCCTGGGAGGATGGAGATGGCCAAGGGGCTGCAGACCCTGCAATAGCAAGTTACTAGAATATGGAGCATTACTAAGAAAAAAAAAAAAAAGATTTATTTGAGGGGGGCAGGGGCAGAGGGAGAAGAAAAGAAGCAGGCTCCCTCAGCAGAGGAGGGAGCGCAACATGGGGCTCTATCTCACAACCCTGAGATCATGACCTGAGCAGAAATTAAGAGTTGGACGCATAACCGACTGACGCATAACCAAGCGCCCCAAAGCATTTTTAAACATGATTTTTCAGAGGGGTTATAAGTGTCACAGCATCAAACTTTAGTATATGAAATGCTAAGAAAATGTAGAACCTCTCTTTAATTTGGAAGAAAACTAGGGTATCTCCGGAGCCCACATCTGCTGGATTGAAGAAAAAAATGTTACTCTCAAGTTTAATACTTGGGAATTTGCAAACATGTAAACAGTCCCTTAGGTTAGATAAAGAGGTTCAGTCTTTCAGATTGTCTCCTCTATCTTTTGATGCTTTCCTTAAATTGAAGATCAGGAGGATGGTGGAATGGTGTCTGTCTGTCCCACTGGCCTCCAGTGCTCACATCTCTGGTGAACTTGGGATCCATTCTTTAAGTCATGGGCCATCCTCTCTTGACTGAAACAGCTTCTGATCAGCTCACCTGGGTGCAGGTCTTAAGTTACCCTGTCTCTCCTCTAGATCCCCGTAGTGGTTCCTTCCCTTAGTCACAACTAGTTCATCTGACCAGCCTATTTTTCCTTTTTCCCAGGTGGACCCCTTCCTATGTTGGCCTGGCCCTCCTCCTTCCAGTGTGCCATGTGGGAGAGAGTGTTATGAGTCCTTTCCCCTTCACGTGCTGGCTACCCAACACCACACTAGTCCCTTAGAACCAAAGGAGAGGATAAGCAAATTAAAACAAATATCTGGCTGCTTTCTCCTCTTTTACAAACTTATCCAGTGCTTCCTTCTCTGCCTTATATTGCCCCTCTGTAAAAGAGCAATAATAGATATTTTTTCTCTGATAGAGAACATACATCTTCTTCACTGAGTTGCAAAAAGATGAGATAAATGAACTTACAAAATTCTCTCTATGACAACCTGCTTTCAAAGCTACTGTCTTGCTATGTGATATCTTTAAATGTTAGAAACTAGGTAGTTTTTCTTTTGCATTATCTGAAACAAACCTATTTTCCTCTCCTCCTCCAACCTTCCTAGGCAGGTGGAGGTCTCAGGCCAATAAAGGTGAAAGTAATGTACTTGGTTGGGAAAGAAGAAAGAGAAAACACATAAAAAAATTCCAAACTACTGCTCTTATTGCAAACATGGCTATGCTAAAAAAGCACCGCTTATCACTTTTATGGGAGGGAGGGAATTTCAGGGGAAGGGAGTGCTTTCTTTTGGCTCTGCCACACGTGTTGTTACTCATTAGGTGCCTACTGTGTGCTCGGAAGGAGGATTCTCCACAGCCATTGGCTTGGAAAGCGAGAGGGGCTGAATTTCCTGAGTTCTGGCTACAAGCAGGGCTTAAAACCTGGAGCTCTGAAAGTCAGCAGGCTTAGACTGGGGACAGCCCAGAGCGCATTGGGGCTGCTCCTAAAGAGAAGGCATGGCAAACAGCCCAAGGACTTAACAGTGTAGAAACAGTGATCTGAAGAACACCTGGGGCACACAGTGGGAGTTATTTGCTCATTTCAGAGTGCATACCAGAGAGAGCATTCACGGATGGACCCCCTCCAGGAACAAAGTAACTGGCTGGCACTGTTTCTCTCCTCCACCCCACCCAGCATAAACACAGAGCCACTTTCAGGAAACAACCCAGGGCCAACACTCACTATCTACTTGGCTTATATCAAGCCACACCACACTGTGCTCCAGTGGAACTGCCCTTCCAAAGTCATGCTTGCCTCAGTCCCAGCGCAGTGGGCCCCTTCTCCCAGAAGACTGGCCCAAACCTCTGCCCACACTACGTCTCCCAAACCAGTTTTGCAGAGCCTCTCAGTTCTGGCAGTGCTGGCAACAGCTTTCATTTCATAAGCCAACCAGAGCACACCCAGCTACAGTGTATCACATTCAGGCCAGCAACCAAACACTGCCTACAAGAGGCAAAGAGAGCCTCTGTAGACAACTTCCCTGAAGGATAAAGCAGTGAGAACAAAACAGCAGAGCGTACACAGTATACACTGGAGATACTCTTGGATGCCTCAGGCCCCAGGGTAGCAATACTTATATTGGGAAAAATAAACTTTTAAAACAAAGACTGTAACAAGAGACAAGAAGATCTAACAATTGCAAATATTTATACACTCAACATAGGAGCACCCAACTACATAAAACACTTCATAACAAACATAATGGATCTAATTAATATTGACTGAAATAATAGTAAGGGACTTTAACATCCCACCTATATCAATGAACAGATCATCTAAACAGAAAATCAACAAGGAAATAGTAGTGTTGAATGACACACAGGAACAGATGGATTTAACAGATATATTCAGAACATTCTATCCTAAAACAGAATACACATTTTATTCAAGTGCACATGGAACACTCTCCAACATAGATCACATATTAGCTCACAAACAAATTCAAGACGATCAAAGTCATACCATACATATTTTCTGACCACAATGCTATGAAACTACAAGTGAATCACAAGAAAAAATCTGGAAACACCAAAAATACATGGAGATTAAATAAGATGCCACTAAACAATGAATACGGGTCAACCAGGAAATAAAAAAAGAAATAAAGTACATGGAAACAAATGAAAATACAATGGTACAGAACATCTGGTATGCAGCAAGGGTGGTTCTAAGAGGGAAGTATATAGCAGTACAGGCCTACCTCAAAAGCAAGAACAATCTCAAATAAACAACCTAACCTTACACCTACAGGAGCTAGAAAAAGAATAAACAAAACCTAAAACCCGCAAAGGAAGGAAATAATAAGGATTAGAATAGAAATAAATGATATAGAAACTAAAAAAGACAATAGAACAGATGATGAAGATAAAACTTTTTGTTGAAAGTGACTTTGATGATGAAGCACACTGTGCAGCTTTGGGGACTAGGCCATTTGTTAATATGGAAAAACTGGATGAAATGTACCAGAAAGTAATTGAGCTCTTCTCTGTATGCACTAATGAAGATCCTAAAGATTGTCTTTCTGCTGCACACATGCGGAAGTTTTGGAAATAGCTGTCCGGTGATCACCTCATATTCATGACTACTGAGCTTTATGTGTGGCTCGTGTATATAACTGTTCTGTTTATGGTAATATATTATATAGATACTATGATAAGCTTTAATTATTAGGCTTTTTGGAAGTGGCCTGCTTTAGGACCATAGCACCTAGTTAACATTTGAACAATTATTTGTAATATTTCTTAACGTGCTTATGATAAGCATTTGAGATTATAGAAGGTTTTCTATAAAGTTTAAGAAACTAGCGACTCAAGAATTTGAATTTGTTTATACAGATTTAAAACACTAGCAGTAATAAAATGTTGTAAACAATGTATCCAACATTAATTTGGATTGAGTGACCATCATTTTCATTAATGTTTCTCAAATATTCTTTATTTTAATGGACCTATTGAAATTAGCACTTTGTGCAGTACAAAATAAGCCTACATTTGCTTATCTTTTAAACCATTAGACTTTTTGCTGGCCTTTTTGGGCTGATGTGCTTATTAAATATGGTCACCGGAAGCTGAGAGAATATGGCTCAAAAGACTAGCTCCTTGGGTATTTACAGAGGTTTTTGATTAAGGCTTACCTTGCTCCCTTGGATCTCCCCAGGTCTTTGGCTTTTGCTTTATTAAATGTATTTTCTGTACCGAGATCCTTTTTTTTTTTTTTTAATTTAGTAATCTGTATCTTAAGCATTTCACAGTTCTGGTGTAAAAATAGTAAAACTTTAACAGGATAATATAGAATAAAGGAAGCTTCAGTTAAAAAAACAAAATCAAAACAAAACAAAACCCCAATAGAACAGATCAATGAAACAAGGAGCTGGTTCTTTCAAAACAATAAAAAAAAATTGATAAACCTCTAGCCATACTTATAAAGGAAAAAAGAGAAAGGACTCAAATAAAATCACAAATGAGAGAGGATAAATAACAACCAATACCACAGAAACACAAATAATTATAAGAGAGCATTATGAAAAACTATAGGCCAGCAAATTGGACAACCTAGAAGAAATGCATAAATTACTAGAAAGAAATAAACTACCAAAACAAAAAAAAGAAACAAAATTTGAACAGCTTGATAACCAACAAAGAAACTGAATCAATAATCAAAAAACTCCCAACAAACAGAAGTACAGGACTAGATGGCTTCAAGGGCCAATTCTACCAAACATTTAAAGAAGAGTTACTACCTATTCTTCTCAAACTATTCCAAAAAATAGAAAAGGAAGGAAAACTTCCAGACTCATTCTATGAGGCTAGCATTACCCTGATACCACAACCAGATAAAGTCCCCGCTAAAAAAGACAACTACAGGCCAATATCCCTGATGAACACATATGCAAAAATCCTCAACAAAATACTAGGAAACTGAGAGCTTTTCCTCTATAGTCAGGAATAAGACAGGGATGTCCACTCACCACTTTTATTAAACATGGTATTGGAAGTCCTAGCCACAGCAATCAGACAATGAAAAGAAATACAAAGCATCTAAATCAGTAAGGAAGAAGTAAAACTTTCACTATTTGCAGATGACATGATATTATATATTGAAAACTCAAAAGACACTACCAAAAGCCTGCTAGAACTGATAAACGAACTCAATTAAGTCACAGGATACAAAATCAATGTACAGAAATCTGTTGCATTTCTATATACCAATAAGGAAGCAGAAGAAAGAAAAATAAACAGTCCCATTTAGAATTGCACAAAATAATAAGGTGCTTAGGAATAAATCTAACCAAAGAGGTGAAAGACCTGTACTCTGAAAACTATAAAACCCTGATGAGAGAGGTTCAAGACGTTGCAAAGAAATGGAAAGGTATTCCATGCTCATGGATTGGAAGAACAAATATTGTTAAAATGTCTATACTACCCAAAGCAATGTACACATTTAATGAAATCCCTATCAAAATATCAACACCATTTTTCATTGAACTAGAACAAACAATTCTAAAATTTGCAGGGAATCACAAAAGATCCAGAATAGCCAAAGCAATCTTGAAAAAGAAAAGCAAATGTGAGGACATCACCATCCCAGACTTCAAGTTCTATTACAAACTTATAGTGATCAAAACACTGTAGTACTGGCACAAAAATAGACACATAAATCAATAGAACAGAATAAAGAGCCCAGAAATAAATCCTCAACTATATGGTCAATTAATCTTCGACAAAGCAGGAAAGAATATCCAATGGGAAAAAGAAAGTTTCTTCAACAAATGGTGTTGGGAAAACTGGACAGCCACATGTAGAAGAATGAAACTGGCCCACTTTCTTACACTGTACACTAAAATAAATTCAAAATGGATTGATGACCTAAATGTGAGACCTGAAACCATAAAAATCCTAGGAGAGAGAACAGGCAGTAATTTCTCTGACATCAGTCATAGCAACTTTTTTCTAGATATGTCTCCTGAGGCAAGGGAAACAAAAACAAAACTAAACTATTGGGAATTCATCAAAATAAAGTTTCTGCACAGTGAAGGACACAATCAACAAAAATAAAAGGCAACCTACAGAATAGGAGAAGATATTTGCAAATGACATATTTAATGAAGGGTTACTATCCAAGATATATAAAGAACTTACAAAACTCAACATCCAAAAAATGAATAATCCAATTAAAAAATGGACAGAAGACATGAATAGACATTTTTCCAAAGACGACATACAGATGGCCAACAGACACATGAAAAGATGCTCAACATCACTTACCATCAGGGAAATGCAAATCAAAACTACAATGAGATATTACCTCACACCTGTCAGAATGGCTAAAATCAACAACAGAAGAAACAACAGGTGTTGGTGAGGATGTGAAGAAAGAACACTTGTGTACTGTTGGTGGGAATGCAAACTGGTGCAGCCACTGTGGAAAACAGTGTGGAGTTCCTGAAAAAGTTAAATATAGAACTACCTTATGATCTAGCAATTGCACTACTGAGTACTTACCCAAAGAATACAAAAACACAAATTCAAAATGATACATATACTCCTTTGTTATTAGCAGCATTATTTACAATAGCCAAATTATGGAAGCAGCCCAAGTGTCCATTGATTGATGAATGAATAAGGAAGATGTGGTATGTATGGTATGTATAAACACACACACACACACACACACACACACACACACACACACGAATATTATTTGGCCCTATGGAAGAATGAAATCTTGTTGTTTGCAAAGACATGGATGGAGCTAGAGTGTATAATTCTAAGCAAAAGAAGTCAGTCAGAGAAAGACAAATACCATATGATTTTACTCATATGTGTAGTTTAAGAAACAAAACAAATGAGCAAAGGGGGAAAACAAAACAGAAAAAAAGACTGAGAGAAGGGGAGTGCCTTGGGTGGTTCAGTTAGTTAAGCATCCGACTCTTGCTTTTGGCTCAGGTCATGATCTCAGGGTTGTGAGACTGAGCCCCACATCCAGCTCTGCCCCGAGCATGGAGCCTGCTTAGGATCCTCTCTCTCTCTCTCCCTCTGCCACTCCCTATACCCGCCCCCACACACACCCTCCTCCCTATTAAGAAAAAAAATTAGAGAGAACTGATGGTTGCCAGAGTGCGGGTGGGTGGGGAGATGGGTGAAATAGGTGATGAGCACAGGGTGTTGTATGGGAGTGTTAAATCATTATAGTGAACACATAAGACTAATATAACACTGTATGTTAGTATGTTAATAACTATAACTATATACAACTATATAACTATATAACTACATATATATATATAACAATAACTAACTGGAATTAACATAAAAACTTTTAAAAAGCCTACCAATCAAGGCAAAAAAATAATGTCCACTTTGATGGTTGTCCTAAAGATTAAACGATGGAGCACCTAGCTCAATACCTGTTGTATACTAGGAGCCAGATTTCTGGTAGGAAAAAACAAACCCATTTCTTCAACCTAACCTTTTTTGGTTGTCTATAACTGTTATTGTTGCTGTTGTTATTTACTAGTTAGGGCTTTTTACTCCTATGTCAATTCCAAAATTTTGTAAAGGCTGATTATCTTCTAGTGCATCAACTGGATATTCTTACTGCTTGATCTGTCTACATATCTACAAGGTAATTCATAGTAATCAGTTTGCTCCTGCAAGATCCTGCCTCAGAGGCCTTTGAAATCTAAGAATAACTGAATTCTATCCTGTCTCTAAAGTGATATTTTGACTCTATCTTATTTTTCTGAAAATTGGTAATTGTCACAATGATTAGACCAACCAGAAAACTACCTGACCATGGTAGCTAATTTAGAATTTGCTTTATGGAGCACTATATTTTATTCATTTCACATGATTCCCATAAGGCAAGCTCCCTCTATTTGAGAAAATAAAGAAAGATATGACTCAAAAGCTGACTAAAAGAACTGTTAGGATATAGAACACTTGCCCCCTGAGTCACCAGTTCAAATGTGACCCCAAATTGCTAACATCTGAGTGTCATTTGCTAGCCTCAGCGTGATCACTGAAGGAAGAGTAGCCACATCATATGCACACCAAATACCACCACAGTTGCCTGTTTTCTCAATAGAGAAGCAAGATTAAAATGAACCCCAGAACTTATCTTTCCCTGCTCCCACACCCCCCACAGCATTATCCTAATACAAACCAGTGTCTGAGATTTATTTTCCAAAACAATCAGGTGCTTCTCAGGGTATTTCTTTTTCTAAATGAGTTTCAAATAATGCTCAAGACAGATATTTTTGTTTCATCAAAATCTCATTGCCCAGAGATGATGATGAGTACACTAATTACCCTAATATCCTAAATATGAGTAATAACAATAAAAAAAATTTACTGAGCATCTGTGATGTGCCCAGGACTGCACTAGAATCTTACATAGATTCTGTGATTTAAACTTCAAAACAATACTGAAAAGTAGCTACTGTCATTTTCATTTTACAGATGAGGAAACTGACACAGAGTAGCTTACATATGTCACCCAAAAGTATAACTAGAGGCAGACTCAGGACTTTTATCCCTGCTTTTTTGCCTCCAAAGCCATGCTATTCCTCTTGTGTGCATGTATTTCCTGCATCTTGCTTCCAGTTGCTGTTTTGCCTGTGAAAGAGCAGTAGGCTGAAACTTGAAGTGTATTACCAAGTAGCAAAACTAAGATTGTGAAAATTTGTTATGTTTTGGATTAATCTAAAAATCTCCTTAAAGACAATCTTTATCCAAGTTTTCCAAGAGGCATTCCTACTTTTACTAGTCATTTCAAATAAGTAATCATGGATAGAAGTATAATTTTTTAAAGATTTATTTATTTATTTTGGGGAGAGCATAGAGAGAGAGAATGAGAGTGAGGGAGAGCGATCACACAGCAGGGAGAGGTAGAGGGAGAATGAGAGAGAACCTGAAGCAGACTCCCCACCGAGCATAGAGCCCAATGTGGGGCTCGATCCCATGACCCGAAGACCAGGATCTGAGTGGAGATCAAGACCTGGAGTCTCAACTGACTGTGCCACCCAGGTGCTTCAAGAAGTGTAATTTTTTTTTAACTGAGAAAATAGGCAAAAGAAAACTTGAACTATATACTCGCCCATAAGGAAAGTAAAATTAGAAGAAAATCTCATAATAAACATTTAATTTTGACTTATCAAAAGATGGTTTAACTTTTCTCTTAATCCAAGTGTTCTTATGCTATTCTTTCGATGGCTATTAAAATAAACATATCAACTATAAATTTTTTCATTGAGAGAATAGTTATTTTGTTTAAAGTAAAATCCACTGGAACTAACCATCATGTAACAATTTTAAGAATCCTTGGGAGCTAATGTTCTATAAAGTCAGTTTCTAATTGCATGAATCAAGAAAACATTTGTCCCTGTGGCAATTAGAGACATAAGAAAGAAATAATAGATGGATTCAAGAGTTAAGGGCATTTTGCATTTCTAAGTATTTTTCTCATAGTTGGAGCTATGAAATGCTTGTTTGTGTCAATGGTACATTCTAAAACAGAGTGGATCAGCATCTCGGCTGGTGTTTCTATCACTGATCCCAAGGTTTTCATTCTAGAAACAGTAGTCTCAGAAGGGACCATAGTAAAAATTTTTATTCAGTGGATCCCATCAGGCATATGAAGATTGTGGGTCTCTGGATTTTGAATAGCTGTGCACTTGAGGCCAAAGACAAACCCCCTTGGATTAAATACAAGGTTTAGTGACAGGCTTACCCATACAATTCAAATGTAGCCTAACAATAAAGTTCGGTGGTGCATGGAACATCTTAGCTAGAGAAATCAGCACAAACAACATGGCAAATATGCATTTAGACCAACAGCAACAACCACCAACAAAAGAATACCATAAGGTTTATGAGGCATGAGACATTAAATTTAATAAGTTATAAACTATGATTAAATTACAAACACATTTTCATTACCCAGTAATGGTAAAGAGCCATGCTTGTTAGGTTTAGCGGCAGGAGCCACACCTATAAATATGCAGTGGGATCAGCAGGTTCTCCATGTGCAAGTAGGGAGAACCATGGGTACAGGAACCTGAAGCAGCCTTGCAGACAGTGCTAGGGAAATACTGTAGGGTCACTCTTGTTTCACCCAGTAGAACTCTCTAACCAGTTATGGGGCATAGTCGCTGGCAGCAATCCAATTTCCCCTATTTGACTACATATAGAAAATCACTGTTTTACAAATCCCAAAAAGGAAAATATTTGATAGGATCGAAGAGACTAGTTTATCTTCCTACATGTTTGGGCAAAAATTTGATTAACTTTTTTTTTTTGAAGTAATATTTTTAGACTGAAGTAGTTTAAAAGAACATTCCTGCACACTTTAGCACTTAGAAATGAATTTCCATTTGCTGGATTAAGTGAAAAATCGCATTTTGAAAGCTGGTGACCTATAATCTAACATAGTATTTAAAAATAAAATTGTTTCAGGTTCAACAAAAGCTCTAAGTATGCAATTCTAATGTGACAACAATCCATTAGAGCTGAGGACTGGCTAGGCTGCCACTATTGAGCACGTGGGAGCTACCAGTTCACCGAAGTGCCTTCTTGGTTCACTTCTCTCATCTACATTCCCTAGCTGGAAGCACGTGAGTTTTTTACTTCTGAGTAAAACAGATGGCCCACAGAAGAAAATCTTTCTATTGGCTAATATTTTTCCCTACCCCATAGGTTCAAAATCTTAATTGCGACTTCTGCCAGCACATCTCCTCTCCTGCTTCCCACCTCTTAAAAAAACAAACAAACAAACAAACAACAACAACAACAAAAAACTGCTTTAAACTAAAAGGGAAGTAGTAGCCTGAAATCATCCTTGGAGAAATGTAAGACATAATGAAAATAGATAAACTATGAAGGTATATTACTTGGATCTCCGAGTTTAGGGTGACTTTTTAATTCACCTGTTCTTGCCAACAAACCAGCACAAGAATTCTAACAATCACATCTCTGATAGATGGTTAGTCAGCCTCTTCCTAGTGCCAAAGAGCTTTGACTCACAGAAAAGAATTGGTTCTAGTATTTAAAATCTTTATATTACAATAATGTTTCTTAAACAAAGTATATTATTCAGTGTAAAAAATGAATTTGGTGTGAGCCCAGAATAAGGTGCCTCTCTGGTATTGGGTTGAGTATCATAATACACTGATTGCAGAACTTTTTAATGAAAACAAGTTACGGATGTGAAATGAACTTCTGTGTATTAAGCACTGTCCTGAGTGCTTTTCTTTTCATATGCTATTTTTTCTTTACCACTATTCTACAGTTAACTGTTTAACCTATTTTTATGGAAGAAGTTGAACTGAAATGCAAAGACATTAAGGAATTTGCCCAAGGTCACCCAACTAGCACAGAGTGTGGCACAGTCTCAGAGCTGATAAGTAATTTCGAATGGTTTAAGTAGCTGAACTGGGGCTTGTCACTGAGCATTCCCACACTATACCATAACCTTTTCATTTTGACAGAGGAAAGAGTACTGGAGTGTTGGACATTAAAAGACATAATATGATCCATTCTTTACAGTGATTGATCTTAATTGCCAGCCTGTTTCCAGGATTCTGATAGACCCTAGTGAGGCAAATTTGGCAATAAATACTATTGAGACCTTTTATGTATGACTGTCTATTGTCAATTCAGCATCATTTCTATCCCCAAAGGACACACTTCCCAGAATCCCCTTCCCATATTTTTTTAGGTTAGAATTTGTCAATGAAAGACATGCAAGTAAGTGTGGAAGACAGAAGTGTGGAGAAGTCATTACTTTTAGGAGTTTTTAGCATGTCACATGGGTGGACATGATATCATAATGCAGGGCTTTTGGAGGTGTTCATGTGGCTATACAGACTGAGATGTTTATTGGGAGCTTTTCCAGAGCCTCTTGAGAATTTCAGCATTTTCCCCATGAAACTTTTGAGAACCACTCAACTGTATCTTCAAATGAGGTCTTCAGTGACTGTTTCTCCAATCTTTAGCTACAGCCTTCCTGACCTTCACTTATGAAGCTCTTCCCACATTCCTGCAATCCCTAATTCCTATATTAACTCATTCATTCCCATAAGACTTAGAATGGTTGTTTTCCTGTGTGAATCCTAACTGACCTATCATCCCTGCCCATGACCTTTGAGCACTCCAGAACACAAGAGTCAAGGTCAACTCTGTAAAACCTGGTGCCACCAGGGAACAAGCCCACTGGGGTAGCCTACTGGCTGTTCTCCAATGTTAGGTCTACTTTCTTCATTGGTAAGACAAGCTCCTTACAGCTAAGAAGTCCCACATGAATGATTTTTAAGTCAACAGTACATAAGTAGGATTGGTATGTATAATTTCAGAAAACGACTATAAAGGAAAAGACTATTCCCTTCCTTGTACTTTCTCCTTTCTGCTGGCTGGAAAATAACAGTTGTTCCAGCAGCCATTTTGGACCATCATAGAATTTGGGTTATTGAAGAGTCACACAAGAGAACAAAAAAGCTAAAAGAAGACTGGGCCCCTAATATATTAAGCCTTCCAGAACTAGACATTTATATATAAGCAAATGAAATTTCTATTTAAGTCACTGATATTTTGATACTGCTGTCACTTGCAGTCATAACTAGTATTGCTGGTACATCAACCTTACCAGATATTTTTTAGACAGTGAGGTTGGAGGAAGGGAGAAAAAACTCAATGGACCTTCCAGGGAATGAGCCTACAACCATTAGGACAGGAGTGAGAGAGGGGGTAAGTGAGCCTTTCACCAGCTGAATCTTACCCAGTTAAAGACAAGAAGGTACCTTAACAACTGGTTATGCTTAAATAAGCAAGCTAAAGTGATCTTGATATACATAGAGCGGAATAAGAATGGCCATAACTTGATCTTGTAAAACTGCTATTCTACTCCAACATTTCCTTATTTGTAATTTTTCTATGTCTCCTATTTCTAGAAAATAATTTTAGCAACTTACATATGCACAAGACAAAAAATATACAATAAATGAGGACATTAGAAAATAAAGTCAGATTAAAAAATATGCAAAATGCCTAACATGAGCTAAGGTCTGTTTTATTCACCACTGTATTTCCAAAACCTAAATGATCCTCAATAAATATTTGCTTAAAAATATGAATATTGTGAGCAGACATTTGTTGGTTTTGCCTGTCCAACTTCTTTATATCTCCTCTTTTCTTAGAACACGCATTTTATCTTTTGTAGTTCGGGTAGTGCTGACTACCACTGGTTACCGGGAAGCTCTGGTTGTAACCGCTGACATTGAGGCCCCTACCTGGGACTTTCACTGGAGATATGCAGAATGAGGTACCCCTCCCATACCCCACAACCCTCACAGTTGTTGATCTGGTGGAAAATCAGCCTGCCATGGGTGCCTTCTGTTTGGATGTGAGTATGATGCTGTCTGAAGCTATTTTGATACCTGGACTTTTTAGTTATCAGACCCAGTGATTTTCACTGGAGACAGTTTTGCCCACTAAAGGACATTTACCAGTGGCTGGAGACACTTTTGGTTGTCACACTGCGGAAGTGGTGCTACTGGAATCCACTGGGTAGAGTCCAGGGATGCTTCTAAACATCCTAAAATGTATGGATGGGACAGTCCCCACTCCACCAAAACAAAGAATCATCTAGCCCAAAATGCCAGCAGTGCTGAGGTTGAGAAGCCTCTCTGAGCCAATCAACCTGCCTTTTTCCTCAAGTCAGTCTGAGCTGGATCTCCATCACTTGCAACCAAGAGTCCTAACAACTAGAGTGGATCAAAATTTTGATTCTTAACTTCTGAGCAGTTAAAGAGCAAACTACAGTGAGCTAGTTTCTAAGGAGGTGCACAGGATCCTAACGGACTTAAGATGAATGTCAACCATGAATCCCTTGAAAGGACACAGAAAACTCGTTTTTATTATTATATTCTGACCTTCTGAGAAATGACTAACACTAATAATAGTCTCTAAGTAAATATCATACACTGCCAGTCATCAAGACCATATTTACTTATGTTCACAGGACCCCTGCATACTATTGTAGAGTTTGCACAACACACAAAGTGCACTGCCAGGCAGCCCCTCTTTCTAATTTGCCCAGGAGTGCCTTTTCTAATCTGCATAAAGACATTTTACAAACTAGTGGCAGCTCTTCATGTTCACACACATAATTCCAAATGAAGCAGAAAATGGTTCTGATCTGTGCCATAATAAGGCTATCCCCTTAACCTGTTTCAAATGAACCTCTTGGAATAAGGTTTGCTCCATCCAGAATGGTGAGAGCTGCCACTGCAGAGATTAACAAATGAGTATGTGTCTCAATTGTCATGTGGTAACATGTACAATATGTTGCTCAGAGCAACTGATGACTTTGGGATCTTTCTCCATAGCACTCAAAATGCAAATTTTTCTTCTGTTTTCTGTTAATAAAATAAGTAAATACGAGCTCTGATGTAGGGAAGTATTTTTATGCAAAAAGACTGTCAGTTTCCCAGCAGGAAAGTCTTGAAGTTCTTTCCCTTGATATGTCATAAAATTGACATAACTTTAGAAGATGGAAAGATCACTAGGTCAAACAAAGCATGTTGGATCAGATTAGGTCTGGCAATCTATCTGAGCAATGTATTTAATGCTTGGAGATAAAATAAATGTCAAAGAATTTTGCCAGTTTCTCCAGAAATTCTATAGATGTTTCACATTTGAAAGTACTTACAGACTCAGTTTGTAGATAGCAAATATCCAATTGCAATACTCTGTGGTTTTAACTCTTTGAAAAAACTAATAAAGCCTAGAATATAAAGTATTACATACTTATAAATTTAAAAATATTGACTTGATTTTGTCATATTTAAAAAATATTCCCAAATCCCAAAGTAACTGCTTAAAAGAATCAGCATATTTTGAGAAACTAATATTTAATGTACTTACATTTTTTAAACCCAAAGTCCAGATTTCTCATTCATGTCAGCCATTTAGATATATTGTCCCCAAATCATATGATTATAATTGAATTAAGGGCAAACTCTACTATATTAAACTAGATGTTTTAGTCAGGATGGACTAGATTATGTTACAGTTACAAAATAATCCCAGGATCTCAGTAGCAACAACAATATTTTTGTTATTGTTGTCATTAGATGCCCAATAAGCACTGGTGTGAAGTGGAGGGGCCCAGGCTGACCCAAGCTTTGCCATTCTGTAGCCAGACCACCCAGAACACATGAGCTCAGAGGTTGTTGTGACAGAAAAGAGAATCAGAGGGTCCCCAAGTGACTTTTATGGCCAGTTCTTGGAAGTGGCATGCATGAATTCCACCCACAACCCACTAGCCACACTCAGTCATATTCTCAACTTCGGGGGAGCTTAGGAAATGTGGTCTACCCCTGTGCGCAAGAGAGGAGGTGTATGGCCACCCAGTGTTGTCTCTGCTACACTGGCACAGTAAAAAAAAAAAAAAAAAAAATACAGATTTTGTAGTTGTATCAACCTGGTTTTATATCCTTTGACATTTACTAACTGTGCAATCTCCCAAAGTTTTAGTTTTCTCAAATAAAATGGTAGGCCTTATAATATTTGAATTATATTTTACCTTTATCTTCAAGTTTAATGTTTAATTCTTTAATATTTTATTACAACACTTTATTACTTATGCTACTTGGGCTCAAAACTTTTTATTCAGTCCCGTCTAGGTTCTAGACCTCTGTGCAAAGAAACTAATATGCAGACAATGAGAAGAGAATAAAAAAATTACTTAGTTAAGACACTGATCTGAATCAACTCAAGAGCTGGTGATCTAGCCAGAGGAGATGAAGCAAAGTTTTCCCTTTACCATGGCTAGTTATACAGGCCAGGTTGGGCATAAATAAAACATACTGTATTTGAGTGAAGAATTATGTTTTTTTCTAATATAGGCAGATACTGTATAAAAATAAAAAGCATCTCCATCCATAGAACTCAGCAGAACATCTTATATGATATTTAATATTTATTGAATACATATATGTCTATGTGATTCCAAAGGAATACTACTAATAATATATATGCACATATATATATATCCATATCAGATTTTATATGCACACACACACAGATAAATGCACCTATATGTAAATGTATACAATAGCTAAAAGTAAGCTGTACTGAATTGCACAGAGGCTATAATTCCTTCCATTTCTGAGATTCTACAAAATTGTACTTTTCTATGATATTGGTTTTCAAATTTTTTTCTGCCTCTACAGAATTGTAAAAACACTTATATCATTTTGCATTATTTATAATGACCCTTAATAGAAGATATGAGTTTCTATGAGAATATCCAGGAAGTGACAGTAGCATATATTTAAAAATACACACTGACCCTGGATTTAGCAGTTATTTTGATGCCCTATGTAAATTTTTGAGATACGAACTTATTCACTATCGCTGTTCACAAAGATTCCCAGTTCTCCACTCTGAGTAGGATGACACTAGTTAGTCCCTATGTAGGGGGATGTGTTACATGAGTAGTGGCCATGGGCTGTGAGAAGGAACAATGCATTCCACTCTGAGCCCCAGACTGCCATTGCCAGTGCAAGGCCCTGCAAAATTCTTTCCCTTAAACACAAGGAATAGCCATGTTCTACATGGTAACTGCTCTGCCATCATGGCCTCTGAGTTACAATAAGGAGCTTCAGTGGACATGCAGTTTGAATAGCAAATAAACCATTTCTGTTTTAGTTCATTGAAGTTTTGAGGGGGACTGTTACTGCTGCATAACCAGCTTATCTTATATAATAGACATTTTTGTCTGTCCTGTCTCCCGCTGGGTCACCAGCCCTTGCTCCAACCCTGATCTCAGTCTCGGCAAGAATACAAACATAGCAAGGTTTAGTGGGAGTGGAAGCCAAAATAAAGTGCTAGTGCAGCTTGAGTAGAAAAGCTTATTTTGTACATTACTTGATATTTCTAAAGGCTAAAAATTTTAGGATTATTACTAAGTAAAAGAAGCCAATCTGAAAAGGCCATATACTACATGATTCCAAATATTTGACATTCTGGAAAAAGCAAAATTATAAAGAAAGTAAAAGAATCAGAGGTTGTCAGGAGTTGGGGGGAGGGAGGAATGAATAGACAGAGCACAACGACTTTTAGGGCAGTGAAACTATTCTGTACGATACTATAATGGTGGATATATATCATTATGCATTTGTCAAAAACCCACAGAATGTACAAGAGTGGACCCTAATGTAAACTATAGACTTTGGGTGGTAATGATATGTCAGTGCAGGTTCATCAAGAGTAACAAATGTACCAACTTGGGGGAGGCTGTGCCTATGTTGGGGCAGGAGGTATATGGGAACTCTCTGTATTTTCCACCCAATTTTGTTATGAACCTAAAACTGCTCTAAAAGAATTAAGTCTATTAAAATAAATTAGGATGGAGTTCCAGTCCAAGATGGCAACATAGGAAGACTCTGAACTCACCTCCTCCACAGAAGTCACCAAATTACACCTATTAGTAGAATGATTCCTCCTGAAGAAGAACTAAGGGATGACTGAACAGCTCCTGAACAACCCAAGAGAGAGAGACTGGCAAAAGAACAGCAAGAGAGATGGAGACATAGTAACAAAGGGAACCCCCACACCTGATGCTGCATACGGCAGTAGGGAGGCATAGTACTGAGGGACCAGGAACAGATTCCTCTGTCCTTGGGCACAGGAAAAAAAGCCATGATTTAAATGAACAACTAGTATATAGAAGAGATTAACACTAAAATTCTGCCCAGCGGTAGGGGAGATGCAGGAATATGCTCTAGGTCAGAGGGACTGGGGAATGCATGGTTTACATTCCCTTCCCACTGGAGCAAGGTCTGGACACCATAATGGGTAGGTGTGGTCATCACAGGGAGTGTGCCACCTTACCAAGCCAAGAATCTGCAAGCCCACACCAGCTTTGGCTGTGCTGAGATATAGGAAGAAAAAAAGCAAAAAGCTGGAGTTTAAAAGCATCAAGGAGCTGTGGAGATGCTCTCTCTCCCTCTCCCTTAAAAGCCCAGATGAAAGCACAGTTGGGATGCCATAACTGGCAGGTCCAGCTATCACAGCCTCTATGATACTGGAACACAGAAAATAAGCCACAAGGTTTTATGGCTTTTGTTTTTTGGTATTTTTGTTTTGGGTTTTTTAAAATTAGTTTTTAATTTTTGTCATTTATTTTATTTCCCTAATTCATCTTGTCTTGTTTTCTTTTAATTTTTGTTCTTTTTGTTTTTTTTTTCTCTTCTTACTTTTTTTTAAAGATTTTATTTATTTATTTGACAAAGAGGGTAGGGGAGAGCAAGCACAAGCAGGGGGAGCGACAAGCAGAGGGAGAAGCAGGCTCCCCGCTGAGCAAGGAGCTTGACGTGGGGCTTGATCCCAGGACCCTGGGATCGTGACCTAAGCTGAAGGCAGCCACTTAACTGACTGAGCCACCCAGGTGCCCCTCTTCTTACTTGTTCTTTCTTCTCTTTTTATTCTTTTTTCTTCTTTTATAATTTTATTTTTTCTATTATTATTATCTTTTTATTCTTTTTTCTTCTTTTATAATCTTTTCTATTATTTATTCTTTTTTCTTCCTTCATAATTTTATTTTTTTCTATTATTATTATTGTTATTATTTTCTTCTATCTGTAAAAAGCCATGATTTGAGAGTAACTAGCATATACAGCCACAGCTCTAGCCAGCTATCCTAAATCACCAACCACACATAATCTGCATAGGGGACACCATATACAAGATGCATCCTTCAACTTAAGGAGTAGTAGCCATTTTGCCTAGTCCATAGAGGCAAACACAGAAAGTCAAGCAAAATGGGGAGATGGAAGAACATGTTCCAAAAGAAAGAACAAGAAAAAAACACAGACAAAAAACTAAATTAAATATAATTAAGCAATATGACTGATAAAGAATTTAAAGTATGATCATAAAGCTACTCATCAGGCTGGAGAAAACAAAGAACAAACTCAGTGAGCCTTCAATAGAGAGAGAGAAAATATTTAAAAAATGACCAGAGTTTAGGAATATAATAACTGAAATTAAAAAACAAACAAACAAACAAACAAACAAAAAAACCTCACTAGAGGGAGTCAAAAGTGAATTAGAGGATGCAGAAGAATACATCAGTGATCTGGAAGACAGGATAGTAGAAAGCACAAAAGTGAACAGCAAAAAGAGAAAAGAAAATTTTAAAATAAGACTAGATTATGAGATCTCTTAGATAACATCAAGTGAACAAACATTCACATTGTAGAAGTTCTGGAAAAAGAAGAGAAAGAAAGGTGTAGAAAACTTATTTGAAGAAAAACCTCCCTAACCTAAGGAAGCAAATTGACATCAAAGTCCAAGAAGAACAGAGAGTTCAAAACAATATGAACCCAAGTAGGTCCACACCACGGCACATAATAATTAAAATGTCAATGGTTAAAATAAAGAGAGAATCTAAAAGTAGCAAGAGAGAAACAAAACATTACCTAAAAGAAAAAAACTTATAAGGCTATCAGCTAATTTTTCAGCAGAAACTTTGCAAGCCAGAAGAGAGAGGCATGATATATTCAAAGTGCTGAAATGAAAAAACCTACAACCAAGAATACTCCACTTGGCAAAGTCATCATTCACATTTAAAGGTGTGACAGTTTCCCAAACAAATAAAAGATAAAGGAGTTTGTCACTCCTAAACCAACCTTACAAGAAATGTTTGGGATTTAAGTAGAAAAGAAATGGTCATAATTAGACATAAGAAAATTATGAATAAAAAGATGCAAAATATGACAACATATACATAAGACATGGAGAAGGGAGTAAAGGGAGGAAGGAGAAAGGAAAAAGAAATAAGGTTTTTTTGTTGTTATTGTTTTGTTTTTTTAAATAATGTATTTGAACTTAAATCACCATCAAATTAATATGGACTGCTATTTACTTAGCATGTTATATATGAACTTCACGATAATCGCAAACCCTAAACCTATGATAGATACACAAAAAAGCAGAAAGCCAGACAGACATTACACTATAAAAACTCATCAATCACAAAGAAAGAGAGAGGAAAGGAGCAAAGGAGAACAACAAAAACAACAAAAAACCCCAGAAAACAAAATAAAATATGGAAATAAGAATACACTATCAATAATTACTTTAAATGTAATGGCCTAAATGCTCCAATCACAAGACAGAGGGTGGTAGAATGGGTAAAGAAACAAGCCCCATCTATATGCTGCCTACAAGAGGTGCATCTCAGACCTAAAGACACATACAGATTGAAAGGGAAGAGATAGAAAAATACTGACCATGCAAATGGAAGCAAAAAACCCGGCTGAGGTAGTAATACTTTTATTAGAAAAACAAACTTTAAAACAAAGACTATAATAAGAGACAAAGAAGGGCATATTGATAAAGGGATCAATCCAATAAGAGGATATAACAATTATAAATACCTACACATCCAACACTGGAGCACCTAAATACATAAAACAAATACTAACGGATATTAATAGAGAAACTGATGGTAATACAATAATAGTGGACTTTAATACTCCACTTACATTAGTGGATAGATCATTGAGACTGAAAATCAGTAAGGAAACAGTATCTTTGAATGACACATTGCCCCAGATGGACGTAACAGATAAATACAGAACAGCCCATCCCAAAACAACAGAATACGCATTCTTCTCAAGTGCACATGGGACATTCTCCAGAATAGGTCAAATATTAGGCCCTAAAACAAGCCTCACTAAATGTAAGAAGATTGAAATCATACTATGCATCTTTTCTGACCACAACAGGAAAGATTAAGAAACTAGAAATCACAAGAAAAAAATTGGAAAAAACACAAACACATGGAGGCTAAACAATATGATACTAAACAACCAATGGGTCAAAGAAGGAATCAAAAAAGAAAAAAAATACCTGAGACAAATAAAAATGAAAACACAACAGTCCAAAATCTCTGGCACACAGCAAATGCAGTTTAAGAGGGAAGTATATAGCAATACAGAAGCCTCAAGAAAGAAGAAAAAGCTCAAATATACAATGTAAACTTATACCTGAGGAAACTAGAAAAAGAACAAATAAAACCCAAGGTGAGTAAAAGAAAAAAAAAAATGATAGGGATCAGAGCAGAAAGAGCTAGTTCTTAGAAAAGATAAACCAAATTAACAAACCAAAATTGAACAGAACGGAGAATCCAGCCACACTCATCAAGAAAAAAAGTGAAAGGACCCAAATAAATAAAATCAGAAATGAGAGAAGAAACGTAACAACTGACAACACAGAAATACAGAAGACTAAGGTAATACTACAAAAAATTTTATGTGAACAAACTGGACAATCTAGAAGAAATGGACAAGTTCTTAGAAACATACAATCTTCCAAAACTGAACCAGGAAGAAATAGAATATCTAAACAGACAGATTATAAGTAATGAAATTAAACAGATAATCAAAAAACTACCAAAAATTAAAAAGTCCAGGACCAAGTGGATCCACAAGTGAATTCTACCACTCATTTAAAGAATAGTTAATACCTACTGTCCTCAAACTATTCTAAAAAATAGCAGAGGAAAGGAAACTTCCAAATACATCCTACCAGGCCAATATTACCCTGATACCACAACCAGAGACACCCACAAAAAAAAAAAAGAAAGAAAAAAAGAAAAAGAAAACTAAAGGCCAACATCCCTGATGAATATAGATGCAAAAATCCTCAAGAAAATATAAGCAAACCACATTCAACATACATTAAAAAGATTATTCACCGCAATCAGGTGGGATTTATTCCAAGAATTCAACGATGGTTCAATATTCACAAATCAATCAACCTTCATATATCACATCAACAAATGATGGATTAAAAAAAATCATATGTCCATCTCAGTAGATGCAGAAAAAGCATTTGACAAGATTCAACATCCATTCTAGATAAAAAAAATCTGAACAAAGTGGGGCTAGAGGGAACATAAAGGCCATATATGAAAAACTCACATTAACAGCCTCAATGATGAAAAACTGAGAGCTTTCCCTCAAAGGTCAGGAATAAGGATGTCCACTAACACCACTTTTATTCAACATAGTACCAGAAGTCCTAGCCACAGCAATCAGACAAGAAAAAGAAAAAAAAAAGGGGGGCATCCATAGCTGTAAAGAAGAAGTTCAACTGTCACTATTCACAGATAATATGATAATATACATAGAAAACCCTAGAGACTCCACCAACAAACTGCTAGAAGTAATAAGAAAATCCAGTAGAGTGGCAGGATACAAAATTAATACCCAGAAATCTGTAGTGTTACTATATACTAGTAATGAAATAGAAGAAAGAGAAATTCAAAAAACAACACCATTTACAATTGCAACGAAAAGAATAAAATACTTAGGAATAAACTTAGCCAAAGAGGTGAAAGGCTTGTACTCTGAAAACTATAAAGCACTAATGAAAGAAACTGAAGATGACACAAACAAATGAAAGTCATTCCATACTCATGGATTAGAAGAATATTGTTAAAATGTCTGTACTAACCACAGTAATCTACACATTTAATGCAATCTCTATCAAAACACCAACAGCATTTTTTACAGAGCTAGAACAAACAATCCTAAAATTTCTATGCAACCACAAATGACACCAAATAGCCAAAGAAATCTTGAAAAAGAAAAGCAAACCTGGAGGCATCACAATTCTGGACTTCAAGTTATATGAAAAAGATGTAGTAAGCAAAAGAGCATAGTATTGGCACAAAAACAGGCCAACAGATTAGTGGAACAGAACCAGAGACCCCAGAAATAAGCCCACAATTATATGGTTAATTAATCTACAACCTAAAGGAAGCAAGAATATACAATGGGGAAAAGACACTCTCTCCAATAAATGGTGCTGGGAAAACTGGACAGCTAGGTTTAAGAGAATGAAACTGGACCACTTTCTAACACCTTACACAAAAATAAACTCAAAATGGATTAAACACCTGAATGTGAGACCTGAAACCATAAAAATTCTAGAAAAGGGGGCGCCTGGGTGGCTCAGATGGTTGAGCATCTGCCTTCAGCTCAGGGCATGATCTCAGGGTTCTGGGATCGAGCCCCATATCGGGCTCCTGGCTCAGTGAGGAGTCTGCTTCTCCCTCTCCCTCTGACTCTCTCCCCTGTTCATATTCCCTCTCTATCTCTCTGTCACATGAATAAAAATAAATAATTTTAAAAAATTCTAGAAAAGAGAAAAGGCAATAATTTCTCTGACATCAACCAAAGCAACATTTTTCTAGATATGTAGCCTAAGGCAAGGGAAACAAAAGCAAAAATAAACTACTGGGACTACATCAAAATAAAAAGCTTTTATGCAGCAAAGAAAACCATCAATAAAACAAAAAGAAAACCTACTGAATGGGAGAAGATATTTGCAAAAGATATTTCTGACAATGGGTTAATATCCAAAATATTTAGAGAACTCCTACAACTCAGTACCAAAATAAATAAATAAATAAATAAAAGAAAACAAAACAAAAACCCAAACAATCCACATAAGAAATGGGCAGAGGATCTAAAAAGACATTTTTCCAAAAAAACATACAGATGGCCAACAGACACATGGAAAGATGCTCAGTATCCCTCATCATTAGGGAAATGCAAATCAAAACCCCAATGGAATTACCATATGACCCAATAACTCCACTACTGGGTATTACCCAGGGAAAATGAAAACACTAATTCAAAAACATATATGCCCCCCTATGTTTACTGTAGCATCATTTACAATAGCCAAGCTATGGAAGCAACCTAAGTATCCAAAAATAGACCAATGGATAAGGAAAATGATACACACACACACATAGGAATATTATGCAGCCATAAAAGCATGATATTATGCCATCTGAGACAACATGGATGGACCCAGCAGGTACTGTGCTAAGTGAAATAAATCAGACTGAGAAAGAGAATATCATATGATTACAATCATAAGTGGAATTTAAAAAAAAGAATAAAGAAAGAAAAAGCAGAATCAGACCTATAAATACAGAGAACAAACTGATGTTTGCCAGAAGGGAGGAAGCATGGGGGACAGGTAAAACAGGTGAAGGGGAGAGGGAGATACAGACTTCTGGTTACGGAGTGACTAAGGCATGGGAATAAAAGGCACAGCATAAGGACTACAGTCAATGGTACTGTAAGAGTGATGCAATGGGACAAATGGTAGCCATACTTGTAAACATAGCATAATGTATAAATTTGTGAAATCACTAAGCTGTACACCTAAAACTAATATATCATTGTGTGTTAACTACACAAAAATCAAAAGATAAATTAAATAAAAATTAGGATTTAGTTTAGGTTATGTATGTATGTATTTTAGTATATAGCCCATCTTTCTTTATAGTCTTAAACCCTTAGAGAAAAAATATTTATTTATATTTTTACTTTATATGTATACATATATATACACACACATATACAAACATAAATATGAAAGAATGTTGACAGCCTTAAGTCCTATTAAGATTATATATGCAAATACTACCCGACATATATATATATATATATATATATATATATATATATATATATATATACATATACACACACACACAAATATATATATATGTAAGTACACACACACGTTTAAGTGTTGAAAAACAAGAAAAGTGCCTTCCTTGAACCAGAAAATATAAGCAATTCTGGAATAAGAAAAGGTAATTAGTGTCAGACTGAAAATCCACCCACAGGCCCACCTCTGTGTAATAAAAGGCTTTTGTAGGGGGCGGAGCAAGATGGCAGAGGAGTAGGAGACCTGGATTCCGTCTGGTCTCAGGAATTCAGCTGAATAGGGATCAAACCATTCTCAACACCTACGAACTCAACAGGAGACCGAAGAAGAGAGTAGCAACAACTCTCTGAACAGAGAAGCGACCACTTACTGGAAGGTAGGACGTGCGGAGAAGTGAAAACGAGGCGATATTTGGGAGGACAGACGGCGGGGGAGGCGGCCTCCGTCGGCCGCTTCTGGCAAGTGATAGGACGCGGAGCATAAAATCAGAAATTTTAGAAGTCGGCTCCGCTGAGGGACGTCGCTCCAGTGGCTAAGCGGGGGTGGAACCCTTGCGGGACAGTGTGGTCTCAGGACCCTCGGGGTCACAGAAAGACCGGGGGTGCCTGAGTGCGGCAGAGCTCCCAGGTATCGGAGCGGGGAAGCCGGCTGCAGAGACGGAGCCAAGGCGCGGGCTCTCAGCTCGGGGTGGCCATAAACTGTGATCCGCGGCCCAGTCGGGCCACTGCTCCTCCAGCAGGGACCCAACAAGCGGCAGAGCTGGGGAGACTCCCCTTCCTCCCCCGGGAGGAGCAGCGCGGGAATGCACCGCAGGGATCTGCTGGGTTTGGAGACTCCACACGGGGTCGGGTGCCAGAGATAGAAACGCTCGGTCACAGGCCGGGTGAGCACAGAGTGTGGCCGGAGACCCGGGAGTGACTGCTTTTCTCTGGGGGCACACTGAGGAGCGGGACCCCGAGTTCTCAGCTCCTCGGGGCAGAGATTGGGAGGCCACCATTTTCACTGTGGTCCTCCAAAGCTGTACTGAGAGCTTGCAGGGAACAAAAGCCCCGGAGAGCAAACCCGAGCAGCTTGCTTAGCCCGGACCGACAAGGGCGGGGCAATTCCGCCTCCGGAAAAGACATTTGGGAACCACGGCAACAGGCCCCTCCCCCAGAAGACCAGCACGAACAGCCAGCAAGCCAAGACCAAGTTTACCGATCAAGGAGAACGGGAGAACACCAGTGCTAGGGGAATACTGCACATAGAATTCATGGCTTTTTTACCATGATTCATTAGTTTTTCAAAGTTAATTTTTTAACTGTTTTTTTTTTATTTTTCTTTTTCCCTTTTCAACCAACATCTTATCAATCCCTTTTTAAAAAAAAAACATTTTTTATTTTTCTTTTTTAGAGTCATATTTTATCCCTTCATAGTACTTACCCTTATTTTTGGCATATATATATATATATATATAAGTTGTTCTCTCTTTAAAATTTTGAGATACAGTTTCTTCTAACAGATCAAAATATACCCTAAATCACTAGTGTATGGCTTTCTTCTAGTCTCCTGCCTGATCACATTCTCTCCCTTTTTTTTTTAATCTTCTTTCTTTTTTCAAACAACTTCTTATCTTATCAATTCCTTTTATAAAATCTTTTATAATTTTCATCTTTACAGTCATCTTCCATCCCTTCATTGTATCAACCCTTATTTTGTACATATATAAGTCTTTTTTCCTTTAAAATTTTAGGAGGCACTTTCTTCTAACAGACCAAAATAGGCCCAAAATCCAATGTGTGGCACTGATCTATGCACTAGCCTGATCATATTTGATCATATTCTGGTTTTTTTGTTTTGTTCTGTTTTTGTTTGTTTTATCTTTTTCTTTTTTTTTTTTTCTCCTCTTTCTTTTTTCTTTCTTTTCCCCTGGTTTCAGGTCTTTTCTGATTTGTATAGAGTATATTTGCTGGGGACGTTGTTAGCCTGTTAACATTTTGTTCTCTCATTCATCTGTTCTCCTCTGGACAAAATGACAAGATGAAAAAAATCACCTCAGCAAAAAGAACAAGAGGTAGTACCGTCTGCCAGAGACCTACTCAATACGGATATTAGTACGATGTCGGACCTAAGAGTTCAGAATCATGACTTTAAAGATACTAACTGGGCTTGAAAAAAGCGTGGAAGTTATTAGAGAAACCCTTTCTGGAGAAATAAAAGAACTAAAATCTAACCAAGTCGAAATCAAAAAAGCTATTAATGAGGTGCAATCAAAAATGGGGGCACTAACTGCTAGGATAAATGAGGCAGAAGAGAGAATCAGCGATATAGAAGACCAAATGATGGAAAATAAAGAGGCTGAGAAAAAGAGAGAGAAACAACTACAGGATCACGAGGGCAGAATTCGAGAGATAAGTGATACAATAAGACGAAACAACATTAGAATACTTGGGAACCCAGAAGAAGAAGAAAGAGAGAGAGGGGCAGAAGGTATATTGGAGCAAATAATAGCAGAGAACTTCCCTAATGTGGGGAAGGAAACAGGCATCAAAATCCAGGAGGCACAGAGAACCCCTCTCAAAATCAATAAAAATAGATCAACACCCCAACATCTAATAGTAAAACTTACGAGTCTCAGAGACAAAGAGAAAATCCTGAAAGCAGCTCGGGAGAAGAGATAGGTAACCTACAATGGTAGAAACATTACATTGGCAACAGACCTATCCACAGAGACCTGGCAGGCCAGAAAGGACTGGCATGATATCTTCAGAGCACTAAACGAGAAAAATATGCAGCCAAGAATACTATATCCAGCTAGGCTGTCATTGAAAATAGAAGGAGAGATAAAAAGCTTCCAGGACAAACAAAAACTAAAGGAATTTGCAAACACGAAATCAGCCCTACAAGAAATATTGAAAGGGGTCCTCTAAGCAAAGAGAGAGCCTAAAAGTAACATAGATCAGAAAGGAACATAGACAATATACAGTCACAGTCACCTTAGGGGCAATACAATGGCACTAAATTCATATCTTTCAATAGTTATTCTGAAAGTAAATGGGCTAAAAGCCCCAATCAAAAGACACAGGCTATCAGATTGGATTAAAAAACAAGACCCATCAATATGCTGTCTGCAAGAGACTCATTTTAGACCCAAAGACACCCCCACATTGAAAGTGAGGGCGTGGAAAACCATTTACCATGCTAATGGACACCAAAAGAAAACTGGGGTGGCAATCCTTATATCAGACAAATTAGATTTTAAAACAAAGACTGTAATAAGAGATGAGGAAGGACACTACATCCTACTTAAAGGGTCTATCCAACAAGAAGATCTAACAATTGTAAATATCTATGCCCCTAACATGGGAGCAGCCAGTTATATAAGGAAATTAATAACAAAATCAAAGAAACACATTGACAACAATACAATAATAGTGGGGGACTTTAACACCCCCCTGACTGAAATGGACAGATCATCAAAGCAAAAGAACAACAAGGAAATAGAGACTTTAAATGACACACTGGACCAAATGGACTTCACAGACATATTCAGAACATTCCATCCCAAAGCAACGGAATACACATTCTTCTCTAGTGCCCATGGAACATTCTCCAGAATTGATCACATCCTAGGTCACAAATCAGGTCTCAACTGGTACCAAAAGATTGGGATTATTCCCTGCATATTTTCAGACCACAATGCTTTGAAACTAGAACTCAATCACAAGAGGAAAGTCAGAAAGAACTCAAATACATGGAGGCTAAAGAGCATCCTACTAAAGAATGAATGGGTCAACCAGGAAATTAAAGAAGAATTTAAAAAATTCATGGAAACCAATGAAAATGAAAACACAACTGTTCAAAATCTTTGGGATACAGCAAAGGCAGTCCTGAGAGGAAAGTATATAGCAATACAAGCCTTTCTCAAGAAACAAGAAAGGTCTCAAATACTCAACCTAAGCCTACACCTAAAGGAGCTGGAGAAAGAACAGCAAATAAAGCCTAAACCCAGCAGGAGAAGAGAAATAATAAAGATCAGAGCAGAAATCAATGAACTAGAAACCAAAAGAACAGTAGAACAGATCAACGAAACTAGGAGCTGGTTCTTTGAAAGAATTAACAAGATTGATAAACCCCTGGCCAGACTGATCAAAAAAGAAAAGAGAAATGACCCAAATCAACAAAATCATGAATGAAAGAGGAGAGATCACAACCAACAGCAAAGAAATACAAACAATTATAAGAACATATTATGAGCAACCCTATGCAAGCAAATTAGATAACCTGGAAGAAATGGATGCATTCCTAGAAATGTATCAACTACCAAAATTGAACCAGGAAGAAATAGAAAACCTGAACAGACCTATAACCCCTAAGGAAATTGAAGCAGTCATCAAAAATCTCCCAAGAAACAAAAGCCCGGGGCCCGATGGCTTCCCAGGGGGAATTCTACCAAACTTTTAAAGAAGAATTAATACCTATTCTCCTGAAACTTTTCCAAAAAATAGAAATGGAAGGAAAACTTCCAAACTCATTTTATGAAGCCACCATTACCTTGATCCCAAAACCAGACAAAGACCCCATCAAAAAGGAGAATTACAGACCAATATCCTTGATGAACATGGATGCAAAAATTCTCACCAAAATACTAGCCAATAGGATCCAACAGTACATTAAAAGGATTATTCACCATGACCAAGTGGGATTTATCCCTGGGCTGCAAGGCTGGTTCAACATCCGCAAATCAATCAACGTGATATAATACATTAACAAAAGAAAGAACAAGAATCATATGATCCTCTCAATAGATGCAGAGAAAGCATTTGACAAAGTACAGCATCCTTTCTTGATCAAAACTCTTCAGAGTATAGGGATAGAGGGTACATACCTCAATATCATAAAAGCCATCTATGAAAAACCTACAGCGAATATCATTCTCAATGGGGAAGAACTGAGAGCTTTTCCCCTAAGGTCAGGAACGCGGCAGGGATGTCCACTATCACCACTGCTATTCAACATAGTGTTAGAAGTCCTAGCCACAGCAATCAGACAACAAAAAGCAATCAAAGGCATCCAAATCGGCAGAGAGGAAGTCAAACTCTCACTCTTTGCAGATGATATGATACTGTATGTGGAAAACCCAAAAGACTCCACCCCAAAACTGCTAGAACTCATACAGGAATTCAGTCAAGTAGCAGGATATAAAATCAGTGCACAGAAATCAGTGGCATTCCTATACACCAACAACAAGACAGAAGAGAGACAAATTAAGGAGTCGATCCCATTTACAATTGCACCCAAAACCATAAGATACCTAGGAATAAATTTAACCAAGGAGGCAAGGGATCTGTACTCAGAAAACTATAAAATGAAAGAAATTGCAGAAGACACAAAGAAATGGAAAAACGTTCCATGCTCATGGATTGGAAGAACAAATATTGTGAAGATGTCAATGCTACCTAGAGCAATCTACACATTCAATGCAATCCCCATCAAAATACCATCCACTTTTTTCAAAGAAATGGAACAAATTATCCTAAAATTTGTATGGAACCAGAAGAGACCCCGAATAGCCAGAGGAATCTTGAAAAAGAAAAGCAAAGCTGGCGGCATCACAATTCCGGACTTCCAGCTCTATTACAAAGCTGTCATCATCAAGAGAGTATGGTACTGGCACAAAAACAGACACATAGATCAATGGAACAGAATAGAGAGCCCAGAAATGGACCCTCAACGCTATGGTCAACTCATCTTCGACAAAGCAGGAAAGAATGTCCAATGGCAAAAAGACAGTCTCTTCAACAAATGGTGTTGGGAAAATTGGACAGCCCCATGCAGAAGAATGAAACTGGACCATTTCCTTACACCACACACAATAATAGACTCCAAATGGTTGAAAGACCTAAATGTGAGACAGGAGTCCATCAAAATCCTAAAGGAGAACACAGGCAGCAACCTCTTTGACCTCAGCCGCAGCAACTTCTTCCTAGAAACATCGCCAAAGGCAAGGGAAGCAAGAGCCAAAACGAACTATTGGGATTTCATCAAGATAAAAAGCTTTTGCGTAAGAAAAGAAACAGTCCACAAAACCAAAAGACAACCGACAGAATGGCAGAAAATATTTGCAAATGACCTATCAGATAAAGGGCTAGTATCCAAAATCTATAAAGAACTTATCAAACTCAACACCCAAAGAACAAATGATCCAATCAAGAAATGGGCAGAAGACTTGAACAGACATTTTTCCAAAGAAGACATCCAAATGACCAACAGACACATGAAAAAGTGCTCAACATTGCTCGGCATCAGTGAAATCCAAATCAAAACCTCAATGAGATACCACCTCACACCAGTCAAAATGGCTAAAATTAACAAGTCAGGAAACGACAGATGTTGGCGGGGATGCGGAGAAAGGGGAACCCTCCTACACTGTTGGTGGGAATGCAAGGTGGTGCAGCCACTCTGGAAAACAGTATGGAGGTTCCTCAAACAGTTGAAAATAGAACTACCATACAATCCAGCAATTGCACTACCGGGTATTTACCACAAAGATACAAATGTAGGGATCCGAAGGGGTACGTGCATCCCAATGTTTATAGCAGCAATGTGCACAATAGCCAAACTGTGGAAAGAGCCAGGATGTCCATCGACAGATGAATGGATAAAGAAGATGTGGTATATATACACCGTGGAATATTATGCAGCCACCAAAAGGAATGAGCTCTTGCCATTTGCAACTACGTGGATGGAACTGGAGGGTGTTATGCTGAGTGAAATAAGTCAATCAGAGAAAGACATGTATCATATGACCTCACTGATATGAGGAATTCTTAATCTCAGGAAACAAACTGAGGTGGGAGGGAGGGGGTGGCTGGGTGATAGACATTGGGGAGGGTATGTGCTATGGTGAGCGCTGTGAATTGTGCAAGACTGTTGAATCACAGATCTGTACCTCTGAAACAAATAATGCAATATATGTTAAGAAAAAAAAAGAAGAAGAAGATAGCAGGAGGGGAAGAATGAAGGGGAGTAAGTTGGAGGGGGAGACGAACCATGAGAGATGATGGACTCTGAAAAACAAACTGAGGGTTCTAGAGGGGAGGGGGGTGCGGGGATGGGTTGGCCTGGTGATAGGTATTAAAGAGGGCACATTCTGCATGGAGCACTGGGTGTTATGCACAAACAATGAATCGTGGAACACTACATCAAAAGCTAATGATGTAATGTATGGTGATTAACATAACAATAAAAAAATTTAAAAAGAAAAAAAAGATGGAACACACACACACACACACAAAAAGGCTTTTGTGATAGGAAATAGCATATGCAAGGGCACTACAGAGTTAGAGGTGACATAGGATGAGCAAATGTGACTCCTAGGATAATATCAGGATGATTTACTGGGGTGCCACAGTAAGAGCAGCCAAAGGAATCAGCCTGTTTTCTTCCATTTTTACAGAGCAACAAGTAGAAATTTGGAACAGAAATTGCAATTTGGGCTAAAGAAGTGTCATACTCTGGGTGGCTGGAAACACCCCAAAATTATTCAGATCTGTCATATCCTAGAGACAAGTAACTGGTAAATCCTATCATTAGTATATCCACCCTTTCCCTAAAGGGAAGATTAAAAGCAATCTTGACAACATTTACAGCATTCAAACACAGAGCCCATAGGGAATCTCAACTATACAACCAAAGATTATCAAATATATTTGAGGAAAAAGAACACTCTTAAAATTAGTATCTAATTAAAAAACTCAAAGGGCTAATACTTGATGAAACAGTTAATAAAGGGCAGAAGGAGTTTAAATTATTATAATAAATATAATTATAAAAATATAAGATGATGTAACAACAATGAAAAACTCAGCTACAAATTTTGGAAATTAAAAATAGTGAAATTACAAAAAAAAATTCCTGGCAGCCCTGATACTATCAAAAAGTAATTTGTGAAGCTGAAAGATTAATCTGATGAATTCTCCAAGAATATAGCAATATATGCACAAAGAAACTGCTAGTATGAAAGACAAATTTTAAACTGAGAGAAAAAACCGCAGAAGTGCTCATGTCCTTTGATCGGGAGCTCCAGAAGGTAAGAATAGAGAAAAATGGAGTGAGGGATGTACCAAAAACATTTAGAAAGCCACATGTTTGACCTAAATATATAAATCTTCAGATTATATGGATCTACTAAGTGCTAAGCTCAATGAATGGAAAAGATTCACTCCTAGCTATATACATAATGAAATTTCAAAACAGCAAGAAAAAGACAAAGCACTGAAAGCATCTTGGAAGAAATAAAAAATTATCTGCAGAAAAAGTAAGAATAATGTTGGAAACAGAATTCCCAAAAGAAAAAAGAACGTAGTAAAGCATATTAGAATCAAAGTTCTGACAAAAAATGGCTTTGAACTTGCAATTCAATACATAGTCAAGCAATCATTCCAATATGAAAAAAATATATAATTTTTTAATACTGCAGGAGTTCAGGGCATGGGTCACCCAAGAAACCATCTTAAAAGAATTACTTCAGAATACACTAGAGCACAATAAAAAATGAACCCAGGAGGAAACTTTGGATTATAGAAACAAAGGACACAGTTGTATACAATTTAAATTCATTTCAATAATAAAACTGAAACAGTTATGCATAATTAAAATCTAGACTATATCAGTTCAAGAGGAACAGCATGGGTGGGGTAGGGTAAGTTGTGACAAGGAAGTAGAGAAGTAAACACATGTTAAGTGCCTTGTTTTGTTTAGGAAAATGATTTGAAGTCACATTAATTAAGGAAATAAAATTCAACTAAATACTTTTTTCTTATTTAAAGATTTTATTTATTTATTTGACAGAGAGAGACACAGCGAGAGAGGGAACAGAAGCAGCGGGAGTAGGAGAGAGAGAAGCAGGCTTCCCGCTGAGCAGGGAGCCTAATGCGGGGCTTGATCCCAGGACGCTGGGATCATGACCTGAGCCGAAGGCAGACACCCAACGACTGAGCCACCCAGGCGCCCCCTAAATATTTTAAAGTGTTAAGAGCAACCACTAGGATATGATTCTCAATCATATGACTGAGAAAATTCAATAAAAGAAAATGCTGAAGGGGCACCTGGGTGGCTCAGTTGGTTAAGTGTCTGCCTTCGGCTCAGGTCCTGGGATTGCACCCCTTGACAACGGGCTTCCTGCTCAGTGGGGAGTCTACCTCTCCCTCTCCCCCTCCCCCCCATCCTGCTCGTGCTCTCTAATAAAAAATCTTGGAAAATGTTGAAAATGGTGGGGGAGAGTGGACACCAAATGTCATTTCAACTTTTTATCATTGGTTCCTTACATACATATTTTCACCTCTCCTGCTCGTTCAGAATTTGACTCAACCTGTCAAGAATTTCCACATCTACACCTCAGGTATCTCAAGGTACCACCCAGACCAGAATACTCACATCCAGTTATTTTCTTCTGGACTTTTCCTAGTTTACTTTTCCAGCTTCTTTCAAATCCCAAAAGGATTGTCCAGCCTACTTCACCAACTCTTATCCCCAGTCTTCGAGTGAAATCCCAGTTTCCTTTCTGTGCTTCTGTCAAACTTGTCAGAAGCCAGGAAGCCCAGTCTGCTTAAGAAATGTTTTGCTTCTGTTCTTTCAAGTTTCGTTGAATGCCTAGGTTCACGGAACACTCTTCTTAGATATTTGATAATGCTCTTTTTGGAAACCACCATGCATGTCTTTACTGAGAATCTGATTTCTAAATGTTGGGTTATATGCTTGAAAAAATTAATTAGAAAATTACAGAATTTTAAGCTCAATATTTTACAGCCTGACAGAAATATGAACAGGTTCTTTCAGAGATTGGTCTTAAATTACTTTTTAGGAAGGAAATCACTTTGATCTTCCAATATAGTGTAGGACAGGAAAAATTCTTCCTCTACCTCTCTAGGTTCTTTTGCCTAGTCTAATAATTAAATTGACATAAGACGATTCATAGGAGAAAAACAAAGTTTAAAAATAGGTATACCTCCTGTAGACATGGGAGAGACCCAGGAAAACTGAGTAATCTCCAAACTGGCCAAAGCCATCACCTTAAATACCATCTTCAGCTAAAGAATAAACATGTTGGTGTTGGCAATGGGATATCAGTTATGGGGGTTACCAGGAAAAGGACCAAACGTGGGTAAGGTTTAAGTCATGGCTGATTGACTCCACTGTTGGAGATAATGAAACAGTTTTAATCCAATCTGGATGCTTTTTGTTTTATTGCCTAATTACCTAGTTAGAACCTCCAGAAAAATGTTACAGAAGTGGTGTGCATATATATATATATTTTCACTGATAAGAGTCTATCACTCCTTTTTTAAGTTTTTTTATTTATTTGAGAGAGAAAGAGCATGAGAGGGGGGAGGGTCAGGGGAGAAGCAGACTCCCCACCGAGCAGTGAGCCCCATGAGGGGCTCAATCCCGGGACGCTGGGATCATGATCTGAGCCCAAGGCAGGCAGACGCTTGACCGACTGAGCCCCCCGAGGTGCCCCAAGAGTCTATCACATAAACTGCAATGATAAGTGTTTCTAAAAAATTTGGTCATCCTCTTCACCCTGGTAGAGTCAGAAAGACTTACAAATGCAGATTTCCCTTACGCATGTAAATGTCTCTTACAAAAGTAACTTCCACTCTGTTCTCAGAACTCCATCTATATCTACCAGCTTAAAATAACCAGCTTAAAATAATCAATATGCCAAAAAGGGGTGGTATATCTTGCTCCGCCTCGATAGCGCCTCTTAATTATCAATGCAAGAAATGTTTACATCTTTATTTCTCATTTAAAATTTTTTCATTGGCATTATAATTTTAATTCTTTGTTCTCAATCTGAAGCCTGATTTAAGAATTTAATTTATACATGAACAACAACACAGGGCTTCTTCACCAATGTTGAGTACTTTTCAGAACCATGTGGCTTTTCCTGAATGGCTTGTGGAGATAATCTTTGCTTAAGTTGGGGGCGTGTGAATTGGAGAAAGGCAATATCCTGGATTCGTGGGAGTTGTTCATATGGCCTCTATTACTAATATATGCTAAACTCCAGCTTGAAACTAACAAACTGCATGCAGCTGTCACTATTAACAAATAATGAGACAAAAATTATAGCATTTGCTACCTAAATAGTATCGACTCTAAATAAAAATAAATGCATTTTGAAATTTTTATTATAAAGAAATTATGTTAGATATTTGCAAAGGGTCTATAGTTATACAAAACAGATTATACAGTATTATATTTAAACTTAGTTGATGAGAAGGAAATACTCATAAAAACCTAGGTTATTAAACTATGAACTCCTGTTGCCCACAACTACAAGTACCTACACCAAAAGGACCACACGAGCAATTTTCATAGGTGAATCTACCCAAACATATTAAGAAACAAAAATCTTCAATACTAAAGTTGCTCTAGAGTCTAGGAAAAGAAGAAAAAAAAAAAAAAACAGAAGGTTGCACATTTTTAAATAAAGTTAATATAAAGGTATGAATACTGAAAAATTCAATGCAAAAAGTTACTGATTTTGCTTATGAATTTTGATATTCAAAAATACTAAGTAAAATATTAGCAAAGTGACCCCAACTGAATATTAAAATAATACATCACTATCAAATGGATGTTTGTATGCTAAGAAAATTATTAATATAATTCACCATATTAAGAGCTCAAAGAAGAAATCCATAATGATCTACATAGATACTTTAAAAAAGCAACTTCTAAAATTCAGTGGCCAAATCTTCAACAAATACTAACAAAAATGAATCCAGCAACATGTAAAAAAGGATTATACATCTTGACCAAGTATTTATTCCAAGAATACAAGGTTGGTTTAATATCTGAAAAGCAATTAATATAATCCACCATGCCACCAGAATGACAGAAAGGAAAAACAACAGCATGTAATCATCTTATGAAGTGCAGCAAGAGCATTTGACAAAATCCAACACTTTATGGTACAAACACTCAATAAGCTAGGAATAGAAGGGAACATCCTGAATCTGTTTTTTGTTTTTTGTTTTTTTTTTAAAGGCATCTAAGAAAGACCCATAGCTAACAGCTTACTTAATAGTAAAAGATTGGACACTTTCCCCCTTAGATCAGGAATAAGACAAGGATGTCCACTATTACCACTTCTATAACATATTTCTGCAGGTTCTAACCAGGATAATTAGGCAAGAAAATAAAATAAAAGGCATCCAGATTAGATTGAAACTTTTTCATTATCCTCAACAAAAACTTCTTACCCATTAAATAATAACAATTCCCTACTCTCAGCCCCTAGTATCTATTCTTTCTGTTTATAAGTTTGTCTGTTCTAGGGACCTAATAAGAGTGGAACCATGTAATATTTGGCTTTCTGTGTCTGGATTATTTCACTGAGCATAGTGTTTTAAAAGTTTATTTATGTTGTAGCATATATGAAAATTTCATTCCTTTTTGTGGCTGAATGATAGTCCACTGCAATATATTTACTACATTTTATTTATCCATCCATCTATTGATGGACATTTGGGTTGTTTACACCTTTGAGCTATTATCAATAGTGCTGCTCTGAATAATGGTGTCCAAATATCTGTTGGAGTCCTTGCTTTCAATCCTTTTGTATATGTACCTAGAAGTAGACTAAGCAGACTAGCAGACTATGGAAATTCTATGATTAATTTTTTGAGAAATCACCAAAATGTCTTCCACAGGGGCTACACATTTTACATTCCCATCAGCAGTGCACAAGGTTCCAGTTTTTTCCACTTTCTCGCCAAAGCCTCTTATTTTCTATTTTGGTTTTATTATCATGATTTTTTGTAATTGTAGCCATCCTAGTAGGTGTGAAACAGCACCTCATTGTAGTTTTGATTTACATTTGCCCAATGATTAATGACGTTGAGCATCTTCTCACGTGTTTTTCTGGTCTGTTTTGGGTTGCTCTAAGCCTTTTGATAGTAATGCTATCAGCTAGGAATGCCTCAGGCACTCACCTGGGCCTGTACTACTTGTGGTGAGCCCCCTCATAGAGATCTCCCTAACCGGCGCAATGTTGTGGTTGGACTGGCCCTTGCAGTTCTTATTAAGACTGCAAGAAGGCACCTCAACAACCACCATCAGAGAATTTGGGGGGGAAAAAAAGATTACTCACAAATCCTGGAGGGTACATGGTATACCCAAGGCCACACAATGAGGTCATGGAAAGAGAGACAGACAGACAGAGACAGAGACAGAGAGAAAGAGAGAGGCAGAGAAAGAGAAGAGTCCTGGGGCTTTGCTTTTATTGGAATCTGAGGGAAGCGTGGCTTAGGATTTTGCAGATCCACTCTTTATTGGCATATTTAAAATATAAGATGTGAATAGGGGCACCTGGGTGGCACAGTTAATCGTCCAACTCTTGGTTTTGGCTCAGGTCATGATCTCAGGGTCATGAGATCAACCCCCAAGTTGGGCTCTGCATTCATCAGGGAATCTGCTTGAAATTCTCACTCCTTCTCCCTCTGCCCCTCCTACTGGTCTCATGCTCTCTCTCTCTCTCTCTCTCTCTCTCTAAAATAAGTAAATAAATCTTAAAAAAAATAAAGTATAAGACATGGAATTAGGGTGTGGGAAAGGAAATGTGGGGTCAATCACAGAGTAAGTTATCTAGGTTACTCACCGTTTTCTTAAAAAAAGAAATTTCATGGGTGGGGTGGCCTGGTTTCTTATCTAGTTGTTTTACTAGTAGCTGAGTCATACACCCGGAAATGCATTTATTTGAGATGGCTGTCTTTGAAATGGATGCATTGGCAATCAAAAGCTTAATGTCAGGCACTTACACTATGCGGCTCTTTGTCTTCTTTGGAGAAATGTCTATTGAGAACTTGGCTTTTTAAAACTGGATTGTTTGGGGTTTTTTGCTGTTGAGTTGATGGTTTCTTAGCCCTTAGTAACAAAATAAAACAGATAAATTGGACTACAGCAAAATTTAAAACTTTTGTGTTTCAAAACACAGCACTGAGAAAGTGAAAATTCAAGCCACGGAATGGCTGAAAATATATTTTTAAATATATTTTGTATATATATTGTATATATACAATATATATAGTAACTTATAATATTATATATGCAAATAATGTCTTTGATAAGAGACTTGTATCTAGAATAAAGAACTCTTACAACTCAATAATATAAGGACAAATTTCTCAATTACAAAATGTGGAAAGCATCTAAATAGGCTTTTCTCCAAATGATATACAGATGGTCAGTAAGCACATGGAAAGATGTTCACCATCATCAGCCATCAGGGAATGAAAATCAAAATCAGAGTGAGAGATCATATCTATTAGGATGACAAGAAAGAAAAAGTTCAGATAACAATTGCTGGTAAGGATGTGGAGAAATCAGAACTCTGTATTCTGCTAATGGGAATGAGAAAGGGTGCAGACACTTTGGAAAGCAGTCTGGTAGTTCTTCAGTTGGTAAGACAAAGGGTGATCTTATGACTTAGCAATTCCATTCCCACGTATATACTCCATACAAAAACTTATACACCAATGTTTATAGCAACATTAGTCATAACAGCCAAAAGATGGAAACGCATGTGTCCATCAACTAATGATTGGATAAGAGAAATGTACTATATCCCTATAATGGAATATAAATCAGTCACAAAAAGGACTAAAATACTGAGAGATGCTGTAACACATAAACCTTGAAAACATAATGCTACATGAAATAAGCCAATCACAAAGGACCACATATTGTATGGTTCCATTTATATGAAATGCCAGAATAGGCATCTACGGAGAGAGTAGATTAATGGTTGCTAAAGGCTAAGTGGGATGGGGTGGGGGGAGTCAGTGACTGCTAAAAGGTGTGGACTTGCTTTTTGGGGTCATGTTCTAAAACTGATTGTGACAGATGTAACAGTTCCATGAATATATACTAAAAATCATTGAATTGTACACTTTAAATACAGGTACAGTTGACCCTTGAGCAATGTGGAGATTAGGGATGCTGATCCCCTGAACAGTCAAAAGTCCATTATAGCTTTTAATTCCCCAAAACTTTACTAATAGCCTACTGTTGACCAGAAGCCTTACCTATAACATAAACGGTTGATTAACACATATTTTATATGTTATATGTATTATACACTGTATTCTTCCAATAAAGTAAGCCAGAGAAAAGAAAACATTATTTGAAAATTCAAAAGGAAGAGTATTGTACTACAAAATATCCGCATGTAACTGGACCTGCACAGTTCAAACCCATGTTGTTCCAGGGTCAACTATCATTTACAGTACATTAAATATAGCTCAATAAGGCTTTGGAAAGATACAACAGTAAAAAAAAATAATAAAATATAAATATATGTTACTCATACCAGCATTAAGATGATCATTAGTGGGAAATATTAGAAGCATTTCCATTAACGTCAGAAAAAAAAAAAGCAGTTTTTTCAACTTGCTATACCATTATTACTTAACCACATTCTAGAAGTACAAGCCAAAAAATTAGATTAAAAAAAAAGTAAAATAAACCTGTAGATGATATAATTGTTTACCAAATAAATGTAAGAAAAAATCAGCAACAAGAACTCACCAAGTCACTGGGCCTAAAATTAATACATGAAAATCAGTAACTTTAATCTATACAAACACTAATCAGTTAGAAAATATAGTGGAAGTAAAATCACACAACTGCAACAAAAACAATGATACATGTAGGAATATGCAAGGTTTATAAGAAAAAGAATATGTAGACTTAAATGGACAACACGTATAATTTTTACTTCGAACAATGTAACATCAGACATATATCAATTATCCTTAAGTTAATCCATAATTTAATGGATCCTAATAAAATGGAAATAGGGTTGTTTTGAAACTAAGGAAGCTGATTCTGCAGTTCATGCAAATTCAAAGTACATATGAATATTTCACATTTAGGAATTTATCCTACAGTTATATTTCATATGTGTGAAATGGCATATATGCTGGGTTATTTATTGTCACATCATAATTGCAAAGAAGTGAATATAGTCTAAATAACTATCAAAAGAATTGGTTAACTGTTTTTTGGTATATTTATATAATTAAATGCTATGCAACCATAAAAAAGGAAGCATACTGATATAGAACAATCTCCCAAATATACTGTTAAATCTAAAAATCAAAGTGCAAGAAGAATGAGTGACGTATGTTACCTATATGTTGAAAATAAAGAAATATGTATATTCTTTCAGAGGCATGGAGTATCTCTGGAAAAATACACAAAATCCTGGGTGCTAGGGAACAAGGGTGTGTGGGTGCCATAATTTTACTTATATACCTACTTACTCCATACTCATTTGTACCTTTGTAATTTTCACCATTACGTGTTTTCACAAAATAAAATTGTTTTCAACAGGAGATTACATATGCAAAGTGAGGAACCCTTTCAACTTTTGTCCCAGTGGGTTAAGAGGAGACACATTTTCTACTTTTCGGTGTAAAAAGGGGGGAAATAATGTAGCTAAACTTGAACAAATGGTATTTAAAATGTACAAATACATTTCTATGGGAACACAACAAAGAATAAAGTTAATTCTGCTCTGGATTTGGGCATAGCTCCTTGACCTGGGCCTCAAAATTTGGAAAGATATTGGTAGGGGAGTCTGGGTGAGAGGAAGAATGAAACCAAGGTGACAAAGGTGATTGGAAGAGGTAAACTGTTTAGCTGAACTGTAGCACATGGAAAACGAGGTGAAATGGTTGGAGGAAAAAAGCAAAGGTGATTTTCAATCGGGTTATGTAGAACCTTGCATGCTATTCTTGGAAGAGTCTGGACTCATTTTCTTGGTTTCAAGTGAGTCTTTGAAAGTCTGTGAGCAGATTTTCTGGATGAAAGTCATGCTTTAGGAGGATTATCAGGGTTACTTTAGGACACAGAATTAACTAGCTCTCATTCACTCATTTACCCACTCATTGTACAAATATTTGTTCAGTGTCTACTATGAGTCAGGTAGGCCTTGTATAAAATCAACTATATTTTGAAACTTTTATACATTAATTTGGGTTTTTTGATGCTAAAAGTAATATACATTTCTTATCGACAATTTTAGAAGTATGCAGAATTACAAAGAAGAATGACTCATAATTCTACTGCCTAAAATAAACACTGTTAAGATTCTGATGCGTGCATATGCGCATGCATGTGTGAGGTTATTTTATACACACACACCGACACATCAGTGTACTCTATTTTATTTAATTTTATGTCATGAATATTTCTTACATTTTCAAGGATAATAACTACTTTAAAAATTTACAGAGGCCTTAATCTGTGTCAGATGCTGAGAGAAGCACTTTTTACATATCGTATCACTTAGTTCTAAAAAACCCTATGACATCATTTGCCTTTAATCTCTATTTCAGAGATGAGGACAGTGTACAAAGGATACCTGGTTTGGTGAGTAATGGGGAGAGGATTCGATCCCAGGGATAACTGCAGAAACTGGGCTCCTAATAATCAAATGCAACTATCTCACTAGCAATATGACATCAATAGTCATGTAATGCTCCATCATGTGGATGCACCATAGGTCCCTTCATTGGTTTCAGATTTTTGGCCAATAACACTGTTTCTAATTATATGCCAGTATATCCCATGACTCACCCAGGAGGCAGAGGGCATAAGAAGGAAAAAATGTTTTCCTTCCATTTTTCAAGCTAGATGGGGCTGCTCCATAATAAAAAGCTCTTGTAAATCCCTGGCTTACCCCCAGTGCGGCATCACTGGCTTTAGGTTGATGAAAATCTCTTCAAAATTATTTCCCTAGCTTAGCTGTAAGTCTTCATTTTTGGTGCTGATGTCACTTTTTCTGCGTCTTCAGAAGCATTTAAATAGGATTTGAAGAGAAACTGATTAAGGAGTTGCTAGCTACCAGATGATTGGGTACTGATATTAAGCTACAATTTGGATAATCATTCCAAATTCTTTACCCCTTAATTGAAATGTGTTTGTGTTTTTTTGTCACTTAATATAATTTTCTATTAAATTACCATATCCCACCAGTTTCCATTACTTAAATTATTTCAATTAATGGGAAGAAAATTAATTTTTCATGGGGATTATAATGCTCAAACATTTTATTTAGTTATAAAAAAATTGAGAGGAGAAGGTAAATGAAAACATTTATTTAGTATCTGCTATGTGCTGTCTACTGTTATTTAACTTGTACCATTGAACCCATTTTATAGTATATATACCAAAGAATAAGTAATTTTTTTAAATGTAAGTAATGGTAAATATTGTAGCCAGAGCTTGAACCCAGGTTTTCCTGATTTCAAAATCCACATTTTTTTTTCAATACATCATGTAGCTGTCTCAAAAATCTAAGAAAAATAAGAGAGAGAGAGAGAGAGAGAGGCTTGCCTAATCACATAATAAATAAAAGCTTTAAAAGAAGAATTTTACAGAATGACCCTGGGTGTTATACTATGTTCAATGAAGTGATTGCTAAAGGCTTCATATGTGCTGTTTTGTTTTTTAGTTTTATAAGGTATTCTGCCTTCTAGAAGGTCCTGGGTTTTATCATTTGATAATGTCACTGTAGGCAGTTGAAACACCTCGCAGGATTTACTAAAAGTGAGATTTTGTTTGTTTTATTAAAAAAAATACTGAAAGTTCTTACCAGATCAATGGCAATATCAAGGATAAAACAAAACTGTGAGTTTAATGCATAAAATAAAGACTTGAAAGCCATACATTCAAAGACAGGATCATTATTTAAGTGCCAATGAGATTACACACCAGGGCTGAAATAAATAAGCCATCAGCATTGACTTGAGTAGCAAAGTTTGTTTTCTCTGGGGAGAAAGTCTGCTTGCTGCTGCACTCCTCCAAACACAGTTTAAAAGAGAATTTGAAGGAAAAAAAAGGTAATATGTTAAGCTTCCCATTATAAAAACATAAAGACTTTAGGGAAATAAAATAACTTTGGGCTTCACTTAAAAATCAAGTCTATATATTGTATTAAGCCAGTATATGTGAAAATATGCTTTCAGTTTAGATTACTTTTGAGCATCCACAAGAATTGTAGAGATATATAACTCACTGTATAGACTGCAGATTGGCACAAGAAAGTAGACTTACCCTCTGACATTTGATAACAACTCAACTTGCAAAGTTTTAGAATAATCTGCCAGCCAAAAGAAATTGAATTTTTTGGTGAACTTTCTTCTAACAACAAGGTCTTGTTTGTGTATTTCTTACTTGGGATTCTTTTTGTTTTTTTCTATGTTATGTTAATCACCATACATTACATCATTAGCCTTTGATGTAGTGTTTCATGATTCATTGTTTGCCTAACACCCAGTGCTCCATGCAGAACGTGCCCTCCTTATCTGAATGCTCTGGTATGGTCTCAGTGAAAATATATACCCAGTGAAAATACTCATATGCTCTCAGAGAAATACTCAGTGTATATGTTGTGAAAAGTTTAATTGCCCTTTGGGGAATATCTACATCATGGAGTAATTCTGAAGTGTGAGGAACTATGGACTCTTGCTTTGCATTTTTAGCCTGAAAGAATGATAAGACAGTGTATTGAAATATTAATTTATCTTTATTTTTTCAGTGCTTTAAAATAGGCTTAGAGAAGGAAAAGATTTTTTTTTTCCTTCCTCCATCAGATCAGAGCATTCTCACCCAAGATGTTAGGAGAAGCACAGACTAAAACCTCCCCTTTGGGAACACTGCTAAACCACATGATACCCCACCCTATCCAGCCTCTGCTCAAAACCTCCTGTTTCTGGGAATTAGAAGACCATTCCACCATCGCATGCAATTTCTCTGTAGCCATTGAACACCAATTCAGCAAGTTTTGATTCTGGTGCTTTTGCTATTCATGCATCTGCGGGCAGTGCCATCCATTTCACTGTTGCCCCCTGGCCCGTGGTGCCTGTCAGACGTGAATTCTAAGATGCATCCTACTTTCAGATACATTCAAATGGGAACATGTGTACAATGAAACACAATACATTGTTGCTCCCTGACCAAAAGTGTCTTGTTTGGGAGGGTAAGAACTTCTACCCACCATAACTAGGGCAAGTATATATAACACATGGTAGCGTTCTAGTAAATAGCTCTTAAAGCCATGAACTAATGAAAATCGTCCCAGGGCAAACAACCCTTCAGACCGAAAAATGACAACAGAAATGTAGTCATTTAAGAACACAAAATATTTTGCAACTCACAGTACAGGAAAATAAAACTGAATGTCAGTCAGATTGACTATTGATGTGAACCTCTTACTGTTGGTTCATAGTGAGAGAATGAAAAATCAGAATCCAAATTAAAAAGCAAAAGCAACACAGAATACTGTTGTAACACTGGGAAATATCTTGCTCGAATGAACACATATATTTCAGAGTGTAGACATATTTGCCACTTCAAAATAATAGTGTATAGATCTTATTCTTTAAATGCCCTGTTTATTCTTTGTTCTTTTGACATGAATGAAAAAGGCCTTTAAATTCTTAACACATGTGATTAGGGAGGATTTGTACATATCCTAAAGACTAATTTAAATATGGGATTGGGGCTACTAATTGAGAGATCTGAGTGGTTAAACTTGATTTATAAATAGGCTGTCCTAGATAAAAAGGAGCCAGGAACCAATGTGCCAGATAAAAGAGACCAGATGCTAAGAAAAGTAGACCTATTTTCTAGAAAGGTCCTTCAAAGGAGAGATACTGTGGGAGAAAATATAGTTGTGCCTTGTGGGCCATATTTTCAATCACTTCCTCACAAACTGGAAAAAAAAAAATCAAATCTACCACATACTAGTTCTGGTACTGGTAAGTATTTAAATCTATCCATGAATAGATGAGAAAGCCCCTATATTTCTTTCATATATCTGTAACTTTTTTTACAAGAAGGAAAAGTAGTTCAATAGAGGTGTAGGATCACATACTAGCTGGAAGAAAACATTTACAGAAATAAATCTCTGTGAAGAGACAGAAAATTCCTTTTAAAATCTAGTTCAAGTTACATATTACAAATCACATCAGAAAACTTATTCTTTTCCTTATGGTAGTCAGTGTGTGGATTATTAGGGACCATGAGCCCTAGCTTGGAAGTAGACACTTAAATCAGTGACTTTATTTTTATTGCCAAACACAGATCTGAATTCATATAATAAGAGAGCAGTAGAGATGAGATATGACAGAATTCATTAATGTGCCAAGGACGTGGCCAACTTGTCTACAACTAGTTAAAAGGCAAATACACAGATTGATCATTTTTCTTTCCAGGACTGTACGTCACAATACACATGGCCTGTTTCCTAAAACCTTCTGTCTAATGTTTAATAGATTGATGGAACTTCAAAAACAACACTCTCTACAATCCTGCTAGACAAGAGGGGACATGAAGATACTCTAGGTTAGAAGAGGGACTATTTGCAATCTGAACTGGGAAGAGTTAGCTTTTTACTTCCTATTTCCCCTTTTAAGATTTTATTGCTAAGTAATTTCTGCACCCAACATGGGGCTCAAACTCACAACCCCAAGAGTCTCATGCTCTACTGACTGAGCCAGCCAGGTGCCCCCTCCATCCCCCCTTTAAACTAAATTTTCCTTTGGCTTCAAAGGGGGTTGTGGCTTGAATCTGAGATAAAAATAACCGGTAAACCATTCTGATATAGTTTGGACTTTAAAAAATATTCTATCTTCAGCTTGCAACCCACAAAGTCATTACCAGATTTACCAATATGACCTCCATGTGGAAGACGTAAAGGCGAGTTTTAAATTCTGCTTCTCTGCAAGAAGCGGCACAGAATAGTTGTTAGGGGTCAAAATTACCAAGCTTTGACACCTGCTGTCTCTCCAATATTAGAATGCACAGCCTCTCTGAATCCCAATATCTTGGTGGTATAGTGGTGCCACCTGCCTGGCCCGCTCCCCAAGGATTACTCCAGAAGGAAAAATGAGAGTAAATACATGGTAAACCTTTGAAATAAGAGTTATTCTAAGGCAGGATATTATCTTCAAAGCTCAAGTTTAGTGTTCTGGGGACTTCAAAAAACATCATCTTCCTAGACCTGTATGTTCTTTTAAAGAAACAATGCATTATTCATTAAACTGAAAGTGAATAAATTATTCTTTGGTCCTTAATTGTCCAATCTTCTCTAGACACTAGTCTTTAATTGCCCCATGTTCCATCCTTGGTCAAATCACTTAACTTTATATCCTCGACATTTGCTGCTCCACTGTTTCCTGTTTGCAGAATTGTAAAGATTCTACCTGGCAAAAGCAGATAAATTAGCTAAATTAACTGCTCTTTAAAGATCTACATTAAGAACAATTAGATGCACTGATGAGAAGACTTTTTATTCTTCGTTTGCACAAATGCACCAGAACTGGTATAGGAGAATGCAGATTGCTCCCCTCAAACTAGAATCTCAGCCTCATGGTATTAGCCAAAAATGGAAGTTGTCCAACAGAGGCTAGGTATCTTAACTTCTGGGGATGCTCTGAACCACCAGAGACAGTACCTTCATCACCTTCTGTTGTCAGGTAACCAAACTGGACTGACTTGGGCAGCAGCCAGCCACAGTTTTTTGGCCCAGTGAAGACTAATTAGTATGTCACATATTTCCCTGAATGGCTTACACCACAAAGTTTACTGCATTTTATGTGTGTTTGGAACTATGTACTCTTAAATGCACACTGCTGGACATCTTAAATGGTTTACATTATAAAATGTTCCATAATTTGCAAAGTAATTTTCAAATATGTTACCTCATTTGAGTTTTGTAATAGCTCTCTAAGGCAGGAAGCTCACTATGACTCCCGTTATAGAAATGGAGAATCAGAGCCACAAAGAAGTTACACGACATGCTTAAGGTCACATGGGTCATAAAAGAACAGGTGGAGAGCCTCATTTCCTGGCTCCCGGTTTAGTGCTCTATCAACTGTATGCCTCCCATCATCATACTCTGTCCATCCATTCATTCAGTCACTCAGTCCCTGCAGTTCGCTGCAAGTTTACCCCATGGTAGCAAAGTAGAAAATGCTCTCAGAGCCCCAGCTTCTGGATAAGTCATAGTGACAATCTGTGCCTCGGTTTCTTCACATGTATAAGTCATAATAAAAATCTGTGCCTCAGTTTCTTCATATGTAAACACGAAGGGTTTGAACTAGATGATTTCCAAATCAAATCCATGGATAGCATGATGCAATGGGAAGAGCCCAGCATGGAGCACGTATCATAACAATACAAGATTTGAATTTTGGTCCTGCTTCCTCCTTCCTGGCTGTATGATTTGGAAAAAATTATAACCTTTCTGGTTATTAGTTTCCTCATATGTAAAGCCACAGATGCTAACATTAACTTTGAAACAATCTTATGAAAAACAAGTACAATAATATATGTAAAAGAATTTGCCAAATGGCAAGCATTCAATAAATATCAATTATTCCATTTAGTGTTAACACTTGTCATATTCTTAAGGCATTTTATTATTTTTAATAGCAGTTTTATCATTATCTATAAAGGCACTCTAGCTTTACTAACTCCAAAGAGAAATCATTCAATATACTAAACATCTATATGATCAAAAGTAGCTTTATGAAACAATGCTTTTACTAAGCAGTTAATCTGTAGGACCGTAGCACTGATTATTTTCCTGAGGATCAACTCAGAAGAAGACCTGAGATTCAGTGATAAGAAATGTGAGCCAGTTTTAGTGTGATTCTCCTCTTTTGTTTCTCATAGGAACATGAAAAATAAACAGATCAATTCTACGTAAGAGAGCAGATAAAATCTTACTGCATAGGCTTATCCTTTAAACCAGTAAAGAAAAAGAAGCAGGTCCACGTGAAAAAAAAATTATTTATGATCTTCAAAAAAATGGAGCACAGCTAGTGGGTCTGAGTAATTCTGCTTGCCCAAATGTTTCATTAAAATTGTGAAGTAAAAATATATAATTTATTTTTAGAAATCATTTAGGCTTACTATTAAAGAGTAACATCTCTGGAAAAATTAAACCCCAATTGTTTTATCAGAGAAAGGTAAGAAACCATGTAGCTACATCACCAAAAAGAGCAACTCATTAGTTACAATGAACGTTAAGGTTTTAATGTAGTTCTGGCAGGGCTGAGTCAGATTAGAGAGAAAAATCATACAGACATATAAGGATCTTTCTCCTTCTATCTCTCTTATTACAAAGTAAGAAGCATTTGGGTAACTTTTTTAAATTTAAAATTTTTATTTTTAACATGTATTAATTTGAAGCACCATTTCAGGTCCAGGTGCCATGTGGAAAGTGATTGATGTTCCAGGGATGGAAAAAGGGTGAATCCTGGGAGACATCCAAGTTATAAACATTTAAGAATCCTGGAAAAATACACATTTCCTCTAAGAATAGATCCGCACAAAGAATCTAATTTTATTTTTGTTTGTTTGTTGCTTCATACAACCAAAGTAATATTATAAGCAGTTTTCAAATAAACATAATTAATCTTTGACCCTACTACCCATTTAGCTTATCTATATTTTTGTTTACTAAAAATATCAACACCATATTTTAATGTATGTAGTTCAATACCATTTATATTCTAAACATGTCTTACTTCAATATAGAAGGAATTTTTTAAATTTTTGTTTTATTTTATAAACAGTTAAGTAAAAAAAATGTTTTAGAAAATAATCTTTAGAAGGGAAGGAAATTCAGTTTTTATAAAAATCACCTCTAATTTCATAAGTTAGTGTATATTATCTTGGTATACAGATTTTAAAACAGTATCTGAGCTCTGTAATATGCAACCTAATAAAATAAAACTTAACTGGCACATATGACTGAAGATATCAAATTAATAATTGGATTTCATATTCAGAAAAACGTTTTTTAAAGCCTTCATTGTAACACCAATTTTTGAATGCTCAGATATGGTACAGGTTCACTGAGCAAAGTCACTCTCAAGATACTGCATTTCTGCTCTCCACCCTGTATATATATTTTTTCACATAAAGTTTGTACTAGAAAAAAGTAGTTAACCTTGCCAAAACCTATTATAAATCCCCAAATGTGAGATGCTATAATTTTTAAAGGTAATACATACCTACTTTATGGTAAAAGATGTGACTCTTTGAGCAGACTCCATTTTATTTAGACCAAGCTTGAGATGGCCCCTACTTCTGGACCTAAAGGTGCTAAATTTTATGATAACAGTAATAATAAAACCTCACAGAGCTTCAAAAAAGAAAAAAAAAAGAATAAAAGTACCATAAATATCCAACTTCTTCTTTTTTTTTTTTAAGATTATATTTATTTATTTGAGAAAGAGAGACAGCGAGAGAAGGAACACAAGCAGGGGGAGTGGGGGAGGGAGAAGCAGGCTTCCTCCGGAGCAGAGAGCCCGGCACGGGGCTCGATCCCAGGACTCTGGGATCATGACCTGAGCCGAAGGCAAACGCTTAACGACTGAGCCACCCAGGCACCCAGGCACCCAGGGACCCAGGCACCCCATAAATATCCAACTTCTAAGAGCAGTTGTGTTTAGTTTGGTTTTTCATCTCAATATAATTTCTCAAGAGATAAACCCAGGAACTCATCAGGCTTTTATCGTCAGGGTCCTGATAGCAGTGAAGAATAATAAAAGCCCAGATATTTGAAACACCAACTTAAAGAATCCAAATAAGCCTAATGAACTTCACTTATAATGACTAAAGTCAGAAATAAGAATAAAGGTGTGAGGGGCGCCTGGGTGGCTCAGTCGGTTAATCTCTGCCTTCCGCTCAGGTCACGATCTCAGGGTCCTGGGGTATAGCCCTGTGCTGGGCTCTCTGCTCAGCGGGGTGTCTGTTTATCCCTCTCCCTCTGGCCCTCCCCCACCCAGCCTGTACACCTCCCTTCCCCCTCTCAAATAAATCAATCAAATCTTTAAAAAAAAAAAAGAATAAAGGTGTGAGTAAACTGTGATGACCTCACTCCTTAAAACTTCCAGTAACAGTCTTGACCCTCAATTACCTCTATCAAGATAAGCAATATTATGATCATGTCAGTATTTAAAGTAGGAAAAAGTTACACAAGTCATAAACTTATAAATCTCGTGATTCTTTCATTTTCCACTTATTATTGGTTCAAGTTTATACAACCTATAGAAGATTAGCTCAATTGATTAGGGAGTGGTGCCAGTGAGGCCAGAGGATCATTTTGGTCTTTGGAGATAAAAGTTAGCTGTATTCTGTGCTTTGGTATAGCACAGAGTAGAGCTAATTCTATTAAGGCATCTAAAAAGGTATGCCATTGGCCCCAAAGGGAAGAAGGTCAAAGCAACATATATGGGTCATCATTATCTATCACTACTTACAGAAAAATAATTCCCATGCCTTCATGGGAATGGGTCAATGGTATCATCTTTGGCACTCTTCAATACATATTTAGATAATTTAGAATTGAGCAACTACGAATCTGAATTTAAAATACATTATTGTATTGTTTACTTTATCTAGCTCTTATTCCAATTTGTTATAATTTGTTTTTAAATAACCTCCTTTATATCAATTATTTTAGTAAATGATATCCAGAAAGTATAACACTAAATGCAAATTACTTTGTCTTACATATTATCTTATAGATACATTTTCCATTCCCAGTACCAAATTCAGCACTCTTACCATTCAATGATAACCAAAGCCTATAGTATTAAATGATTCAAAAGAGCTTTAGTTTTTATTATGAAAGTCTGTTAAATAAAATGATTTTATTTTTTGTTCATTCATTCATTATTTACTGAATGCCTACTCTGTGCCAGGCTTTGTCTTATACAGTAGTAAAAAGAGGAAGTCCTGATACAGAGCAGGCTCATAAACACATCTACTTTCTACCCACCTTAAACAAATACAATGCTATTATATTACAAATCACAAATAAAGGAAAACTTTTCTTGAGCCTAATCATGCCTCTAGCAAGTTATATTATGTTATTTTGGGAAAAGGTTTGAACCTTACACGTTACACCCCAGAGCTAACAATAGCTGTTAAAAAGAAAAAGTCTCTAGTTACACAGCTCTGGCTTCTGTTCATTTTGTGATTATTATTATAAGTCAAAAGTCTATAGCAATAAAAATGACATCAACAGGAACAACAATAACAATAATATGCATCAAATATTGTCTACAGCTAGATTAACAATGCATATTCATTGCATGAGGGTGGGTGGAAAGTCTTGGGAACTAGCTGACTCAATAAAAGGCCAATAAGGAACAAATCATGGTAGCCTTTCCACTTCCATCAGGTCACAAGGCTCTCAGAGTAGAAATTAAAATCCGGTTTACAACTTGAAAAATGAACTTCAAGTCATAGTGAAAAGATCAGTCAACATCATGTTGAAAAAAAAGACCTTAAAAACCTGCTTAGGCCATCAAGAGTTCATGACACTTTATTATTTTTTATTATTTGCAAACAAAGGAAAAAATCCAACTTTTGCTAAAGTAGGCAATGTATTAGGCCAGCAAAGGCAAAAGACATGTCTGAATGCCTGACGAGCAAACATCTTATTGTCTTTTAGGGAAGGAAATAACATATAAGTGAAAAAATATGGAAATACGAATGCAACATCTGAAAATCCTTAGATTAGTCATCCTTAAACTTCTTTACATAAAATAAATATTTAAGCAGGTACCCTCAATGGACTTCAACTTACATATTTATAAATAATAAACATACAGTACTATACAAATATCTTATATACATTAAACCTACCCACAAAAGAGAAAAGCTTAAAGGACTAAATAAAACTGTATACAAGTAGCATATCTAATTTTCTTTCTCTTTCTTTCTTTCTTTCTCTTTCTTTCTTTTTTTTTTTTTTTTTAAACAAGATTGTATTGCTCACAGCCTGGCCTCTGGCCATTCCACTTTGGTGACCACTTTGTAGAAATAAAAACTGGCTGAAGACAAAGTCAGAGGAAATAGCAATTTAGCATATATTACTCATGAGAACATTCTGTAAAAGGGTATGTTTTAAGGTAATAAATATAGAACAGCATTGTAAATCTATGAATAGAAAGATTCTGGTATATTACTAAAACTATATTAACTTCCTAGTTGAATTCCTAGGAGTCACTGACCATCAAACAAGCCTAGCCTCGAGCAAGATGAAGAACATGATATGTATGTTCTCAAGCAACAATACTAATGCAGAAAATTTGAAGTTAGAATTCTCAACACTCTCAACACCTGGTGTGTCACTTGATTATCTGTCAGGATAGTAAAACCTCAATGTAAACTCTTAAATTCTGAACTAGGGATCATTCAGCACTGAGACTAACATTTACCTTCCTTACTCTTTCTTCTTAGGTGGTATAAATAGAGATCATACAGATTATATAGATTATGTAGAGGATTAAGTGAACAGATTACCTCTCAGCACTTGAGAAGCCCTCATTTACATAATGAAACATATTTACTAATTAAACAGACTTGTCCATTGACGAGTCTGAAACTCTATCCTAATGCATCTGAAATAAATAAAACTGCATTTGTTTAAAATATTCTTTGATTTTTGCCCACCAATTTTGCCTAGCATTTTCCATTTTGTAAAAATCAGTGAGGTTTCTCTTAATCAAAGTATGATGAATGCATGCATTGTGATATTACTCTGCATATTTCAGCCACTAATAACTTATTTACTTTTAAGCTATGTGGCTATAGGAGGAATAGTAAAGGCCCTAGAAGACACATTTTACATATTGACTCAATTATTGGCAATCAAGCATTACTTAGACCCACTGTTTAAATGAATGCCTTTGTTTTATCAGATTCTACAAGTGCATGAAATAGAAGTGATATTGTTATATTTCTCATATTTCTCCTTCAGGTTTTTATGAAACCTTAAGAAGAAAGTATATAGGAAAGAGATTGTACATTTTACAATTATAAGTACTTGATCTAAAAAAAAAAAAGTCGTATGGCCTAAGATTAATGCAAAAATATTATGGACTGAGATTTAAACCAAATTGGTTGTGTATGCATTTACTTATCACCCAGTAGGCATGGCAGAACTCCATCTTATTATGTTTAAAAGTATAAATCTCAAATTTGTACGTCATATGGATGGAATGTATCCAGCAATAAATATGCAGTTTAGAGGAACCTTTGCAATGCTGTAGAATAATTTGGACAGCTGGTGTTATTGGTTGATCTACAAGGTTTTTGGTGTTCTTATCAATCTGCTCTTTTACACTTAATTTAAATTTAGTATAAATATTCACTGTCAAAAAAATTAAATTGGGGGAGAATGATCTCACATTTTAACTCAGGATATAAAACCAAAATATTAGCAGATGAAGTACATGGGTAGGTGAGTTTTTGTGGTTCAAATGGTATGGAGACAAAGGAAGTGGTAATTTGTTTTTGTTTATGCAGACTTAGATGCAGTTCTACATGAAAAAGAAAAATCCTTCTACTTGCCAGTTCCATGGTATACATGCTCTTTTTATTAGAAAAACTTGTTAAATTACTAATAACATGTAACATTTGTTGAGTAGTCCCTCAAAGCATTCCCACATATTATTTTACAACAGTTTTAGGAGATTAGAAGTCATTATATGTAGCAAAAGGCAGATACGGTAGGTAATTTAGAGAGTTTTAACCAATCTTGGATTTATACAGGTAGAGGAAGAAAGATTTTGTTCTGTTACCTTTCATGTTGGAGAACATGGACTCTTTGCAGCATATTTGTATCTGTAGTTTAAGAATTACTTGTGTAACAAATACTAAGTGGTTCTGTCCCTTTTGTATTCCCTGGATATGCATTTATTATTATTTGGGCTAGAGTTATGCTGGTGTGATTTCCACAGCCCTGATGGACTGTCTTCATAAAACCTGAATCATATGGTTTGTTTTTTCCACCCAACGCAACAATGTCCACCTATGTGGCCAATGTCATACTGGACTCAGCGCTACATGAGATTCTAACTTAATTATATTTAATTTCTTCTTCAAATAAGGAAACATTTCTCAAGTGCTTTTAAAGTGATTGCAAAATCTACACAGGAAGACAACAAAAGAACAAGGCCTGAGCATATTTTGCATGCATTCTGTCAAGCTCAAAGAAAAATTGGCCACTTGGAACACAGAGAAACCTAATACAGGATTGTATCCAATGAGTAAAAGGGAAATCCAAGAGAAAACTTCTCGATATTATCCATCAAATAACAAATGAAAAGCAAGGTATCTGCAAACACGGAAGCAAGTGGAAATATGGGAGGCCATCCCAGGAATTTAGGAAAGCGAGGTAGCATGCAAAGCTTTAATTTGCTAAAAGAGAAGTTTCAAATGATCAAATACAAATTATTAAAACCAAGAAGGGTAAAAACTCTTCAAGCATTGAGAGAAGAGACTGGAATAGAATGTCAGTTCTACTCATACACTAACACAAAAATATCTGTAGTTCTCCCCTACACTTTACTAAATATATCACTGACACATCACTCAGTTCTAAATTGAGTTGATATGTCACAATAGTGTAAACACTGAATATTTATCTAATTGAAATTACAATATAACTCTACTGGGAGAATGGGTGGGGAGATGATGGGGGTGCATGAGTAGTAGGCATAGGAGAGTGGGGATACTAAATCCTGAACAGTATACTTTTCCCATAGTGAGAGATCAATAGATAATGTCTACAATAGAAAAATCAAGAATTTTTATCATTTAGAGGAAAGAAACAGCACAATAATAATTTACTATGATAACTCTGGGGTTGTTCAAGCAGAGAGAATATATTTTTAATCTATTGTTTTTAAGGATTCAGAATTTTAAGAGTAGTTTTAAGCAAAAATAAGTTATCCGTGTTTTTAATTCTGACAAAATAAACTGGTATTAATCCATACACTAAATAATGAAAATCTGAAAAGTAACTGAAAACAGGCCATTGTGTATAAGATACCACCTTGGCCAAGCTAACCATAAAGCCCACATGATCATTACGGAAGGACAGAAGATGCTGGGAAAGACAAATGATGTGACAAGTTATTAAAGAACTCAGCTCTTTTTGGAAAATATTATTTACCACATTACAAACAAATAAAACAAAAGATTTTTTAGTATATCCCCCAACCCCCAGAAAAAATTGGTGTCACTCTTTGGAGCCCATTTCTAATTCCTATATCTTATTTTATATAATATTCTTAATTCCATCTAATTTTTATTTTTTGCTTCGTATAATGGTATCTCTTGCTTGACCAGATGGCAGTGAATCAGCCAATAATCACGGAAGGCACGTAGTAATATATTAACAACCTAATGAATTATCGCAGATCTGTTTCCAAAAGTCACAACCAATAATAAAAATACAGAGTTGACCTGGAAACAAGACTGCAAGATCTGAAAACATCCTGGTACGGCATTCTTGTTTTCCATCTGTAATAGAGACCTCCCTTGCTTATCCAGTTTCCATTGCCAAAGTCTCCCTAAGTAAAACTTAAAATTTGTTCAGGTAATCACCTCTTCCTCACATAGCCCAAGTGGCTCATGGGAGGCTGCCCCACCCTCCACTCCAGAGGTATGGCCAGTTGTTTCAATGGCAATCACTTTGCAAGTAATTAGTTTATAAATGGGTACATGATTCATTTTTCATCAACGAAACACAGGAAAGATTTGCTGGAAACTTCAGAGAAAGTTTTTCATCGTTCTGGCAGAGTAATGGGATCTCTCTTTCTTTTCTCGTGTCAAAGGTGAACAACACATCAAGTGGTTCTGACTGCTCTTGGCAGCCATCTAATCTCCAGCAAGTTAACCAGCCTTAGGATGAAGCCAAAGCAGAATAAGCAGATGGAAATGTGCCTTGATGGTAACACCGGACCACTGAATGAGTCAATCTAGAGCCTACCCACAATCTGCACTTCCTGTTAACATGTGCTAATGGTTTCTTATATGCCACTCTTAACTGGGTTTCCTATTTTACATATATGACAGAATCCTAACTAAATTCAAACTGATAATTCTTAGAATCATTAAACATTGTAGACTCAATTTTAATCTTTTTTTCTCCTGTTTTATATAATTCCAGAATTTCAGCCTCAAATAAACCATGAAAAATGCCACTCCTGTGTGTGTGCACGCACATACACATACACACCCGGTGTTACAAATGTGTACGTGTGTATTGTACGTGTGTGGTTGTGCCATGTAAGGCAGTGGAGCATCCAGACTTGAGTGGGACTATTTTGGAGCTAATAATGGCACCCTGGGAAGGTCCAGTAAATGACAAAAGACTGCCCAGGAGGCAACAGGGATAGTGGAGAGAAAGAGCTGGCTTGAGGAAAGGCCTGTAAGCAGAACCTCACACACATTACAAGGCACGCTATTCCTATTTTGATATGTTAGTATGTTTGCTCAGTGTGAGGTTTCAAGCAATTTATAAATTAAAAAATTCTCAAAATTCATCATCTATTTACTTTTTCATTTGCAAGTTTTACAGTTATTTTCTAAGACAGAAATTTCAATAATTTAAAGAATCAGATAATTCTATAAAGTTTGTTATGAAAATTTATAGTTCTCCAAGTTTCCCTGCCATTTACTGTTCCCCAGAGGCAGCCATTTTTGTTTCTTTCAGCTGGTTCTTTTTTCTAAATAACTCAAAATCTCTAGTTCTCCATTTCAGACAGGATCTATTGAATCCCATCATGTGAGAAGTTACAGGTTCAGCCTCCTTTACTCCTTTGCTCCCGCCACACATGTACTCCTCAGCACTCCCCCCGCCCTATCCTCCCAATAAAGTGATAATTTTAATTAGATTAACATTCAGTATCTACAACATGGGAGTAGTGACTGTATAAACTCAACTCAGATTTGAATCATATTCTACTGGGATGTGGTAAACTGATTCTCTGAAAAGAAAAAAGTCCCGATTTGTTCAGTTTGCTGATTTCAATGGTATAAATAGTCCCGCCTCGGCTAATTTCAAATTACTGACTTAAGGTCTTAAAATTTGTAACAGATGGGCATATTCAGTTCTCAACAAGCTCTTTCCCTTTGGGTTAATAATTGTCATGTTTGTATTTGTTTGCTACATTTTCTATGTATTTATAAATTACAAAACAGCAAACTCCCCAGGTAACTCCCTTCTTAGAATGTATAGATTTATCAGATATTATATTAATTTTTTGTTTTTGAAAAAGTATTCTGGCACCTTCTGTTTTGGTTGCCTTAAATGTTTGGTACACCAGTACCCTGGGATCTCCTTTCACTAATGTCCTGAGGATTCTCTTTCCCATCTTGGATCCCTTGTTCTTGGATCCCATGTGTTATGGACTGAATGCTTGTGTTTCCCCAAAATCCATGTGTTGAAATCCCAATCCTCAGGATTATGATATGAGGATTGGGAGGTGATTAAGTCACAAGGGTAGAGTCCTTATAAATGAGATTAGTGATGTTATAAAGGAGACCAGAGAGAACTCCCTCACCCCTTCCACCATGTGAGGTCTTTTACAATGAAAAGACAGCCATGTGGACCCTCAACCAGAACTGAATCTGCCAGCACTTTGATCTTGGACTTTCTGGCCTCTAGAACTGTGAGAAATGCTTCTTGTTTAAGTCACCTAGTCAATGGTACTTTGTTATAGTAGCCTGAATTAAGACACCATGTCTTCTTTCTTGGTTTACTGCCTCATTTTGGTGGAGCACTTCTCTAGTAACTTCTTAAGAAAGTTTCTGAGACTTTGCATATCTAGAAATGTCTTTATTCTACCTTCACACTTGATTGATAATAGGAGTGACTATATGACTCCAGATGGAAAGTAATTTTTTCCAGAATGTTGAAGGCTCTGATTCATTTTGTTTTAGCTTTCAATGTGGGCATTGAGAAGCCCAATGGCATTCTGATTCCTGATCCTTTACACATAATTTGTTTTTCCTGTGTTGAAAACTCTAAGCACTTTGTCCAAAGTACATATGTTTTTAGGATTAGAATGCATTCAGGTATCACTCTAGTAGCTTTAGTTCCACTTGTATTCCAATATGGTTTTAGGAGTAGGAGAAAACGCATGGAATACTGAATACCCTGGAAGCAATATGACAGCCTATCATCTGAATGTGCCCACAAGGCTGTAACATATATAAATATGTATGCTAATCTGGAAAAAAAACCATCTCCATAAGGAATTGATGAGGAGCTTTCATTAATTCTATATTGTGCGTATGGTGGGGGTTGGGGGGAGGATTAAAGGAGGGAAAGAGAAAAATAGTTTGGACTGGAAAAGGGAAAAAATGACTTTTCTGCCTGACGTTGAAGAATAGGCAGTTTAAAAGTACTAGTAATGGATTTGTATTACAGAAAAGGATAAAGAGCAAAAAAGCCAAAATGATTCATAACTCTATCCCACAGAGAAGTTCTCGGAACGTTTTAAATACAGCTAATAATAAAAAATAATACATGAGCAAGGATAGAAAATCCAAGAGGTTATAAAGGGATACTATGAAAGTAAAATTCTTCTTCCCCATTCTGTCTCACATGTCATAGGGTTTTAGTTATTCTCCTAGGATAAAGTTAATAGCATATGGAAAGTATAAAACAATTACCAAAGTTATCATGTCAGAATAGTATTCTGCCCTTGTTTAATAAATAAGAATGTCTTCCGTACTACTTTACATAGACCTACTCCATCCTCTTTAATGACTACATGGTATCCCATGGTATTGACAAAATTTCAGGAAACTATGGCCTGCAAGCCACATCTGACCCCCACTTGGTTTTGTATAGTCCACGAACTGAATTTTTTTTTTACATTTTTAAATAATTAAAGAAAGTAAAAAGAATACCATTTCTGTGACACAGGAAAGTTACGTGAAATGCAAATTCCAGCGTCTGTAAACAAGTTCCACTGGAACACAGCCAGGCTCATTCATCTTACGTGCTGTCTGTGACTGCTTTTGCACTACAGCAGAGTTAAACAGTTGTGACAGAGACTATCGAGCCTGCAAAGCCTAAACTATTGACTCTCTGGCCCTTTACAGGAAAAGTTTGCTGATATCTGGTAGAGACTATCTACTTTATTTCACTCAACATTATGAACTCACAGAATTTCTAATTCTATGAGTGAAAGGGGTAAAAGTGGTAGCATGAACAGAGGTAAAAAAATGCAAATAGGGCAAATAATCAACTGGATGTTCTGTGATCTGGGTCGGAAAATGATGAGAAACAGAGCAAGAAAGAGATAGGTTGTGGCCATATCATGCCATCATTAGAACGCCAGGTAGAGGAAATCTGCCATTCATCTGGCAGTAAGTCAGGAACTACTGAGGATTTTGAGCAGGGGTGGGAAGTAGCATAAACAGGATCTATTTTAGGAGATTAATCTGGCCATGCAATATGGAATTAATGTAGAGGGTATTGCTAACAGGTAAGGAAACCATTTTTAAGATTATTTCAGAAACCCATAAAAAAGGCCATGAATTTCGTGTGAAGATGTAAATTCCAAGATATAAATGTACCCTTGAAATAATTTCTACAGTTCCGAAAATCAAGGAAAGGTGTCTGTGTGTTTCTGAATGTGAAGCTGTTTAAAAATCACTTAGAATTATTTCTTTCTATAAAAAAACATTAAAGTATATCTCACCACGGAAGTTTTGGCCCACTCTTTTTCAGTACACCCAGCTATAATTTTTAAATGTCTTTTCCATGCAACCAACAACCCAAGAAACTAACTGAGTCATGCACTAGTTGGTGAATTAAGCTGGAGTATGGCATCTGATTATTTGATTATTTCTTAACGTATTACTTATAATCTTAAGGCTCAAATATGGCAATGTAAGACATACAAGATTGTCTGTTATTTCAAAGGCAAATGAGAAGTACTCATCATAATCTGGTTAAAAATCCTAAATAGCAAGAATGCTGGTCTTCTAGACAGAGTAATTCTAATTAACCTTATAAAAATAAGATTTGTACAGTATGTGGAAAATTAAGGATATAAACAACCATTAAAAGAAAAGCCTAATTACATTATAATAATTATGTTCAACGGACACAATAGGCAATAGTCACATAGCAGTACCATATTTTAAATGCCATCATAAATAATATAAAATGGTAATGTTATATTGTATTATTATTCAAAATAATATTTTAAATTACTCTTTTAAACATCCAAATAAGTTGTTCTATTAACAAAGGGATTTGAATGTGTACGCTGTAGTTACTTTTTTAAAAAAGAGTAGGCTGGACATCAAGCTAAATTATATTAGGAAATGAACAAATAAAATAAAAAGTTAATATTTATAGTAGGATTTTATATGTATCACTATGTTTAGGGTTGGAGGAATAACAAGAAGAGAAAAAAGAATATTTGGTTCAGTTCTGCTTGGAAGGGTTTTATTTTTCTAAATAACTGGCCATTAATTAATTGGCTATTAATAATTGGCCATTCTAGTGATAAAAGTAAGCACAGTAGTTTAGAACTTGAACTCCAGAGACAAGAATTGAATTCCAAATTGTGTGATTTGGACAAGTTCCTTAACCACTTCAAGCCTCAGATCCCTCATATACCATAATGATAGTATCTACCCTGAATTCAAAGGGTTGTTGGTAAGTTTATATGTGTCATGTATACTTGCCATTGTAAGAATATTAAGTACTGAATAAGTGATAACTACTGTTTTTAATGTAATTATTACCTCCCATCTTAAGTTTTATCCTTTGGTGATTCCATCTTAGGGTATAAAGAAGATGGAAGAGAGAAATGGAAATCAAGAGTAACACCATAATAATTACTCCCCATCCCCTTCTGACCAACCTGCTCAAGTATTGGCTTAGGAGAAATGATAACATTAAGTCCATTATTACTGTGGTTCATGGACTTTGATGGGCACTTAAAGAGCATGTTACAGAAGCTGTTATTAGGATACAAAACTAGAAGGTCCTCAGTGGGTCCCTATCTAAGGGGTGCCTCTGAACTCACCAGAATCGCTAGACTTGAGATCTCCCATCTTCACCCTTACTAGAAAGCCTTGCAAATGTGACACTGTCAGAAACATCTGACTTACGTATTTCTCTGAGACAACCTTCCCAATGTGCTGCTATATTCAGTGGTCTATTTACAAGCTTAAGGAGCCGTGCTTCATAAAACACAGTATCTCCATAAATATAGATGGAGAAAGAATTGTGCATGCCTGAAAGGAAATTTTTACAACACTAGCCTTACCTTGCTTGTTCTGGATAATTGCTTTACATAAATGGTGTTTTCTAAGAAAAACTTCATTAAGTAGTATATACTATTACCTACCTCAAAGATGGTATTTTTCTTTTATATTATTATATTGTGGCAATTGTCCTCATATATATTCACATTTTAATTTCAGATGAATTGGGTGGCTGGTAGAAAAAATTCTTGGTCATATAAAAAATGTGCAGGGAAATGAATACATGACCAGTTAAAATGAACACCTCAGTTAAAATATTTGTTTAGCAGTCATACAACTACTCCAACTCCAAATCCCAGTGATGATTTGCTTTGCCTTAAATAATATATGCTTCACTGATTGGTATGAAAGACTCACTTGACTAATGAGTAAACCTAGCCAGTTATCTATCCTCCATATCTTAACGTGGCCTTGTTTCTCTGTTCTGGCATCAAGTACGGCATAAACCATCATGAACTGATACAAATAAGTTGTTGTTGTTGTTGTTGTTGTTGTTGTTTTAAAGTTACTCGATTCCCCAAGTCAAGTTTTAGTGCTACAGTCAGAAGTATATAGAAAACAAAATGGGGAGGGGGGTTGTTTGTGTTTTAAAGAGATGAACGCTGAACTCATAAACTAACCATGAAGAACAGAATGCTGAACTCCATGACAATTCTCCAAGTTATCATGTTCAAAAAACATACACAAGAAGAAAGATTAAATCAGGAATCTGCTTTAATCCATACAAATGCCTTATCAAATAAGGGATAACAACTTAGTCAAGGTGAAATTTCAGTTGATTGTGGCTTGAGTACATGTGCACAGGATGAAGCATTCTATATGGGTATGTGATTAAGAAAAAAAGTCAAGCAGCTGTAAGTGAAGCAATAAGAGATGAAGTCAATGGTCTACAAAATTAATCTTTGCCACAAATAAAAATTGGTTGATAAATTTTGAGGAGTTTGTTTGTTTTCATAAATGTGAATTAATAGGAGAAGCAGCATCAGCTGACCACACTGCTACAGAGGGATTTTCTCAAGAACTGAAAAGTCACAGAGGAGGAAGATTAGAATAAGGAAAATGCCTTGAAAGCAGACAAAACTGGCCTACAATGCAAAAAAATGCCTTCAAGAAGATTCATATCCAAGAATGAAAAGTAAGGGTAAGGTATCAATTAGCCATGGGCAGACCAATGTATATTTGATGGCAACCCAGCTAGCTTTAAGATTAAGTTATATATACTCTACCATAAAATCTCAGGACACCAAGGTGCAAGAAAGCATTGTTTTGTGCAATATAAATTTAATCAAATAAAAATCCAGGAGCAGGGCAAGACCAGCTGCATCGTTTCTAGTAATGTTGGTGCTTTAGTCATATTCATACATTTGCAATGTTTCAAAGTCTCAGCTGATAGCCTTTGCAAATGTAAAGGGTCTACTGTATTTACCTTGAAATATATTTGTCATAGAGTAAAAGAAAAACTTAGGGTTGTTTTCAGATGATACATTGCTTACATTTAATTGATTTCATTCTTAAGGTAGAAATATACTTAGGTAAGCCTATTTGTTACTCCAATTCGAACAGCTATATTAAGCATAGTTCTCTGAAGTAGATACTCATTAACTTCAGGTCAAACTGAAATCTCATTTATAAGTGCAATGCTCTCATATTCCATGATCTAAGTCAGTGGCAGTAGGTAAACATGTATTTTCAGGAATATGTTTTGAAAGTTATCTAATCTCAGAGAGGGGCAAGATGGCAGAGGAGTAGGGGACTCTGTTTCAACCAGTTCCCTGAATTTAGCTGGATATTTACCAAAGCAGTCTGAACACCCATGAAATCAGTCTGAGATGTAAGAATCTGGATTTCTACAAGCAGAAATTCTCCACCGTTTGCGAGGTATGAAGAGTGGAGTTGTGATTCCGCGGGCAGATATCAGAAGATAAACAGAAGGGGGAGGGAGCCACCATAAGCTGGTCCCTGGAAAGTGATATAGCACCAGAGCACAAAAGCATCCTGCACCAGGGACGCCATAACTTGCAGAACCCTAGCAGTGGGCCGGGAAGGGCTTGATACCAGCACTCAAACAGGATCCAGGAGCTGCTGGGGCGCACACAAGCCAGCCCGGGACCGCTGGGTACTTTTTCACACCTATAAACATTTTTTTATACAGATACAAGCTTCAGTGTAGTCCTTTTTTCCCTGTTCAGTATTACCTTTATATATATCCCAGTTTTATTTTCCCTGTAACCCTGGGAAGTAGTGTCCTCTAACAGAATAAAATACACCCTGGAAGAACTGAAACACCCTACCTTGTCCACACTGAGAGATTATAGCCCCCCTTCCCATCAGACCTCCCCCTTTTTTTCTTTCTTTTCTTTTATTAATTTCTTTTTAATTTTTTAATTTTATAAATTTTATTCTTGGGTTTCATTTTGCCTTTGTTTTTTCGGTGGTGACTTCCGACCACTGGATTTTCCCAGGGTGCATCTTGCCTGGACTGTGGTTGATATTTTGGACTCTGTACATTCCCTCAACCACCCCTCAACAGAATGAATAGGAGGAACTCCCAACGAAGAAAAGAACCAGAGAAAATGGCCTCTCCCACAGACCTAATGGATATGGATATAAGCAAGATGTCAGAGATAGACTTCAGGGTAGCAGTTATGAAGTCAATAGCTAGGCTTGAGAAAACCATTAGCAGCAATATAGAATCTCTAAGGGCAGAAATGAGAGCTAATCAGGTCGAACTTAAAAATGCTATAAATGAGATGCAGTCTAAACCAGATACTCTCACAGCTAGGGTAAATGAGGCAGAAGAACAAATTAGTGATTTAGAAGATAAGCTGATAGAAAGGAAGGAACAGGAGGTGGCCTGGAAAAGACAGCTTAAAATCCATGAGAAGAGACTGAGAGAGATTAATGATGCCATGAAACATTCCAATGTCAGAATTATTGGGATCCTTGAGGGTATGGAGAGAGAGAGAGGACTAGGAGGTATATTTGAGCAAATCATAGCTGAGAACTTCCTTAATCTGGGGAAGGAAACAAGCATTCACGTCCAAGAGGCAGAGAAGACCCCTCCTCCCAAGATCAAGGAGAACAGACCAATGTCCCGGCATATAACAGTAAAAGTTGCAAATCTCAGAACCAAGGAAGCCACCTTGAGAGCAGCCAGGGGGAAGAGATTTCTTATATATGGAGGGAGGAACATCAGAATAACATCAGACCTGTCCACAGAGACCTGGCAAGCCAGAAAGGCCTGGCAAGACATATTCAGGGTACTAAATGAGAAGAACATGCAGCCAAGAATATTTTATCCAGCAAGGCTGTCATTCAGAATGGATAGAGAGATAAAGAACTTCCAGGACTGGCAAAAACTGAAAGAATATGTGACCACCAAGCCAGTCCCACAAGAAATACTAAGAGGGATTCTATAAAAGAAGAAAGACCCCAAGAGTAACATAAACCAGAAATTTACAGAGACAATCCACGGAAACAAGGACTATACAGACAATAGGATAGCAATAAATATGTGTCTTTCAGTAATTACTCTCAACATGAACGGCCTAAATGCTCCCATGAAACAGCACAGGGTTGCAGATTGGATACAAAGACAGGACCCATCCACATGCTGTCTACAAGAGACTCATTTTGAACCTAAAGACACCTCCAGACTGAAAGCGAGGGGGTGGAGAAACATTTTTCATGCCAACAGACCTCAAAAGAAAGCTGGGGTAGCAATTCTTATATCAGACAAATTAGAATTTAAACCAAAGACTGTATTAAGAGATCCAGAGAGACACTATATCATTCTTAAAGGGTCTATCCAACCAGAAAATTTCATAATTGTAAATATCTATGCCTCCAACATGGAAGCAGCCAATTACATAAGCCAGCTGTTAACCAAAATAAAGAATCAGATCAACAATAATACATCAATAGTAGGAGATTTTAACACTCCACACTCAGCATTAGACAGATCATCTAAACAGAAAATCAACAAAGAAACAAGAGCTTTGAATGACACATTGGACCAGATGGACTTCGTGGATATATACAGAACATTCCACCCTAAAACACAGAATACTCATTCTTCTCGAATGCACATGGAACTTTCTCCAAAATAGATCCCATGCTGGGTCACAAATCAGGTCTCAGCCAATACCAAAAGATTTAGATTATTCCCTGCATGTTATCAGACCACAAGGCCTTGAAACTGGGACTCAACCACAAGAAAAAATTTAGAAGGAATTCAAACATTTGGAAGTTAAAGAGCATCCTGCTAAAGAATGATTGGGTCAACCAGGAAATTAAAGAAGAACTTAAACAATTCATGGAAACTAATGAGAACAAAAACACTTCAGTTCAAAACCTATGGAATACTGCAAAGCCGGTCCTAAGAGGGGAATACATAGCCATCCAAGCCTCTCTCAGAAAATTAGAAAAATCCCAAATGCACAAGCTAACCTTACACCTAAAGGAGCTGGAGAAAGAACAAATAAAACCTAAACCAAGCAGGAGAAGAGAAACAATAAAGATTAGAGCAGAGATCAATGAAATAGAAACCAGAAAAATAGAAGAACAGATCAATGAAACTAGAAGCTGGTTCTTTGAAAGAATTAATAAGATTGATAAACCACTGGCCAGACTTATCCAAAAGAGAAGAGAAGGGACCCAAATTAATAAAATCATGAATGAAAGGGGAAAGATCATGACTAAGACCAAGGAAATAGAAAAAATTATTAGAAATTATTACCAGCAACTATATGCCAACAAATTAAGCAACCTGGAAGAAATGGTTGCCTTCCTGGAAACTTACAAACTACCAAGACTGAAACATGAAGACACAGACAATCTGAATAGACCAATAACCAATAACGAAATTGAAATAGTAATCAAAAACCTTCCAAAAAACAAAAGCCCAGGGCCAGATGGCTTCCCAGGGGAATTCTACCAAACATTTAAAGAAGAAACAATACCTATTCTACTGAAGCTGTTTCAAAAAAATAGAAACAGAAGGAAAACTTCCAAACTCCTTCTATGAGGCCAGCATTACCCTGATCACAAAACCAGGTAAAGACCCCATCAAAAAGGAGAATTACAGACCAATATCCCTAATGAACATGGATGTCAAAATACTCAACAAGATCCTAGCAATAGGATCCAACAGTACATTAAAAGGATTATTCACCATGACCAAGTGGGATTTATTCCTGGGATAAAAGGGTGGTTCAACATTCACAAATCAATCAATGTGATAGAGCACATTAATAAAAGAAAAGACAAGAACCATATGATCCTCTCAATTGATGCAGAAAAAGCATTTGACAAAATACAATATCCGTTCCTGATTAAAACTCTCCAGAATATAGGGATAGAAGGATAGAGGGAACATTCCTCAATATCATAAAAACCATCTATGAAAAGCCCACAGCGTATATCATTCTCAATGGGGAAAAGCTGAGAGCTTTTCCCTTAAGGCCAGGAACAAGACAAAGATGCCACTCACCACTTCCCTTTTTTGTTCAACATAGTGCTAGAAGTCCTAGCCTCAGCAATCAGACAACAAAAAGAAATAAAAGGCGTCCAAATTAGCAAAGAAGTCAAACTCTCTTTGCAGATGACATAATACTTTATATGGAAAACCCAAAAGACTCCACCCCCAAATTACTAGAACTCATACAGCAATTCAGCAATGTGGTAAGATAGTTTCTTTTCTATACACTAACAATGTAACTGTAGAAAGAGAAATTAAGGAATCGATTCCATTTACAATAGCAACAAAATTGTAAGATACCTTGGAATAAACCTAACCAAAGAGGTCAAGGATCTATACTCTAGAAACTACAGAACACTCATGAAAGAAACTGAAGAAGACACAAAAAGATGGAAAAACATGGATTGGAAGAATAAACATTGTTAAATGTTTATTTTAAATTTAAATTTAAATTGTTAAAATGTCTATCCCACCCAGAGCAATTTACACTTTCAATGCCATCCCTATTAAAATACCATTGGCATTTTTCAAGAAGCTGGATCAAACAATCCTAAAATTGGTATGGAACCAGAAAAGACTCTGCATCACCAAGGGAATGATGAAAAAGAAAAACAATGCTGGGGGAATCACGTTGCCTGACTTCAAGGTATATTACAAAGCTGTGATCACCAAGACAGCATGGTATTGGCACAAAAACAGACACATAGACCAATGGAACAGAATAGAGAATCCAGAAATAGACCCTAAATGAATAGGGGATAATTGAACTCTATGTTCAACTAATCTTTGGCAAAGCAGAAAAAAATATCCAATGGAAAAAAGACAGTCTCTTCAATAAATGGTGCTGGGAAAACTGGACAGCTATATATAGAAGACTGAAACTGGACCATTCCCTTACACCATACACAAACATAAACTCAAAATGGATGAAAGACCTAAATGTGAGACAGGAATCCATCAAAATCCTAGAGGAGAACATAGGCAGTAACCTCTTCAACATCGGCCACAGCTTCTTTCAAGACACATCTCCAAAGGCAAGGGAAACAAAAGTGAAAATGAACTTTTGGGACTTCATCAAGATAAAAAGCTTCTGCACAGCAAAGGAAACAGTCAACAAAACTAAGAGGCAACCCATGGAATGGGAGAAGATATTTGCAAATGACATTACAGACAAAGGGCTGATATCCAAGATCTGTAAAGAACTTCTCAAACTCAACACCCAAAAAACAAATAACCCAGTCAAAAAATGGGCAGAAGACATGAACGAACACTTCTCCAAAGAAGACATCCAAATGGCTAACAGACAGATGAAAAAATGCTCAATATCACTAGGCATCAGGATAATACAAATCAAAACCACAATGAGATACCACCTTACACCAGTTAGAATGGCAAAAATTAACAAAACAGGGAACAACAAATGTTGGCAAGGATGTGGAGCAAGGGGAACCCTCTTATACTGTTGGTGGGAATGCAAGCTGGTACAGCCACTCTGGAAAACAGTATGGAGGTTCCTCAAGATGTTAAAAGTAGAGCTACCCTACGACCCAACAATTGCACTACTAGGTATTTACCCCTAAGATACAGATGTAGTGAAAAGAAGGGGCACATGCACCCCAATGTTCATAGCAGCAATGTCCACAATAGCCAAACTGTGGAAGGAGCCGAGATGCCCTTTAACAGATGAATGGATAAAGAAGATGTGGTCCATATATACAATGGAATATTATTCAGCCATCAGAAAGGATGAACACTCACCATTTGCATCAACATGTATAGAACTGGAGGGGATTATGCTAAGTGAAATAAGTCATTCAGAGAAAGACAATTATCATATGGTTTCACTCATATGTGGAACATAAGCAATAGCACAGACGACCATAGGGGAAGGGAGGGAAATCTGAAGGGGGAGAAATCAGAGAGGGAGACAAACCATGAGAGTCTATGGACCACGGGAAACAAACTGAGGGTTTCAGAGGGGAGGGGGTTGGGAGGGTGATAGTAACAGTGCAATGGGTATTGAGGAGGGCACGTGTTGTGATGAGCACTGGGTGTTATATGCAAACAATGAATCATGGAACACTACATCAAAAACTAATGATGTACTGTATAGTGACTAACATAATAAAAAAAATTTAAAAATGCTAAAATAAATAAATAAAATAAAAAATAAGAAAAAATAAGTAAAAGTTACCTAATCTTTATTTCCTAATGAGTGCACAGAGTTATTTAAGGTGGCCACAATTTCCTCCCTGATCTCTACCCAAATTGTTATTAATTACTAGAATGTAATGGCATAAGAAAGAGTCAGGTTGAAATGAAGTCTTAGGGTATGAGATCTAGAGATTCAACAGTATAATGAACATTTACTCCATAAATTGTGTTGCCAGTGTTTCATATTAATAAAAGATATCATATGGAATGGGATATATATCTTGAGAACCCTGATTAAATGTTTTTCATACATATTTTCAAAAAGTTGCATCTTCTTTGTTAGCTAACAATGATCTGATTTATTTCACTGCCTCCGTGTGATTTACCATAAAGTGTCTACATAGTAAATACATTGATTTAATTTTTTTAAAAATTCTTCCTAAATGATTTCACTGCCTCAGTGTGATTTACCATAAAGTGTCTACATAGTAGTAAAGACATTGACTTAATTTTTTTTAAAATTCTTCCTAAATGATTTCACTGCCTCAGTGTGATTTACCATAAAGTGTCTACATAGTAGTAAATACATTGACTTAATTTTTTAAAAAATTCTTCCTAAGTGTCACAAGTGACCTAGCAATAAATACATTTTAATGAAAAATTTGTTTCCATAGTAACATGTTAAGATGTCATTCTTTGTGATGATGTAGAATATACAAGTGAATAGTTGAAGGCTACTGGAATAATTATAAATGAATAGGGGATAATTGAAACATGGTAAGGGCAGATAAAATGACTTATATTTTCAAAAGTTGATCTCTGGAAGATAACTTCTTTGACATGTTCTTGATGGCTCTATTAGTTGATGAGACATTGCTCAGAAACATAATGGGCATTACATCGGTTGTATAACCTTGCAATGGTAACATAGTTGTACCACCTTGGCAATTATCACTGGATTTTATTTTTGTTGCTTTTTCCTCTATGGTTTTGTTTGTTTGGATAGTTGGGACAGATAGTTAGAAGGACTTCAAATGCCAGCTAACAGATTTGTTTTGTGCATGAATCTAACATCATTAGAAAAATACTGATTTCACCTGATGACTCAATAAGATAGTCAATGTATATTTCATCTCCCAAAATAAGTATTTATGTCCGGAAAATCATCCAAATGATTGTTTTAGTGTATGTATAACCATGCTTTGACAGCCTTTAAAATAATGCTGCTTTATATTCTATGCTTTTAGGAATAATGTTTCCCTTTTCAATATTTCAAAATGATGTCATTTAGGTTAATCTTCATCTTTCGGTCTATGACTAGGATGAGAGCTCCATGAGCACAGGGACTTCGTTCCATTACCTGCTGCAACCCCAGGACCTAAAACAATGCCTGGAACATAGAAGGCATTCGATTGAATTCATAGTTGATTTGGGACTATATGATCAGTATAGATGTAGAGCCTTTAATATGTTTGTTCCTGGCCATACTGCAAGATCCTTTATAAATGACTATGAAAACCATGGTCATTAGAGTTTGCACATGCTTTTAAAGTAATATCAGGAGTTAGACTCTAGGTTCTATTTTCATCATTCTTCTGAAATAGCTCTTGCCATTAATAGCCAAATACATATAGCTCTGGTCCTCATTCTTATTTTTTTTAAATACAGATTTTATGTATTTATTTGATGGGGCTGGAGGGCACAAGCAGGGGAAGCAGGAGAGGGAGAAGTGGGCTCCCTGCTGATGTGGGACTCAATCCCAGGACTGGGATCATGACTTGAGCCAAAGGCATACGCTTAACCTACTGAGCCACCCAGGCGCCCCTTCAGTCCTCATTTTAATCAAATTCATTTCACCTACTGATAGTCTACATCATCCCCTCCATCTTAAAACTCTCTCCACCATTTTTTTTTTTTAATTCTCTCTGGTTCTCCTCCTGCTTTTGCAAATTCTTGGCTGACTCCTTCTCTGTAGGTCCTCATAGGGGTAATTTCTAGATACTTATTCTTTTATTTATTCTTCTCTCTCATTATAAGCTTTATCTAAAGCATCTTATTAAGTCTCATATTTTCAAGTGCCATCTCTATATTCCTGATTCTTTAATCTATACTTCAAGTCATTTTTTTCTTAATTTACAAACTGATACTTTTATGCTAATGTTCTGCATGCACCTCAAACTTTAAGTTCAAAATAAACTCATTCTCTTTCTCCCCAAACATGTTCTCACTCCTTTGTTCCTTATTTTAATTTTTTGTAAATGAGTTGAGTGTTGAGTGAAAACTTTTTTGGTGTGTTGGGATAGCTGACAGAAAGGGGTGCATTGATGTCCACTGTGGTGTCAAGGAAAAAAATCTTTCCCAGTGAATAAAGTTAGCTTTTCCTTTAATCTCTAAAATTGAAAATTTTGGACTATTTTATGTGCTAATATTGTGATATCTGGGGTAAGTGGCAGAGTGACGCACGGGATCTCACTTCCAAAGACAAACATAGTGAAAGGAAGTAAATGTAATAGCAAAAATCTATTGGCAGCACCAAAACAACAGAAATGGCACATGTGAGAAACCTATCTTTAAAAATTGGCACCTCCGTGTAAAAGAGGAGGACTGTGTCTGTCAAGACAAACCAGGTTTTGTCAGAATAGCCCCTAAATTTAAAAAATGTTCATTACTCACTCATATAGTCTGTTCCAAATTAGCTGACGCCCCAGGGCAGCTCTTCTCTACAAGTCAGGTCAGCATTCCCACTGCTTCCATCCTATAAACCTATGTATCAACACATGCGCTCTTATTTGTTGCAGCAGGGGAGGGAAGGACTGGATAATTAAGAACCAGCAACTAAACACTTCCACCCAGAAGCAGCACACATTATTTCTGCTAATATTTTACTGGTCAAATTAAGGCATTTGGCCCTATCTACCTACAAAGAAATGGGAAATACAATGTATCCATGTGCTCAGAAGTAGAGAAGAGTTATACAGTAAACAGTAGTGATATGTGCCACAATAAATTTCCAGGGAAGAAAGCAAAATTCTACTTCTGCTGCTCCGAAAACATTCAGGAAGGGGAAGGAAGCATTTGGGGGGGAAAAGGAGAAGGGAAAATACTGAGCTCAGCAAATGCTCAATAACATTCCCACAATATTAGTTCTTGAATGCATGCCTCACCTTCCCCCATGCTGAGGTAATAAATGAGGAAAAATGATAAGATCTCACGCTGTGTCTTCCCCAGCTAAAAGGCAGATGAGGAAATGAGGAATAATCCTGATCCAGAACTATCAGAAAAAACAAATAAGAAAATACATATTATTACAAGAATTGCTAAAGATAGTGGCCTAGAGAGAAAAAGCAGATAAGGTACCATAGATGACATAATAGCCACAGAGCAGGAAGCTCCCTGGTTAAATTCTGTAAGATTTGCCTACCATTTCTGCCCTTTATCTGGAAGAGGATTGAGAGAGTGTTCTGGGCAGAAACTAGTATTACAGGATGGAAAAATAGCCTATGAGAATTTGTTCCAGCAAGATATTAAGTAGCAATAATGTCAGGCACATGGAACTAGCCTCATGGGGGGCTGGAGGAGAGGCATTTTGTCTACTTTTACCACTACCTCTTCCCAACCCTCCAGATCTGATTACTAGAAGGCAATAAATCCACCCAGAATTAGAACAATTTTATGGCAATAAATTTCATAACTCACACAAAAGGGGAAAAAAATCCTTGAAAAACACTAACCCAGAGACAAATAAGAAATTAGCCCTATATATTCTGAAGAAACTGAATGCACTATATATTTTTCTGAATCTTACAAAGAAAACTCTAAAATTAGATGATGTCAACAATAAATTCTATCAGGTGTTTAAGGAAGAAACAATACCAGTCTTACATAAATTCTTTCAGACAACAGAGGTGAAGAACAAACCTCCTAAATTGTTTTACGAGGCCAGCATAATATAAAAATTTGATGAAGGCGTTGCAAAAAAAGTGAATTTATAGGTCAATATCCCTCATAAACATAGATCCAAAAAGTACTTAACAAAATAATGGCAAATTAAATCCAGCAATATACAAAAAGGATAATATAGCATGATTGAGTAGGGTTTATCCTACAAATGTCAGGGAGGTTTAACACATGAAAGTCATATTAAGGAAATAAAGGAGAAAAGCCCTATGATCATGTCAGTAGAAGAGAAGAGCATTTGACAAAATTCACCACCTGTCCATTAAGAACAAATAAACAAGCAAAACTAATTATTTTAGGAATAAAAAAGAATTTCCTCGACCTGGTAAAGGTCATCTTCAATGAAATCTATGGCTAGCATCACACTTCATGGTGAAATATTTTACACTTTCTCCTAAAATCGGGAATAAGTCAAGAATGGGAAAGAAATGGGTAGAACTGTTTTTATTCTAAGATGGTATTGTTGTTTATGTAGAAAATCAATTGTAATTCTATAAAACAGCAGCAAACAATTGAAATATGACATAAAATCCATTTATAATAATGTCAAAAATATGAAATAAGAATGCATTTAACAAAAGATATTCAAGACCTTCTACACTAAAAACTACTAAAATATCACTGATGGAATTTAAAGACAACTCAAAAAAAAAAAAAAATGAAGATATGTACCATGTTCCTGGACTGGCAGATCAATAGTGTTCAGATGTAGATCACTGAATAGCATTGTGCCAATGTTAATTTCCTGGTTTTGATCATTGGTACTAGGGTGATGTAAGATGTTAGCATTAGGAGAAGCTGGGTTGAAAGATGTATGAGAACTCTCCCATGTTTCTGTGAATTGCCTGTAATGTTAAAAGCATTTAAAAATAAAAAAAAATTAAATGTCTATTATCTCAAAATTGATCTATAGATTCAATATTTTCTAATTATAATCCCATTACAGATTTCTGTAGGAATTAACAGCTGATTTGAAAATCTACATGAAGTGCAAAGGACTTACAATGTCTAAGCAATCCTGAAAAAAGGAACAGAGTTGAGAATTTATACCACCTGATCTCAAGGCTTGCTGTAAAACTACAGGAATCAATACAGAATGGCACTGACATAAGGATGGGCAAATAGATGAATGGAGAAGAGAGCCCAGAAGTAAATTCACATTTATATACTTATTTGTCTTTTGACAAGGTAACAAAACAATCCAAAAGAGAAACAAGTATTTTTAGCGAATAGTGCTGAAATAACTGGTTACTAATACATAAAAAAAGAACCTCAAACCCCTAACTTATATTATACACAAAAACAAATTTGAGATGGACAAAGACTGAAACCTAAAACCTAAAACCATAAAGGTTTTCAAGGAAAACGTAAGAAGAAAGCTTCATGACTTGGAGACAGGCAAAGATTTCTTAGATAGCAAAAATCAATAAACATAAAAAGAAATAATTGCTAATTTAGTGTTTACCAAACTTAAAAAACCTTCTCATTATATGAAATAATCAGTGTACAGACTGTGAGAAAAAATTCACAAAATATGTACCTGACAAAAAATAGTACCGAGTAAATAGAAGTTCTACAAAACAAGAGACAACTCAATGATAAATGGGCAAAACACTTGAACAGTTATACAAATTAGTCAATCAGCACTTGAAAAAATGTTGTACGTTATTTGTTACCAGAGAGTTTCTTTCTACACTACAATAAAATACCAATACAAACCACCCCCAGGATGGCTAAAATTAAAGAGTGAAAACTCCAAATATAGTAAGGATGTGGAGAAATTGAAACTCATATATTACAGATGACAATGCCAACAACCATTTTGGAGGAAAAAATCTGGCAGTTTCTTATAAATTAAACCTACCCATAGCTGATGACAAGCAATTCAATTCCCAGGCATTTACTCTAGAGAAATGAAAACATTAACAAAAAACTTGTATAAGAATATTTATAGCAGCTTTATTCATAATTGTCAAAAACTGGAGAGTGCCCAGGTGACCACCAATAGGAGAATGAGTAAGCTACTATGGTATATTCATATAGTAGAATATTACTCAGCAGGGGAGAAAAAAAAAAGGAAAAGTGTGGTACATACAAAACACTGATAAATCTCAAAAATACTATTCTGAGTTAAGGAAAATGTATATCAATGAGCATTATGTCACATAAGTCCAACTATATGAAATTCTAAAACTGCAAAAGGCTACTCAGAGGAAAAATTCCAACAGTGGTTCCCACTGGGAGTTTAACAGCAGGGATTGGGAAGACATATGAGAGACTTTTCTAGGGAGATGGAAATATGCTATTGTTTGTTTGTTTGTTTGTTTTTTAGTAAACTCTACACCCAACGTGGCTTGAACTCACAACCCTGAGATCAAGAGTCACATGCTCTTCTGATTGAGCCAGACAAGGCATCCCCAGTATTATGTTTTACTAGTGGTTTAGATTACATAGATGTATGCATTTGCCAAAATTTGTAGTATATTTACATAAGATTTATATATTTTGTTGTACATAAATTTTACACCATGAGAAAAACTCCCATTATTGAACCCTTGTTAATAATATACCCAATGAAATATTTACAAAAAACTGATCTGAGGTCTGTAATTTAACTTGAAATGCATAATTTGAGATAAGATTATGGAATGGGTAATGAATAGAAAGATGAGTATGCAATAAAGCAAATATAACAATCTGTCATTAGTTGTATCTAGGAGGTGAATATACGGGTGTTTACCATAAAGTTCTTTTCAACACTGCTGCATCTTTAAAATTATTCTTTAAAAATTTGGGAATTTAAAAGAATTAACTGTCCTATAGTTGGGTAGTTTCAGTAACTGGTGACTCAAAAGTACACTCTAATATTGTAACTCAGTGTACTTTACAAAAACATTCTGACCGAGGGGGAGCATATTAAGCAGAGGTTCCGAGAGGCTACTGAAAGGTCCCATCAATGAACAGCAATGATCATTATCTAGATAAGGAATATCAAGACACAGTTCAAAGTGAGGTGCTGGCAAATGCCTCTCTCTTCCCCTTCTCCCTCCTCTTCCTTCACTTTCTATTTACACTTGCAAGTAGACGACCCCTTTCAGGCCAAAGAAACAAGTCAGGATGGGAATGTTGATTTATTTGCTAGGACCAGAGTATTTGGGGGAGAAGGGGAAGTGGATCCTGATGCCAGCATCTTTTGTCAGCATGTGCGATCATTAAAAATATGTTTAAAAAGTAGGTTATGATGGTTTCCCCAGACTTAAATGATCCAGGGTGACAGGGAAGGGAGAATTTCTCTTTGACAGCCAGTTTACCCTTCCTTCCTGACATTTACTCACTGTCCACCCTGCTAATAAAACTTACTTTCCTGATTAAAAGTTTATTCCCAGGATTTTGTAAATTACTGTTGCTAGTGCTGATATATCTACCTTGCCTGAACTATTCAACATAATTCAAAGGCTATAGGAGGAAAAAAAAGAGAGAGAGAGAAACTTAGGTCTGAATAGACAAGATTTTTGTTTGTGGTTTTACAATTAAATTATACATATCTGGTGACCTATTCAGTTTGTGGATCAGGCTAGGGTTCAGAGAGATGTGAGGAAATTTCAAATTTGCCATTGTTGCACATACCCCAAATTATAATATATATATATATTTTCCCCATCACTGAGCAATAAACACAGGAGATATTATAATGAAAGTTCATAAAAAGTTGCCCTGAGAATGAAGAGAATGAAGTTCTAGAACCAGTTAGCCAGAGATCTTCTGCAAATCATTGAATTCCTTGGAGTCTCTGATTTTCTGAGGCCTTGAACATTTTTGGCACACAGAATCTAGGGTTAATGCCCAGGAGGGTGGGGACCAAAGGTCAGAGTTTATTACAGAGAAGATGTTCCTACTAGAAACTCGAATTGTTGCACAGAAGTAGGAAATAACTAAACCAATGGTCTCTTTAGAATAACAACAATGCTATAATGTACTATGGTATATTAACAGTATGACCAATCAAGCAATGAAATAAATAGGAGGCATATGAAAGCAGAGAGTATAAGAACAATTTTTTCACTGCCCAAATTCCTCCACCCCAAACAAAATGGATTTGTTTAATCCACTGGATACTAGACACCTAACTTAATAACTTACTTTTGAACAGTCAGGCTTGATTATTAGCTTATAGATCCTCTTAACTTCTTACTTCAAAAGCTCACCTCAAATTCATCTGAATTGCATAAATGTTTCTTTAGGAATCACAGCCTTACCCCTTGGGGACAGAGTCGGTAAGTGTTCCACAAAGGCAACTATCTCAAGCCCAAGTCTCTAAAGAGTGATCATTTATTTGAGTCATGTCTGCTGGAATTTGTGATTCAGCTATGGTTAAGGAAAGCTTGAGTGGTCAACCAACATGCTTACCCTCATTAAGTCTTTGAACCAGCATCTTGATTTATTATATAAATTTGCTTGAGAAGTTAGACAAATCATAAATAACTTGAATGCTTTCATTTAAAATACTTAGTAACCTAATTCAGCAATAATTTATGATACATTTTTAACTAACCATAATATAAACAAGAAGGGACGTAATTCTCTCATACCTTTGGGTTGTTAGAAAGTCATTCTATTTTCTACTCTGTCCCAAACTTGCTGTATTGGATTGATTCATGGAACCTAATCTTTAGGGTAAAAAAAAAAAAAAAGAAGAAAAGAAATATAATACCAGAGGAGGATATACTAGTGGGAATATGGAACTTCCTTTTGCTTCAAAAAAGAATTCTTGCTGAAGCCTGGTCTAATGTGATGATTAATTTTACAGAGCTGTCCCTGACCGATGTCACTATAGCAATGAAAATAAACTATGAGACTAGGATTCAGCCAGAGGGGAAAAGTTCATTAAGAAATAAAAGTAGGGACAAAATTGCTCATTAAAGTGGCTAACCAGGGTTGTTTTATGAGAAGATGGGTTAAAAAAAAATAATAGAGGGTTGCAATGTATTTTAAAGCTATGAATTCAAATGTGACTCATAAATTCCGGTTTCAATAAAATTCTGTGGAACATAACAGTTTAGTTCCATGGAAAAAAAGGATAGTTAGTGGACCCTATTATAATATTTGAAGTATTCTAACATGAAACCTGACTTGCCCACAACTGCAAGAAGTATACCATTAACTTCAGAATTGTCAAAAGAAAGAAAGAAAGAAAGAAAGAAAGAAAGAAAGAAAGAAAGAAAGAAAGAAAGAAAGAAAGAAAGAAAGAAAGAAAGAAAGAAAGAAAGAAGAAAGGAAGGAAAGGAGCAGAATTATTTTCTTAGCCTTGGGTCTGGTCCAAGGAGAAGAAATTCCCACTCATGATGCTTCTATCTAAATCTGAATGCAACAAATATATATATATTTTTTTTAGAAAACTGGAAATCATTTTTAGCAGCTTCTAGCACTTCAATGAGCTCTGAAGGAACTACTTTAAGAATGATTTGGTCCATCAGAAACTAGTCAACACACGTAAGAGCTGGATGTTTCCCTTAGCTACAGATCTTTAAAAACAGTGCTACATCTTCCTGTGGTTTTCCCTCATGCAAAGTTAGATCGGTAGGTAGGTAGATTGATACAGATATGTAAGATGTAGAAGGCTAACAAGATACATAAAACATGTATGATGTGTTATATACTGTTTTTCAACACTTCCGTTATTTTTTCTTATAGAAAACTGACTAGCACATTTCAAAATGGGAGTTAAATCTTTGTATCTCATAGTGTTTTTTAATAAGGACAATAATTCAGCTAAGTACAGCTACTTTCTGCCAAAATGCAATCTGACATTTGGAAGAGCTTTGTATGGAGAAGCCAGGAGTCTAAGAAATCAGGTATGTACAATTATGGTCCAGATTATCCAGTCTAGTCAGTTTGGAAATGAATTGATTATTCACTCAAGTATTAATGTTTTCCCATCCTGGGCCACCATTGTGCTGGGTGATAGGAAAGTTTCTGTCCCAGAAGTTTATGATACAGATATGGGAGGGAAAAAATTGGTAAAGATAAAAAAATTGGTAAATAAAGCAGTAAAGTTTTACTTTTATAACACAGACAATGAGTTTGGAAAGAAATTGTGGTGTTCCTTAGGACGTTTGGGAAAACTTCATGTATAAAGTAAAACTGAAATGGGACTTTAATGTTAGCTGGGCTATAGCAGGGAAGAAAAAAATTCAGAAAGCTTTTGGTTTGAGGCCAGTTCTGGTCCATAGCAAGAGTTTTATTTGTTGAACAAATGTTCAATGTTAGGGAGCAACTTGGACAAACACAAAAACAGATCAGAGAGAACAGTCTAAGTGAAGTGAATTCAATATATGCAATTAATGGGATAAAAGTCAATCAGCTAATGACAAATTCACAGTAGCTGCCATGTATTCAATACTTATTATATGCAAGACTAGTATATTACAAATACCACAAGCACTGCATCATTTACTTTTTATAAAAACTCTATGAAGTGGATATTACTACCCATTTTAGAGATGAGAATATAAAAGCGTAAGAAACTAAGCAACTTGCCCGAGAACACAACTAAAAGGTGACCGAGCCACAGTTCAAGAGCAGGATGATCTGGGTCCTCTAGTAATAGTGGGGCTATAACATGGAATATAAGAGGGGCGCCTGGATGGCTCAGTTGGTTGGGCGACTGCCTTCGGCTCAGGTCATGATCCTGGAGTCCCGGGATCGAGTCCCACGTCGGGCTCCCTGCTCAGCGGGGAGTCTGCTTCTCCCTCTGACCCTCTTCCCTCTCGTGCTCTCTATCTCTCATTCTCTCTCTCTCAAATAAATAAATAAAATCTTTAAAAAAAAAAAAAACATGGAATATAAGAGAGAAGACAGGATAGAACAGACTGCCAGAAGAAAGACTAAGACTGTTCTGGGGCAAAAGTAAGGAGGTTCAACATAATTTGCTTTTTTGAGAATGTTTGGGGAGAGGTGGTTAAGGACCAGATCTAATCCCATTAATAATAGAGCTGAGCTTAGAAAAAAATTTATTCTGTCAATTAGCCCATTTTATTTCAGACTTCTACTTTTGAGCTATTTCCATTATTTATTATAAGTTTTACTGTTTTCTTTATCTTGCAAATTAATTTTATTTATTTTTTCTCAATTGAACAGCATGGTGAAAATGACACTGGATTTAATGAGAAACCCTGGTTGGAAGCTTTGTTGGTCACTGGTTGCTTGTCCGGGTTTATCTTGGGCACGACTCCCTTCCTAAGGCCCCTTCCAGCTTACTACATTCCATGCCAACCACAGTTGCCTAATATTAACTGATTGTGCCACTTTTGAATTACTGCCTGGGAAACAGGACCTACTGATTTTATTTCTTTTATTACCCATGACCCCACAGAAAGGCAGATTGGCCAGGAAAAATAAATAAATAATGTGGGCTAGTAAATGCTTTTGGTGCTTATTTACCCTCAATCTTTTGCTCACCCCTCTTTATACTCACAGTCTCAATCCCAATTCCCATCTATTTTGGTTTCAGCTGATTATATTGTTCTTTTATTTAATTTTTCCCTTGCATTTTCCATTCACTTAGAATAAGATCCCACATTAAATGAGGCTCCAGGCTCACTTAAAGATGCATTTTGCAAACTAAATAAAGTAAAATCATCAGTAAATTCCAAATGCTTTATTATGCTCCTTTACATACGTACAAATTCCAGTAAGGTTTTAGTTATGAAAACAATTCTAAGACAAGCATTCCAGATGCAATTAATACTTCTTTTTTCTAACCATGCCATTTATTTTAAGTGTACTAGAAGGCTCTAATATATTCAACTTTGGGGGGAAAAATATTTAGAGAGAACCTGGGCAGATGGAAGCCAAACCAGAACTTGTTATAAATTTCTTATGATATAAGAAAATGCTGAAATAAGGATAAGCCAGGATATACCAGAGAAAATAAAGGAGAGTGGTGAGATAAATGGTTTTGTAAGTTTCAAATCACCTGATTCGACATTCTGTCATCAAAAATTATGCTACAAGAAAGAGATTTCAACACTTACACTGTCAAATCTCTTTATTTTGGAAGAAAATCCAGGCTCAGGAACATTAACTAGCCGGTTAACAGCAGACTTTTGTTTAGTGTCATCTCTAACATTTCACAAATTTGCCTTTTCATTTCAAGAACAAATTAGTCCAGTCAATGTTTCTTGCTCTTTTTCTTGATTGTTTTATATATTGAACTTCTATTTGTCCCTGTTGCCTTCTAGGTTTTTCAAACTAATATTAATTCTTAAAGTACAAACTGTATTTTTGACACATTCTGAAAGAGTTGAGAAAGACAGGATTCTCAAAGCTCAGGGAAGAGTCCATTGGAAATATCTCCACTCCCTTGGAGCAGCTTCTCTGGGACTCTCAGGAAGATGTTCCTTGTCCTGACACAGTGGTCAGGACAGCAAGAGCATAAGGGACTGGAAGACAGCTTCTGCTACTCCTTGGTAAGGAGACTGCTTCTAGAACACCATCTACAGAGAGATGATTCTTTCTCTAGACTGCTAGTATCTGTCTTTAGGCCAACGGAGTATTTCTGGATTCTCATAGGAATATATAATGTGCATATTCGTTTGCATGTATGTATACACACATACATGTATATATGTGTGTCTGAGTGAAATAAATTTTTTAGATACTGGGTTTTTTTTCTTGCCTATATTTTCATGCCCCTAAGTATGAAAATAAAAACAGATCTTAACTCTTACAAGAAAATAACAACTAATACACATTCTAGATATTCACAAAAGCAGTATTCACTATCTACTATTAGATTTCAAGATTATTATATCCACTTATATATAAACCTCTCCTCCCCAAATCTCTCTCTCTCTCTCTCTCACACACACACACACACACCTGTCTAGTTTAATCCTTATAAGCTTAGTTCTACTTCCATCTGTTTATACTAGACAAAGAACCAATGGCCTTTAATATTCAGCTCTTGTACCTTGGCTCCTCAAATTTCCACCACAACTGCTCTGAGTGCTTTTTAAGAACAAAGGGAGTGGAATAAAAGTTTAAAAATGTATTATCCATTCATTCTACAGACAGCAGGGTCTAGAAGAACAGAACACAGGACAAGAAAGTTTTAGTAAGTCTTGGAGATGGAGCATTGGTAGAAAGGTAAGAGACAACTGAGAAGCTAGGCTGTAAGTTAACACTGGGCTTGGATGAGTCTGGGAGAAGGAGAAATTTCTAAAAGTGGGAAAGTGGCAGAAGTTTGTCCAATCAGATTCATTTACTATGTAACTTTTTCTCAAGGAGTTGGCAGTTATATGTCCAATCAAAACTCAATCATTTCATCATTTTTCTTGATTTCGGCTTAAATGTAATTTCTGAAAGGTGTATCCTTAATAGCTTTAGCGGACAGGTTAAGTAACTGGCTGTATAAAACATACACTAACAACAGCATTCATTGCACCTAGATAGTTAATAGCCCTGACTTCCTCAAGTTAAACAAAGTTTGAGTAGATCTAGGCCATCTCTCCTGAATCTAAAGCTCTTTGTATTGCTAATTCAGCTTTCTTTTGACATTCATTTGTGTGATGTTTCTCTACCTCCTCACCTTCAATCTGCAGGAGTTTCTAGGTCTAAAATGAGTCTCTTGTAGGCAGTATATAGATGGATCTTGTTTTTTTTTTTTTTTAATCCATTCCAACACTCTATGTTTTTTTATTGGAGCATTTAGTCCATTTACATTCAAAGTAATTATTAATAGATATGTATCTACTGCCATTTTATTACTTGTTTTGTCATTGTTTCTGGAGATTTTCTGTTATCCTTTCTTGTCTTTATCACTTTTGGTCTTGCCTTTGCTCTCAAAGAGTCCCCTTTAATATTTCTTACAGGGCTGGTTTAATGATCACAGATGCCTCTAGTTTAAGCATTTCATTTCCTCCTTGGAAGACGTCTAAAACTTCAAGTTATATTACAAAGCTGTAGTGATCAAAACAGTATGGTACTGGCACCAAAAAATTGACACAGTGATCAAGGGAACAGAATAAAAAGACCAGAAATAAATCCACAACTAGAGGATCAATTAATCTTCAACAAAGCAAGAAAGAATATCCAATGTGAAAAAGATAGTCTCTTCAACAAATGGTGTTAGGAAAACTGGACAGCGACATGTAGAAGAATGAAACTGGACCATTTTCTTATACCAAACAAAAAACTAAGTTCAAAATGGATTAAAGACCTAAATGTGAGACAGGAAACCATTAAAATCCTAGAGGAGAACATAGGCATTAATCTCTTTGACTTCAGCTGTAGTAATTTCCTTCTAGATATGTCTCCAGAGGCAAGAAGAACAAAAGCAAAAATAAACTATTGGGATTTCATCTAAATAAAAAACTTCTGCACAGTGAAGGAAACAATCAACAAAACTAAAAGGCAACCTACTAAATGGGAGAAGATATTTGCAAATGACATATCTGATAAAGGATTAGTATCCAAAATATATAAAGAACTTCTAAAACTCAACACCCAAAAAACAAATAATCTAGTTAAAAATGGGCAGAAGACATGGATAGACATTTTTCCAAAGCGAACAGACACATGAAAAGATGCTCAACATCACTCATGATAAGGCAAATACAAATCAAAACTGCAATGAGATATCACCTCAGACCTGTTAGAATGGCTAAAATCAACAGCACAAGAAACAACAAGTATTGGCAAGGATGTGGAGAAAAGGGAACCCTCTTGCACTATTGGTAGGAATAGAATCTAGTACAGCCACTGTGCAGAACAGTATGGAAGGGAGATGAACCATGAGAGACTATGGACTCTGAGAAACAAATTGAGGGTTCTAGAGGGGAGGGGGGTGGGGGGATGGGTTAGCCTGGTGATGGATATTAAAGAGGGCACGTACTGAATGGAGCACTGGGTGTTATACGCAAACAATAATGATTGTTTAACTAATAATCAAAAACTAATGATGTAATGTACGGTGATTAACATAACATAATTAAAAAAAAAACAGTATGGAGGTTCCTCAAAAACAACCCTATGATCCAGCAATTGTACTACTAGGTATTTATCCAAAGAATACAAAATTCTAATTCAAAGGAATACATATGTTTATAGCAGCACTATCTACAATAGCTAAATTATGGAAACAGCCCAAGTGTCCAACTAATGAATGGATAAAGAAGAAGTAGTATATATATAAAATGAAATATTACTCAGCCATAAAAGAGAATTAAATCTTGCCATTTGCAACAATGTGGATGGAGCTAGACAGTATTATGCTAAGCAAAGTAAGTCAGAAAAAGGCAAATAGCATATGATTTCATTCAAACATGGAATTTAAGAAACAAAACAAATGAGCAAAGAGAAAAAAGAGAGAGAGAGGTAAACCAAGAAATATACTCTTAATTATAGAAAACAAACTGATGGTTACCAGAGAGGAGGTGCGTGGGGGAATGGGTAAAAGAGGTGATGGGGATTAAGAGGTGCACTTGCTATGATGAGCACCGGGTATTTTATGGAAGTGTTGAATCACTGTACATTAACTAACTGGAATTTAAATAAAAATTTAAAAAATAGTAAAGATTTTTGTAAATTAATTTTGGTTTCTGCAGGTACGTACTCCACCATGGTGACAGACTTCGCTGTCAAAATGGTATTCATGATCTTAACCTCAGTAGGATCTTTAAGAATGAAAACATGATTTCAAAACATTAAATCATACTGGTGTTATATATGTATTTTCTATCTCATCAAACGTATAGTTTTATTTTCTTAGTTGAGTTATATATCTCTAGAAGTTTAAAATATTCTCTCAAGCATCAACTAGATGTCATTGACCAACTGATGTTAGGTACTAAGTAACATTCCTTCAAATTTATAAATTATTCACATTAATTTCTCCCAGATTTCAAATTACCTTGATCTGTTCTGAGTGATTTGTCAATTCTGCACGACGTGGGTCAGAGAATCTTCTACTATGCTATTCATTTAGATGCCACAAAAAAAGTATAATCTTCTAAGAAAAAACCTTTGAGTCATTTCTGGGTATTCAAATTTAATTCAGCTTCATGTGGAGCTACCAAGGCAAATAATTAATAGGACAATTGAAGAGACAGATAATTTCTACAAATAGCTTAATTTCCATATAATAGAAAAATAGCCACAGCATCTAAGTTAACTTTTCCTCTTCAGGATTAGCAAATTTCTTTCAACATTGATTGTAAACTATATTCCAATTTCATAAACATTAAGATATGAACACTGTGCATGTTAGTTTCAATGAAATATAAAATAGGTAACCCCCTCTCCTTCACTTTTACATAGTTAAATTACTCCTATAGTTTTGACACTTTTATTAGCCTTTAATCTGGCATGTCCTCAGTCTCAACTGCTCCCAATTGCTCCCACACTCCAGTACACCCAATGTATCTCTACAAGTTTGCTCACCTGCCCTTCAGGAGCCCTTCATGTCCAATCACTTTTGTTTTAATACTTTTTTTCCCCCTTAAAAGTGTTCAGATATTTAATCTATTCACCATAGGTATCTCTCCAACTTTCCAGCTCTTCACCATCCTTTAAACTATTCACAATAGCTTTCCATCTTTTCACTGATAAACTTTTCACAATGGTACTCCACACCCCTACTTCCTTACTATCCGTGAGCTAGTCAAATTCTTGCAACCTGGTTTTGTGCCTCATCATGCTAATGAAATTACTGTTGTTTAGGTCCTACTGAATTCCTAATTGCCAAAACCTACTGATGGTTTCTACATAGTCAGATCTGTATTTTAGAAACATCAAGCATTTGGTTTCTTTCTTCATTACTGATAACCTGATTCCCTTTCCTTCTTGGCTTCCAGGTCTATATTCTCCTGGTTTTCCTTTTCTCTTCTAACATCTCTTCCCTTAATCTTTTACTTATTCCTCCTCTGTCCAACTGCCCCTCCCCCCATAAAAAGTAGCCATTTCTATATACGTTCTTTTTTTTAATTTTATTATGTTAATCACCATACATTACATCATTAGTTTTTGACGTAGTGTTCCATGATTCATTATTTGTGTATAATACCCAGTGCTACATTCAGTACGTGCCCTCTTTAATACCCATCACCAGGCTAACCCATCCCCCCTCCCCTCTAAAACCCTCAGTTTGTTTCTCAGAGTCCATAGTCTCTCATGGTTCATCTCCCCCTCCGATTCCCCCCCGCTTCATTTTACCCTTCCTACTATCTTCTTTTTTTTAACATATAATGTACATTCTTTATCTAAATCTCATACTTGACAACTGCCATTCTCATAGCTTCAACAATCACTTTAGGTCAATGAGTCTCAAGTTGTGATGGTCACATCATAGTTTTTCTATGTTTTCAGGGCTTCTGTTTATTTCCCTTTGAATGTCATGGTTCCATTTCAGATTGGAATTGTTCAATACCCAAACCCATCATACCTCTCCCCAACCTCACTATGTTTCCTGACTTTTTTTTGAAGGCCAGTACCGTTCTTCCAATCATCTAGACATGAAACCCTGAATTCACCATCAACTTTTTCTTTTTTCTTACCCACATTAAGTCAGTGATCAAAGCTTCACTATTTAAAAATGGCTTGTTTCTGTTCCTGCTCTTTAATCATCCCCACTGTTCTCATACTGGTGAAATTATTTCTTGCTCAATTACATAAACATCCCTTAAAATTTGTCCCTTCTTTGCCCTAATCCAGCACATGCCCAATATACCTCCTGAAAGCTGCATGACTCTGATCATATCCCTTCCTAATGAAAACCTTTATCAAACATTGATTAATAACCATCTAATTATTTAACTCTAGCCTAACATTTAGAATATCCCATAAGGGAGCCTAACCCACCTACTTTTCAAAGTTTAATCTCCCATTAGTGTTATTCAATTTAAGGCCCAGCCAAAACAGTCTCAAACATCTCTGGACTTTCAACTCTGCCCAGAAATCCTACATGACCCCAATCTCTACTAACCTTTATTCGCAACTGTTATTATTTTGACTCATTCTCCATTCTTCCTACCCATCCCTTATAATTCCTGCCTTACTCATAGCAGAAGACTGTCCTGCATCATAAAGAAAATGGAGGCATTGAACAGTGATTCTCAAATAGTCCCTACTTCCAACATAAATTTATCCTCATCCCTACTTCTTATCTATTCTTTCCTTTAATAGCTTCAATAAGAGGAGTGACTTCTTTCTGTGTGGCATCTATCCCTCTATCTTCTTCTGCATCCCATATCTTCTAATATCTCAACTGTCCTTTCTATGCCATCTGTACCCTGTATCTTCAACTTCTCACTGTCTATTCTTCATCCGATCTTCTAATCAAGTGCATCTCTTTTCTAAAAAGTGAACCCTCTCCTGACCATAAGCTCTCTTTAGCAATCATTTTAGCTTCTCCTTACTAACCAAGTTGATATTCTGGGAAAAGCAGTTTGCATTCATTGACTCTACCTCCTTGTCTTGTATTCACTTTCCAACTCATTGCAATATGGTTGTACTCCCATCACTACATTAAAGTGTTATTAATGTCATGGTTTTTGATAATCTTACAGTTGTTAAATCCCTGGGAGATTTCAGTCCTTATTTCAATTACCATCTTTGCAGCATTTGAAACTGTTCTTATTAAAGTACTTATTAAAACTCTCACGTTCCTTGTTTTAGGTGACACTGCTCTATTAGGGTCTTTCTCCTAATCCTCAGATCATTTCTACTTAGTCTCCCTTTAAGGCTACCATTTTTCCATCTCTCCTCTGAATGGTTATGTTCTCTGTCTGCTCCTCTTCACACTCATAAATGATTTCATCCATGCCCACAGCTTCAATTTCAATCCTTTTGCCAATGACTCCCAAATCTATTCTTAAGTCTACAATTCTGCCTGCATACCAAAACTAAAAATCCACCCACCCCGTGGTAATTACTATTTGGCATCTCCAACACAACCTCATTAAAACTCATTTTATTTGTTCATTCCCTTGCTCCCCAACCACCACTGAACCAAACATGTTCATCCTTAGTCCCTACCTGGCTACCATGAACAACCATCCACATAGTCATCCAAGCCAGAAACATCCAATTATTCTTCTCATTCTGTACATTCCATCACCTTAGTAACCTGTTAACTCAAACTTGCCTGGATTACTATTGCGACTTCCTAACTATTCTTTGCTTCCAGTCTTGTCTCAAATATTTATACTTTAATCTACCTGATGTTTCCAGAATGTTTCTAAAATACAGATCTAACTATGTATGTTAGAATTATTTACATGAGTCCTCATTGCCTCCAAGATAAAACCCAACCTGTTTGACTCCGCATCCCACATTCATGGAAGTTCTCACTGAAGTAACTGAGTATCTAGGATCTGAGACCCCAAAACAGAACTAGGAAAACAGTGAAAAGACATCAACAAATGTGTTTTACCAGTTCTACCTTCCCTCAGTCCTTTGCTTACCCTTCTCCTTCAAATACAGATTTTAAAACCATTTTCACACTCACTGCTTAATCTTTCTTATACTCTGGGAAGTGTACTTACAAATAGATTTTGTAGATGAGAAAATTACAGCTACATGATTTCAAGTAAACCACCAAGGATCACTAAGCTAGTGAGGGCTAGAACTGGATCTTGAAGACCTATATTTTGTTTTTGGATGCTATGCTCTTTCGACACGTTTCATATGGCACTTCTTAATCTATCTCCACGTGTTACCACCACAGTAAGATATCAGAATCACCTGGGAATAAGAGGGGGAGATGAACCATGAGAAACTATGGACTCTGGGAACAAAGGGAGGGTTTCAAAGGGAGGGTGGGGGGGAATGGGTTAGCCTGGTGATGGGTATTAAGAAAGGCACATATTGCATGGAGCACTGGGCATTATATGCAAACAATGAATTATGGAACACAACATCAAAATCTAATGAGGTACTGTATGGTGACTAACATAACATAATAAAATAAAATTAATTAATTAAAAAAAGAATCACCTGGGAAGTTTTTAAGAAATAATGATGCCTAAACTCCACCCACAGAAATTCACATTTAATTGGTTTGACAGAGTATCAGGCTCCTGCATTTTGTAAAATTTTCTCAGGCGATTTTATTGTCCAACAACAATGGTTTTCAATAGGCACATATACATCTTCTTTGAGTGTTCTTTGATGTCAGGTTCATCTTCAAATCCCCAACTATATTTCTTCATACTGGGACATAGCATGCAAAAACTTGTGAATTAAAAAATATAAAATGGTTCCATTCCATGTTATATGCAGAACAATAATCAGGCCAAATCCAAAACATGTTCATGAGAAACAAGGTTAATACCAAAATTCAGATGACTGAGCTTTAAAAAACAACAACAAAGAAAATGTTTGTTCACAGTCTGAGGTCTAAAATGTGGCCCTAGAAAAATAAACAGTTTTTAAGTTCTGGTAGAAACAGTTTGCGGGATGCTGTCCCATTCAATTCTCCAGTGAACTAGTCCCACTAACCTTCTAATCTTGGCGCTGCCTAAATTGTGTGTTTGTAACAACTTGCATAATCTCCCCTTTTTTGCATCTTTCATTTCTCTGATGTAACTGATCTTAGAGGGTACTGACAGTGCTGAATCATGTCAGAAATGATGAAACAATCTCTTTTCCCCTTTTGGCCCAGCTGGGAAAGATGCTCTTACACACAGTCATTTTAAAACATGTACATGTTTTAAAAAAGAACAAGGAGAGGGGAAATTGGTTAATAAAATAGAACTTTAGTAAGTTCTGCTACATGGGTACTTGAGAAATACTAGGATAATGACATTTATGAGCCAATGCTCAAAAATGGGTAAAAAAAAAAAAAAGGCTTACCATCCAAATCAGTTAAAGAACTAATCTCTGTCCCTCCTTGCCCTTGAGCATTCTTCCAGAAAAAAAGAAGTATCTGCTGATGTTCTGGATGCCTCTGAGCAAGACAGACCTCTCCATCAATAATATGTGCAGAATCCTGCAAATTTTGCAAAAGGAAGATCTGCCTCCAGGCTATATATGGGCTTGGGACCTGACTGAAATGGTTTGTAATACAGGGTACCAGATGTTTCCCAGCCACAATCAGGAAAGAGAATTCAGCATTGATTTAGAACAGTGTTTGGTTTGCGTGGGATGGTAAGACATATATTTTACATCCTGACTCAATATATGCAGAAATGTGTGGGTATGGGTGTGGGTGTATATTTGAAAATAAATTCACAAGGAAAAATTTTACAATCCATTAGTGATTCATGAAATCAATTTTGCATGTGTCAATGAACATTTAAAAAAATAGAAAATATCAGTTTGCATTTTACACATTAAAAGTAAGTATTGTTTTATGACTTCAGTTGCATGTACTAATTTCTAAAAGACATAAACTCACAAGAGTTTACTAAATCTAAAGAAACCAAATTAAGGAACAATGCCCGTGAAGAAGACAGAATAAGTCTCTGACAACCAGTGAATCACAGGAAGTTTCAACAACTCAGTCAACAAATGTACACTGAACACACCATGCTCTAGGCACATTACTAATCAAAAGGAAAGAAGATAGCTCCCTATACTTGAACAGTTCTAAATATGCAATCTTCAAATTTCTCCCCTGCCCACTGGTTATGCCAACCTTAGCCTTATCTACACCAAGAACCATACCTTGTGCCAGTGTTGAGGGAAAAGGATAAGCAAAATTTGGGGGGAAGGTAGACACAGCTGGAAAAACACATGTGTTGCTGTCTTATCTCTACTTTTCTTATTCTGTTTTGGGGTCTCTGACCCTGGATTCCCAGTACTTTCATTATGAATCTCCAATATTTGGGGTCCCCAGATATGGTGACCAAACAATGCCAGTGCACTTGAGCAGTTACTGCCTCTTCTGCTTCATCAAAATTTACCTGCCCTGTAATGCCATTTTTCTTGGTCTCAAAAATGAGATAAAAGACTGATGAGGCAGTAATGGTCACAGTATCTGAATATATCTTCCCAGAGAGCATCATCCTTTTGACAGGAACATCCTAAGAGCATAAGTACTGTAAATAATTTAGGCTACATCAGTTCATCATTTCAATCAAAGGGATACTGAAATGGGCAAAAAAGTTACCATCCCTACCTTAATGGAGCTTTGAGTCTGGCAGTAAACACAGACATTAAACAGTAAGTACAATATAAGATTAGCATTGAAAAGGGTAAGTAAGGGAGATACAGGAATTTATAACAAGATAATTTAACCAAGTCTAGTGAGTCAGGCAAGTCTTCTGAAGCAATGACATTTAAATTGAGGTTTGTGGTTAAGTAGGCATTAGCTAGGTGAGGGAGGAGGACCAGGACATGAGTCTTTGTAGACAGACTACCTCTTTACTAGCTGTGTACCTTTGGGAGAAACTGTTAACTCTTCTAAGTCTCAGTTTTCATGTGTAAAAAAACCAGGAAATAAACAAACCTCAGTTGATTGCATATAAAGCATTTAGCACAGGCCTGGTACTTAGTACTCAATATGTAACCACCAGCAATGGTAGGGGTGGCAATAATATTCAGCCAATGGAATAATGATTTACGTGAATCTTTACAGGCTGGAATTTATGGGAGAGCCGCATATTCATAAGCCTTTCTCATCTGAAGTAGAAGCCATCTGATGGGCATCCAATGGCTCTGTGGCCACTTAGAAAAGTGACTGGTACATAGTAGGTATAGCAGAGGCAGGCAAACAACCTCAGAATACAAGCACCCTTAAGGGTGTTGGCAACTGAAACTAGGCAGTAGAAGCCAAGGAAGTCCTGTAGTTGTACACAGTCTTTCTTCGTAGCAGGAATGTGGGATTCCTGCTTTCATCAACTCATTATCTTCTGTATTATGGTTTACATTGAGTCTTCTTTTATTCTTTCCAAGAGAATCTAAACATATTTTAATAGTTCAAACTGGAGTTCAAGCAGACTGAAGAGAACACTTGATTGGTGCTCTTTTTTCAATTGTCAGGTCAAATCCCTCATATTGACCAAAGAGCATGAATAGAAATTATTTTGAGAAATACTAGTAACTGTTCCATTGTATTGATCCAATGATAAGCAGGAAATGTCTCTGCAAATGAATGTTTCTCAAGCATCAGTGGAAACTCACACTCCAAAGACTGTTCATTCATTTTTTTTTTTTTTAATTTCAGAGCGCATGCGAGTGAGAAGGAGAGAGCATGCACAAGGAGGAGGGCAGAGGGAGAGGAAGAAGCAGACTCCCTGCTGAGCAGGGAGCTGGAGGCAGGGCTCCATCCCAGGACCCTGGGATGATGACCTGAGCAGAAAGCAGACGCTTAACCGACTGAGCCATCCAAGTGCCGCTGTTCATTCATCTTTTTACCAGAGAAAGGAAATTATTCTTTTGATCATTCCTTCTTAATAATGATAATAAAAAGTCCATCCTAAACTAGTGTTCTGGCATTAAATAAATGCTGCTTAGTGAATAACAATGTCCCAAGAATGCACCAAAGCAAAAGAGTTCAATTATATCCAAATTCTACTCAATAATCTTTCAGTGGCTCTGTGGAACCCTGAGTCTTCTATAACTCTCTAGCTTGGCATATGGCCCTCTGATTCCAACACAGTTTACTAAGTTCATTTGTATAGGATTCCCAGACACTCCAGCTGACCTAGATTACTCATGGTTTCCCACACAGAACCCTCAATTTCTTGGCTTCCTGCCTTTGTTTATGCCATTGTTTCCATCTGTAACAATCTTCTCTATGCTGTAAAACCCTACCATCTATCAGATCCATCTCAATACCATCCTCCTTTCAAGATCACCAAGTCTTTCTTGGTCTCTGAAATTTCACGGGACTTCCCCAAATACTCTAGGTAAATGTTACCTATCATTATTATGCCATTCATGTTTTAAATTGGTCTCATCTTCCTTTCTGAATTGCAAAATTCTTGGGGATACCTGAAGCATTTACCATTCTTGTATTCCTGTACCATTTTTCATAATGCCTTATGCTAAGGTTTAGCACAGAGGTTGAGAATATGGACCTTAGGGTCAGATTGAAATGGAATGGTACCATCAATCTGCTATGTACAAGCTGTGAGACTTTGATCAAATACATTAACTTTTTAAAGCTGTATTTCTTTATTTGACAAAATAGCTAGGTACCAAGATTACTGCTTGGTTACACTTCAATATACTGGATGGCCACAGATATCCAATGTTTCTTAACTTGTTTTGGGTCATATGACATTCTCTAACAATCTTATGAGGGCTCTGGACATCACTTTAACAGAAATATGCAAACCTATATGCACCTGCAGTGTTACAAACCTTGCATCTATCCACTGGTGTTCTAAGAGCAGAGGATATGAAATTGTGGCCTGTGTATGCTTGGGGGCCCCCAAGACTTTTTATGATATATAAGAGGTCAACCTATTTTCATACTCATATATTATTTACTATTTTCTCCATGTTGACATTTGCACTGATGACACAAAAGTAACAAAGAAAACCATTGACCCTTAGCATGAATCAAGGTGGTAGCACCAAACTGTTATTGTACTCCTTGTATTCTTTACTAGTCATTGTATTCTTCACTGCTATGTACTTACAGCTTAGAGGAAAAGTCAGTTTCACTTAATAAAATCCTTGATGACAGGTGCCAGGGTGGTGCCGTCAGTTAAGCATCCTCCTCTTGGTTTCCACTCAGGTTGTGATCTCAGGGTTGTGAGACTGACCCCTGCGTGGGGCTCTATGCTGAGAACAGAGTCCACTAAAGTTTCTCTCTTCCTCTCCCTTGGCACGCCCCCCACCTCACTCTCTCAAAAAAATTAAAAAATCTTAAAAAAAAAGTCCTCAATGAAGCAATAAAAATTATTAATTTTATTAGAGCTCAAACCTGACTCACATTCTGTGTGTGAAACAGCAAATACACATATAACAGTTCTGCTGCATACTGAAGCACAATGGTTGTCTTGAGGAAAGGCAAGTTTGTTTGAGCTGTGAGCTGAACTAATCACTTTTATTACAACACTATTTTTACTTGAAACAATGACTAACCAACAAACTAATTTTATTCAGACCATAGTTTGGTTATTTAGCAGACATTTTCTTGCAAATGAACAAAGTGAGCCTATTGCCTCAAGGAATAAAAACTGAAAATATGTGTTGCCAAAGGTAAAATTTAAACTTTTGAGAAAAATAAGAATTTTAGAAAACATATATGCCACTGTGAACTCAAATAAATTCCCAATACCTAAAGACTTTACTGATGAGATAAAGATGATACTAACAAATATTATTTTTAAAAAGATTATATAATGAAATGTGTCGACATTTGGAAGATCTACGTAACTCAGTAAACCAGTAACTTTCAAGGGACCAATTCATAATAACATAAAATTCTGCATGGGTAAAAGATGCATTCAAAGTAAGATAAACTAATCCATTCTAATGTAACTCTAAAAGAACAGAACTCTAAAAGCTCATCAGTAATGGATTAAATCACACAGTGCAGCTACCTTTACTAAACTACCACTTGTTCAGTGTTGCTATTTTATCAGAGCAGAATATTCACAATTATTTGAAAAAGCTATACAACTATATGTCTGCATAAGTCCATTTTTTTCAATCATAACCATGCGTTGCAACAGTCTGAATGCAGAAGCAGATATAAAAATCCAGGTCACTTCTATTAAGCTGGACAATATAGAGGCAAAAATGTGAAACAATGCCATTCTTCTATTTTTATGTTTGAAAAACACAGCTATTTTTCATGAAAATGTTATTTATATGAATATCTAATGGATTTATTACTTTATTTTAAATGAATTAATAAATAGTTTTAGAATGTTCTGAGTTTAAAAAATGAATACAGTAAATATTCATGGCTCTAACCCAGATAAACAAAAGCTCTTTGAGTCTTCAAGCATTTTTGAGCATGTTTAAGGGTCAGGTCCTTAACCTGAGAACCATAAAGCTCCTAAAGGAATGGTCCTCAACTTGAGAATCCTTATTCTCATAGAAAGCCCACAACTACATGAAGTGAAATATAGGTTTCCGCTATGCTAGTCTCAGGTTCCTAGAATCAGGTCTCTGTGTGGGAAGAACCTTCTCTCTTGAAAGTAGGTGACAAAAAAAAAAAGGAGTTATATAATTAAAGGTATGCATGCTTCCTTATCTTATGCCCTCAGCAAAATTCTGAAAATACAGATGAAAATTAGATTTTTAATAAATCGAATTGTATTTTTGATGCTCTGAGATAAAATAGTTTTTATATAGAAAACATGCACCCATCTTTCCAGTGAACATTTTCATATATGAGTCATTTTCATATTCCCCTCCCTAACACACATCTTTTTGCAATTGGTTCACTGTTTCATAAAAATTTTGATTATTTATTAATTAGAATAAGAATTGAGTGGCATGCAGACAAATAGCCATTTTAAAGAGACTTTCATAAGTTACAGACATGGTATCTATAGAAATATTCAGCTTGGTGAATCTAAGATTCAGTGAACACTTTCCAAAACCATATTAAAACATTTGGCTACAAAATAAACTTTTATCCTGTTTTACTGTTTAGATGGGTTTCCTTCTGAAAGAAAGTAAAGATAAAATGGAAGAAGAAGAGAGAAAAAATATTTCCTGACAGGAAAAGGAGGCTTTTAGTCACCACATGAGCAATAGGGATGTACCGATGCACTGAGAACCAATCAGACGTCCTTTAGGATACTCCCATCTTGTTTTCCTCTGCTACCCTGGGCCTACTGCTGCTCAGGACATAATTATCACAAGGTAAAAACAGAGAGGGAGGGAACTTTTTCCTTACTACTTCCTTACAAACTTACAGTTTGTTTTTCTGATTATAACCCTAAAATCAAGTGAACTAGAAAAGGATCTGGAGTGCTAAGAACCTTTGACTCATTGCATCATCCGCTGGTTTCCATGAGATTTTAAAAACAAGGATGTTTTAGAGTGCCAGAAAAACACAATTATCTAAGTAGGAAATTTTAGCAGAAGTGTCTGCAAATAAGGCAGGGAGAACTGAGATTCCTAATAAAATGTCAGAACATCCACAAGGCACAAAAGATATTCATTTTTCTAGAAACAAATTTTAGAGGAGAAAAGAATTCTTCAGCTTCTAAGACCTCTCACAATCTGTTCTCTGCCAAATAACCCTAACCAAAACATCATGTTGCATATTGATGAAGGGAAAACTCTTGAGGCTTCTAATTTTTTACTTTGCATGCTCTTGCATACCCCAACCTTAGAGATCTTAAAGGAAATTACTTTTTATACCACAAACCTGTAAATAAGCTACAAGTGGTCACCTGCTTCTCTCCTGGTACAGTAAAAGTAAGTAACAGAAATAAGGCTATAGCTTTGGGAGGAGGGGAACTTCCCTTCAATATACTCTTGATGGTGCTTCTCAGATAATACTTCTCACTTTTGGGTATTTCTAAATGACATTTCTGATTCTTAAAATGCTACCCCATCACTTTCTCCACTCCCTCATTTCTACCTCACTTATATTTACCTACATCCATCCAAAGCTGACTCCAACTTCCCTCCTAACCTCTCTCATTCTTCCAAGGAGTCTTTTATGAACTACTCATCTGAACTTGTCCAACATCTTACATATTTGACTTACTTAATTTTCTCATTATATCATAATAATTTCATTTATTCATTAAGTATGTATTGAGCAACTGCTATATATCAGGTACCAACACACTAGGGATCCAGACAGGAATAGAAGACATACGCCCATTCTTAAAAAACTTAGATATCCCAATCAAAATCCCAGCAAGTTATTTTGTGGATATGGGGGGGATAGCCAACACAATATTGAAAGAGAAGAACAAAGTTGGAGGACTAACACTACTCAACATCATATTTTATCATAAAGCTACAGTAATCAAGAAAGTGCAGTATAGTGAAAGAACAAAGAGATAGCAGAACAGAACAGAGAACCCAAAAACAGACCCACATAAATATAATCAACTGGTCTTTGACAAAGGATCAATGGCAATACAATGAAGCAAAGTGTTTTCAACAAATAGTGCTGGAATAACTGGACATCCACATGCAAAAATGAATCTAGACACACACCTTACATCCACAAAAATTAACTCAAAATGGGTTACAGACCTAAATATAAAATATAAAACTCCTAAAAGATAACATATGGAAAACTCTATATGACTGCATAGGGTGATGACTTTTTAGATACAACAAAGACACACTCCATTAAAGAAATAATTGATAAGGTGAACTTCATTAAAATTAAAAACTTCTATTCTGTGAGAAGCAATGTCAAGAGAATGAGAAGACAAGCCATAGAAAAGGTGAAAATATTTTCAAAAGACACATCTGATAAAGGACTGCTACCAAAATATGTAAAGAACTCTTAAAATTCAGCAGTAAGAAAACAAACAACTAGATTTAAAAAAATGGCCAAAGATCTTAAAAGATACTTCACCAAAGATACACATGGCAAATAAGCATATGAAAGGATGCTCCACATCATATGCCATCAGTAAAATGGAAATTAAAATGAGATACCAGTGCACACCTATTATTAGAATGACCCATATCTGGGAGACTGACAACACCAAATGCTGGTGATGATGCAGAGCAATAGGAATCCTCATTCATTGCTGGTGGAAATGCAAAATGGCACAGTCACTATGGAAGACAGTTTGGCAGTTTCTTCCAAAACCAAGCATACTCTTCCTATACAATCCAACAAATGTACTCCTTGGTATTTACCCAAAGGAGCTAAAAACTCATGTCTACACAAAAACCTGCACATAGATGTTTATAGTAGCTTTATTCATAAGTGCCAAAACTTGGAAGCAACCAAGATGTCCTTCAGTAGGTGAATGGATAAACTGTGGTATATCCAGACAATGGAATATTTTCAGAGCCAAAAGAAATGTACTATCAAGCTATGAAAAGACATGGAAGAAACCTAAATATGTATTATTAAGTAAAAGAAGTCTATCTGAGAAGCCTACATACTTCTATATAATTCTAACTATAGGACATTCTGGAGAAAGCAAAATTATGGGGACAATACAAAGAGCAGTTGTGCCAGGAGTTGGGGCCGGGGGATGAAGAGGCAGAAAACAGAGGATTTTTAGGGCAGTGAAAATACTATGATACTATAATGACAGATATATTATTATACATGCCATTACAGATTTGTCCAAACCCACAGACTATCCAACTCCAAGAGTGATTTCTAATGTAAACTATGGGCTTTGAGTGATAATGTTGTGTCAATGTAAATACATGGGATTGTAATAAATGTACCACTCTGGTGGGAATTGTTGATAATGGGGAGGGTTATGCATGTGTCAGGGCAGACGGTATATGGAAATCTCTGTACTTTCCTACTAATTTTGCTGTGAACCTAAAACTGCTCAAAAAAAATAGTCTTTAAAAAACAAACAAGCTTACTGATACTTAGGGGAGACAAGGACACAATTATAACACAGTATAACAAGTGCTATAAAAATAATTTTATACTTGTATATTTTTTTTCCTAATCTCCATTTTGAACTCCTTAAATGGATGGTTACATGTCTATGTTCTTATAAACCCATCAAGAAGTCAGGAGAGTGACAACACTCAATAAATACCATAAACTAAAGAAGAACGATACGGAGTCCTCACATAAATGTAGTATGCCCACAACCACATCAGAGGTTTAAGCCAATCATATCCCATGTGTGATAGCATCCGGACCAAACAAGGTACAAGAAGTTTATTTACTGATGAGATGGTAAGAATTCCAAACTGAGTGTTCCCAGCATCTGTGGAATTGGGTGTGACCCCATTCAAAATCATGGCCTGTGCCAGTAAACCTCATTGAAGAGTTGGCAGAGTAAATAAAACCTCAGGAACCTGGGATTCACAAAGCCTTAATTTCAATCTCTACAGGGTCAACTCAGTCCCTACAAGACAATAATATATTGAATAATATGATGTTTGAGAAGTGTCTCTTCACAAGGTTAGAGTACCCTCTGAAACAGACTGGGCCATCACTTGGATGTTTTGCCTTTTGAGGCATATTGTGGTTAACTAGGCAAGGAAGAATGGTAAGTGGAATCAGTGGACCTTCTGCTCCTTTACCAAAAAGTCCTCATGGTGACCAGCACTGGAGCCTAGGATTCTCAGCAACATTCTTACGCATCTTTGAGCTTTAGTTCAGCATCTAATACCAAGAGTATGAAGTACAGATTATAAAGTGTTGTTATTCCCAAAAAAGTTTCATGTAATTCACGAATTGGATCCTTCCCATGAAGTAGGATTTGATTAGACAGCCCGGAAATTTTATCCCAATTTCATTTGTATAAAAATTGAGGTACAGAGAAGTTAAGTAACAATGATTATGGTCACACAGCTGGTAAACTCTACCATCAGTATCTCTCTGAGACTGAGAGAGGTCTATACCACTCCATATTTTTAAAAGAAGTATAAGAAGAAATGTCAAAATGTGTTGAAAGTTATGTAATATTTTTAAATGATTTTGTAAGCATTATTAACACAAAACATACAATGCAAAATAATTGTGGTGTTATAAGTGAAGGAGTGTGTGTGTGCCTGAGAGAGAATGTGTGCACATATATATAGTACACTCCAGATAGTATGCTTATGTGTGTAAAGTTGTGTGACAGATTTTGGTGGCAAGCAAACTCTTGTTTACTATGCAGTAGCAATTTCCCCATTGACAGCAATGTTCCCACTATAAGAAAATAATGGGAATGAACTGTCATTGGGCTAGTAGCTTCATAGTATTATTCTCCCTTATTATTGGTTTAGAGGTGGTCATGGGACCCAATTCTAGCCAAAGAGAGCTTAAGAAAAATTAACTGAGGGTTCATAAGAAGTATTTCCTTCCTAAAATCGGAAAGCCTCATAGGAGGTGAAGGTTTTTCTCCCCTTCAGTCTCTATCCACTTTGGATCATGTTACGTAGGGATATGATGTGTGGATCTGTGACAGCCTTTTTGAAATAATGAGGTGGCAATACTAAGAACAAAACCAAGTGTTAATGATGGAAGTTTTAAAAGACAGGAAAGTCTGTATCTGTCCTCAATGACTTCACTGACCCACTAGAACTGCCAGCTTTGTGACTATTTTATTAATCTAACAACTTTTTTCTAAAATCTTACTAAATATAACTTAGTTGGGTTTTCTCTTATCTGTATTTGAAAGCATCTTAACTACTACTTCCTTCTTTTAATCTTGTTCATTGTTATACGTAAAACTTCTTTTGGCAGAAACTCAATGTAGAAATCATAGGCCCTGGGTGGCTCAGTCGGTTGAGTAGCCAGCTCTTGATTTCAGCTCAGGTCATGATCTCAGGGTCCTGGGATCAAGCTCTGCACTCAGCAGGAATCTGCTTGAAGATTCTCTCTCTCCCTCTCCTGTGCCCCTCCCCCACACACTTGCGCATGCATGCATGTGCACTCTATGATAAATGAATACATTTAAAAAAAAGAAAGAAATCACAGGCTCTTTATGAATGTGAAGCTGGAGTCAGAGGCCCTCCCTGAACTACTGATAAACTTTCTCTGCATAAAGAATGTGAGAGATCAGACTAGAGTCCTTAGCATCTAGACTCCAGGCCAGCGTGTTCTTGTCACACAGTATCCTGTGGAACCACCACAAGGGTTATCTGGTCTTCCTATCACTCAACCAATAATCTTGTAGAGTATCTGCCTCTCCCCCAAAACAACATGAATTCAATGATAAAAGTCAACCTCATTATGACAAGAATTTCTAGATGCAAATATGTGGTGTTGAGAATAACCTGAAGATCAGCAGAGGAAGTTCAATAAAGCAGAACGACTTTTCCTTACTGACTGAATATGCAATAGACATAAACAACAATAAAGCATTTCAGAGGTGCATAGAGATTATGCTCATTTTGTGACTCCTTTCTTCTCAGGATCTCAGAATGATTATGTAAAGAATGTTGATCTTTAATTCGGACTCAGGTATTACACATGTGTGAGCATGAGGAGGAGAAGCTCATTTGCTGTCCTGCTCTCCATTCATTTTGTGTGTGGTATGTGGGTGTACTTAAACAGCATGCCTATTTATATTCAATCACATATGGATGCTATATATGAATTAGGTATCTATAATGCAGATATTTTAAATATTTGTTTACCACCAACTGCTTAACTGGGATTTCCATGAATAGAATAAAAGATGTATGCACTAAATATATGTGTAGATGTATGAGTATCTGGCACAACTTACTAGTATTTCTTTTTATGGACCAAAAGGGAAAAAAAGAAAACAAGTATCTTAAATAAATTTTGCCCATTTCTATTTCCCCCACCATGAAACGACATCCTTAATAAGCACAATAGATTTCACTTTTAAGGAAAAAGGACAGAAAATTATGCAAGAAAAGGAGGCACCCCAAGTTTTTAAAAAATTGTCAGTGAGAAATTGTTGCTCATTCTCTTTGTAGAAAATATTTGCGTATTTATTTTAAGTCCAATATAAATGTAAATATTTTAAACAAACAAAAACATGCCAGGGATAACAATAGACTATTTTTGAGTTGGGAAGAAAAAAAGCTTGCCAGGAGTAGGATGTATATTTTTAAGCATACTGCTTCAAAAAGCAGGATGTTGGGATGTTGCATCTTTAATTTTTCTGTTAATTATGGATTGAGCATTGTTGTGAATCTTGTCCTCAAAACCGAGCTCAGAAAATAAGAGCAGATGCTCATCCCCAGGTCTGGTTCATATGGGAATTGAACGGAACATATTGGTTTATAATTAATGTAATTTGTTGGATTATCTTTTGTGAAGGAGCGAAGGTAAACAACCTTGCAGCATTGTGGTAATATCTTTGGAGCTTGGAGCTTCTATAGTTATGGAAGAAAAAAAAAAGAATGAAAAAGAAAAAAGCTCTTCCTGTTAGATTACAGGGAATTTTGAAATGTCTGTGACATTGAAACATACTTTAATTAATTCAAAGGAAAGAATTAGGTGAGAGACCCTAAAGCTAATTACAAATAGTGTGTAAAATGGGAGCCATTGGTTTCCCAATGGGGAATTTTGATAAGCTGAATTCTCTTTTCTATTTGCTTTAATTTTATTGTACAGTAGGGAAATGGAAGGGAAACATTTTCCCTTCTCTCTAAACAGGAAATTGGGGACAACACAAAATTCATTGATTTGAATATTTATCCTTTTGGGGGCACTGTGTTATTCATAAGAAATATACAATGACTTTTTTCCAAGAAGGTCAGGGCACTTTGTGTATCTCATCTTTGTTTTTTTCTCCATACCCCTCAGAGGTATAGATGCTGTCTTCACTTTGAATAAACTCATTCATGAAGAAAGAAAGTACCCATAAGCCTTTTCCACACAAAATCAAGCCAGGCAAGATAACTGCCTTTTGGTGTGACGTTTTCCACTCATAAAACTTCTCCTTTGCTTCACACAGGTCACGCGAGCATATGTGTAACTTTCAGTCTTTGACAATCTTTGACTATCCGGTTTTGATACTGAGCTGTCCGAATTTTCATTTTGATATTTTCCTCTTCATTGTATGCTATTTTACAAATTGGGTTTCTTAGCTTCTAATATAGAGTAGTAAGTTTGAAACTTTCTGTCACCTTTCTATGATTTAAAGAGTAAAACTCTATTTTAATTGATCATTCACTTTTTTCATATTTTCTTTTATTCGATGGTTAAAATTTAATTATTCTTTTTAACATCTCTTAACTAGAAACCTAGTTTAGGGTATCATAGGTCCAGAATCTGGCAGTAATCTGGGGGAAAAAAGGACGGGGAGGGAGTGAAGACATTTAAAATTCTATTTAAAAGCAAATGATGTGCATTCTTTTTTAAAGCAATTACATAAATAATGTTAATGCTATTTTTATTGTCTGAAATGAATTCTTAGATTTTACCTTAGAAATCATTTTCTTTGGAAGCCTTTTCAGACTACCCTCCCCCCAAAGAATGACTTAACTGCATTGCATATTCATAGTTTTCTGGACTACTTGCTTTAAGTCCAGAGCAGGGTCAAGGTGAAAGTCTCTGGTTAATTAATTCACAAATATCTATTATCTATTGAACAATCCATATATGAGTGCTGAGAGGTGCAAAGTGGGATTGTTGGGGAGGATCTCTATTTGTAATTTAAAAGATAAATTACATGAAACAACAGTTACTGATAAAAGATGATGTATAACTAAATATTAAATCATGTAGCATATGCTTTCCTAAACTATAGGTGGCCAGAAAAGAAGAAAAGTTTTAGGGACAGAATTATCAAAGAAGATTGAACATGAGTCACTTGCCTGGGTTAGTATTAACCCTGGCCAGGTACTGTGCTAGATGCCTTTACACAGATTCTCATTTAATCTGGTCTCTTCAAGTAGGGCATTTTATCTTCGTGCTACAAAGAAGAAAATAACAGACAAATAAATCCAGCAACCTTTCCAAAGCAATACCACCTATCAATGGTATAGCTGGTTTTGAGCCCTGCTACATGGTGACTGACAGAATATTACAGAAAGGAAAAGAGAAATGAATTAAAAATGTTCATCATCATTAGCCATCAGGGAAATTCAAATCAAACCCACACTGAGATACCACCTTATACCAGTTAGAATGGCAAAAACTGACAAGGGAAAAAACAACAAGTGTTGGAGAGGTTGTGGAGAAAGGGGAACCCTCTTACACTGTTGGTGGGAATGCAAGTTGGTACAGCCACTTTGGAAAACAGTGTGGATGTGCCTCAGAAAATTAAAAATAGAGCCACCCTATAACCCAGCAATTGCACTATTGGGTATTTACCCCAAAGACACAGATGTAGTGAGAACAAGGGCCATATGCACCCCAATGTCCACAGCAGCAATGTCCGCCACAGCCAAACTGTGGAAAGAGCTGAGATGCCCTTCAACAGATGAATGGATAAAGAAGACGCGGTCCATACATACAATGGAATATTCCTCAGCCATCAGAAAGGATGAATACCCAACTTTTACATCAACATGGATGGGACTGAAGGAGATTATAGTAAGTAAAATAAGTCAAGCAGAGAAAGTCTATTATCATATGGTTTCACTTATTTGTGGAACATAAGAAAGAGCATGGAGGACATTAGGAGAAGGAAGAGAAAAACGAAGGGGGGGAATCGGAGGGAGAGATGAATCATGAGAGACTATTGGACTCTGAGAAACAAACTGAGGGTTTTAGAGGGGAGGGGGGTGAGGGGTGGGTTAGATTGGTGATGGGTATTAAGGAGGGCACGTACTGCATGGAGCACTGGGTGTTACATGAAAAGAATGAATCGTGGATCACTACATCAAAAACTAATGATGTATTGTATGGCTACTAACATAATAAATTTTTTTTAAAAAATCATCCAATAAAAGGGCAGAAGTAAATGAAAAAGGACTAGTAGAGTGCCATTTCACTAAAGACAAAGAAGTAGTGCATTTCGAGAAACAAATACAGTGAATTGTGTCAAAAACGGCAAACAGGTCAAGGAGACTGCATTTTTCATTGTGTTTGACAACAAAGATGGTGATTTTTGAAAGAGTTTCTTCAGTGAGTGGGATTAAAACCATGTTTCAGAGGTAAAGACCAAAGTAATAATGGGGAAGCAGCATAGGTAGATGTCTGTGACAAAAATAAAGCAGAAAGAAATTGACTGGAAGTAAGGGTGGCAGTAAGGTCAAGTAAAGGCTTTCCTTAAGAGGGAGAGATGCGAATTATGAAACTAGAGGAAGGAGAAGTGGAATGGAGAAGAAAGGGACAAGTGTGGGGCAAGATACCTCAGTCAAGTTTGTACCAGGGGAGGGGGTTAGTACTTTGAAGACTCTTCTTCAGAGACTGGGGAAATCTGAAGAGAGATCTGTAGTGACAGAAGAAAACAGAATGAGATGAAGATGACAAGCAATGAAGGATAGCCTTGATCTTTTTATTTTAAGAACAAGGTAAGCTCACTAGCTGAGAAAAGGAGCAGTGAGGGAAGTGTTGAAGGCTAGAGGAGAAACAAAGTCTGTTGCAGCTGAAATGGGAATGATGAAAATCCCCCTTTGATAGGATCATCTACATAAACCTAACTGCTTATAAGGTATCTTCCTTCCTGATCAAATAAAAATGATGATTTGGCTCTTATAAATTCCCAAAGGACTTCAGGACAATCTGGATGGCATGAAATGGCATGGTCTCCAGTCGGTGGGGGGGTGGGGGGGAGAAAGAAAGAAAAAAACAAAGTGGACAGATTGACCAATATAGAAATTCTGGCCCCTCTCCAAAATTACAGCATGTCATTGGCAAAAATTGGAAGTATGAGCCAGATCTCAATTCAATTCTATTTCTGCTACACTCCAATGTTTCTCATATAACATAGGTATTTATATATATGATTTAAAAAAAAGCACTGGTTTGAAAAACTACACTGTAAGAAACTATATGGTGAGAAGCATACCTGGTTTACAGAAGCTTGACTAGATCCTTTATTTTGTTTTAGGAAGTAAATAATTTTTTTTCTACTCATCCACTCATCAAAAATTTTACCAGGTTATTTGAAAATATAAAAAAAGAGAACTACTGACCTCTTATCCCTTCAGACTTGGGATTCATATTTTTAAACCACTGAATGCTATTCAATCTGAACTTTTTTGGCTGAGAACTATTCATAGATGATAAAAACCAAACAGTAAACAACGACCAGGCAAACATGTAAAGTGAGCCAAGTTTATTTTTGGAAATTCTCTTCTCATGCTCTTGTGCATCTCAAATGGCCAGGAACTCAATTCAGTTCTCAAATTCTCAAACCATTGTCCATCTACATATCACCCCCATGTTCCCAAAGAATATAGATTGCAAGGAGGATGCTCCAAGGAAATCACACTTCACTATCATTTTGGTTTGGGGCACCAAATCCTTTTCACAACTGATTATTCACATGGAATGTCCTAGACTTGGGTTTTGTTTCTTATCCAAACCAATAATATAATAATAATAATAATAAAAAGCAACAAGAAATTCACACCAAAAACAATGTTGAAAGACAAATTAACGTCTTGGAGGAAAATCCCTGCAATAGATTTATTAAAAACTAATAAATACAGTGACTCTTTAAAAGTCACTATGAGTAAAGATATAAATCCCAACAGAAAAAAAATTAATTTAACACATGAAAAGGCAATTAAAAATGAGAAATATAAGAGATCAAAAAACATGATGTCGTCATCTTCACTAATAATAAATGCAAGTAAAAAAGCAATGAATTATCACTTTGGGGGATTCTCAGTTCTCAATAAAATACTAATGACTTATTCAATGTTGGTAAAGATGAGGAAAATCACACTTTCATATGTTGCTAATGGGAATATTATTCAACCCCATTAGCAGGTAGGCAACTTCGTGTGCATATCTTTTACCCAATGATTTCTCTTTTAAGTATTCCATGGGAAGAAATCAGTCACCCACAAACATCGCGGAAAAGCATAGGCACAAGAAAATTTATCAGAGTAGGGTTCATGATATGAAAATCTCAGAAGAACCTAATAATCAGGAGAAACTCAGTAATTTTAGTGCATCCATACAAGATGGAACCATTTTTGTCCTTTTAAAAGGATAATGTATATTCATTGATATGGAAAGTTTTTTTGACTTATTTTTAAGTGTAAAAAGGTATGAGAGCAAAGGTAAGTGAGCAAAGGTATGAGCGAATAGTTCCATGTTCGCTCTTAAAGAGAAATCTGGAAGGACATTTACAGAATGTTAACTGTGCTTTCTTAAAGATGGTGGAATTTAAAGTGTGTCTTTTAATATTTTCTATATGCTTTCCCTATTGCTTAAATTTTTGAGTATTTATTATCTTTATAATAAAAAAGTTAAACAACAAACACTTCATATAGAATCTCAATGTTTAGATCTATTTCCTGGAAGGAAATAGATGTATCTTCAGTTCCATCATTTTCAATTATAGCTGATAAAACAGGTCAAGAGACATGAAATGTTTTAGCCAGTATCTATGTTAGTTTCCTAACTTTCTAATATTCTTTGACTTCTCTACCATATCAACTGAAAAAGAGTAAAATATGCACAGCAAAACAACTCACTGAGACATCTGGAGGTTGGGAAGGAGTCTTCATTTATATTGTACTTCTAATGCAGTTTAACATACTAACTTCTCTCTATTTGAAAAAGAAAGAGTAGGCCAAAGTTAACTCAAGGAAGATATGTTGGAATACTGAAACCACAGAAGCTATCAAAGATTCTGAAAACTCTTCAAAATTTATATTTGTTATCTTTAGGAAAGCTTCTTTTATTTACATATAAATAAATAAATAAATAAAAACAACAGCCATGGGTTTTGTGACCTGAATGCTAGTCTTAATGTCATAAATGGACTACATTTTCAGTTCAGAGATGTTTTTTTCTAATGAGTCACAAATGCAACTGTTATAATAATAGTTTCATGCCATAGTCAAAAGAAAACTGTTCAGTCAAAGAGAATGAGAAGCTTATCACAGATTGACGACTTTCTGATATGAGATGTTAAAATTTTCATATTCTTATAAATTAAGAAATACTAGACTGAAGTGACCAGATGTTCAGCTTCCCTTCTGGAATTTCAAATGTATATGTGTGTGCATGCACACAACAGAAACCATTCCTCTGAAGAGCAGAGATTTCTCAACAGAAAATGCGTGTCTTCTTACACTGTCATCAGCCTTCATTTATTATCCATAGTGCTTACATTTCAACACCTTGCATTTTTATGTGTTCTTTTTTATACAGGCTGCCCAGATTTCAGAAGGCATTCTGAAAGAAAGAGAACTATCTTTCTCCCCCCAGAGCTTCGAATGAGTGCCGAGGAAATGCTAAGATGAGGAAACCACCCATGAAACCTCAAAAGAGTTTTGAGATAACTAATTTTTCTACATTTGTAGTCTAGATGTCAAAGAATTCTGCCAGTTAGATGAAAGTATGAAATTAGTGGCAAAGTCAATCCCTGTCTTTTCCTTTCATGACCTGCAGATGTCTGTCCTCTACAACTACTTTAGTCTACCTGATACCACAGTATCAGGAGAAAGAGAACATTTCTCAGAAATAAAACCATGACATGATTCAAGTAAGAATTCTAAGACTCAGTATTACAGCATTTTGTGAGGCCCTTGTGAGTCTACATGACTGTATTAGGAAATGTATGTAAGGACTGTTTTAATAATAAACTTATAACCTCAAGTTCAGAAATAGGCTTTTTTTTAATTAAAAAAGAGCCCATATTATTAAGTAATACTCATGGCAAACATCCCCCCCCCCCAAAAAGCATCCTATTTTTTCTCTCATTGCTATTTTATTTCTGGCCCTCTTCTGATCCACCACCAAACTTTTATTTTTCAAATTTTGTCAGAAAGTAAATGAAAAACAAACTGTTCTTGGCTGAGACCATGAATTCTTGGCAATTAGCATAACAAAAATAAATTCACCTTACACTGATTTACACTCTACCATAATAAGGCTACAGACTATTTTTCTTATATTGTTATTCTCTTTTGAAATGTATCTGGTTAAGATGTGAAAGCATGTTATTTTATCTTTATTTGTATAGCTATAGGATGTTTAAACTTTCTGACCCATAAAAATGCATTCCAGAAGTAGAAGTCTGGTCTTGCCTGGCTTCCCTCTTAGGTTGATTGATTTGAGGATGAAGAAATATCTTCTCTGAAAACTATACCAAACCAGTCCCTGTTCTATGGTCCCAATTCACCTCTTACAATTTCTTAACAATCACATTACAACAGGAGGCTCTGGGCCTACTCTTTTCAAATACAAATATCCTTGGAAAAGTTCATATATAAAACTGTTGACTCCTTAGCACAGATTAGAAAAAGCACATTATTCCTATGCATAAGCTGGCTGAGAATAAAACGCTTAAGAGTTGGGATATAAAAGAAAAATTCTCATTTTGAGGTGGTGGAAAGGAATGGGCACCTAGACACTCATTAAGCAGTAAAAAGGCTCTGTGGGAACCAAGAAACTAAGATCAGTGTGATTCTGGCAGTGTGGCGAGCAAATATGGATCTATCTGTGAGACTGATACATATTAGGGGCTCATCTAGCCACAGTTTCTTCCAGTTCTTCAATAGGGTATAATTTGCCATCTTCTATCTGCCACCAAAGGTAGGACAAAATAGAAAGGGCGTATATCCTTAGGTACAAACTAACCAGATGGTCACCACACAGTGTCACTGAAATGTATGGCAAAGCACCCTAACAAAAATAATACCTTCTCCACCGTTGGGAGATTGATGTTGAATTTCCCATTTTTCTCTTGTTGCAACATGTAGGGACTAGGTTCTCTCTCTGTCTCCCATGGGGTAAGGGGCCTAACATGTGTCTGATTCATTTAGGAGGGAGAAGGGAGCTCACTGTCTCTTCAACAGTAGAAGAAAAGATGGGAGAGAGACAGTAAAACCAACTTCCCAGGAGTCAGTTAGGAGACAGGAATGGCACCAGTTATCTGGACAGAGAGAATTTAATATAAGGAAGGAAGTGTTAACTAGTTACAAAGCTGCTAACTAAATAAGTAAAAGAGTAAAAAAGGGACACTGAGGTGTTATGGAGGTACCATCTGCAGGAGGAAGCTACCCTGCCTCGGGCTGAAAGAATTCTAAAGACAAGGGGTGAGAAGGATTAAAATTTAGAAGACTGGCAGAGGCCCTTGGAGCTGAACTTCAGACTTCGGATGAAGGGGACTGCAAGGGTGATGCTGTGCCTCTAAATGTCCAAATGTATAAAGGTGGTTGTACAGGTGTTGGATAAACTGTAAATTATACTCATGTGCTGCTATGGGAATGCACTGCCACTGCCGAGATGCGGAAGCGATCCTGGAGTGATGCTCACAAAAAACAGGGACCAGAAAAGAAGTGGATGTGCCCTGGCATAATAGGGTTTAAAAAGGGAGCAGCTTCCCTTCTCTGTCTAGCACCCCCTATCAGCTGAGCCTAACAGAAACCCTGCCAGTGAAGCAGAAATGTGGTTTGCTGAGTCCCAGTCCCTGTATCACAAAACAGAGTACAGAAGAGTAGGCTTAAATATAAAAGGCAGTAGCTTAAGAACTGGCACAAAACCTTTAAAAGAATTTTCTTCCCAAATGCTTTTCATTCCTTAATTTTGAAGACATTTGATCAAAATCAGAAAATAAGAAAGGCTGAAACTTAAAATATCCTTCACTCTGGTTATAACCTTTTTTAAGTAAACCAGAGTATGGAAAGCCTAGATCTATTTTTTTAATAATAGCAATTATTTAATTTATTGAAAATTATTGTGGGACTCTGCTCATTCTAAATGCCTCACTCAGTAAATATTTATTGAATATTGAATGTGTTATCAGAAATTGTTCTAGGTACTTGAAATACCCCAGGAAATAAGAAAGACAATATCCCTGGCCTCAGAGAATATGATTCTTTTTATAGAAGATTTATATCAACAGAAAAAAATCAATTGCAAATGTTTTATGAAGAATAGATCTGGTGTACAATATGATATACTTGTATTGACACCTATGGCAGTAGGTGCATTTAAAGATGTAGGGAGATTCTGGAACCATATCTATAGGTCCATCCATTTTCCTGCCCACTCTCAGATGTATTTCCCTCTACTTCTTCCTGAATCTCTAAGTAGAATTAGAGAAGTATTATATGTGATTCAAAGGTCTATGAATTCTGCTACCAAAATAATTCACACCCAACAGCCATATCATAAAATCCATAGAACTTTCCTCTTTTAGCATCTATTGCTTCATAAAATGTAAGGATAATTTAGTGTGAATAAAAGAAGGAGGGAAAAAGAGGCTTGATTTTTGAATAATGTTTGACCAATATGTTTCCTTTAAATAAATAGTAATATATGTATCTTTCTACACAGAATAGTAGTTTATAAACTCAACTTCAGCTTAAGCCATTTAAAAGCCATCTCTGTAACTTTATGCCAATTAAAAGAATTGCTCTACTTGCGCTGAGATCATGTAGTGATTTTTTGGAACCACCATGGTCTTATTAAATGTATCTTTCCTCCACATTTATTCAGATATTCAGAGAAATCTCTAAAGGTTCTACACAGCAAACTTGAATTGTGACACCTCTCTTCTAAAAAATAAATAAATAAATAAATAAATAAATAAACCCCAAACTCCTTTCTCATTGACCATATAGAATCTGCGACACAAGTGTTATTTAACATTTCAGAAAAGCTATCATCTTCAAGGTCTTAGAAATAGATTTACTGTCATCAGAAATACTCAAACTTCAACACAAACCTTTAACAGTGACTAGCCCAGAACTTTGTTTACATAGTAGGTGCTCCTACTATGGTTTGCTGGTCATAGGTTTTATTTTTAATAATAAATGAACAAAGAAATTCAGTATCCCTGAGCAATTCTTCTGTTTAGCTGCCCTTATACTCAAGATGTTCTTACAGTTATCCAAAGTTAATCTCTCACTTTTCTAGGTCTCTCTCAACATAGGTCAGGATTATTTTCTTAATTCTTCTTCTGTTCTTAGGTTATTAAGACAGAAGATCTGAAATGTCACCGATGATAGGAGTTAAGGAGAAGTTCACCCATCCCCTTACACCCTTGTTTTCTAACTATGTTTCCCAAGAAGGCTGATCTCAGCTTTTCATGGTAAGACATATAGCTTAACATGCCATCTAATTGTCTATATGATGAGATAAATACTAGTCTGTATACAAAGACTTCATAACCTAGCTTAAGCCAACCGCTCAGATCGCACCTCAGCCCCTTCTCTGTATAACTTCTGCATGCTCACCCCCCCATCCAGAGCCACCAAATTCTAACCTTTCCCCATTTCCCTTTGGCAATGACATCTCAATACTAGCTACCGACTGGAAACTGTTGATCAAGACAGAAAATGTTAAACTTGGGTACATTTCCACCTGATGTGTAGTGCCACTGGAGTGATGAAGGTCACAGCTTTTCTTGTAGAAAATTCTATTTTGAGACCATCAGTGCTGACTGCGAATTTCACAAGTTCTGCCCAATCCTTTGCCTTTTGGCTATCACTGACTTTGCTTCCCCCAGCTGCCAGCCACAGCCTATTAAATGCAAACAACTTTAAAGTAAAATTTTTCCCCTGACACAAAACAACACAAGCTGGGTTTCTGAGAGAAGCATACAGCCTTAGTTTGGGCTCTGCCTTTGAACCATTTTAGACTTTCATGGAAAAAAAGAGAGAGAGAGAGAATATTCATTAGCCATTGTCTTTTTAAAGTGACCTAATATTGGTTTATCTTTCATCCTAGGATTGGGTGGAAAAATCTTCATGTTATAATACTAATAAGAAAAAAAGAATGCTTCCTGAAAATGAAATCCTGTCAAATTTTATGTTTTGTTTTCTAGTCACAAGGGTGGACTGCCTATTCTAGGAGTAGCTGGAAAGTGGGAAGCAGAGGAACTTGAAAGAAAAACAGATTTAAAGTCCTATTCACTAGGCAATATTATTAAAAATAAAATCCTTTTGTAGCCTGTCATCTTGATGTTATGAAACCCAGTAGCATGTTTTTTTCTCCCTTTCAAATGAATTTTGTTTTTAATAAGCTTGGCTAAAAGTATAAATGCTTTTGGCGAGGTCAACTTGAACTTGTGGCTTTTCTTAGCCATTGGGGTCTACACCTCAGAGAATTTTCTGTTTTTACTGGAAGTTTAAATTTTGTTGACTGAACTGGCAGTTTCTTTGTGAGAGCACTTCAGTCCTTTAATGTTTTCTTTTTTGGTCTCTTTTGCTGTTTAAAAGAATGACTTGAGGATAAATTTGGTGCCTTGGATAGATAAATAAATCTGACAAAATTATAAATGACTCAGTTAACTAGAGCAGGAAGGGGAAAATAATAGTGAATTAATTTTAAAAAGAAAACACACCCCTCAGTAAAATGCATGAAACCCTAACAAAGACAAATGCCACTCAAAAAAAAGTTCAATATTTTAAGGAAAAGAAATAGTCAGTTCTTCCTAATGTGGAAAAACAACCCAAACTAACCCTTAACAAATTAATACAATATCTTCACATGTAGTATATAAATACTACCTTTGTACCTTATGTTATATATTTGTTAATTTTGTACCTTATTTCAACTTTTATTTATGTAATGAGTCTATTTTAGTATGCTGATATAATAAATTGTATAATCTTAATATTTTTATTAGAAATTCATTATGAAGGGTGCCTGGGTGGCTCAGTTGGTTAAGCAACTGCCTTCGGCTCAGGTCATGATCCTGGAGTCCCGGGATCGAGTCCCACATCGGGCTCCCTGCTCAGTGGGGGTCTGCTTCTCCCTCTGACCCTCTTCCTCTCGTGCTCTCTATCTCTCATTCTCTCTTTCTCAAATAAATAAATAAAATCTTTAGAAAAAAAGAAATTCATTATGAATAAATTAGCAAACTTATTTGTAATTCTAAAAAGTATGAGTCACAGAGACCATAACTTGACTGTGAACAAAATAGTGGATTCTAGGGGTGCCTGGGTGGCTCAGTCGGTTAAGTGTCTGCCTTCTGCTCAGGTCATGATCCCAGGGTACTGGGATTGAGCCCTGCATCAGGCTCCCTGCTCAGCAGGGAACCTGCTTCTCCCTCTCCCTCACCTGCCATTCCCCCTGCTTGTGTGCTCTCTCTCTCTCAAATAAATAAATAAAATCTTAAAAAAAAAAAGTGGATTCTACAGATTCACACTGGCTGAGATAATCGGGCACTGGCTAGGTGAAAATAAGAATGTTTGTCTGATGCACAAAACACACCAGAGCTCATCAAACAGATGAGTATTCTTAGGGATGGTTACATCTACTGTCTGAGAAAAAGTGATGTAGGATGTGTAATCGGTTGGCCTTCTTCTGTGCCTTCCACAATGAGTAGAGGAGAATCTTTCAAGAAACTGACAAAAGTCCCTTACTTTTGTTTAACTAATAATTTTGCCTCAAGATGATTCACTTTTTTGCAAATATTATGAGGCTTGGATGTTCAGGTTATCCAGCATTTCCCACAGGCCAGCCATAGTAACCACACTAGCTTGCTCCATTTCTACACTTTGCATAACAAGGAGTCACCATATATAGCATTCATGTATTTCCATTTGTAAAGAATATCTGAATACTATTTAAAGAAAAAGCATTTTCTTAATGGCTCCAAAGACATTTCAGTACTTTAGGGCATGGGGTAATGTTGACAGTTTTTAACAGATGCACTATATATATGGGAATGAACATAAAAGGGGGCTAGATTATTAAAATTTTGAGTTAACTCTAAACTTTTAGATATACATAAGCAAGATCTAAACTGATATTTTCTGATGTTTACCATGAGAATAATAATATTTACCTCATGAGGACTTTTGGAGATGTGTTAACATATATAAAGAACTTAAAAGAATACCTGGTATATGGTAGGTGTTCAGAAAGTATTGATTCCTTTCTGCTTTCTGAGGAGACAGCATATTACACAGGAAACAGCATAAGCTTTGTAGGTGTGGAGGTTGGGGCATTGAGAAGATTAATGATACTCTGTTTGGATTGCATGTCCATTCCAACACTTAAAAACTCATAAATTTGGCCAAGTTTTTAACTTCTTAAAGATTCAGATGCCTCATGTGTAAAATATATTTCCTCATCTTCCTAGGATATGTTTCTTCATCCTCATAGGATATATATGAGGATTATACAAGACAGTAGTGCCTAACACAGTACCTGAGACAAAGCAGGTTATCATTAATCTCCTCTCATAGCTTAGTCCTGAAATAAGAACTATAAGATCAACTAAAATAAGTATTACATACACACAAAAGTTGTCGGAGGTCATTTATAACTCTTCATTTCGTTATTCTATCCACTGACCTGAGGGATCTTTAATATAATTATCATGTTGGTTTGGGGCTTTCTGCACATAGCTCTAAAATAAGGAATAAGCTCTGGTGTCAAATAGACCTGAGTTCAAATCCCATACTGTCACCCAGTATCTCTCTTCTGGTTTTGAAGTTTTATATATTTCAAGTCTTTTACCCCTAAAATTTTAACAAGTCTTCTAAAGTTAAAATGTAAATTTAAAATATCAACACCTCAAAAGACCCAGTGCTATATTCCAGAGGACCCTGAGAGCTTCCTTCAGAAAAGTGAATGAAATCAGGTTTAGAGCATCAAGAATTTATCACCTGGGGGGCACCTGGGTGGCTCAGTCAGTTGGGCATCTGCCTTCACCTCAGGTCATGATCCCGGTACAGAGCCTTGCATCGGGTTCCCTGCTCAGCAGGGAGCCAGCTTCTCCTCTCCCTCTGCCCCATCCTCACGCTCATGCTCTCCCTCTCAAATAAATACATTAAATTAAAAAAAATTTATCACCTAGTATAATCAATTCTTAGGACTGTGAGCCTGCCTCCAGGTATTCCTGTCTTATCTGAACTCCCCCTTGATTGAACTAGTAACTCACTTCTGACAAAATATGGCAAAAGAGATGGATATCATTTCTGAGATTAGGTTATAAAAGATGAGGACTTCCATCCCCCACCACTCCTCTCACCCCCATCTCATTCTCCATAGGCTTGTGAGCCAGAGGGTCCAGCCTAAGCTACCTGGATTCCTGACTCACAGAAACTGTGAAATAATAAATGAGCTTGCTTTAATAAACCACTAAATTTGGGGATAATTTGCTATGTAGCAATCTATAATGCAGATGAATAGGGCAAGATGACTAAAATTATGATGAAATTCATAGATTAAAACTGAAAAAGAGAACTATGTGTTTTGTTTTCAAATATCAACCAAACATAAATCATTTTCACTGCCATGAAATTATTTAGACCATCACAGCTATTTTAGTGTTTTTGCCTGATTTTTTTTTTTTCTGAGCCTTCACTTTAACAATATTTGTTCCCAAAAGGCTTACTTGATTTGGTAATTCCTAAATATCTAAGCTGGAAATGGGAGGCCAATAAAGACAAGTCACCAACTGAAGAGCATTCAAACCCCATATAGTACCTGTATCATCAGTACCAGCTGTGCTACAATCAAGTCCAAAGGCATAAGATGCCATCAAGATAGGCAGTTAAACTTTAATTAGGGAAAAGTTCACCTTCTTTATATAGTTCAAATATCTCATAAAAGACAAATAGAAGTAAATCTAATGTTGAAATTATCAACCTAAGAATTGTCAAAAACTGTTTTAAGAGATTTGTCATAATCCACTTTCCCCCAGTATAGAGTCTTACTAATTTATAGTGTAAAAAACTAAAGCCAATCAGATTGCTGAATGTTGTACATTACAACAAAATTGGCAGGCCCTTCTCTTTGACTCGTTGGCACTGGCAGTACTCTCTGCTCCCAATGATGCAGTCGGCTTCCTGCCTTGCAAACCACAAAGTCTGAGTAGATGCCATCTTCCCTAGAAGAGCTTTAGAGTCAACATCTCAGAGAAGATTCATCACCCTGTGGGGCGCCCAGTCTGCCTTGGCTGGTCCCTGGCTCAGCCAGAGCAGAGCAGCCCTCACTTACATCATTAGGCTTCAGACGATCTTTCAAACTTTTTTAAGCTTGCACTATAGTTTCTGGTATTCTTGCTATATATATTTAAGTAAATATACATTTTTAATTATACATCTAAATTTATATCTCTATGTACAAATACTTAAGATTTTTTTTTCACTAGGGTATCTTTTCAGAGAACTAACTGCCACTTAACAAGAGCAAGAATACTTCAGAGTCAGAATCAAGTCATGAGGAATTGTTTTCCTCTAGAAAATACACCAAGAGAGAAACTTCAAAGGAACATATCTACCAAGACTTACAATGCTACTGTTACACAAAAGCTTCTGTCTGAAAAATGTAAAAGTCTGTTGTTCATTTTTTTAGATATTCTAAGTTACAGTATTACACTAAATGACAGCAAAATCCTGGATTTAATACTTCTAAAGGTTCATGGATTCTGTTCTGTGGCCAAAAACAGAATCCCTAACTCCAGATGTTTTATCAATAAGCAGGACTACAAATCTATCAATAATACTACAAAAATAATCCCAGTGTCTGATATGCTAATGCTAGTTCATAAATATCATCTTCAAATGTAAAAAGAAAATTTGTCAGGGTGCCTGGGTGGCTCAGTCATTAAGCATCTGCCTTCGGCTCAGGTCATGGTCCCAGGGTCCTGGGGTCGAGCCCACCATCGGGCTCCCTGCTCAGGCGGGAAGCCTGCTTCTCCCTCTCCCACTCCCCCTGCTTGTGTTCCCTCTCTCGCTGTCTCTCTCTCTGTGTCAAATAAATAAATAAAATCTTTTTAAAAAAAAAGGAAAAGAAAATTTGTCTATAGATCTATTGATGGGCTTGGTATTATTTTTCACAGTACTGACTGGTTTACAAATTGAAATTATTACTTACTTTGGCTTCATGTTGACAAACCTCCTTTCTCTAACAGCTCAGAGATTGTAGCTCACATAAATGAAAATAATACTCTGGCTTTATATGAATTATATAGTTATACATTGACCAACATACAGCAAAAGTATAACTTCAAGCTGGAAAAAAATTATTTTCATTTTCATTTATAACATTTTACAGATATTTCCATTTTCTCCCATTTATCATATTAAAAATATTGAAAATGATATTAACTACATTCCCAGTTAGATTTTATCACAACTCCATGTTTTACTCAGAATATGTCAAGGAAGCAATATCTCTTGGGAATTCATGTAATAATATTTGAAAATTATCTTCTCTTAGCCAAGAATAAAGTGTCATTTATCTAATTTCAACTAGTAGAATCAAATTTTGATTACTATAATTAGGAAGAGTAAAAGAAGTTTATGTAAATTAGCAAAGTTTTAAAACCTAGCTTTATAATTCATCTTAACATTTGCAATAACTAGAAGTATCTGATAATATGATAATCTACAACATTTACCCAAAAAATCACAATGACTGATCATGAAGAAAAACACTGAGGGAAAAAAACTTTACTGGTGCCAAATTAAATGTTTTCAATATATTCCTTTATCAAGATGTTTTGTACCATTCCATAAACATTTACACTTCTAGGGATTTATACCAAGGAATATAATCAAAATTCAGAAGGAAATTCCTTTAGTCAGATTAGTTCAGTAGAAAATTATTAATAGAAAAAAATGAAATGACCTAAAGGTCCAAAAACTGGTAAATGGCTGAATAAATTAAGGAACAATGTGCAATTAATTTTCCCCAACAAATACTTAACTTATTCCCTCTTATCTAGTATCATGCTTGACCCTGGGGCTATAGCTTTGAACATGGCAAGAAATTTTCCTAATCTTTCTACCTTACTAGCTTACTCTTAGCTTACTTTATTCAAAATGATGTTTATAAATCATTTGTACCAAAGTGAAACATGTATAGAACAGTTAGAAAAAAAAATTATATAAGAAATTCTTTCTCTTTTTCTTTCCCTTCCTTCCCTCCTTCCCTCCTTCTTTCCTTCTTTCCTTCTTTTTCTTTCCTTCCCTCCTTCCTTCCTTCCTTCCTTCCTTCTTTCTTTCTTTTTTAAGAGAGGGAGGGATAATCTTAAGCAGGCTCCATGCCCATCATGGAGCCCAACTTGGGACTCAATCTCACAGCCCTGAGAACATGACCTGAACAGAAATCAAGAGTTGGATGCATAACCAACTGAGCCACCCAGACACCCCTATAAGAAACTGTTTCTATAATATGACAATAGCTATGAACAAATTAGGTATAGAAAAATATTAAAGAATATAAATAAAATGTTCACTATACTTTTCTTTGTGTGGCTAGATTTTGAGGGTCTTTTTTTCATTAATATTAATTAATACTAACACTCTAACAGTCTTGTAATAAATTATCATGGTTAAAGGGGAAAAAATGCTGTGTAAATCACAACAAAGTTTCTTGGAAAGCTTCAAAATTCAAGTCAAAACTGAATTAAACAGATCTCCAAAATACACAAGGTAGAAAACGGGCATTCTTTTATTTTTTTAATTTTGTTTTTTGTTGGTTTAAATTTATTGAAGTATATTTAATATTTAAAAATTGCAATTATTCAATGTATACATTTTGATGAGTTTGCACATATGCATGTACCTGTGATATGATGAGCACACTCAAGGTAATAAACATATCCATCACCTCCTAAATATTTCATGTGTCTCCTTGCTTTTGTATGTGTGTGTTAAGAAAAATTAACAAGAGATCTACCTTCACTTATTTTTAAGTACACACCATGTTAACTATAGGAGCTCCCCCTGTTTGTTTTCCCTGTGTCTCTGTCAAATAAATAAATAAAATATTAAAAAAAAGAAAATAGTAGTACAGTATATATAGTACATCCAAATGCTATATAATAAAAATATATTACTTTTGTATTTAGAAAATAATCTTATTTTAAAACAAAAACTAATAACTCAACTTGAGGAATAACTGTTCTATTTCACCTACCCTCATCTTCCCATGGAAATACTGATGAAAGGCTGAGAAGGTAGAAGAGATTCACAGTACAATAAGCTCTGTGCAGTGATTAGTTACTGGCATTGCACTCCCACCACAGTCTGACTTCCACTAACTGAAAGGCTCTGAGGCAGAACTGAGGGTTTCTACCTACTGTGAATTACCTCCATTTACCTCAGAAACGCACGGTTCCCATGGGACCAAAAGAGAGAAAGCATTTTTCTGAGGTTACAGAGCCATCCAAGCCTCTATCCTCTATTTTGTTTTTTGTTTTTGCATATCCACTTTTGAGAACAAAAGTTGATGTGTGATGGAGGACTGCATCCTGGGAGAGACAGTCAATCCTTTGAGAGGCACACTGAAGACTGTAGGAGTGGCACGGTGGACTTCTAGTACCGCAGTCCTTTACACATGGGACAGAGGGGACTACAGTGTATAGTAAAGTGCTCAGGAATAGATCATCCTGAGAACCTGCTCAGCCCAGGAGAGCCATGTCACATAAATAAGGCCTAAGCATTAGAAAAAAGGCTCAAGATACGCACAGTAAGCACCTCTTCTAAGTTCAAATTAGAGAGAAAGAGACTATTACCAACCAGGAAGACTGTGAAGTATACCAAAGAGAGCCATTTTCCTCTCATTTAAAAGTTGAAGAACCAACAAAAGAACAACAGAAATAACTACCGCCAAGAAAAGAAGAAAGAAAAAATTCTAAAACACAGAGTAAGACAGAAAGTAGTGATTATTCAAAAGAGAAGTATGTCTGGCAAAGTTTAGCTACAGAAACAAAGCTAAATTTTAGAAATCATCTTTTTTTGTCTTTATAATAACATTCAAGAAAACAGGATCTCTATTCAGGAAGTGATGAAAAATCTGATCAAATGGTAATAATTGGCCGGAAGACACCTAAATTTAACAGAGTTTAAGACAATTCAAAGTGTAAAGCTTAAGACAATTAAAATCTGGATTTTAACAAATAAAGAGTAAATTGACACTGCAGAAAACTGAAACAGGATTTGGAATTAAAAGTAAACAGTTCCTCAAAAATGAAAGACACAATAGCAATGAAACATACCAGAGAGATGGGAACAGATAGACAACAGAGAGCTAACATGAGCAAAATAGTGCCATGATGAGATCAGAGCAAATAGGGTGGAAGTCTTATTTGAATAAGTAGAAAAGCTTTTCTGAGACTACAGTTGATAATACAGACTATATATATATATATATATATATATATATATATATATATATATATATTTACACACACACACATATATATACATACATATATATGATATGTATATGGAAATATATATAGCATATATAAGTACATTAATAGATAATATTGATTACAATCTTATTTATAATATAAAATAATTAATAAGTAATATGATATTTGTCTACCAAATATCAGGCAAAATTGTTAGTTTCTTTATACTCATGTTCAAATATTATATGCACAATTGTGTGCATACATGTTAGGGGTTAAGGATCTTCCCCCCCAAAATAAGTAACCAATACCTCTTCTACTATTGCTTGAATAGTGTTTTCTTTCTCCAATAATAGTAGTAACAACAATATGAGTACCTTTCCAAGCCTGACCCATACTAAGTAATAAATATTTACTGAATGAATGAATAATAATAGCTAAAGTTTATCAAACCTCTTTTTCGTGCAAGGCTGTGCTATACAATATCTTTACAAAAATTAACTTCTACAAAAAAAAATTAACTTCTACAGATTCATTTTCAAAATGGTAATGTAGGAAGACTCTGAACTCACCTCCTCCAGGGAGCACACCAAATTATACCTATTAATAGAACAATACCTCCTGAAGAACCGAGAACTGACCGAATAGCTACTGAACAAACGAAGACAGAGAACAGCAAGACAGATAGAGACATGCCATCGTTTAAAAGAGTAACTAGCATATACAGCTATAGCTACAGCCAGCCAGCAAAAGTCACCAAGCATTCAGTCTACACAGAAGACACCAAGCGTGCAGTCTACATAGAAGACACCATGGCAAGACCACTCCGATTTTAGTACAAGTAGCCATTTCGCCTAATCCATAGAAGAAGACAGAGAAAGTCACCCAAAATGGAAAGACAGAGGAATATGCTCCAAAAGAAAAAACAAGAATAAAACCAGTAAAAGAATCAAATGAAACAGAAATAAGCAATATGCCTGAAAAAGACTTTTAAGTAATGACCATAAGGTACTCACCAGGCTGGAGAAAAAAATAAAAGAATTTAGTGAGATGTTCAATAAAGAGATAGAAAATATTAAAGGGAACCAATCAGAGCTGAGGAACACAATAATTGAAATAAAAAACATACTAGAGAGAGTCAACAGTGGATTAGAGGATGCAAAAAAACCCATCAGCAATCTGGAAGGTAGGGTAATGGAAAGCACACAAGCTGAAAAGCAAAAAGAGAAAAAAATTAAAAGAAATGAGGACTGATTAAGAGATCTCTTGGACCACAACAAGTGAACAAACATTCACATTATAGAAGTCCCAGATAAAGAAGAGAGAGAAAGGTAGAGAAAACTTATTTGAAGAAATAATAACTGCAAACTTCCCTAACCTAAGGAGGGAGATAGATATCCAAGTCCAAGAAGCACACAGACTTCCTAACAATATGAACCTAAGGGGGTCCACACCATGGCACATAATAATTAAAATGTCAAAGGTTAAAGATAAAGAGAATCTAAAAGCAGCAAGAGAGAAACAAAAAGTTGCCTACAAGAAAAAAAAAACCTATAAGACTATCAGCTGATTTTTCAGCAGAAACTTTGCGAGTCAAGGGAGAGTACCATAATATACTCAAATTGCTGAAAGGGAAAAAACCTATAACCAAGGATACTCTACCTGGCAAAGTTACCATTCAGATTTAAAGGCGAGATGAAGAGTTTCCCAGACAAACAAAAGATAAAGGAGTTTACCACCAATAAACCAGCCTTACAAAAAATGTTAGAGGGACTTCTTTAAGAGGAAAAGAGATGGCCACAATTAGGTATATGAAAAATATGAAAAAGATGTAAAATATGAAAGAATATACATAAAGTATGGGTAAGGGAGTAAAGAGTGAAAAGAAGAAAAAGAAAGAGAAAAAGTATTTTTTTTCTTTTTCTGTGTTGTTTTTTTTTTAGAATGTGTTTGAACTTAAATGAGCAATAAATTAATATGGACTGCTATTTACTTATGATGTTATATATGAACCTCCTAGTAACCAAACTCAAAAACTACAATAAATACACACACAAAAAAAAAATAAAGGGAGAGAAGGCAAAACAAAACACTATAGATATTCATCAATCACAGAGAAAAAGAAAGAACTACAAAAGCAACCAGAAAACAGATTTTTAAAATGGCAATCAGTACATACCTAATAATAATTACTTTAAATGTAAATGGCCTAAATGCTCTAATCAAAAGACATAAAGTGGCAGAATGGATTAAAAACAACAAAAATAACAACAACACCATCTATATGCTGCCTACTAAAGACTCACCTTGGACCAAAAGATGCATAAAGATTGACAGTAAAGAGATGGAAAAACACTCACCTTGCAAATAAGTAGCAATACTTATTCAGATAAAATAGACTTTAAAACAAAGACTGTAACAAGAGAACAAAGAAGGGCATTACATAATGATAAAGTAATAAATCCAACAAAATGATATAACAATTGTAAATAACTACACATCAAACACTGGAGCACCTAAATACATAAGGCAAACATTAATGGACAGTAAGAGAGAAACTGATGGCAATACAATAATAATAAGGGACTTTAACACTCCACCTACATCTGTGGATACATAATCCAGACCAACAATCAATAAGGAAATAATATGTTTGAATAACACATTGCATCAGATGGACATAACAGATATATACAGATCAGTCCATCCCCAAAAAACAAAATACATATTCTTTTCAAGTGCACGTGGAATCTTTTCCAGAACAGATCACATATTAAGTCATGAAACAAGCCTAAATAAATTTAAGAAGACTGAAATCATACCATGAGTCTTTTCCAATCACAACAGTATGAAACTAGAAATAAATCACAAGTAAAATAAAAACTGGAAAAACACAAATATGTGAAGACTAAATAACAGGATACTAAACCAATGGGTCAATGAAGCAACCAAAGAAGAAATTTAAAAAGATACATGCGACAAATAAAGATGAAAACACAACAGTCCAAAATCTCTAGGACACAGCAAAAGCAGTTTTAAGAGGGAAGTATATAGCAATACAGACCTACCTCCAGAAACAAGAAAAAAAAAATTCAAACAGTCAAAACTTAACACCTGAAGTAGCTGGGAATAAAAGAGCAAAGACCAGGGTGAGGAGAAGAGACGAAATAATAAAAATCAGAGCAGAAATAAATGACATAGAGACCAGAAAAAAAAAAAATCAATGAAACCAAGAGCTGGTTCTTTGAAAAGATAAACAAAATCAACAAACATTTAGCTACACTCAGCAAGAAAAAAGAAAAAGAACCCAAATAAATAAAATCAGAAATGAGAGTGGAGAACTGGTACCACTGGTACCACAGAAATACAAAAGATTATAATAAATACTATGAAAAAGTATATGCCAACAAACTGGACAATCTAGGAGAAATGGGTAAGTTCCTAGAAACCTACAATCTTCCAAAACCGAACCAGGAAGAAATAGAAAATCTGAATAGATCAATTACAAGAAACAAAATTGAATCAGTAATCAAAAAACACCCAAAAAATAGAAGTCCAGGACCAGCTGGATTCACAAGTGAATTCTACCAGACATTTAAAGAAGAGTTAATACCTATTCTCTCAAACTGTTCCAAAAAAATAGAAGAGAAAGAAAAGCTTCCCAGTACATACAATGAGGACAGCATTACCCTGATACCAAAACCACAAAAAAAGAAAACTACAGGCCAATATCCCAGATGAATATATATGCAAAATCCTCAACAAAATATTAGTAAACTGCATACAACAATACATTAAAAACATTATTCACCACAATCAGGTGGGAGTTATTCCAGGGATGAAAAGATGGTTTAATATTCACAAATCAATCCCATCATAGATCACATAAACAAAACCAAGGATAAAAATCATATAACCATCTCAGTGGATGCAAAAAAGCATTTGACAAGATTCGGCATTCATTCATGATAAAAACTTTCAACAAAAATGGGGTTAGAGGGAACATACCTCAACATTGGAAAGACCACATATGAAAAACCAACAGCTAACATCATCCTCAATGGTGAAAAACTGAGTTTCCCTGTAAGATCAGGAACAAGACAGGATATCCACTCTCACCACTTTTATTCAACACAGTACTAGAACTCCTCACAACAGCAATCAAACAAGAAAAAGAAATAAGGGACATCCACAGTGTTAAAGAAGAAGTTTCACTGTCACTATTGCTACAATCAAGAAGACAAGAAACAAGTGTTAGCGAGGATGTGAAGAAAAAAGAACCCTCTTACACTATTGTGGGAATACAAACTGGTGCAGACACTGTGGAAAACAGTATGGCATTTCCTCAAAAAATTAAAAACAGAAATACCACAGGATCCAATAATTCCACTATTAGTATTGACCCAGAGAAAATGAAAACACTAATTTGAAAAGATACATGTATCCCTATGTTTATTGCAGCATTATTTACAATAACCAAACATGGAAGGAACCAAAGGGTCCATCAAAATATGAATGGATAAGGAAGATGACGTATACTATATTAATACAATGGAATATTACTCAGACATAAAAAAAAGATGAGATCATGTCATTTGAGATAAGATGGATGGGCCTAGAGGGTATTACGTTAAGTGAAATAAATCAGAATGAGAAAGATAAATACCGTATTACTCCACTCAAAAATGGAACCTAAAAAAATGAATAAACAAAAAGCAAAATCAGAACTAAATATAGAGAACAAACTGATGGTTGCCAAAGGGAAGAGGGGTAGGGGGGTTGGGCAAAATGGGTAAAGGGGAAAGGGAGATACAAACTTCCAGTTATGCGATGAGTAAGTCACTGGAATAAAAATCAGAGCATAAGGAATACAGTCAATGATATTGTAATAGTGATGTAATGGGACAGAGGGTAGCTATACTTGTGAACATAGCATAATGTATAAACTTGTCAAATCACTAAGTTGTACACCTGAAAGTAATGTAACATTGTGTGTCAACTATAGTTAAATAAAAATCGCTGCAAAAAAAGAACTTACACAAAAATATTTAATCCTGCTAACAATACTATGAAGATTTTTATTCCTATTTCATAAATGAAGACAAATTATTTGTCAGAAGTTATTATCAATCTAACCAATGAAGTCAGAGTCCAGAGAAAGCTCTCTTAAAACTGCAATACAGCACCCAAAATACATGAAGTCCCCCATGTACTAATTCATTTTGTTCATATATGTATGTGCACATATAGTCCGCTTCTATGCTACCACTGTCGCTCTATGGTGTTTTGAAACCTGCTAGGCCAAGTGTCCCTTCATTATTTTCATTTCAAAATCCACTTGGCTATTTTCATAAATTTCCTTTTCCAGCTAAATTTTAAGATAAGCTTGTCAAATTCCATTTTTTAAAGATCTATTGGGATTTCAATAGGTGTTACATGCCTTTCTTTTTTCATCTCTGCTTCTCTGTCATTCAGTGAAGTGTTGTAACTTTCAACATGTATGTCTGCATAATTCTTTTTAAATTTATCCCTAGATGTTTTATGTTTCATAGTTTTCATGACTTCTTTAAATGGATCTTTTTTCCCATTACTTTTTTCTAGTTGGTTATTTCAGAAATGTAAAAAATTCCAATTTTGGAATCGTGATCATGTTACTGAACACTCTTTGTTAATATTGTTCAGTAGACTCCTGAATGATCCAGTTGTTCATTTTTTTCCTGCAAAAAATAAAGTTTGGGATTTTACATATCACCAAATTCTTCTTCCTATCTTACTGCATAGCCTAAGGTATCAGCACAGTGTTAAAAACTAAACTAAAAGGCCCTCCTTAGCTTTAATTTCCTTACTTTTAATATTGTTGTTTAATAATAATTATAACATCTACCACAGAACAATGTTGAGAAGAGTAAGTTAAACAATAAGTGAGAAAATCCTTAGAGCTGTAACATACCTGAACAAGGTTTGCCCTCTGCAATGCAATGATAACATTCACTGCAATTATTATTATTTTTAATAGAACCCTCCTAATTTTCAGGATATTACTAAGAACTTTCGAATAGATATACTTTATCAAGTTGAGTTTTCTTCTATTCTTAGCTTGATCTCAGGAGTAACCTGTTCAGAACTTTTAAGTTGATCATGTGCTTCTTCTCTAATCATTGACAGGATCCAGTTACATTTTAGATTTCTTATGCTTAAACCATCCTGTTTTATACATTTATCATTATGTGTATACTGCTGGCTTTAGTTTGCTCATTTTATTCTTTTAGGACTTTTCACTCTATTCATAAGTGAGATAGATCTAGTTTGCTCTATAGCCCTTGCCTAATTTTTGTATCATGGTAGTTGTCTCTTATGGAATAAACGGAGAAATTTTCAGCCTGATTGTAAGAGCTAGATGGTTGAGAGGATAGGAAAGGCTCTGCAAGTCTTTCATGTAGACTGTGGCTATTGCTCATTCAACAACTATTAAAATAGCTTTTTAATTTCTCTTATGATTATTAATCTAATCAGGATTTCTATGTGTTTTGGAGTCTCTTGGTAATATTTATTTTTCTGGAAAACAGATTTTCTTTAAAAAAATCCACTCTATATTTCCTTATTATACTGTTGTTTTCAAAGTCAATTTTTCTTAAACTTGTTCAAAATTAGCCTCTTTTATTGTTCTTTTCAAAGAACCAGCTTCTAGTCTTATTGAACAAGTCTACTATCCTTATATCTGGCAGTCTGTGTTCTATTTTATTAATTTCTGCTTTTATCTTTATTAACTTCCTCTTCTTATATTTTACTTTTTTATTCCTTCTCCAACTCACTGAGTTGAATACTTGATTAATTCAGTTTTCATCTTTCTTGTTTCCTAATAAATGAATTTAAGGTCATTATTTTCTTCCCTTAGCAACCATTTGGCCAAATTACAGAGTTTTTAAACGTATAATGCTCTCATCATGCTTCATTTTGAAATAGTTTATTTGATTTTTATTTTCTCTTTAACCCAAGAATTTATTGGGTGTTTTAAATTTAAGTGGATTGGTATTTTTCTTCTCTTTGTTCCTAATTCCTAATTTTATTGCAGTGTGGCCAGGCTTCATGCTCAGTATGATTTTTGAAGAATTTATTTAACATTGTTTTGTGGCCCAACATAATTAAGAGTGCAGGCTGGAGCTTAGAATCATGCTTGGTACATAATAAATGCCATGAAGTCAAGGTCAATTTTTATGTATTTTGCATACACATTTGAATAAAGTGTGTATATGATTTATGTATGTATATTTATTTGTAATAATTATGTTGAATTCTAAATTCTTATTTATATATGTGAACTTGACCTTTTGAATACTCAGAGGCCCATGCTAATGTCTCCCAGTCTTTGAAATCCTACATTTCTCCTTGCATTTCTAAAATTTTTTCTGTATATATTGAATGCTATATTATTTGCTGCTATATTATTTCACCCCATATTTGGTAGACGGTATCATTTAATGTTCTATTGTTTACATAATTATATATACTTTCTTTTTATTTCTTTTTATTCTATTTATTTTCAAAATGCCTGTTATTTTTTCTGTTGTTTTTAAGCAAACTTTTTATTAAAATATAATTTTCTTTAGCTCTTCCAAATTGTATACATATATGTGTAGGTATGTATGCATGTATATGTGTATTCTTTTATTACCCAAACTAAATACATATAAAAAGTTGAATTTTATCCATTTACAATTGCTGTAATCACTGATACATTAAATTCATTATTTTTAAATTTTTCATTACTTTCTGCTAGTTCTCTTTAATTGTTTTAATATCAGATTTTTATCTAATTCAAGAAAATTTGTTGAATTCATATTCATTCCTTTAGTGACTTGGATATTTTATACACTGTCAACTTTCGTTAGGTCTCTCTGCCTATGCTTTCTAATGAAATCTTGCTTCTATTTAAGTATTCATTCTCTTTTGGACATCCATGTATATTAGGGCAGGCAGGTACCACAGCAAATGACTCATTATCTGTCAAAGTCAGTTATGGAAATCTTTTAACTATCATTACTTTAATCATGGTCATGGAATATAATTTCTATCTAATAATACTAAATCTACTTGTGAGTTATTGGAAAACATTTTCTGGTTTGATTAAAAAGAAAAAAACACACATAGGAGACACAGATTCTCTTCTTCCCTGCATGTTGTCCAAAACAGACATGATAATTCAGAAAAGCTGATGCTATCTTCTAACCTGAAGATAAGTCCACCTGTGAGGATGGCAGAATGGAAAACAGGAGGAAGATAGACTGCCTCTATTCTTAGGTTATTTTGTTATAATTCCTATTATTGCAGCTGAATCATCCTAGTTCTTACAATATTTAAAGGTGCCTTTTTCTAGCAATATCTAGATTGATAATCTAATCAGTCTCTGTATCTTCTGGACTACACAAGTGTGCTATATCTCCTGGACTAAACAATACAATAAAATTTCACTTCCCATAAACTTTGTCTCATATCCCAACTTTATCCACTCATATATAAATTTAGTTACATATTATTTAAAATCATTATTCTGCTACTTTCAACTCTTAGTAATTAAGCCTTTTACTCTTATTTTCTCCTATTATTTATACTAGAAATATATTTTATGTTTCTTTTAATTTTCCCTATTCTCCTTTCATGGTTTTATTTTTGTTTAAGGTATGAACATCATTGAATAATTCTTTCAGATCGGTACTGACTTCTACCTTGATCAGGTATGCAACTCTAGTTTTATAAACATCTTCCCTCATAGTTTTAAAAATGTTCTTTCTAGCATCCTATGCAAAGAAAAATATGTTAATAGTTTTTCTCAGTATTTATAAATTGCCTTTTCCCTCTGAAAAATTTTGTATGCTTTTCTCTTTATCATTAAGTAAATTTGCTTAGGATACTGATTGATGTTGATTTTCTTTTGTTTTTCAGCTTTTGTTGTTAGTTTAGTTTTTATTTTAATCCTGATGTACTTTAATAACAAAGATATCTTTCTTCAGCTCAGAAGTTCTCTTCCATTATTTCCTTGATCATTCCTTTCTTTCTATTCCCTTGAGCTTCTACTCTTACAAGGCTATTGGAACCAATGGCCCTACTGTTTTCTCCTCATTTTCCACATATTTGTATTTTTGCACTCTGTCCTATCTCACTCTGTCCATATCTTAGCTCAATGTTGCATATTGCTCAGTCTTTAACCATATACATTTTAATATTCAGCCCCAAAATAGGATATTCTGGCAACCATATTTCAATTTATAGGAATTTTGTTTCTTTTTCATTGCAGTCTTCTTGTAATGGATGCAATAGCTTATTAAATTTCTAATATTAATTATAACTATTTCAAAGTTTGATATTATTTTTTCTATCAACTCTGATCTCTGAGAGTTCATTTGTTAAGTTAGGTGTGCTTCTCAAATGAAGCACTTTTCTTCAATCATTTCATGTTTTTTGTTTGTTCATTATCTGTACATGTAAACTCAAATCACATCAACAGTTGTAGTTTACTTATTCGGCCCAAATGGGAATTCCTGATTGCCTGAAAATAAATGCAGGATGTGATTATCAGTGTCCACATCCAGAAAGAGTACAAGTAAGAGGGCCATATGTTGTAGATGAATTTATTTTTTGGTTTGTAGAAATATACCCTTGAGAAATTTTTTCGCAGATTTAACTCCTGGTACTTGCTGGTCAGTCAGACATTGCCTCACTTCTGTGGATCAGTTTAAGAGTATCTCTTATCATAATGATGTACTGTATGGTGACTAACAAAACATAATAATAAAAAAAAACACTGAAAAAAAAAGAGTATCTCTTATCAGAACTCCCATTTCAGAAACACATCTCTTAAGACACTGCAATTTTGAAAAACTTGAATATTCAACCCATAGATCAGAAAGTATGAAATTTACATACAATAAAAAAGTATATGGAACAAATCTAATAGGTAAACAAAACCAAACTATTTTTCTTGAGGACGTTTCTCTGGGATTACATTACTTCTGTCATATTTCAGGGTGGTCAGTTCTGAAGCTCTATGGACACCCAAATGGGTTTCTAATGCTGCAATGAATTTTCATTTTTATATTGTTTATGCGATTTAGGAAGGAAAGAGGGGCACACCAGCAATGTTCAATCATCTATTTTGAATAGAACTAGGCTAAATCAGCATTAATCTAAAGAGTCAAAGGATTCAGTAAATAGTAGACAATGTTAATAACAAAACATAGGCATATCTTGCTATATTTTAAAATTTCAAGCATAAAGTAAAAAAAAAAATTACAGAAAGAATAAAAAAGTCACTTATAAAGTTACCAAAATCAGACTGCTCTCCAAGCTCTAAAATAAGTAAACTGCCCCACACCATTTATGAATAAGTTATTTGGAAAAATGTCTTTTAAAAGTGATGTATCATGGGGCACCTGGGTGGCTCAGTCATTAAGCGTCTGCCTTCGGCTCAGGTCATAATCCAGGGGTCCTGGGATCAAGCCCCACATCGGGCTCCCTGCTCAGCAGGAAGCCTGCTTCTCCCTCTCCCACTCCCCCTGCTTGTGTTCCCTCTCTCGCTGTGTCTCTCCCTGTCAAATAAATAAAATCTTTAAAAAAGAGTGATGTATCAAAGTGATTAACTCACAAATTAGGAAACTGTACTGTGAACTGCTTATCAATGATCATTAAACCCATAATATAGAAAGTTTAAGAGGAAAGTCATGAAAATTATTGATGAAAGATAAATTAGTAATAATAATTTAGATCTAAAACTTCTATATCATCAAAATAAAACTCAGGAAGGGATTCAGTGAATTAGGTCAAAGACTGGGTAAACCATTCTAATATCATATGAGGGTAGAAGTCATTAAATATTGGTTGATATTTTAAAATGATAATCATATGTTTGAATGTTTGAATGTGTGTGTTTTAAAGGAAAAAGTATAGAATAGTGGAAATTCCAAATGATGACCAAAAAGTGAAGTTTTCATAATACAGAGGTCACAGATTTGAGTAAACCATCAAAGATTTCATATCAGAACACATATCTACGTGTCTGATAATTCTAATTGAGCTGCTACTATTGGGCTGAACTCCTTCTACAAGTCCACTGATAAACATGCAACCTCAGACATAAGGCATAAGTACTCTGAATTGCTTTACTTTTACCTCACAAGTTACCTTCTGTGTGTGTGTGTGGTGGGAACACTTAAAATCTACTCTTAGAAAATTTAAAGTATACAGTTCAGTGTTATTAACTATAGCCACCATTCTATACATTAGATTCCCTAGAACTTATTTATCTCATATCTGAAAGTTTGTGCTAATGACTAACTTCTCACTATTTCTAACAGTCTGCAAGTCCTGGTAACCTCCATTCTCCTCTCAACTTTTCTGAGTTCTAATTTTTATGGTTGAATAATATTCCTTATACATAAATGTATGGTAGATAGATCACATTTTTTTTATCCATTCATCTTTTGATAAGCATGTAGCTTATTACCATATTTTAGCCACTGTGAATAATTTTGCAATGAACACAGGAGTGCAGATATCTCTTAGGTCCTGATTTCATTTCCTTTGGATATATACCCAGAATTAGGATTGCTAGAGCATATGGCAGGTATATTTTAAATTCTCAACTAAACATATTTGTCTGGTTTTCATTAACCAGAATTAGGTATAGTGTTAACATAGTTTGTTATCAATAAAAATAAAACATCATCTCTATATGCATAAATCACATTATTTACATCACTTGAGTAACAGTAGATTCATGGATTTTCACAGAATTTTTAAAGCTCCAGTTATCCCAACTTGGCTGGGAGAAAAGAAATTAAGCTGGCTCATTTATACTTCTATATTTTTTAAAGCATTTCTGCTTTCTGGTAATATTAAGATAATACAAATCTATTTGAACTCCCCTAAATACAAAACACAGAGTCAACTATTTTCTCCAGAACCACAAAACAGCATCAGAAATCAAACAGGCACGAGATGTGCATGTTAGATTTTATATATGAGGGTTAAGAGTGGATAATACTGCTAATCAAACACCTAAACAACAGCGTTAAAAATAGGAAGTAAAGGGTGCCTGGGTGGCTCAGTTGGTTAAGCGACTGCCTTCAGCCCAGGTCATGATCCTGGAGTCCCAGGATCGAGTCCCACATCGGGCTCCCTGCTCAGTGGAGAGTCTGCTTCTCTCTCTGACCCTCTCCCCTCTCATGCTCTCTCTCACTCTCTCTCTCTCTCAAATAAATAAATAAAATCTTTAAAAAAAATAGGAAGCAAAATGATTCTGACAACACATGAGTGTTTCCAATTCCTATAAGTTTGCTTTTTCCAGAATATTGGATAAATACCATTACAAGTTATTTTATTTCAAGATTGCTTCCTTTCACTGTTTAGATTCAAGATACTCTTTTCATACTCCTAAAGAAGAACTTGCTTTAACCTTTTTTTCTTTCTTTCTTTCTTTTTCTTTTCACTTTTTTAAGTTTTTATTTAAACTTGCTAACATATAGTGTAATATTAGTTTGAGATGTACAAATTCCTGATTTAACACATATACAACACCTGGTGCTCATCACAATAAGTGTACTCCTTAATCCCCATCACCTGTTTAACCTATCCCCCCACACCTTCCCTCTGGTAACCATCAGTTTGTTCACTATAGTCTGTTTCTTGTTGCCTCTCTCTTTTTTCCCCCTATGATAATTTGTTTCTTAAATTCCACATATGAATGAAATCATATGGTATATGTCTTTCTCTGGTTGACTTATTTTGCTTAACATAATACTCTTTAGTTCCAATGAGATCGCTGCAAATGACAAGATTTTATTCTTTTTTATGGTGGTGTAATACTCCATTATATATATATACCACATCTTCTTTATCCATTCATCAGTCGATGGACTTTTGGGCTGTTTCCATGATTTGGCTATTGTGGACATTACTGCTATAAACATAGGGGTGCATGTATCCCTTTGAATTATTATTTTTGTATTCTTTGGGTAAATACCTAGTAGTGCAATTGCTGGGTCATAGGGTAGCTCTCTTTTTAACATCTTGAGGAACCTCCATACTGTTTTCCAGAGTGGCTGCACCAGTTTGCATTCCCAACAACACCATAAGAGCATTCCCCTTTCTCCACATCCTCAACACTTGTTTCTTGTATTGTTGATTTTAGCCATTCTAGGAGGTGTGAGGTGATATCTCATTGTAGTTTTGATTTATATTTCCCTTATGATGAGTGATGTTGAGCATCTTTTCACATGTCTATTGACCATCTATATGTGTTCTTTGGAAAAATGTCTATTCATGTTTTCTGCCCATCTTTTAATTTGATTATTTGGGTTTGGGGTGTTGAGTTTTAGAAGTTCTTTATACACTTTGGATACTAACTACAAATATTTTCTCCCATTCCATAGGATGCCTTTTAGTTTTGTTGGCTGTTTCCTTCTCTCTGCAGAGATTTTCATTTTGTTGAAGTCCCAATAGTTTATTTTTGTTTTTGTTTCTCTTGCATCAGGAGGCACATCTAGCAGGAAGTTGCTATAGCCAATGTCAAAGAGGTTACTGCCTGTGTTCTCTTCTTGATTTTAATGGCTTCCTGTCTCACATTTAGGTCTTTCATCCATTTTGAATTTATTTTTGTGTATGGTGTAAGAAAGCAGTCTAATTTCATTCTTCTGCATGTTGCTGTCCAGTTTTCCCAATGCCATTTGTTGAAGATACTTCCTTTTTCCCTTGAATATTCTTTCCTGCATTGTCAAAGATTAATTGACCATAAAGTTGTGGGTTCATTTCTGGGTTTTGTATGCTGTTCCATTGATCAATGTGTCTATTTTTGTGCCAGTGTCATACTGTCTTGATCACTACAGCTTTGTAATATAACTTGAAGTCTGGAATTTTGATACTGCCACCAGCTGTGCCTTTCTTTTCAAGGTTGCTTTGGCTATTTGGGGTCTTTTGTGGTTTCATACAAATTTGGGACTGTTTGCTCTAGCTCTAGCTCTGTAAAAAATGTTGTTGGTATTTTGATAGGGATTGCCTTAAATGTTTAAATCACTTTGGGTAGTATAGACATTTTAACAATATTTGTTCTTCTAGTCCATGAGCATGAATGTTTTTCCATTTCTTTGTGTCATTTTCAATTTCTTTCATCAGTGTTTTATGGTTTTCAGAGTACAGATCTTTTACCTCTTCGGTTAGGTTTATTCCTAGGCATCTTATGGTTTTAGGTATTAATTCTTTATATTACACTCCCATACAGCTGGGAATGGAAACAGAGTCTCTTTTTGGAACATAAAACAGTAATGACTATTTGGCATCTTTCTTGGTAATCTCACTAGAAATCTAGTTTAAGGAAATTGGAAAGATGTCAATTAATCATATCATAATAAAATAAAACAAAGATATTTATTGTAGCAATGTATAAAATCTTGTGCCACACAAAAATGCTCAAAAATAGAGGAATGTTTGATTACACTATATCCATGTTATAGAAACATATGATAGTTTTCTAAATTATTTATCTAATAATACTTAATGACATGGAAAAGCAGTTATGATATGATTTTAAGTGATAAAAAAGATACCAAACTATATCTGCAACATGATTATTTTTATAGATTTAATGACAGAAAGAAGGAAGAAAGAGAGCAAAGGCACAGGACAGGAGTGAAGGAGAAAGGGGGAGAAAAAGTAAAAACTCTAGAAAAATACATTAAAGCATTTCTTAAATTATATAAACTCTAGCTGAGTCAAGATGATTTGAATCATCACCTATATATTTTTCTCTTATTTCTACAATCATCAGCTATCTTGTGTGATAAGCAGGGAAAACAATGTTATTTTTTATGTTAAATCTATACTTTAGATTCTAAATCAGAGTCTTAAGGTTTTGTAGAAACTCAAAAGTTAATAAGACAAAGACTATCACTGGCTTTTCATGAAAGCCAGCTTATCTATACTTCTAGAATGGTTTCTTTGTTTTTCTAGAAGTCTAAAGGAAAATTAAAGAAACCAAGGAAGAAAGAAGATGCTTAGAAGGTCAACTGGGACTTTTCCCCTTATAAACTATTAACAACTACAAAAATTTATTCTGCCTGAAAAACTGAGCTTTCTTCAAGGGCTTTTGAAATGAAAATCTGAAGTCCTAATGGCTGGACATCTGATATAAAACTATCCTAAAATCACAAAAGATGATAGATAACATTATTTCTCTACTTTGGAGGCACACTTATTACTTCATCCTATGCTCCAAGTATTCATTCTTCTACTTACTCACTTATTGGCCATTTTGCCTCTTCTATCTTCTACAGGCTAAAACCTGCTGTAAACTAGTTTGCCCAGGATACAAAGGCAAATAAGAAATGGTTCTTGGGTTACAGTAGAGCAAGTTAAGTTTGTGATTTACCCAAGCCTCACTACAAGTTTAGACTAATGTATAAGGAAGCGTTACATCTAATTATTCTTAGACATTTCATTTCTTTAAATAGTCCTTAGTATGTACATTTTTAAATGTAAAACTATCATTAAAATTGAGCTATTTTGATAACATTTTATTAATAAAAAATTATAATTTGTAGAAGAGCTCTTTGAATGAATTATTTCTATAGTTGAAAACCCAAATATTTCAGCTATGAAACTAAGACCCCTCTTTAATAAAAGTTCCTTAATCAAATTGAAAGCATAGGAATCAGTAGAAAAGAAACAGCTTAATTCAAACCAGTTTTGCAAACACACATACATACACACACACACACACACACACACACACATACACACACACACACCACATAAATGGTGTGGCAGAGACTTCTGGTTGTCCTCCAATATCTGCCCTCTCTTTTCCTCAGTCACAGAACTCCCAGATTAGTTCATGGCTTCTTGAAGCTATGTGATCAGATGACCATATTCTGGCCAACAGAATATAAGTAGAAGTAGTGAATCCCAACTTTCTGGAAGAGTCCTAAAGGGATGAAGGCTTGACTTCTCCTGCCTCTTCCCCTCCTTCCTGCTGTTTAAAATGTAGATAGGCTGGCTATACAGAGAGCAGCCACTTTGAATCACAAGATGGAAGCTGGGTGTTCATAAGTGGCAGAACATGAGATGAAGTGAGCCTAAATGAACCCTTCTGGTGTCAACACATAAATTCCAGACTGCCTACATTTACATGGAGAAGCATACTTCTCTCTTTTTAAATCCATTTTTGTTTTGGGTCCTCTTCCACTCACGAGCAAATCTCATCTTAACTAATACAAGTGGCAAACAATCCCAGACTAGCTTCTCCATTCTACTGTCACTCAGATATCATGACTGCTCCTTGCTCAGTGTTGAGAATACCTCTCAGCACAATCAAATCCAAAGCCCAAGTTACCTATATTCTTTCTAATGCTGTTCAGCTCTTAAATTTTCACAGGACTTGGAACAGAAAACCTGCCAGGCATTTGCCATGTGACCTTGGGTAAATCATGTAATACTACTGTCCTCAGTTTCTTCATTTATCAAATGAACACAGTAACTCTTACTTTAATAACAATAACAGCCATTTATAATTCTTATGATTCTGTGAAAAAGGTATTATAATTAGTAAACAGAATTTCAGAGAGGTTAAGTAAAATTCTCAGGATTATACTGCTTAGTAGCAGAACAGGAATTTAAACTCATGTAAGTCTACTCTAAATACTATGATTGTTGAGGTACACTTTATTATCCTCTACCTCTTCCCTTGTGAATAGTCACTGAGATAACTTGTGTAAAACAGACTAACCTATCACACAGTAGATATGCATTAAATGTGAATTATCCCCCCTCTGTTCTTACATGTTGATAAAATAAAAGCATTTTGCTTTCTCTGTGAAAGAATCAATCTGGACAAATTCCACGTTTAAGTAAAAATATTATAGAATACAATTTTACCCTTGAAGAATCCCAGGCCCAGTAATTTTTCAACAGATTGAATGCATTAAGCTTTTGTATATACATAGACCCATGCTGGAAGATATACAAAGTTAATCTGAGAGTAACAATTCCTGTCCTCTAAGAATTTATAACTTAAAATAAACCATAGAGATGCCAGCTCTAATACACAGATTCAAACAAACATCAACACATGAATAAAGAAGAACAGTACAACCTTTCAGTCTTGTGTTGAACAGAACTGTTTTTAACATACACACGCAAATTAGAATAATACTTAAACACAAATCAGAACACTTCTGAGTGGGAAGATGAAGAGTTTGTCTGAAGAAGGAAGGCATTCTCCAAATTAACTTCACACACCAGGGTTTCTCTAACAATGCCAAAAATAAAAAAGGAAAAAAAAGAAAAAGCTCTCACACAGGGATGCAAAGGTATGTTTGCACAAACTAATTATTCAGCAGAATGGCCCTGTTAAAGTAAAGATCTTTTTTTAAGGCGGAAAAAAAAAAGTTACAAATAATTTTTTTTCAGCAAACAATATAGAAGCATAGGGGCAAGGATTTCTTTCAGGTTTTGACCTTCGGAAGTCCTCTCTATGCATAGGTACTTACAGATTGGAAAATACATTTAGAGAAGAAAATCAACAATAAGGTTCACAGCATAAGAAAATCAACTAGCTAAAAATTTAAGTAACTTTTACTGTATGCTGGTAAATGGTACAGATAGTCAGTGCTTCTTCATGATGTTTTTCCCTTTTGAATGAAATACTTCCTTGCCTCATTTCTGGAAGGTTAAGCTATACTTCCCTTAAGCATTATACCTCTGCACTGATTAAACCAAACACCCTCCACCCCTCTCCCACTTCTCTATCACTCAAATTCCCTTTCCCAAAGCCAGAATTTCATTTGAGAAAATCTTCTCACAATAAATTTAAGTAAGTCAGGTCAACTCTGCTCCTCCTCAAAACTTAAAAAAGTTTGAATTGCAGCCCCTGGCCAAATCTACCACTTGTGTACTGATAGGATTAAAAAAAATCAACATTAAAAATAAAACTCTACCTCCACTCCTACTTATGCACTGTGTTTGTCAGATTAACATGAAAATCAGAGTAGGAAAGTTTCTTCAGTGATTCTATAGCTGAATATAAAGACAGCCCCAAGCTGGGGGTTTATTCCTTCCTTTCCTCCATTTGTTTCATTCCCAAGGCAGTGACTCCATCTTTTCTCCTTTTGAAGTCACTGAAACACTGAAATCTATCTTATCCAAGCAAAACAATTTCATTCATCATACTGCAGTCACATCAATTAGGAGTTAACGGATAAAATAAAACATCAAGAACCTCCTTTTTGACCCACAAGATCTTTCCTGACTATTCCTGGTGCCCTAGGACAGCTCAGTACAACCTCTTCACTATTTGTCTATCTCTTTAACAAATATTTACTCAGTGCCCACTGAGGGACCATGGACTATCTAGATATTGGTTCTTATAGGATATTCAACTGATACAGACATACATTGATTGGGCCTTCATACCTCTTACCTCCCAATTAAAATATAATCTCCTTGATTGGGGTGGGGGATCTTAGTCTTCTTTTCATTGCCTGGCAGAAAGTCCCAACAGTATTTTCTCAATACATATTTTTTATATAGAAGACAAGGTTTAAGTTAATGTTATATGACAAGGTTTAAGTTAATGTTATATCTGATTTGAAGCCCTATATGATTCAAACCATTATGTCTCTTTCTCAATTAAAATTTTTGAAGATTTTTTTCTAGTCTATGGACTGTAGTGGGTATGGTTTACCTCTCTCTGAGTTACAAGAAATTGAATTTCCATCTTTGGGAATTCACCTATATGTCAGACAATGCCAGATGTTCTGGTTACACATGCCTGCTCTGTGAATACAATGAGCTTGACTTATTTTATTGACTGCACTGAAACAATGACTAATTTTATTCCAGACTCCACACAGTGTCACAAAACCGTAGCTACCATAATGATATAAGAATTTGAATACTGCAGTGTAAGACTTGCCAATTAGAAATATACCTTCAGTGATGTGAGTTGGCTTGAGGCTGTTGTTGGAAAGGGGAATTTCTTTAGTCTATTAGTTATTCATTTGACTAGGTATATAATTGCTCTGTACGCCACCAAAATATGTGGCCTTAAGATCAAGGACTTTATACTTAATTAAAATGGATGTGTTACAGGATGTGAAAGTGGGACATTGTTATCTCAGTTGTTACTAAGTGTGCAACACTGAGAATAAAAATTGTAAGTTGTTAAATGTTCATATAGTCTATGTAGTAACAGAATATATATGTAGGATTTATTAATATGGCAGACAAAAACTTGTTCTGCCACTTTCAGCTTATCATCTATTTCTAGACTATATAAAAGAAAGACAGGTGATGATGATAGATAAAAATGGTTCATTAAAGGGCTCCCGGGTGGCTCAGACGGTTAAGCGTCTGCCTTCGGCTCAGGTCATGATCCCAGTGGGATTGAGTCCGGCATCAGGCTCCCTGCTTGGCGGGAAGCCTGCTTCTCCCTCTGCCTCTCTCTCTCTCTCTCTCTCTCTCTCTCTCATGAATAACTAAAATCTTTAAAGAAAAGGTTCATTAATAGACAGAATCCTTGAGGAGCAAGCTGTTGGGGTATTTTGTGCTTCCCCCTCTCCTCCTAAAGAGGAGAACTTCTTGCCACCAACTTTAGACCCATCTGGGGGGAAAGGAAGAGTTTTATGAACCTCCCAAAAAGTCTGAGATGAATCTGTTCTGATTTGGATACTGGAAGCTGAGTTCTGTTTATAAAAGATGACATAAACTGAAGCTGTCTCTAATGACCAAAAAAAAAAAAAAAAGCAGCTACAATGTGAGAAAATTTCATCTCTATCTGTAATGGACAGAAGGAAACTACTTGAAAGGAGTTGGGCTTAAGTCAGCTTAAGTCATTAATTCTGAATACCAGAGCTAGGTCACCCCCCAAAAAAGAGTTTATGTGGTTTGTACCAGCAGAAAATGATCTAAAGGAAGAACTTATAAGGGGCCAGTTGAAGAGGTATCATTTGCTTCAGGGAATCCGTGAAAGGAGTCCCTGGTGAGGGCAAATGCTCAAAAAGGCCAGAAAATTTCCCAAGAAGAGAAAAAGAAAGCTTTCTAACGCCAGGTTACTACTTGACCAATCAAATAATATCTTCTCATTTCTCCCTCTCTACTCCCTCCCCTCCCCTGATCCCAAAAGGCCCAAAGCAGCATCATGAATGCAATGTACTCTCATCTTTGTTCTCTTGGTATATTGCTTTTGGAACTGACTCACCATATTGTGAGGAAGTCTAAGCAGGTTAAGAAGATTCCTATATGAAGAGAAACTAAGCTCTGGCTGAGTTCTCAGACAACAGCCTGAATGTAGCTGCCAGTCATGTGAAACAGCTATCTTGAGAGTGGATTTTCTAGCCACCATTGACTCACCCAAGCTGACATAGGTGGGTTAGAAATTAGCTATCCCCACCCAGTCTTGTCCAAATTCCTGATGAGGAAAACAAATTACTGTTGTGGTTCAAAGCCACTAAGTTTTGGGGTGGTTTGTTACTTAGCAATGGTAACCAGAACAGATTACCAAGCCCAGTGGGTATGGGAAAAGCTTTAAATCGGAATAAATATTAAAGCTTCAATAATAGTTAAATGATATTTTATCCCACAAGAAACAGTTAGTTGAGAAAAAGCACTGAAGAAACTCTGGAATCTGCTTAAGATATCCAGAGATGAAGAGGAACCTCTGTTCCCCAACATCTCACTAGTTTGAAACTCAGTGGTGAGAAACAATAAAGCCAAACCTTTAAAATATTTTTCTGCATGTACCATGACTGTTAATTCTTTAGTAAACCAGTAATTCATTAAACAAAAGTGATGATAATCATAACTAAAATGTTTGGAGGGGGTTGAAAGGCAACTTGAGGTGACAATTTAAACTCAAAAGCAGCCCTGTATGTGAATGCTAGCTGAATATGATTTGTAAATTAGAATGGCCTTTTGTGGAAAAAAACCCAGAAGCCACTAGTTTAGCTTAAATCAAATTTGAAAACTGTCAGGAAGAATATTCAAAGTGAGCATGAGATTGAACATCTTGAGGGTATGCATCTCTATCTCCAGCATTAGCACAATGACCAGTAAGTACCCAATAAATACTGGTGAATGAATAAATAAAATGGCTCTTTGTCAGAAAATTAACCTGTACCCATGATTGGAAATCGCAACGCCAAAATTAAAGAATTATTGAATTCATCTTGGCTTTCAACCCCTTGGCTCACAATGCAATCGGTTTACCTATGCCAAATAGGCTTCTCCTGGTATCATCACTAGTTAGGTTCATAAAACATCCTTACAGCAGACAGAAGAGACAGAATTTTACCTATCTACCTACCAAGGAAAGAATTAGACCGAGGCAACTAGTAAGTTTTTTAATAAATGACTAGTAATATGATAATGAATTAAAAATAGGATAGTAGTACTTATCAGAAATGTTATTACTAAGTGTTTCTTACTACTCAAAAATAAAATGTCTAGAAATATATTTGGTTGGCTCTTTATTTAAGAATGACTTATAAAGGGGAGGAACAAGATGGCGGAGGAGTAGGAGACCTAGATTTCCTCTGGTCTCAGAAATTCAGCTGAATAGGGATCAAACCATTCTGAACACCTACGAACTCAACAGGAGATCGAAGAGGAGAGTAGCAACAACTCTCTGAACAGAGAAGCGACCACTTACTGGAAGGTAGGACGTGCGGAGAAGTGAATCCGAGGCGATATTCGGGAGGATAGACAGCGGGGGAGGGGCCTCCGCCGGTCGCTTCTGGCAAGTGCTAGAGCCGCGGAGCACAAAATCCGACCTTTTAGAAGTTGGCTCGGCTGAGGGACATCGCTGCAGTGGCTAAGCAGGGGGTGGAATCCTCCCAGGACAGTGTGGTCTCAGGACCCTCGGGGTCACAGAAAGACCGGGGCTGCCTGAGTGCGCCAGAGCTCCCAGGTATCAGAGCGGGGAAGCCGGCTGCAGAGACAGAGCCGGGACCGTGGACTCTCAGCTCGGGGTTGCCATAAACTGTGATCCACGGCCCAGTCGGGCCACTGCTCTGCCAGCAGGGACCCAACAAGCGGCAGAGCCGGGGAGACTCCCCTTCCTTCCCGGGGAGGAGCGGCGCGGAAGCACACCACAGGGATCTGCTGGGTTTGGAAACTCCACACGGGGTCTGGTGCCAGAGATAGAAACATTCGGTCACAGGCCGGGTGAGCACGGAGTGTGGCCGGAGATCAGGGAGACGGGAGTGACTGCTTTTCTCTGGGGGCACACTGAGGAGCGGGGCCCCGAGTTCTCAGCTCCTCCGGGTGGAGATTGGGAGGCCATCATTTTTGCCCTGGTCCTCCAGGGCTGTACTGAGAGCTTGCAGGGAACAAAAGCTCCTGAGAGCAAACCCGAGCAGCTTGCTTAGCCCGGACCGACAAGGGCGGGGCAATTCAGCCTCCGGCAAAGACATTTGGAAACCACAGCAACAGGCCCCTTGCCCAGAAGATCAGCACGAACAGCCAGCAAGCCAAGACCAAGTTTTACCGATCAAGGAGAACAGGAGAACTCCATGGCCAGGGGAATACTGCACATAGAATTCATGGCTTTTTTTTACGATTCATTAGTTCATCAAAGTTAATTTTTGTTGACTGTTTTTTTTTATTTTATTTTTCTTTTTCCCTTTTTCAACCAAAATCTTATCAATCCCTTTAAAAAAAAAAAAAAACATTTTTTATTTTTCATTTTTAGAGTCATATTTTATCCCTTCATAGTAGTTACCCTTATTTTTGGCATATATATATATAAGTTGTTCTCTCTTTAAAATTTTAAGATACAGTTTCTTCTAACAGATCAAAATATACCCTAAATCACTAGTGTATGGCTTTGTTCTAGTCTCCTGCCTGATCACATTCTCTCCATTTTTCCTTTTTTTTTTTTCTTAAATCTTCTTTCTTTTTTCAAACAACTTCTTATCTTATCAAGTCCTTTTATAAAATCTTTTATAATTTTCATCTTTACAGTCATCTCCCATCCCTTCATTGTATCAACCCTTATTTTGTACATATATGTCTTTTTCCTTTAAAATTTTAGGAGGCACTTTTTTCTAACAGACCAAAATACGCCCAAAATCTAGTGTGTGGCACTGATCTATGCACTAGCCTGATCATATTTGATCATATTCTGCTTTTTTTGTATTGTTCTGTTTTTGTTTCTATCTTTCTTTCTTTCTTTTTTTTCTTTTCTCTTTCTTTTTTCTTTCTTTCCCTTTCTTTTCCCCTGGTTTCAGGTCTTTTCTGATTTTTATACAGTATATTTGCTGGGGACGATGTAAACCTGTTAGCATTTTGTTCTCTCATTCATCTATTCTCCTCTGGACAAAATGACAAGACGAAAAAATCACCTCAGCAAAAAGAACAAGAGGTAGTACCATCAGCCAGGGACCTACTCAATACGGACATTAGTACAATGTCGGACCTAGAGTTCAGAATCATGACTTTAAAGATACTGGCTGGGCTTGAAAAAAGCGTGGAAGTTATTAGAGAAACCCTTTCTGGAGAAATAAAAGAACTAAAATCTAACCAAGTTGAAATGAAAAAGGCTATTGATGAGGTGCAATCAAAAATGGGGGCACTAACTGCTAGGATAAATGAGGCAGAAGAGAGAATCAGTGATATAGAAGACCAAATGATGGAAAATAAAGAGGCTGAGAAAAAGAGAGAGAAACAACTACAGGATCACGAGGGCAGAATTCGAGAGATAAGCGATACGATAAGACGAAACAACATTAGAATACTTGGGATCCCAGAAGAAGAAGAGAGAGAGGTGGGGGCAGAAGGTATATTGGAGCAAATAATAGCAGAGAACTTCCCTAATGTGAGGAAGGAAACAGGCATCAAAATCCAGGAGGCACAGAGAACCCCTCTCAAAATCAATAATAATAGGTCAACACCCCGACATCTAATAGTAAAACTTATGAGTCTCAGAGACAAAGAGAAAATCCTAAGAGCAGCTCGGGAGAAGAGATATGTAACCTACAATGGTAGAAACATTAGATTGGCAACAGACCTATCCACAGAGACCTGGCAGGCCAGAAAGGACTGGCAAGATATCTTCAGAGCACTAAACGAGAAAAATATGCAGCCAAGAATACTATATCCAGCTAGGCTGTCATTGAAAACAGAAGGAGAGATAAAAAGCTTCCAGAACAAACAAAAACTAAAGGAATTTGCAAACACGAAACCAGCCCTCCAAGAAATATTGAAAGGGGTCCTCTAAGCAAAGAGAGAGCCTAAAAGCAGCAAAGATCAGAAAGGAACACAGACAACATACAGTTAACAGTCACCTTACAGGCAATACAATGGCACTAAATTCATACCTTTCAATAGTTACCCTGAATGTAAATGGGCTAAATGCCCCAATCAAAAGACACAGGCTATCAGATTGGATTAAAAAAAAAGACCCGTTGATATGATCTAACAATTGTAAATATCTATGCCCCGAACATGGGAGCAGCCAACTATATAAGGCAATTAATAACAAAAGCAAAGAAACACATTGACAACAAAACAATAATAGTGGGGGACTTTAACACCTCCCTGACTGAAATGGACAGATCATCTAAGCAAAAGATCAACAAGGAAATAAAGACTTTAAATGACACACTGGACCAAATGGACTTCACAGACATATTCAGAACATTCCATCCCAAAGCAACGGAATACACATTCTTCTCTAGTGCCCATGGAACATTCTCCAGAATTGATCACATCCTAGGTCACAAATCAGGCCTCAACTGGTACCAAAAGATTGGGATCATTCCCTGCATAGTTTCAGACCACAATGCTTTGAATAGAACTCAATCACAAGAGGAAAGTCGGAAAGAACTCAAATACATGGAGGCTAAAGAGCATCCTACTAAAGAATGAATGGGTGAACCAGGAAATTAAAGAAGAATTAAAAAAATTCATGGAAACCAATGAAAATGAAAACACAACTGTTCAAAATCTTTGGGATACAGCAAAGGCAGTCCTGAGAGGAAAGTATATAGCAATACAAGCCTTTCTCAAGAAACAAGAAAGGTCTCAAATACACAACCTAAGCCTACACCTAAAGGAGCTGGAGAAAGAACAGCAAATAAAGCCTAAACCCAACAGGAGAAGAGAAATAATAAAGATCAGAGCAGAAATCAATGAACTAGAAACCAAAAGAACAGTAGAACAGATCAATGAAACTAGGAGCTGGTTCTTTGAAAGAATTAACAAGATTGATAAACCCCTGGCCAGACTGATCAAAAAGAAAAGAGAAATGACCCAAATCAACAAAATCATGAATGAAAGAGGAGAGATCACAATCAACACCAAAGACATACAAACAATTTTAAGAACATATTATGAGCAACTCTATGCCAGCAAATTAGATAACCTGGAAGAAATGGGTGCATTCCTAGAGATGTATCAACTACCAAAATTGAACCGGGAAGAAATAGAAAACCTGAACAGACCTATAGCCACTAAGGAAATTGAAGCAGTCATCAAAAACCTCCCAAAAACAAAAGCCCAGGGCCAGATGGCTTCCCAGGGGAATTCTACCAGACATTTAAAGAAGAATTAATACCTATTCTCCTGAAACTGTTCCAAAAAAATAGAAATGGAAGGGTAACTTCCAAACTCATTTTATGAGGCCAGCATTACCTTGATCCCAAAACCAGACAAAGACCCCATCAAAAAGGAGAATTACAGACCAATATCCTTGATGAACATGGATGCAAAAATTCTCACCAAAATACTAGCCAATAGGATCCAACAGTACATTAAAAGGATTATTTACCACGACCAAGTGGGATTTATCCCTGGGCTGCAAGGCTGGTTCAACATCCGCAAATCAATCAACGTGATCCAATACATTAACAAAAGAAAGAACAAGAATCATATGATCCTCTCAATAGATGCAGAAAAAGCATTTGACAAAGTACAGCATCCTTTCTTGATCAAAACTCTTCAGAGTATAGGGATAGAGGGTACATACCTCAATATCATAAAAGCCATCTATGAAAAACCTACAGGGAATATCATTCTCAATGGGGAAAGGCTGAGAGCTTTTCCCCTAAGGTCAGGAACGCGGCAGGGATGTCCACTCTCACCACTGCTATTCAACATAGTATTAGAAGTCCTAGCCACAGCAATCAGACAACAAAAAGAAATCAAAGGCATCCAAATCGGCAGAGAGGAAGTCAAACTCTCACTCTTTGCAGATGATATGATACTGTATGTGGAAAACCCAAAAGACTCCACCCCAAAACTGCTAGAACTCATACAGGAATTCAGTAAAGTAGCAGGATATAAAATCAATGCACAGAAATCAGTGGCATTCCTATACACCAACAACAAGACAGAAGAGAGACAAATCAAGGAGTCGATCCCATTTACAATTGCACCCAAAACCATTAGATATCTAGGAATAAATTTAACCAAAGAGGCAAAGGATCTGTACTCAGAAAACTATAAAATACTCATGAAAGAAATTGAAGAAGACACAAAGAAATGGAAAAACGTTCCATGCTCGTGGATTGGGAGAACCAACATTGTGAAGATGTCAATGCTACCTAGAGCAATCTACACATTCAATGCAATCCCCATCAAAATACCATCCACTTTTTTCAAAGAAATGGAACGAACAATCCTAAAATTTGTATGGAACCAGAAGAGACCCCGAATAGCCAGAGGAATCTTGAAAAAGAAAAGCAAAGCTGGCGGCATCACAATTCCGGACTTCCAGCTCTATTACAAAGCTGTCATCATCAAGACAGTATGGTACTGGCACAAAAACAGACACATAGATCAATGGAACAGAATAGAGAGCCCAGAAATGGACCCTCAACGCTATGGTCAACTTATCTTTGACAAAGCAGGAAAGAATGTCCAATGGAGAAAAGATAGTCTCTTCAACAAATGGTGTTGGGAAAATTGGACAGCCACATGCAGAAGAATGAAACGGGACCATTTCCTTACACCACACACAAAAATAGACTCCAAATGGTTGAAAGACCTAAACGTGAGACAGGAGTCCATCAAAATCCTAAAGGAGAACACAGGTAGCAACCTCTTCAACCTCAGCCACAGCAACTTCTTCCTAGAAACATCACCAAAGGCACGGGAAGCCAGAGCAAAAATGAACTATTGGGATTTCATCAAGATAAAAAGCTTTTGCACAGCAAAAGAAACAGTCCACAAAACCAAAAGACAACCGACAGAATGGGAGAAAATATTTGCAAATGACAGATCAGATAAAGGGCTAGTATCCAAAATCTATAAAGAACTTATCAAACTCAACACCCAAAGAACAAATAATCCAATCAAGAAATGGGCAGAAGACATGAACAGACATTTTTCCAAAGAAGACATTCAAGTGGCCAACAGGCACATGAAAAAGTGCTCAACATCGCTCGGCATCAGGGAAATCCAAATCAAAACCTCAATGAGATACCACCTCACACCCGTCAGAATGGCTAAAATTAACAAGTCAGGGAACGACAGATGTTGGCGGGGATGTGGAGAAAGGGGAACCCTCCTACACTGTTGGTGGGAATGCAAGCTGGTGCAACCACTCTGGAAAACAATATGGAGGTTCCTCAAACAGTTGAAATTAGAGCTACCATTCGATCCAGCAATTGCACTACTGGGTATTTACCACAAAGATACAAATGTAGGGACCCGAAGGGGTACGTGCACCCCAATGTTTAGAGCAGCAATGTCCACAATAGCCAAACTGTGGAAAGAGCCAAGATGTCCATCGACAGATGAATGGATAAAGAAGGTGTGGTATATATACACAATGGAATATTATGCAGCCATCAAAAGGAATGAGATCTTGCCATTTGCAACGACGTGGGTGGAACTGGAGAGTGTTATGCTGAGTGAAATAAGTCAATCAGAGAAAGACATGTATCATATGACCTCACTGATATGAGGAATTCTTAATCTCAGGAAACAAACTGAGTGTTACTGGAGTGTTTGGGGGTGGGAGGGATGGGGTGGCTGTGTGATAGATATTGGGGAGGGTATGTGCTACGGTGAGCGCTGTGAGTTGTGCAAGACTGTTGAATCAAAGATCTGTACTTCTGAAACAAATAACGCAACATATTTTAAGAAAAAAGAAAAAGAAGAAGATAACAGGAGAGGAAGAATGAAGGGGAGTAAGTCAGAGGGGGAGACGAACCATGAGAGATGATGGACTCTGAAAAACAAACTGAGGGTTCTAGAGGGGAGGAGGATAGGGGGATGGGTTAGCCTGGTGATGGGTATTGAGGAGGGCACGTTCTGCAGGGAGCACTGGGTGTTATGAACAAACAATGAATCATGGAACACTGCATCAAAAACTAATGATGTAATGGATGGTGATTAACATAACAATAAAAAATTAAAAAAATAAAAAAAAAGAATGACTTATAAAGAAATGCATTATCCAGTCATTTCTACCATTTTAAGAGTTCAGTGTATTATAATTTATGATAATACACATAGAATCATGAAATGCATGAGTCAAAATTATCTTGAAGATCATCTAATCTGCCCCACAAATTTTATGGTTCAGAAAACTGAATCCTAGAACTGTTAAAAGTCATTTATCCAGGATCACTTATCTTAAGAGAGCTGAAGAAGGCAAAAAACAAAGATTTCTTTATTCCTACTCTAGGACTCTTTCCTTTATAGCCACTTGTATCTGATATTCATAAAATATAGAACTTCAATAAATCTAAAATTGTCTAGACACATTACATAGACTAATACATATTTATATGGAATGTTAAAAATATAAACATGTTTAACTATATTACAAATCTACAGTAATCAATATAATATGATACTGACATAAAAACAGACACATACATCAATAGAACATAATAGAAAGCCCAGAAATAAACTCATGCATATACAGGTGATTAATTTTTGACAAAAGAGCCAAGAACATAGAAGAGGGAAAAAACAGTCTCTTCAATAAATGGTTTCTGGAAAACTGGATAGCCACATGCCAAAGAATGAAACTGGACTCCTATCCTACAACACCACAAAAATCAACTCAAAATTTATTAAAGACTTGAATGTAAGTGATAAAACTCCTAGAAGAAAACATAAAGGGTTAGATCCTTCACACTGGTCTTGGCAATAATTTTTTGGGGTTTGACACCAAAAGCAAAGAGAACAAAAGTAAAAATAAACAAGTGGGACTACATCAAACTAAGAAGCTTCTGCACAGAAAGGGAAATGATTAACAAAATGAAAAAGAATATACTACATGGGAGAAAATATTTGCAAATCATATATCTGATAAAGAGTTAATACTCAAAATATATAAAGAATTCATACAACCCAACAGCAAAACAACCAAACAATCTAATTTAAAAATAAGCAGAGGATATGACTATACTTTTTTCCCAAGGAAGAAATACAGAGGGCCAACAGCTACATGAAATGGTGCTGAACATCATTAATTATTAGAGAAATACAAATCAAACCACAATGAGACATCACCTCACATCTGTTACAATGGCTATTATCAAAAAGACAAGAAATAACAAGTATTGGCAAGGATGAGGAGAAAAGGGAACTCTTGTGCCCTGTTGGTGGGAATGTAAATTGGTACAGCCACTGTAGAAAACAGAATGGAAGTTCCTCAAACAGTAAAAATAGAATTACCATATGATCCAGCAATTCCCCTTCTGGATATTTATTTAAAGGAAATGAAAATACTAACTCAAAAAGATATCTGCACTCCCATGTTCATTGTAGCATTATTTACACTAACCAAGACATGGAGACAACCTAAGTGTCTATCCATGGATGAACAGATAAAGAAAATGTGATACACACACACACACACACACACAGACGTGGAAATCTTGCCATATGTGACAACAATGATGGACCTTGAGGGTATTAATGCTAAGTGAAACAAGTCAGACAGAGAAAGACAAATACTGCATGATCTCACTTATATGTGAGAAAAAAGAAAAAAAGAAAAAGAAAAAAAATAACCAAAACTCATGGATACAGAGAACAGACTGGTGGTTGCCAGAAGTCGGGGTGGAGGATGGACAAAATGGGTGAAGGGAGTCAAAAGGTACAAACTTCTAGTTATAAAATAAACAAGTCAGGGGGATATGACTTACAGCATGGTGACTATAGTTAATAATACTGTATCATATATTCTAATGTTTCTAAGAGAATAGATCTTAAAAGTTCTCATCACAAGAAAAAACTCTGTAACTATGTATGGTGATGGATGCTAACTAGACTTACTGTGGTGATCATTTTGCAATTTATACAAATATCAAGTCATTATGCTATACACCTGAAACTAGTATACTGTCACGTGTCAATTATAACTCAATAAAAAACTGAAATATTTCCTTAACAAATAATCTATTTTTATAAAGCAAATTAAACTATTTTCATCCCAAACATCTTACTTAAATGAGTTAATTGTTGTCTTCACAGCGTACTTTTACTATGTTTCCAATGTGAAAAACCTGAAGTAGTGAGGATTACACTGAACTTGCTTGCACTGCAATTCTGTGACTTGCCCAAAATAACAGTAGCTAATCGAAGTTCAAACTAGAATCCAAATCTCCTGACTTTTGTCCAAGAGTCCATGACTAAGTATAACCACATTATCTACTTTTGCTTATTTGCAGAAATTTTTCATACAAGATACTGATATTACTATCTACAGACTTCATTTAAAAAGAGAAGTCCTGATGTCATCAAAATGTTGAAAGTACATTTTTGAAAGGAAAGGACTTTTTTTTCAAATTTACCATCTACAAAAAGCCTATAATTTCACCTCTGTATTTTCCTATCCAAGGAAAGTTAGAGACACTTCTACATGGAAAATCAAGTAACCTTGAGAAGAGTAAATTGTTCGTATAGTTAAGAGTGGCATTGAAAACTGTGTGGAAGAACTGTGTACAAAATCCAACTAACACTCACATTGTCCTTGTGTGATGGGTATCACTACAGCTTTTAAAATTATGATGTAGTCTTTTATTAATGAATTTGCAGTATTAAAAAAAATATTGTTGCTATTCTGTCGGCAGTGTGCATTCCTTGCATTATTAATCTCTCTAACCCCTCCATGTCCTTACTATTTAGCTATAAAAACACTTGAACAAATAATAGAGCCCAATAAAATCTTTCATTGCAGAGTCTAAGAAAAATGCTACATGAGGTCCAAGACAAGAATAAAAGCATTTCCTATATTCCAAGGAAAACAGCATTCAGATTAAAGCCAATTTACAGTGAGGTGGTTTTATAGGGCTTTGTTTTTTACTTCAACTTGGCCTTCTCAAGAGCTTGTGAAGGTTACGATGCTTATTCACAAGAGACTCTTCATTATAAATGGAGAGATATGTCAGGACCAACAAAGCAATCTGCAAATTATTAGGCATTATATTCAGCCACATAGTTATAATGTACAGCCCTCAGAAATGTTAAGGATGCATGGTGTATTCAAATGAAATGATTAAATAAATCATTTACTAGCTTAACATTGATTTCACAGTATACTTATTTTTTCAACTTAAAGTTTCTTAACTCTTAAAAACCTCAAAAGTGTAACACCTGGCTATAAGCAATCACCAAACTCATTTAATTAAAATCAAATGTATTTAAATTTATTTATTCAACATTTATCAGATCTCTTATTTCTCAATCCAGTGTATTCATTGTTCTTTACCACTGGTCACAAAAATCTATTCCAGGAATTCTAAATAAGGCTGATTAATTAAAAGGAGGCCAAGAAACAGACTGAGTCAAAACGTTTGCTTTGTGTTCAGTAGAAAATTTCATGTCATCATGAATTCTCTACAAAATGAGTCCTTCTTAATAATTATGCATCCATGAAAACAGGCTAGAACAATGGGCACACAGGAAGACCTTTCTGGCAGCTGACAATGGGAAAGCCTAGTCACCAATAATAGCTGAGTAATTCCACACTCGAAAAACCTGAATATTTACACTTGAAATTTGATTGCCTTAAGTTTTCGGTTAAAAGAAGGAATAGCTTGAAAATTCACATTCAAAAATTTTGTCTATGCTAATTATATCATATAGATTGATAAAGTAAAATCAGAGAATCCATAGTTCACAAACTAATAAACAAAGCAAGTACATCATTACTATCAAGAGGGTGTTGAGGGTTAAGTAGCAATTGCCTGTCCACGAGCATCATAGCACAAATCTAACCTCTACACATGTTTACTATCATAGTGCAGTGGTTTGTTTCTGAAAATCACAAAGATTCCATGGAGTTATGCCCAGAAAAATGTTTTTTATTCATTCATTTAAAAATGTTATTCATTGGGTGTCTGTCATATTATGGACTATCTGGGCTCCAAAGAGATGGTGAGAACAAAAAAGACAAGATCTCTGCTCTCATTAGCCTAGGGTGAGTAACAAAAAGACGTATGGCTTCAAAGGACTTTGCATTTGATCTTCTACCCTGTGAAGTAGGCAGGGTAGCTATTTCTAATCCTGGCTGACCCATAGGAATCCAAAATCCTGGCAAGATAAACCACTTGTTCTCCAACTCCATTATTATGTGGAGCAACTTTTACTTGAACAAAATTCATCCATCTCTGAGTTCAAGATTATCGTATATGCCCCTGTAGCTTACCAAGATTAAAACTAGATGATCTATAAATGTGCTTACTGATCAAAGAACCCATAAAATTTAAGAACTAGATAGGAATTTACTTATAGAATACTCCTGTTAGGGGCACCTGGGTGGCTCAGTCGTTAAGCATCTGCCTTCAGTTCAGGTCATGATCCCAGGGTCCTGGGTTCAAGCCCTGCATTGGGCTCCCTGCTCCGTGGGAAGTCGGCTTCTCCCTCTTCCACACTCCTTGCTTGTATTCCCTCTCTCACTGTCTCTTTCTGTCAAATAAATAAAATCTTAAAAAAAAATACCCCTGTTATTTTACAGATGAGGAAACTGAGGACCAAGAATCTAATCAAACCACAAAGCTATTTGGAAGTAAAATTAGTATGGGAAGCAAGGTCTCCAGAAAGTATCAGTGATCTTTTCAGGTACTTCATTGTACCCTGAAGTGTCATGCTTTCATAGATATCAGAATGTTTTCTAAGACCACAAGATATTACCCATGTCCTCTCTGGAAAAAAATATTGTTTTTCATAAAGCCTAAAATAGCCTAGAACCTCCTTTGAAAAGCAGGTGAAAATAAAATTAAACCTGCATATAAATAGGGGTAATGTGTTTCCTTAGTTAAGAAAAAAAAATAACCAATGGCAAAATCATTTCACATGAATTGAGAGGAAAAAAATATTACTCAAGTTTCAATTATCTATAAAGAACAGCCATTCCCTAAAACAGCACCTTTGAGGAAATTCTTTATGCTCTTTGTTTATACATTTTTCTTAGACTTAATGTCTGACAAGTGATCATTTCATTATCATAAGGTGCCTCTTGTCTTTTCCAGAGTTGATTCCTCTTTTCTTTGTGCTTAACAGTAGCAATAGCATTCTTATGATTTATTTCATGTACTTACATGTACCTCTGTTTTCTAGCCCGAAGTGGCTTTGTGGCTGGATTTCCTGACTGCATCTGAGTTTCCCAAACATTTTGCTCTTGGTAAGAGACCATGTACATTTGCTGAAATGCACATCACATCTGTTTGTCTTGTTTTCTCCTGGTGGTAAATGAAGAATTTGTATGTCTTCCCAAACCAAGGGGAGAGGAGATTCATGGTTATGTACACACAGGTTTATGGTCCAAGGAACTTTCACCTACATAGTAATATTTTGGTTTGGGGAAGGTCCCTGTTCATAGCTCTTGCTTCTGCCTGGACCTATTGCCAATCTGTACAGATACCAATCTACTTACCTGCAAGGAATGGAAACTACTCAGGATTTTATTTAAATTCCACAGTGGTTCAGAGCATAGATATGAAAACAAGACAACCTGAGTTTGAATCCCAACCCATGTAACTTTGTACAAAATGCTTTATTTTTTGTATTTCAGTTATCACATCTTTAAAAATCTAGATATTAATTGTTCCTGCTTGTTTTGGTAATGAAATAACTCAAGTAAAGATTAAATTATATTTAATTTGGGGCTTAGAAACAGTGTATATCACACAGTAATATAGTAAAGCAAGTTAGCCATTAGATTCAGTTCTTATCTTTTAATCTGAAAAGCACTGATTGTCACAGGGTTTCTTTCATACACCCATGGTTATATGCCTTATTCCTCATTTGCAGTAATAGTTTACAACCTCCAGGATCATCTACACTCTCTAAACTACACATAAAGGGAATAATATCTGGGAAATAAAAAGAGCTATCTATTATTACTTGGTAGAGAAGAATACCTTCTTCTCTACCAAGTAGGATTTCCTTCTACTGCTGCCTCCCCACAATTGGAAAGAAGCACGGCATTCTTCACTATCAGAGAAGTATGGTGACACTTAGGCAAGAGAGGTTAATAGCAACAGTAAACTTTACCTAATCTTTACTACATGCTAGATGCCAGTGCAAGCGCTTAACTCACTATCATATTATGGGACCAATAGTGTAGCATTCCCATTTTATAAACAAAGAGTAAGAAGCAAAGCATCTTAACTAGAGTCACAAAGTTGGAAATCAGGAGAGCCAGCATTTGAACCTACGTATCTCATATTCATAGTCTGGCTTTTCATTGCTCTATTATACAACCTCTCACTGTAAAAGGTCTCAGTAGGGCAAATCTAGGATAATATAAACTTTTAAGAGAGCTACCAGAGGATCCCTATCAATTCCATATTCCAACTGCTCCCAAGTCCTTTCAGCTTCCAGATATTAGAGTGCCTAGCCTTTAGATACCCTAGAGCCCATCCTTCAAGCCACCCTGAATGATCCAAAATGAGCAGAGGAGCTACCCCTACCAATCCATGGCCAACTTGCAGATTCATGAGCAAAATAAATGTTGCCATTGTTTTAAGACATAAAGTTTTGGAGTCATTTGTCGTATCACCAAAGTAACCACAACAAAGCCTCATCTGGGAGCAATGGATTTATATTAGGAAAAGATGCAATCAATAGTAATGTGAACAGGTATCTACTTCCAGGATTATCCTTACTGAAGACCACTGGGACAGTGAAGAACTTTAGTCCAGAGACAACTACATAAATGAAGAAACAATAAAGTCTATTCCCCACCTTCCTCATCTCCAGGAGATAAATGAAAACATACCAGGCAAAATAAATAAGAGACACTGAAATGGGGTTATAGAATAATAACGATTTGGTGGGAGAAAAGGAGAAAGGTAACTGTTAGAAACAATAATTATTTTAAAGACTCACTTTAATAAGCATTATGTCAGTTATATATATATAATACTTTATATGTTGTATTAATTATATCATTATAATGTATTTTGTATATAATATTAATAGCCAATTCTATTAGGAAGGTATTATTATTATTATAATGATGATGATGACTGTTTTACAGATAAGAAAACAGATAATGTTCAGAGCTCTTTAGCAGTCTGCTTAAAGTCACATGGCTACAGATCAAAGTCAGGTCCATCAGATTCCGAGACTAATAGAAAACTGTTTTCTTCCACCTGGAATTCTGGATTTTTCTGCTACATTATGATAAATGCAACTCTTCCCCCTCCTCAATACAATAAAGTTGCTGGAACTCTTCATGCTCTGACCTGAGATACAGGAAGAGAAATATACAGCAAACTTTAAAATGTAATATTTCTATTTTTCAAGAGAGAGAGAGAGAACAGTCTTTACAGCACCATGTAAAGCACTGGCTAATGGCAGGTGGCATTAGGGACAAGGTGGAATGAAGAGAACATTAACAATTTACTATAAACGGTTTTTCAATTGAAGAAAAAAAAGAAATGTGCCAGAAGGCTGTGGATCAGAGGTCAACACCTGCTCTCCCCTCTGTGTGTCCATAGATTTTGACATCTCATCTGCTGGGAAATCATATGCACTCAGATGCCAGCCAAGCCAGTGAGCACCAGGGCCTTTCTACCAGCGACTGCCAGGTCTTAGCCTCCTAAATGCCACTCAGCAGCATCGTGTCCCACAAAAAGACTCATACAACTCCTTACACTGTGGCAAAATAAAGGCTGAGTATGACTTTACTTGGGGAGCAAATGGCTTGATGCCTCATTGGTGCATTTCAAAAGTGACATGTATTGCTTCATTGCTAACATACATTCACGGAAATCTTAGGCAATGTAGGAAGAAAGGTCCCTTTGTAAAATGCTTAAATATTCAGCAAATAATGAGTACTTACCCTGTCTAGGAGCTGGTGTTTATTGATGAAAACTGGCTTGGAATTCCAGTTTGCACTGGATGACTTCCTTTTATCCAAAGTCCTAGATGAACAACAACAAACTTTCTTATTTCCTCCACAGGACTGCAATAGAGAATTTTCTAGTCTCTACTTCATTGATAGGAAGTCCTATCTAATACCAGCCTTATCTTAGTAGTTCAAGCTCATGGCCTATACTGCTCTTCCCGAACAGAAATTAAAACTGTAGGTCATAAACTTTAAGACTTATATCTGGTTCCTATACTCCAGTGAATATTTTGGCATTAATCCCTCACTGACTTTGGGTTAACTCTTATTTCACACTACTGTGAATTTTTCCATCTTGATTTTGAGCTCAATTAATTTATTTTAAATTTTATTTAATTATTTAATAACATTATTAAAATAACTTTCGTAGGCATTCAGAAAGAAATTTTGTACATTAGCTTAGGCTGCCTCAAGAGGGAGGATATATGGGAGCTCTCTGTACTTTTTCTTTTTTTGCAACTATTATATAAATCTAAAATTATTTCAAAATTAAAAATTAAAAACATTTACATTTCTGTTCTTCTGGATTCCCTGTGATAAGAAAAGATCATACAGTTTGGGATTAAGCAGTCTCAAGCTTGGTTTCACCCTTTATTAGTTATGTGATGGGGCAAGTCATTTAGTCATTTAACTTCAACTTTCTCTGTTGAATGGACAACGTATTTCATGGGCCTATTACAAGTATAAAGTTAGGCAAGATGTATGAGTTCAACATATATCATTTCTTCTAGCTCCACCTCTTATTCAAGAAGATTCACAAACTGAAAATCACTATCATGTGATGTTTAACCAACTTTCTTATTATCAATAGTTGTTTGCTGAGCTTAGACATACTGAAAATCTGAAGCTAATTCTCATAATGTAAGATGCATACGGTCAGTTTTAGAACAATCAATAAAGAAACAATTCAAAATATATACTAAAAACATTTAAAAAATCAAAATGCCATATTAGAAAATATTCATTTCCATAAAAGGAAGCAACAAAGGAGGAACGAGGAAACAAAAAAGATATGAGACATACAAAAAAACAAAAAATAAAATGGCAAACATAAATCCATCCTATCGATATTAACATAAATATAAATAGATTAAACAAGCTAATCAAAAGGCAAAGTTTGTCAGACAGGATTTTAAAAAACATATGATCAAACTATATGCTGTCTACAGGAAATACAGTTTATATTCAAAGATACAAATAGAATGAAAGTAAAGTGATGGAAAAGATATATCATGAATTCACAAGAAAGCTGGAGTGACCATACTAATATAAGACACAATATACTTTAAAACAAAATATATTAGAGATAAAAAACATTTTTAATGATAAAGGGTCAGTCCAATTATAAACATATATTCACCTAATAACAGAGCACCAAAATACATGCAGCAAAAACTAATCAAAATTAATGAAGAAATAGATAATTCAAAAATAAAAGGTGGAGACTTCAAAGCACTTCATTCAATAATTGATAGAATAACTGGCAGAAGATCAACAAGAAAATATAAGACGAGGACAACCCTGTAAGACAACTAGGCCTAAGAGACATCTAAAAAACACTCTACCCAACAGCAATAGAATATACATTCTTCTCAAGGGTCATGGCACATTCTCCAGGATAGATAATTTAGTAGGACATAAAATAAATTTAATAAATTTTAAACTTTAAAACTTCTACAAAGAATTTCCCCAATCACAATGGAATGGAATTTAAAAATCAATAACAAAAAAATTTGGGAAGCTCACAATTATGTAGAAATTAAACATATCTTAAATAATGAATGGATCAAAGAAATAAAAGGGGAAATCATGAAATACTTTGAAATGAATAGGAATAAAGACTCTACATACCAAAACTTATATAATGAAGCTAAACAGTGCTTAGAGGAAAATTTGTAGCTTTAAATGCCTATATTAATAAAGAAGAAATACATCGAATCAATAACCTAATCTTCCATCTAAGACAATGGAAAAGAACAGCAAATTAAACCTAAAGCAGATAGAAGAAAGGAAGTAATAAAAATTACAGTGAACATTAATGAAATAGAAAATAGGAAAACAATAGAGAAAATTATTGAAACTAAAACCTGGCTTTCTGAAAGGTCAACCAAATTGACAAATACTTAGCTAGATTGACCAAGATAAAAAGGGAGATGACTCAATTTACTGTTATCAAAAATAAAAGACATTGCTGGAGAGGACTTAAGATGGTTGAGAAGCGGGAGAACCTAGGGCTTTCCTCGTCCCTTGAAAACAGCTGCATTGAAGTCAGATCACTTGCAACACCCAGGAAACTGATCTGAGAATTTGTAAAAGGATTTCTACAGTTGGAGGGACACAATGTGGCAGGTGCAAGGCTTTTATTTTTTTAAAGGTTTATTTATTTATTTGAGAGAGAGCGTGTGTGTGAGCAGGGGAAGGGGCAAAGGGAGAGGGAGGGATTCTTCAAACAGACTCCCCACTGAGCTTGGAGCTGGAGGTGGGGCTCAATCCCAGGACCCTAAGATCATGACCTGAGCCAAAACCAAGAGTTGGCCACTTAACCAACTGAGCCATGCAGACACCTCAAGGGCAAGACTTTTTTTTTTTTTAACAAACAAATCAAAGCAACGTAGATAAAGGTCCAAACACTCCCCACTGCAAGCAAGGAGGAACTCTGCAGAGAATGAGCCACCAGGAAAGAGCAGTCAAAATGCAACAGGAGAGTGCACACAGCATACACCAGAAATACTTCCTGATGTGCCAGGCCATGGACAGTCTATGACCTCTTTTTAATATAGCATTACTGTAAAGTGCAGGAAATATAAGCTTTCATAAGGCACAAAAGATAGAAACTTAGCCCAAATGACAAGATGGAGAAATTCTCCCCAAAAGAAAAGTCATGAAGGTATCACAGCCAGGGACTTGTTCAAAGCAGATATAAGCAATATATCTGAACAAGAATTTAGATGAACAGTTATAAAAACTACTAGCTGGACTTGAAAAGAGCACAGAAGACTCAAGGGAAACCCTTGCTACAGAGATAAAAAACCTAAATACTAGAGAGCCTGAAATGAAAAATGCTATAACTGAGATGCAAAGCAGACTGCATATAATCACCAAGAGGATAGAAGAGGAAGAAGAGAGGATAGGTGATATAGAAGATAAAATTATGGAAAATAATGAAGCTCAAAAGAAGGGAAAAAAAAACTACAGATCACGAAGGTGGACTTAAGGAACTCAGTGATTCCAAAAAGCAAAATAATATCCTTATCACAGGAGTCCCAGAAAAAGGGAAGAAAAAAAAAGGGAGGGCAGAAAGTCTGAACAAATTATAGCTGGGAATTTCCCTAATCTGGGGAAGGAAACAGGCATTCAAGTACAAGAGGCACAGAGAACTCCCATCAAAATCAACAAAAATAGGTCAACACCACAACATACTATAGTGAAAGTTGCAAAATACAAAGATAAAGAGAGAAGGCTGAAAGTAGCTCAGCAGAAAAAGTCCTTAACCTATAAGAGTAGGCACATAAGGCTGTCAGCAGAACTGTTCACAGAGACATGGTAGGCCAGAAAGGCCTGGCATGATATATTCAAAATGCTAAATGGGAAAAATATGCAGCCAAGGATACTTTAACCATCAAGGCTGTCATTTAGAATAGGAGGAGACGTAAAGAGTTCCCAAGAAAAAAACAAAAGGAGTTCATGAACACTGAACCACTCCTGCAAGAAATATTAAAGGGGACCCTTCGAGCAAAAAAGAGACCAAAAGTAACAAAGACCAGAAATAACAGAGACAATCCACAGGAATAGCAACTTTACATGTAACACAATGGCACTAAATTCTTATTTTTCAATAATTATTCTAAATGTGATTGGATTCATGCTCCAATCAAAAGACATATGGAATCAGAATGGATTAAAAAAAAATACCCATCAATATGCTGCTTACAAGAAACTCATTTTTAGACTCATTTTAGACCCAAAGTCACCTCCAAATTGAAAGTGAGGGGGTGGAAAATAACTTATCATGCTAATGGATATCAAAAGAAAGCTGGGGTGGCAATCCATAAGGATATCAGACAAATTAGACTTTAAACCGAAGACTATAATAGGAGATGAGGACGGATACCACATCATAATTAAAGGGTCAATCCAATAAGAAGATCTAACAATTGTAAATATTTATGCCCCTAACATGGGAGCAGCCAATTATATAAGCCAATTAATAGCAAAATCAGGGCACCTGGGTGGCTCAGTCGTTAAGTGTCTGCTTTCAGCTCAGGTCATGATCCCAGGGTCCTGGGACTGAGCCCTGCATCAGGCTCCCTGCTCAGCAGGAAACCTGCTTCTCCCTCTCCCACTCCCCCTGCTTGTATTCCTGCTCTTGCTATCTCTCTCTCTGTCAAATAAATAAATAAAATCTTTTAAAAAAAATAGCAAAATCAAAGAAACACATCGATAATAATACAATAATAGTAGGGGACTTTAACACCCCCCCCTCACTGCAATGGACACATCATCTAAGCAGATCAACAAGGAAATAAGGGCTTTGGATGACACACTGGACCAGATAGACTTCACAGATATATTCAGAACATTCCATCCCAAAGCAACAGAATACACATTCTTCTCGAGTGCACATGGAACATTCTCCAGAATAGATCTCACACTTGGTCACAAATCAAGTCTCAACCAGTACCAAAATATTGGAATCATTCTCTGCATATTTTCGGACAATAATGCTTTGAAACTTGAACTCAATCACAAGAGAAAAGTTGGAAAGAACTCAAATATATGGAGGCTAAAGAGCATCCTACTAAAGAATGAATGAGTCAACTAGGAAATTAAAGAATTTAAAAAAATTCATGGAAACAAATGAAAATGAAACAACTGTTCAAAATCTTTGGATGCAGCAAAGGCGGTCCTAAGAGGGAAGTATTTAGCAATACAAGCCTTTCTCAAGAAACAAAAAAGGTCTCAAATATACAACCTAACCTTACACCTAAAGGAGCTGGAAAAAGAACAGGAAATAAAGCCTAAACCCAGCAGCAGAAGAAAAACAATAAAGATTAGAGCAGAAATCAATGAAATAGAAACCAAAAGAACAGCACAACAGATCAATGAAACTAGGAGCTGGTTCACTGAAAGAATTAATAAGATTTATAAACCCCTGGCCAGACTTATCAAAAAGAAAAAAGAAATGACCCAAATAAAATCATGAATGAAAGAGGAGAGATCACAACCAACACCAAAGAAATACAATTATAAGAACATATTTTATAAGCAATAATTAAGTAAAAAATTAGACAATCTGGAAGAAATGGATGCATTCCTAGAGACATATAAACTACCAAAACAGAAAACAGGAAGAAAGAGAAAATCTGAACAGACCCATAACCAGCAAGGAAATTGAAGCAATAATAAAAAATCTCCTAACAAACAAGAGCCCAGGGACGGATGGCTTCCCAGGGGAATTCTCCCAAACATTTAAAGAAGAATTAACACCTATTTTTCTGAAGTTGTTTCAAAAAATAGAAATGGAAGGAAAACTTCCAAACTCTGAGGCCAGCATTACCTTGATCCCAAAACCAAAGATCTCACCAAAAAGGAGAATCACAGACCAATATCCCTGGTGAACATGGATGCAAAAATTCTCACCAAGATACTAGCCAGTAGGATAAGACAGTACATTAAAAGGATTATTCACCACGACCAAGTGGGATTTATTCCTGGGCTGTAAGGGTGGTTCAACACTCACAAATCAATCAATGTGATACACTACATAAACAAAAGAAAGGACAAGAAACATAGGATCCTCTCAATAGATGCTGAAAAAGCATTTGACAAAGTACAGCACCCATTCTTGATCAAAACTCTTCACAGTGTAGGAATAGAGGGAACATACCTCAACATCATAAAAGCCATCTATGAAAAACCCACAGTGACTATCATTCTCAATGGGGAAAAACCAAGAGCTTTTCCCCTACGGTCAGGAACATGGCAGGGATGTCCACTATCAGCACTGCTGTTCAACATAGTAGTAGAAGTCCCAGCCTCAGCAATCAGACAACAAAAAGAAACAAAAGGCATCCGAATTGGCAAAGAAGTCAAACTCTCACTCTTTGTAGATGACATGATACTCTATGTGGAAAACCCAAAAGACTCTACCCCAAAATTGCTAAAACTCATACAGCAATTCAGCAATGTGGCAGGATATAAAATCGATGCACAGAAATCAGCTGCATTTTTATACACAAACAATGAGATAGAAGAAAGAGAAATTAAGGAGTCACTGCCATTTACAATTGCACCCACAACCACAAGATACCTAGGAATAAACCTAACCAAAGAGGCAAAGGATCTGTACTCAGAAAACTATAGAACACTAATGAAAGAAATTGAGGAAGATACAAAGAAATGGAAAACATTCCATGCCCATGGATTGGAAGAATAAACATTGTTAAAATGTCTATGCTACCTAGAGCTATCTTGAATACACTGAATGCAATTCCTATCAAAATACCAACTTTTTCATAGAGCTGGAACAAATAATCCTAAAATTTGTATGGAACCAAAAAAGACCCTGAATAGCCAAGAAAAACAAGTTTTTTTCTTGGAAACAAACAAACAAACAAAACTGGTGGCATCAAAATTCCAGACTTCAAGCTCTATTACAAAGATGTAATCATCAAGACAGAATGGTACTGGCACAAAAGCAGACACATAGATCAATGGAACAGAATAGAGAACCCAGAAATGGACCCTCAATTCTATGGTCAAATAATCTTCAACAAAGCAGTTAAGAATCTCCAATGGAAAAAAGTCTCTTCAACAAATGGTGTTGGGAAAACTGGACAGCCACATGCAGAAGAATGAAACTGGACCATTTCCTTACACCATACACAAAAATAGACTCAAAATGGATGAAGGACCTAAATGTGAGACAGGAATCCATCAAAATCCTTGAGGAAAACATAGGAGCAACCTCTTCAACTTCGGCTGCAGCAACTTCTTGCTAGACACGTTTCCAAAGGCAAGAGAAACAAAAGCAAAAATGAACTACTGGGACTGCATCAAGATAAAAAGTTTTTGCACAGCAAAGGAAACAGTCAACAAAACCGAAAGACAACCGACAGAATGGGAGAAGATATTTGCAAATGACATATCAGTTAAAGGGCCAGTCTTCAAAATCTATAAAGAACTTATCAAACTCAACACCCAAAGAATAAATAATCCAATCAAGAAATGGGCAGAAGACATGAACAGACATTTCTGCAAAGACATCCAAATGGCCAACACACATGAAAAAGTGCTCAACATCATTCAGCATCAGGGAAATACAAATCAAAACCTCAATGAGATACCACCTCACACCAGTCAGAATGGCTAAAATTAACAAGACAGAAAACGACAGATGTTGGCGAGGATACAGAGTAAGGGGAATGCTCCTACACTGTTGGTGGGAATTCAAGCTGGTGCAGCCACTCTGGAAAACAGTATGGAGGTTCCTCAAAAAGTTGAAAATAGAGCTACCCTATGACCCAGCAATTGCACTCCTGGGTATTTACCCCAAAGATACAAATGTAGTGATCCGAAGGGGTACGTGCACCCCAATGTTTATAGCAGCAATGTCCACAATAGCCAAACTATGGAAAGAGCCAAGATGTCTATCAACAGATGAATGGATAAAGAAGATGTGATATATATATATATATTTAAAATTTACAGAAGAATGAAAAAGCAAAATACACAAAATAACTTTGCAAAGGATAAAAGACGACTTGCACTAACTGATTTGAGGTCATTACAAATCTACATAATCAATTCAGAGCAGTATTTGCATAAAGACAGACATATAGATTAATAAAACAGAACAGTCCTGAAATAGACCCATCATTATATTGGCAACTGATTTTTAAGAAAGGTGCTTAGATAATTCATAGGGGAAATCGTGTATTTTCTAAAACTGTTTCTGGAACAACTTGACATTAACATGCAGAAAAAAACACATTCTTGCCTCACATCATTTGCAAAAATTATTTTAAAATACATCATAGACCTATTTTTAATTTTTGAGTAATCTCCATACTGTCTTCCAGACCAACTGTACCAATTTACATTTCCACTACTAGTGTACAAGGGTTTCCTTTTCTCTGCATCTTCATCAATACTTATCTCTTATCTTTTCGGTAACAGACATCATATTAAGTATATTGGATCATTTAGTCCATTTACAAAGTAATTACTGATACGCACTTATTGCCATTTTTCCCTGTTTTATGGGGGTTTTTGTAGTTCCTCCCTATTTCTTTCTTCTCTTGCTCTCCTCTCTCATGATTAGTTGGCTTTCTTTAGTGAAATACCTGAATTCCTTACTCTTTATTTTTTCCCTATTACTATATTTTGATTTGCGGTTACCATTGTGTTTATACATACCATCTGCATCTAACAGCTTATATTAAACTGATGTTCACTTAATTCTGGACTCATTCTTTACTCCTCTCCATGTTTCATGTTTCAGATATCTGGTATCATATTTTACATCCTTTTATTTTATGCTTCTCTCAACAGATTTTTATACAAATTATTATTTTTCTTCTTTGTGCATTCTATTGTTCTTACTCTTATTTATGGTTCTTTCCACTCAGAATCTCCCTTAACATTTCTTGAAGGGTTTGTTTAATGGTAATGAATTCTTATAATTTTTGTCGGGGAAACTCTTTATCTATCCTTCTATGCTGAATGATAGCCTTGCTGGATAGAGTATTCTTGGGTACCGATTTTTCCCTTATCAGCACTTTGAGTATATTGTGCCATTCCATTCTGGCCTACAAAGTTTCTACTGAAAAATCATCTGATAGTCTTATGGGGATTCCTTTGCATGTAACTGTCTCCTTTTCTCTTTCAACTTTTAAAATTCTTTATCACTATTTTTTGCCATTTTAATTACTGTGTGTCTTAGTGTGGACCTCCTTGAGTTGAATTTGTTAGGCAATCTCTGTGCCTCCTGAATCTGGATCTCTGTTTCCTTCCCCAGATTCACTAATTTTTCAGCTATTATTGCTTCAAATACATTTTCTGCCCCTCCCCCTCTCTTCTCTTTCTGGAATCCCTATAATGGGAATGTTATTACATACTTATTTCTGTTCCACTTAGATCTCCTGCTGTGATTTTGTCCTGTTCTTTCATTTGGGACATATTCCTCTATCTCCTCATTCTGTCTAACTCTCCATGTTAGTAAAGTCAACTATGTTTTCTGCTCTTGAAAGTAATGGCTTTATGAAAAAGAGGCCCTGTAATGCCCTTGAGTGCATTGTCCCCTGCTCACCAGAACATGGAACTTCAGGGGAGTCTACTATGTGTGTTGCTTGCATCCTGCTGTTGTCTGAGTCGCTTTTCCTTTCAGTCCAGACATCTGCACTCTCTGCCAGTTGTGGGCTATGCTTGCTCTCTGTGGTGTTAGTGAGACCCAGGTAGGCCAGTTCTGAGGAGGTGTGACTCCGGGGTGGCTTAGAGGTGGGGTAGCAGTTTTAGTAAAATTTGCAGAGCTGCTAGTCCTAGGCCAGATCCCTGAAGCATGGCAGCTAGAGGCATGCAGCATCTCTGCATGTGGCAGTTGGGCAGGGTGCACACATGGTATAAATGGCATTAACAAAATTCATGCTGAGCCCAGGGCTGAGGCCAGCAGGCTTGAAGTGGGCAAGTCCTTAGGAAAATGCATGGGCAGGGCACACTACTAGCAGGTTAGGTATCAAGTGCCTGTATAAGGCTGCCTCCCTCAGGTGGCCCTATATTTATCCTGGGGGGACAGTGGAGGAAAATGGCACCTGCCAGCTTTTTTGTTTCCAGAGAAGTCCCCAACATGCTCCAAAATGTATACACAGATCTTCCTCCTATTTGCCATAGGAGTTGTACAAACTATGGCTTCTATGTTGCCTCTCTGAGGGCTACAGTCTTTTTAAGGGCAGGGACCCAGCTATCACTCACCCTCCCTGCTCACCCAGTGCTGAGCCAGCTGACTTTTAAAGCTCCAAGCTCCAAGTCTCACTGGTTATACAAACTCACAGAATTCAGCCCCTCTGGTTCTGAAAGCCAGACATTATGAGGATTCATCTTCCTCATATGGGCTCTTTGGTGTGAGGGACTATTTCTTTCCCTCTCCTCACCAGCAGCTCCCACCCTCCTACACATAGCTCCCAGCCACTTTTATGGCCTTTCTAACCTCTCAGATGCAGCTGCTTCTCTACATTTAGTTGTGGAGTTTGTTCTGTCAGTCTTTAGATCACTCTCCAGAAAATTTACACAGATACAAATAATATCTTGTTGTAAACATGGGACAGGGTGAGCTTAGTATCCTCCTACTCTACCATCTTCCTGAGCTCCCTCTATTCATTTATTAGTTCTAAGAGATTTTTGGTGGAGTCTTTAGGATTTTTGATAGATATTATTTGTAAACAGAGACAATGATCCAGCTACCTACTTCTGGGTATATCCAAGAAAAACAAAGCCACTATCTTGAAGAAATATCTGCACTCCCATGTTCATTGAAGCATTATTCACAATAGTCAATATATGAAACAACCCAAGTGTCCATCAACAGATTAATGATAAAGAAAATATCATGTATATGTACAATGGAATATCATTCAGCCATAGGGGAAAAAAAAGGAAATCTTGCCATTCACAATAATATGGATGAATCTGGAGGGGGGGTATAATGCTAAGTGAAATAAGCCAGACAGAAAAAGGCAAATATTATATTGTATCACTTACATGTTGAATATATATTAAAAAAATAAACCCATAGAAACAAAGAGCAGAATGGTGGTCGTCAGGAGGTGAGGAGTGGGGAAAATAGGTAAATATTGGTCAAAGAGTACAATATTTTTATTATAAAATGGATTAAGTTCTGCAGATCCAGTGTATAACATGGGGACTATAGTTAATAATACTATATAGTATATTTTACTATAGATTTGCTAAGTGAGTAGATCTTAAGCATTCTCACCAGACTCACAAAAAAAGATAACTATGTGAAGTGATGGTACTAAATATTTCATAGCATATATACATATCATTACATTGTATACTTTAAACCTATTTTGTGAATTTTAACTCAATAATGTTGGAAAATAATTTTAATTACAAAATCTTAATATAAATACATTATTGTAAAAGGTAATAATGACTGAAACACACACACACACAAAACATCACAGACCTAAATACAAAAGCTGAAACTTTAGCTTTTGCACAGCAAAGGAAACCATCAAGAAAACAAACAAACAAAAAACCTACTGAATGGGAGAAGATATTTGCAGATGATGCATATGATAACAGGTTAATATCCAAAATATGTAAAGAACTTGTACAACTCAACATCAAAAAAACAAGCAATCCAGTTTAAAAAAAAAAATAGACATTTTCCAAAGAAGAAAATACAGATGGCCAACTGACACATGAAAAAATGCTTAGCATCACTCATCATCAGGGAAATGCAAATCAAAACCACAATGCAGTATCACCTCACACACCTGCTAGAATGGCTACAATTAAGAAGACAAGAAATATCAAGTGTTGGTGAAGTTGTGGAGAAAAAGGAACCCTCATGTACTACTGGAAGGAATGTAAACTGGTACAGCCACTGTGGAAAACAGTCTGGAGATTCCTCAAGAAATTAAAAATAGAAATACCATATGATCCAGTAATTCTGCACTAGGTATTTACTCAGGGAAAATGAAAACACTGACTCTAAAAGATATATGCATCCCTATGTTTATTGCAGCATTATTTCCAATAGCCAAGACATGGACACAACCTAAGTATCCACCAATAAATGAATGGATTAAAAAAGTGGTAAATATATACAATGTAATATTACAGAGCTGTAAAAATGTATGAGATCATGACATTTGAGACAAGAAGGATGGACTTAGAGAGTAGAATGTAAGTAAAATAGGCAGACTGAGAAAGATAAATACCACATGATTCTAGTCTTAAACAGAATCTTTAGAAGAAGAAGGAGAAGAAGAAGAAGAAGAAGAAGAAGAAGAAGAAGAAGAAGAAGAAGAAGAAGAAGAAGAAGAAGAAGAAGAAGAAGAAAGAAGCAGAATCAGACCTATAAATGCAGAGAACAAACTGATGGTTGCCAGTGAGGAGGACTAGGCAAAATGGGTGAAGGGGAGTGGAAAATACAGGACTCTGGTTATGGAATAATTAAGTCATGAGGATAAAAGACATAGCAGAAGGAATAGAGTCAATGATATTGTAATAGCAATGTAATGAAGCAGACAGTAGCTACACTTGTGATGAACATAACATAATGTATAAACTTGTCAAATCACTAATTTGTATACCTGAAACTAAGGTAACACGTGCATCTATACTTAAAAAATAATTTAAAATAATGTTGGATTAAGAATATGGATAAAGAATCCATAACTTAATTATAAGAAAATAAATGCAAATCAGTTAGCTATCACTTCATATCCATTAGGGTGGCTACTATCAAAAGAACAGAAAATAACAAATGTTGGCAAGACTGTGGAGAAATCAGAATCCTTGTGCACTATTGGTGAGATTGTAAAATGGTGCAGCCATTGTGGAAAACAGTATGGAGTTTCCTCGAAAATTAAAAATAAAATTATCATATGATCCAGCAATCCCATATCTGATTATATATCCAAAAAGAATTCAAAGCATGATCTTGAAGAGATATTTGCACATCCATGTTCCTTGCAATATTATTCACAATAGCCAAGAAGTAGAAGCAACACATATGTCCATGAAAGGATGAATGGATAAGTAAAATGTGATATATACATATAATGGAATATCATTAGGCCTTAAAAAAGAAGGAAATCCTGTCACATGCTATAATATGAATGAACCTCAAGGATATCATGCTAAGAAAAATAAGCTAATCACAAATGGACAAATACTGTATGATTCCACTCTGACGAAGTATCTAAAGTACTCAAAATCATAGAAATAAAAAAAGAAAGGTGGTTGCTAAGGGGAGAGAAAATTAGTGTTTAATGTGTGGAATTTCAGTTCTGAAAGATAACAAATTCTAGAGATCTACTGCACAACAATGTAAATATACTTAACACCATCGAACTGTACACTCTAAAATGGTTAAAATGGTAAATGTAACATTATGTGTTTTTATCACAATAAAACAGTATCAAGAAAAAAACTGAAAGAAGGTAAACATTTTTTCTTATGTTTACCTTTGTTTATATAGGACCTAAATAAGGTCCCCATATCACATTTAGTTGCTATTTCTCTTAAGTCTCTCTGAATCCAGAGTAATCTATTCTAAATTCTTTCTTCATGTCATTGATTTGTCCTACAGAATATTTCTTAGTGTGGATTTGTCTATTTTCTTCCCTGTGCCATCACTTCATTTGTTTTTTTCTCCCATATTTTCTGTAAGTACAAGGGAGCCCCTGAGTCTTAATTAGATTCAGGTTAATCTTTTTGGCAGGAACAGTGCGTGATGTTTTTGGTGTTGCATCACATCAGGCACCACAATGTCTGTTTCTCTTTATTTAAGCTAAGATTGATCAATGGATTTGCGTAGTAATCTCCTAATTCCTGCATTATAAGGATCCCCATCAGCTTTTCACTTAGTTTCAGCCATTCATGATTGTTGCTTGAATTGATTATTGCATTAGGGGTTACAAAATGATGACTTTCTGTCATTCTTTCCATTTTTACTATCTGTAATTCTTTTGCAGAGGACTTTCCCACACTTGAGGCTACTGCTTAACTTGACACGATGTTTCTATAAAGAGAGCTTGCTTTTTCCTTTTAAGTGTAAAATTTAGAATAAAAACACTGATGTCTTATTAACAGCAATGGTGTTCACTGAAATGGAGCAGTTAAGGTTTGTGGGAAGAGAGAGGGAGATTCTCTATTTCTCTTTTGTTTATTCCATTATGAATTTATCTTTCTGTATTAATAAATATACATCTACATTATCAAAAAAGAATAAATCAGATGGGTAACTACAATGCCAATTTAATTACTCATAAGGCAGATACTGAGAATGTGGTTTATATCTTTTGGTCTAGAGGGTTCCAAATACTGGAGTCCAGTCTTAAGTAGTGCTGTCCCAAGGTACACGTCTCTATATAGGGATAGTCCTTACCAGTATACCTACAGCATGGCCAAATTCAGCATGGTCTTTGAAGCAGCTGGCTCCCAGGCAAAAGGGGAAATGATTAGGCTGGCAGATATGTTCCCAGTTCTTCTCCCAAACTTACCAATCAGGTAACTCACCCATTTCTCAGTATACTATAACTAAGGGTCTGGAAAGATGCCAGCATCATTACATTCACAGAGCACACTCTACATGGAAGGAAACATTCGAAGGGGGAAGAATTTGCCCCCAACAATGTATATAGCTCTTACGTTGTAGCAATGGTCTTAAATATCTGTCAGTTTTATTGCACTTTTCCATTAGTTTGCCTGTTGGTTTAGAAATGGGGTAATACAGGATTATTATGTCAGGGGTAGGCAAATTTCCGTTAAAGGACAGAGTAAATAATTTGATTTGTGGGCTATGTGAGCTTTGCTGCAACTATTCAACTCTGCCATTAATACCATGAAAGCAGTCATAGATAATTATTACAAATAAATGATTATGGCCATATTCTAGTAAAACTTTATTTACAAAAAGAGATAGTTAACTGGATATGTCCCATGGGCCACAGTTTGACCACCAGTGTATTATATTTTTAAATTTATATTTAAATTTATATCTATATTTAATTTAAATTATATTAATTTATGTCATATAATTTACATTTAAATTTAGATATGACATTTTACTAGCAACTAAATATTTTAATGACAGATTAAAAATTTGCTAATTTTATTAACATTTTTAAACATTTTTCTAAGTAATACTATATAAAATTTCAGCAAATATTAGAGAGAAATATTTCAAGATTATTTAGACATCATTTATGAAAATCAACACTCCTCTATATGTGAGTTTTAGGGATAAGAATAGAAACTAATACTGAAAATAAAAAATACCGATGGCATTTTTATATTCTAAATCTACATATAACATACTAAAATGATAAGTTTTTTTTATAGTATATACTTCTCTCCCTATCAAGGCACCTGTTAGAAATACAAGTAGATGGTTTAAAATCCTCTAGTCACATGACCTATAAAGGCATGTCATAGTACCAATATTAAAAAACACACACAGATGCTGAATTTTCTTAACTTAAATTTTGCAAATGGAGGTACACAGATAATACATTATCCCACAGATAATTTTTGTTATACACCATTTGTATTAGACTATTAACGATATATGAGGAAAGTATAATATGAACCAAACAGCATTACTAGCAGAACTTTAACTTTCATTTTTCTGTCATTTAATTCCTGATCAAAATGTTAGTTAAACATAGCTTTCTGTAACTAATGTGCTAAAATATATATTGGAGGTAGAATGCATGTCAACCTTGATTTTTCTCACTTGATGACATGGTCTGAATCTTAAAACCTCACAAAGTGCAACTAAATATACTTGTGTAAAAGCCCCACCCATGACACCAATGGCACCATTTCCATGGTAACCTTAATGCTTGAAAAGGAAAAAGCAGGAGTCAAGAAAATCATACAAAGTGAACAAAATAACTTATTAGATTGAACATATGTGGCATAAACAAAATATGGGGTGCAGTTATTAAAAATGAATTGCCTCTTAAAACTGAAAACAAGCATAAATCAGGCATGGAACTTCAACTTATGAGAAATATGGTCATCCCAAACTCATAATACTAAAATTATCCTAGTACTTCTGATGTCTAATTGAGAGCTCACATACACATCAACATATTCAATCATTCTTCCATTGTGGAAGCTTAAACTTCCAGATGATTTTTACATCATTAATGAAATAAAAGAAAAAAATTGACATGCAGTCATTAGATTTATGCCAATAATAGTAAATATCTACTATTTGTATTATACTAGCATGAAATACGTATTTCAACATTACTGAGTTCTTTTTTGTCCTCAAAACAGAAACACAATGTCAATTTTATACCAAGAGGTACATTTTAAAAAATATTTTAAGTGCAGCAAATCCTAAGTCTCATTTAAGTTTGATATTTTTAAGATAAGTCACTGATGACACTGGAACCAATCACAATGAATTAAGCAAGCTAGTGACAGCTATAGAATGAAGAACACAGTCCACTTTATTGTTAAGTGGATTATTTCATTCTTCCACAATTGTGCTTGAGTCATCTAAACAAAAATCAAACCATGTTTACTTTTCATAGTCATTTATTTGCTTACAGAAAAAGTATCTTAGATTTCATTAAACATATTTTATTAACTCAACTTTATTAAGTCCTTACTATCCAATTCTGCCTTTTTCAATGTCTATCTTTCTATTTCTGTAAATTCTGAACATTTTGGTGAATGAATTATATACTTACCACCAAATGAAAAAGAGGAGTTAATGTAGAATCACTGAAGACTCACTTGGCCTACTTCATCATTTTGCCTTAGGTTGACTCTAATAATATTAATGCTCTAAACTGAAAACTAAAATTTGATTTTCAATTGTTCAAGGCCTCTAATTCAATATAACCACGAATAATAAGATGTGATGTCTTCAGAATTATGAACTAAAATTTGATTTCCAGTTGTTGCTTCATTCTGATGAATGTATTGAATGCCTACTATGTGAAAGGTGCCATCCTTGGCACTAAGCACAAATACATATCTGGAATGGCACAGCCCTCAATGAGGCCTTTCTAGTGAAAGTAAGAGTAAAGTATACTAATTATGGTTTAAAGTATGATAAAAAAAAAAGTGGATTTTCCAAGGATGCTATGGCACCTGTTTTAAAAACCTTAATGTAGAAATAAAAGAGGTGTTAGAAATCATCTAGTCCAACCCCTTTCTTTTACATCTAAAGAAACTATCACAGATTCTGTGTGTGTGTGTGTGTGTGTGCACATGTGTGTATGTATTTCCAGAGTCCTTTAAAAACAAAGAGAAAATGTACAAAGCAGGATCTCATTGGTATAATCTGTATGTACATATATAAACATATATGGTATGGTATGATATAAAGGATGGTGCACTTGACTGGAAATCTGGAAAAGGATTCTATTTGCACATTGCAAATTTTTAGGTATATGACATGGGCAAAATGTTCAGCAGTTTCTTCATCTACATTAAGAGTTTAGTTCAATCTCTATCACACCTAATTCTCTAGTTGTTGTGAGGACTGAATGTTGTAATGCATACAAAACTGCTTTGTAAAATTTAAAGCATAATAAAACATTTGATAGTATTTCACATAACAAATCTACATATAAAAATGATTAATTTAATTGTGGGGAATTAATTGGATTAACAAAATAAAGTGCTTAACTAATTGCAAATTAAAAGAGAATGAAAGTTATTTAACTCTTATCCATTCATTATTTGTTGCCATATTTGAGAAATACAAATAAATCAACAGAAGAAAAAACAATTAGCAGATTTAGAAAATGTTTTTCTGTGTCTCCTTCCATTCACAAGACAGACCATGGGGTTTCCATCCTGATTAAAACAGTTCGATTATGAAAGTTTACATGTTAAGAGACCACTGCTAGTACCTACTGGACTCACAGTCTCTTCCAAGAAAAGATGTCTCATCCATTGCTCTCATTGAGAAGGAAGCTATAGGTAGGCAGGTTTAATCCTAAACCTCCTCTTCCCCCACCATCCAAGCTTATTGAAAAACTGGTAAATGCCAGAGCAGATGCAGACAATTGACCTATGGCTATTGAGATAGGAAAGACATGACCTAGAATAAAGTCTTTTTAAAAAATCTGAACTGGGAGATACTGGGAGATTGAGACAGTTAACAGTGAGGAACTGAGGTGGATGGTCCATAAAGAGAAACTATGACACAGAGTCAGGGCGATAAAAGGTAATGGCAAGCTGAAGTTACAAGGAAACAAAATCTATGGAAAAGCAAATCTGTAAGCCACAAAAGGGCACAGATTTGTGTGGTGAGGAGGTTGGGAGGAACAATCAGAAAGAGAGAGCAGTCAGTCTCTAAAGTTGCCTTTGCTCATGAGGGATGACCCTATTTGTATATAATAAATTCCCTAGTTTGGGCTAAGTTCCTAAAATAGCCTTGATATCTAGGAAACTTTAAGATTTATTAAATGTGACAGCCCAGCAACAGTGATTAGAAGTGATGATAGCAAGAGTAGTATCTAGTGGTGGTGTCCAGTGAAATAAGTTAGACAGTGAGCTGACATCCAGGGATTTCACTTATTTTATTATCCAAATCATCACCCAAAGGAAGCTGGCCTTGTAGAATAGTAAAATGGCCCATAGGAAACTCAGTTAAAGCATTTTTGGGAGACAGAGCTTTATGAAATTAGGAGGCTTATCCTGCAATATGTGAGAACTGTGAATTATCAGACATTTCTTATACATCCTCTCAGTCATGCTATTTACTTCAGCTGACTTTTGCTGAACCAACAGACTTCTCCATCAGTTGCAGTCAGACTTTCGCCAACTTTTTTCACTACTTTGGAAGCCTTAAGAAAATGTGAGAATCAGAGCCTTCCTTAAATGTGATGAGAATTAGGGATAGAGGTACAAGGATGTCAGAGGTACAAGTATGACGACATGTGTAACACCAACAGATCTCTTATGCCAAAGTAGTGCCCTGCTATGGAAAGAGAGGGCCCTCTAGGACTTGCGATAGGGACATCTGGGCATATATGCATATATCTTGAACTAAATTCCATTGAATTTTCAATGCTGACAAAAGCAGTCTCTTTTTCTTTGCTTGAGAAGAGCAGTCTTCCACTGACTGAAGACCCCATAATGAGCACACCTAAGCCAACAACCTCATAAGATAATGCTAGGTTATCTTAAGATTTGCTCCTAGCTCTCCTGACCAAGACAGTGACCAAGACTGGATATTAACACAGCTTCAGCAAGAAAATACACTATTACCTTTTTTTTTAAGTGGACTTTTTTTATTATAGTACATATCAGAATTTTTTTTATTATGTTAAGTCAACTTAGAGTACATCATTTGTTTTTGATGTAGTGTTCCATGATTCATTGTTTGCATATAATACCCAGTGCTCCATGCAATATGTACCCTCCTTAATACCCATCACTGGGCTAACCCAACACCCCACCCCCATCCCCTCTAAAACCCTCAGTTTGTTTCCCAGAGTCCATAGTCTCATGGTTTGTCTCCCTCTCCAATTTCCCCCCCTTCATTTTTCCCTTCCTTCTCCTAATGTCCTCCATGCTCTTCCTTATGTTCCACAAATAAGTGAAACCATATGATAATTGACTTTCTCTGCTTGACTTATTTCACTTAGCATAATCTTCTCCAGTCCCATCCATGTTTATGCAAAAGTTGGGTATCCATCCTTTCTGATGGCTGAGTGATATTCCATTGTATATATGGGCCACACCTTCTTTATTCACTCGTCTGTTGAAAGGCATCTCAGCTCTTTCCACAGTTTGGCTATTGCAGACATTGCTGCTATGAACATTGGAGTGCATGTGGCCCTTGTTTTCACTACATCTGTATCTGAGGTAAATGCCCAGTAGTGCAATTGCTGGGTCATAGGGTAGCTCTATTTTTAACTTTTTGAGGAACCTCCATACTGTTTTCCAAAGTGGCTGTACCAGCTTACATTCCCATCAACAGTTTTAAGAGGGTTCCCCTCCAACATTTGTTGTTTCCTGCCTTGTTAATTTTTGCCATTCTAACTGGTGTAAGGTGGTATCTCAGTGTGGTCTTGATTTGAATTTCCCTGATGGCTAATGATAATGAACAGTTTTTCATGTGTCTGTTAGCCATTTGGATGTCTTCTTTTGGAGAAGTGTCTGTTCATGTCTTCTGCCCATTTTTTTGACTTATATGTTTTTTGGGTGTTGAGTTTGAGAAGTTCTTTATAGATCTTGGATACCAGCCCTTTATCTGTAGTATCATTTGCAAATATCTTCTCCCATTCTGTGGGTTGCCACTTGGCTTTGTTGACTGTTTCCTTTGCTGTGCAGCTTTTTATCTTGATGAAGTCCCAAAAGTTTATTTTCGCTTTTGTTTCCCTTGCCTTTGGAGACATGTCTTGAAAGAAGTTGCTGTGGCCGATGTCCAAAAGGTTACTGCCTATGTTCTCCTCTAGGATTTTGATGGATTCCTGTCTCGCACTGAGGTCTTTCATCCATTTAGAGCTTATCTTTGGGTATGGTGTAAGAGAATGGTCAAGTTTCATTTTTTTGTATATAGCTGTCCAATTTTCCCAGCACCATTTATTGAAGAGACTGTCTTTTTTCCATTGGATATTTCTTCCTGCTTTGTCAATGATTAGTTGACCATAGCACTGAGAGTCCATATCTGGGCTCTCTCTTCCGTTCCATTGACCTATGTGTCTGTTTTTGTGTCACTACCATGCTGTCTTAGTGATCACAGCTTTATAATATAGCTTGAAATCAGGCAACCTGATGTCCCCAGCTTTGTTTTTCTTTTTCAACATTACCTCTTCAGAGAGTAAACAGTTTACAAACCAAAGGAAATCATGTCTAAATGTTTTTGGTAAGAATCATGGGACTATGTGTGAAAGTGTACCTTAAAAGGGTTAGACTAAGAAACTAAAATGTAAGATTGGATAAGAAAGGATTTATTAATACAGGATCACTCATCTAGGGCAACAGCTTACAAAGATACCTTAGCCAGATCTAATATGGAGTTTTGGCCCAAGTCCATCTCATGGTAGGTTCACTGGGTCTATGTAACTATGATAGGGTTGTTCTATGGAACTAACTATATAACTGTTAAAGATATACTTAGTAACTAGTAGAATCTTCACATTGGTTCGCTGATTAGTGGTTTAAGTTATACTATGAAAAGAGGTTAAATGAAGCCCTGAAATTTGCCCTTATTTAAGATAATAAATCATGAGCAATATTGTATTTGGGGAGGATCTGCAGAGACTAGCACCACAACAACAAGGGATAATATTCTTCATCATATTCCCATTTGGTTCACCTGTTTGGTCACTACAAACACCAGATGAATCATAAAAAAATGAGAGTGGGCCACAACAAAATTTAACTAAGTGTTAGCTCCCATATAATAGCTACTGTAAAGAATATGACATTTTTACTGGTATAGATCAACACCACCTCCAGCAGTCGTTATACAACTCCTAAAATGAAGAATATATTCTTTTCAATTCCCTTCAATAAGGAGGATCAAAAGTATTCACCTGTATAATAGAAAGGACCCAATACACAATCATTGTCTTGCCTCAGAGCCATATTAACTCTATTGCTCTCTGTCAGACTATAATCTGCAGGGGATTTTGAACATCTTGACATTCTGGAGAACATCATGTTGCAGAAATGCCCACAAAAATTCAGAAGTCTGTCACACTAAGCAAATATTTCAAGGATCCAAAGATTTGGGCAAATCTAGGGCCATCTCCTCTAAGGTAAAAATATATGCTGCTGCAAACTATTATTAGTTTTTCCCTAAAACTTAATAATAAGATACAACTCTTTTTAGGGACTTCTTGGATTTTAAAAATGACATACTCAACATTTGAGAATATACTATTTATAAAATAACTCTGAAGTGATGGTTTTATGTGGACCCTATAGAGCAAGAGAAAGATCTATAGAAATTTTAGACTATAGTATAAAGGGCCCTGACACTCACACTGTATTACTTGGCAAAGCAAGCCAATAGTGACAGACGTAGCCATGGTAGACAAGAACACTATGTGGAGTCTCTGGCAAGTCATAGAAGATTCAGCACATATCCTTGCATTCTGGAGCAAAGCCATGCTTTCTGCTAAAGAGAATGATTTAAAGTTCATAAAATTAATCCTGGCTTGTTATTAACCCTTAGTAATGTCTGAGCATCGGACCATGAGAAACCAGATGACTATGCAACTAAAGCTGCCTAAAATGAATTAGGCATTACCAATCCATAGAGTCATAAGGTCAGGCAGACAAAGCAACAAATCATCATTTGACAGAAATGGTATGTTTGAAGTCCTGAAGGTACAAATAAATCACAAAAACAGGCAGTGAAAAACTCCCGAGGCATCTACAATTGTTGCATTGAGCCTCTCCTCTTTAATTGACAATCATGGGCTCATGGAGGATTTTACCAACACTAATTGATGGAGAAAGAAAAAGGTAGGCATAGTTCACAGTGTGATGTGTTGGTGCTAGTTATAAAAGGAAAGGGGTGTGGATAAGTCCTGTGGACAGAGCTGAGAGTAGAACCCTTCCCTATTCAATTACATGGAGATGGAAGTGACATAAAGGACAACTGTACATAGATTCCCAGAGTTGGATGGCTGGCTAGCAGTATGGAAAAAGCATAACTGAAAAATCAAGAGACAATGCAGAAGGAAGGAGAAGCATGTGAATGACCTATGTGAGAAGGTACAAAATATATGAATTTTTGGGTCTCAGGTTAATGCTCAGAAGACAGCATCTACCACAGAGGCACTCAACAACTAAGGGGATAGAATAAACTTAAGGATGTTACTCAGCCTCTGTTCTTGGCTACTTCAGTGCTGGAACTATGGGTCCATAATGGAATAACAATGGTGGCAGAGATGGAGGCTATGCATGGAAACAACATGGGCTCCCTCCATCATCAAGGCTGATCTAGCTACTGCCACTGAAGAAAGCCCAACCAGCCATCAGCAAAAACTAATGGTGAGCTTTTGATATAACACCATCCCTAGAGTATACCAGCTAGGTGGACTACATCTGATCCCTTACACTCTGGAGGGGAGAGCAATTTGTGCTTACTAGAATTAAACCTGTATCTTCCTTGCTCACAGTGTCTCTTCCAGACCATCTTTCAGAGGATTACAGAATATTTGGCCCATAGGCATGATATCATGAACAACACTGTCTTTGATCAAGAGATCCATTTTATAACAAAGTATGCCAATGAGCATAAGACCACAGTCAACCGGTCTTATACACCTCATTATTTATAAGCAGTTGACCTAAAAGAATGGCATATTAAAGAAATATTACAACCTCAGTTAAGTATCAGGAAAAATACCTTTCATGTTTGGCACACTATCTTCTATACAATATAATGTATGAACTGACTTAATGGAAATATTTGGTGTTATGTTTCCCAAACTAGAATTTATAAGCCCCCAAACCAAGGGGTGAAAATGGAATTGTCACCTCTCACCATCACTTCTTACGACCTACTTGCAGAAGTTGTGCTCTTCTTCCCAGAAGCTTAGTTTCTGCTTCATTAAAAGTCCTGATTCCAAAAGGCAATGTTTCTACATGGAGACATTTGAAAGAGTTCCACTGTATTTGGAGAAACTACTATCATCTAGTCATTTAGGGCTTCTTATTACAATGCATGAAAGTAAAAAAAGGTGTTTACAGGAAGTAACCAACCTTTATTACCATGGGCAACTAGAGCTGGTACTAAACATTTTGGTCCAAAAGAAAATGTCTTGAATCCACAGGATTTACTGGAATATCTGTGGGCACTTCAACGACCCATGGTAATAATAAATGTAAAGTTGTTGCAACCAAAGCCTAACAAAGTCTAAGTGCTCAGCCAGTCAGCAATTATTATCTGGATCACTCTATCAGGCAAGCAACTTGATTAACCAGTTTTCTAGCCAAGGGTGAGAAAAATTTAGAACTACACATGGAAGAGTGAGATAATAGATAAAAATTATAGCCTCAGAACCAGCTTCAACAGTAGTGAATTTAACTATTCCACTAACTCTCTTATTTACGTCTTTACAGAGATGGCATTTGGTCTCCACTTTGAAGAGGAAGGTATGATAGATTGGATTTAAGAACACAAGTAGATCTGAGTGGTGCAAGGAGTAGACTGCATTGGACACCTTTGGTGCACCATTTCAAATGCTTTCAGTACCATCTCCTACAACAGCCTCTGTTAGAACAAGTTTCACCTGGCCTTTGACTAATTTTTCACAGGTGCAAGTTGATAGTACTTTATCTCAGACCAGTGCTGCATACATATCACTTTCTGTCACAAAGCTCAATGATATGTGGTATGAAACACCCACAAAGATCTGCTTAGAGTCATGCATATGAAAAAAAGAAATGTAGTAAAATTAATGTCCATGGGGTCATCCTGAGCTGAAAGATAAATACTTCTCTTTTTCCCTCTTTGAAATGCATTTCTTAAAAGTTCATAGGTCTCTCAGAAGCAAGCACCAGTTACACATATCAGTGGACAAAACATGTTTCTTTGAATTTGCTTTCCTTTCTTCTCTATTTTACTCCTCAATCTGTAATTCTCTTCCCTGTGACCTCTTCCAAATAAACTGCCTGTGATCCTTTGTCTCTGGCCCGGCTTCTAGGAGAACCTAGGCTAAAATGGGGAGAACACTGAGTTGACTAAGATTAAAACCTGGCAAAGAGAATTTTAACCATTCTTTCTATTATCTAATAGGATAAAACTTAAAATATCCAGAAACTACTCTTCTAGGGCTATTAAGCTTCCAATAAAGGGTAAGAAAACATGCTTGGACAATAAAAATGGTACCAGAGACCTCACAGAAATGTCATCGTGTGAAAAAAATTCAATACTCTAATTGGCTGACAATGTGAATAATGAATTAACCATTTTTCAAGAGAAGTGAGGGTAGAGAAAAAGTACAAGATACAAAAAATTAGAGACAGGAAAGTTAAGATTTCAACAGCATTAGCAATTAGAGCAACATTAGAATGGATAAACCTAAGAGGAAGCAAATAATATAACAGGGAAGAGTCAAAGAAAAAAAATTAAAATCAGAGCAGAGGTTGCTGTAGAAACATTTCTAATAAGCCAGTATTATATGCTAGGCACTATGTAAGTGTTTACACCTGCTACTGATTTAATGTTTATAACAACCCTATGAGGTATCCCCATTTTAAGGATAGTAGAACTGAAGGGTGTAGAGTTGAGGTAACTTGCCTAAAATGACTCCGCTAACCCATGCAACCTACCTGAAATTTGAGTGCTGAAAGTCTGCCTCTGGAGTTCACATCTCTAAAACAGCCTCCAACATCTTTTTCTTTCACCATTTTTTTTTTTAATTTGTAGTTGACACAACATATTACATTAGTTTCAGGTGTACGAATATGTTCCACTGGGCCACCATGACTGGATACCAAAATCAGACAAAAACACCACAAAAAAAGTAAAATTACAGGTCAATTTCCCTGATGAATATAGAGGTAAAAATCCTCAAAAAAATATTAGGAAACTGTGTACAACGATACATTTAAAAGATCATCCACCACAGCCAGGTGGCTTTTATTCCTGGGGTACAAAGATGGTTCGATATTAGCAAATCAATCAATGTTACACACCACATCAACAAAACGAAGGATAAAAATCATATGATCATCTCAATATATGCAGAACAAGCATTTGGCAAGATTCAACAATCATTCATGAGAAAAATTCTCAACAGAGTGGAATTGGAGGGAACCTACCACAACATAATAAAGGCCACATATGAAAAACCCATAGCTAACATCATCCTCAATGGTTAAAAAAAAAAAAAAAAAAAAAGAGCATTTCCCCTCAGGTCAAGAACAAGACAAGGATGACCACTCTCGCCACTTTAATTCAACACAGTAGTAGAAGTCCTAGCCACAGCAATAAGACAAGAAAAAGATATAAGAGGCATCCAAATTGGAAGTTAAACTGTCACTCTTTGCAGACAATATACTATACATAGACAATTCAGACAATATACTATACATAGAAAATTCTAAAGACTCCACCAAAAAACTATTAGAATTATAAACAAATTCAGCAAAGTGGCAGGATACAAAATTAATAACCAGAAACTGGTAGTATTCCTAAATACTAATAACAAAGTAACAGAAAGAATAATTTAAAAAACAATACCATTTACAATTGCACCCAAAAGAATAGAATACCTAGGAATAAACTTAACCAAAGAGGTGAAAGGCCTGTACTCTGAAAACAATAAAGCACTGATGAAAGAAATTGAAGAGGACACAAACAAATGGAAAGATATTCCATGTTCATGGATTGGAAGAATGCTGTTAAAATGTCTATATTACCCAAAGCAGGCATGGATTCAATGCATTCGCTATTAAAATACCAAAAGCATTTTCACAAGACTAGAACAAATAATCCTCACATTTGTATAGAACCAGAGAAGACCTCAAATAGCTAAAGGAATGTGGAGAAAGAACAAAGCTGTAGATTTCAAGATACAGTATAAATCTGTAGTAATCAAAAGAGTATGGTGTTGGCACAAAAGTAGACACATAGATCAGTGGAACAGAACAGAGACCCCAAGAAATAAGCCCATAATTATATGTTCAATTAATCTATGACCTAAAGGAGGTAAGAATATACAATGGGGGAAACGACAATCTCTTCAATAAACAGTGCTGGGCAAACAGGACAACTACATGACCACTTTCTAATACTATAGACAAAAATAAACTCAAAATGGATTAAAGACCTGAATGTGAGACTTGAAACCATAAAAATCCTAGAAGACAGCAAAGGCAGTAATTTCTCTGACATCAACCACGCAACATATTTCTAAATATGTATCCTATGGCAATGGAAACAAAAGAAAAAATAAGCTATTGGAACTACATCAAAATAAAAAACTTTTGCACAACAAAGTAAACTATCGACAAACCAAAAAGACAATCTACTGAATGAGGGAAGGTATTTGTAAGCGAGATATCCAAAAAGGGGTTAATATCCAAAATATATAAGGAACTTATACAACTCAACACCAAAAAAATACACACAAAAAAATCTGATTAAAAAATGGGCAGAGGACCTGAATGGACATTTTTCCAAAGAAGACATACAGATGGCCAACAGACACATGAAAAAAATGCTCAGCATCACTAATCATAAGGGAAATGCAAATCAAAACCACAATGAAGTATCACCTTACATTAGTTAGAATAGCTAAAATCAAATGACAAGGAATAATAAGTGTTAGCAAGGATGTAGGAAAAAAGGAACCCTCATGCACTATTGGTGGAAATGTAAAAGGACCCAACATTTTTTTTTAATGGTGATAAAACAGACATACTGTAAAACTTGCAATCCTAACCATTTTTAAGTGCACACTTCATTGGCATTAAGTACATACATTCACATGGTTGTGCTGCCATCACCATCCTATAACCATAAAACTCTTCATTTTACAAAGCTGATTCTCTGTTTCCATAACTCTAATTCCCTACACACACACACACACACACACACACACACACACACACACACACACATCCCATTCTACTTTTGTCTCTATGAATAGGACTTCTCTAGGTACCTATGTAAGTGGGATCATACAGTATTAGTCCTTTCATGACTGTCTTAGTTCTCTCAAATTCACCCATGTTGTAGTATGTGTCAGAATTTACCCCCTTTTTCAAGCTGAACAATATTTTGTATAAGTATGCATGTTTTGTTGATGCATTCATCCATAAATGGACATTTGGGTTGCTTCATTCTTTTGGTTATTGCTATGAACATGGGCACACAACTACCTGAGTCCTTGCTTTCAAATCTCTTGTTATATACCCAGAAGTGAAATTGCTGGATCATATGGCAATTCTATTTTGGGTTTTTTGAGGAACTGGCATATGGTTTTCTATAGTGACTATACTAGTTTATATTTTATATTCCCACCAAGAGTTCAAAAGAATTCCAATTTCTCCACATCCTCACCAACACTTATTATTTTCTCTCTTTTTTTTTAATAGTAGCCATCCTAATGAGTGCAAGGTGGCATCTCACTGTAATTTTGATTTGCATTTCCCTAATGCTGTTGAATATCTGTTGGCCACTTGCAATAATCTTTGGAGAAATATCTATTGAAGTCCTTTGCTTATTTTTAAATTGTGTTACTTATTTTTGTTGTTGTTGAGTTGAAGTTCTTTATATATTCTGAACATTAACCCCTTGTCAAATATATGATTTGCAAATGTTTTCCCCACTCCATAGACTGCCTTTTCACTCTCTTGATTTTGTCTTTTGATGTTCAGTTTTAAATTTTGATGTAGTCCAACTTACCTATTTTTTTTTCTTTTGTTGCCAGTGCTTTAGTGTCATACCCATAAAGTTACTGTCAAATCCACTGTCATGAAACTTTTCCCCTATGTTCTCCTCCAGCAGTGTTAGGAGTTTTAAGTGATACATTTGGGTCTTTAATCTATTTGGAGTTCATTCTGGGCTCCCAATTCTGTTCTATGAGTCTGCATATAATCTGCCTTTATGCCAGTACCACACTTTTTTCATTACTGTAGCTTTGTAGTAAGTTTTAAAATAAAGAAGTATGAAACCTCCAACTTTGTTCTTTCTCAAGAATTTTTCTTAGCATTTAATACATTAATTCTTCATAAATTTCTAAGAAAAGTAAAAATATGAAAGGTACCTTTTTTTCCCAGAATAATTTGTAAGACCAGTATCCTAGGGAACACACTATAAGAAATAATCCTCTTTTACATAATTCAGATAATGTATTCCAACTAATCTCTATATACACACAATTTTCAAAATTCATTAGGTTTTAATAACCAAAATAATAATTTCTTTTCAAAATAAAAGTTCTATTTCTAATTTTATCATAAAAATTAAAATGTTATAAACATATTAATACTATGATGTAACATGGTCATAGTTGAAATAGTTAGCATTAGACTCGCCTGAAAGGGACAGGAAACCCAATGATGGAGTAAACAAGAATGTAGTTTATTTCGCCCTTATGTCAAAATCCAAATGTAGCTGGTCCAGAGCTGGACTGGAATACACTGTGTGTAGCCTCCTTTTCCAAGATCACCTTATAGTCTAGAATGTATTGATGGTGATAAAATGCAAAACAGAATATTTGAAATGACATATGACAAGAAGTAACATCATTTGAAAATTCACTTAAAGCAAGATGATTCTGTTACTCTGAAGCAACTCTTTTTTTTATGATTTTATTTATTTATTTGAGAGGGAGAGAGACAGTAAGAGAGCACAGAAGCAGGTAAGAGAGCGAGAAGCAGGTTTCCTGTGAGCAGGGAGCCCGATGTGGGGTTTGATGCCAGGACCCTAAGATCATGACGTGAGACAAAGGCAGACGCTTAATTAACTGAGCCACTCAGGCAACCACTCTGAAGCAACTCTTAAGAATGAGAATACTAGCATTATAGAGAAAGTTGTTTAGCAGGCCAAAATCCCACATTGTGGTTATATATACTAAATATCAAGATCTCTCAACTTAAAATCTCACAGTGAGATGAGTAAGACTAAAAGAGTCATTATATTTAGTAAATTAAACAACCTGTGACTCTGCATTACATCTGCTGTTTTGTGGACTAAATAAATGAGGCTCCCTTAAAAAAATAAATTTATAGATTTGTCTAGCTATTTACACAGAGTTGCATGGCACCTCATGCTCTATAAAAGAGCAAAGTCCATCAGTATTCCAGGAACAAGTGTGTGTCATGCTACATAAATTTCAAGAAGAGGACACACTCACTGGAATAACAAACTGGCTTTCAATTTCTAAATGACCACCACTTTGATTGGTGGAGCAAATTAGACTATTTATACTACAATATATTGCAAAATATTGCATATGAGCTAACTCTGCAGGCTTATGCTATATATTAGCCTTCTGTTGATCATTAGCTGCGTGTTTACACATACACACACTCACATATACATACCCTTACTACATTCCTGCCATGTTCTATCATTTTAATATTTGTCAAGAGAATCTCTTTAAATTCAAGAATGTGATGTCTGATGAAGATCAAATCACCACCTATACTCTTCTTTCTGCTCCTGTCTGTTCCTTTGGACCCTGCTCTATAATTAAGCTCCTCAATTCTCTGTCTTCCCTTAGCCTCTTCCTCTGTGGAGGCACTTCCATCTCCAATGACAAGCAATCCAAATTTTAACCATAAAATCACTCTCATGATCTTATGTCCTCCTCCTCTTATTTCTCCATCACTTCCTTTCACTTATCGTAACACACTTCTAATAATATGAATCCATTTTCTCTATCTCTATTCTCAATCTGACTTCAAACTGACATATTTTCCCTAAGGCATTACTAGTCTCTTAATTACCCAAACTCAATGGATATTTTTCATTTCTTTTCTCAGTTATGCTTTCTGTGACACTTGATACAGCTATTTTTTCTTACTGAAACTAATCCTAATGTAGTTTCTATTATGTCACACTCTCCTGGATCTCCCCCTATTTCTTTATCATTTTCTAAGCTCCTTTCAAATAATTCTTGTTGGAATTTCCCAGGGATTCATCCTTGATGGTCTTTTCTTCTCAGCTTAAATGCCATCCCTGTTTCAGCACCTTATATAATGAGCTTCTGAGTTTCCTACAAGAATACAAACCCAACATATCCAAAACGAGTACCTTACCTTTTCCCAAAATGTTATTCCTCATATTTCTCTGATATGTGTCAGAAACAATTTATGAAATACCCTCAATATACCAGGCTAAAAACCAGAGAAATGAACTTCAATGAAATGAATGTATATGCCTGTGAGAGGATATGGTGTCCTTAAGAGCTGGTGGCACTCCACAATAAAGCCCTCCTTATGTGAGCTTTCACTGGTTGGGCACATCCCATTTAGTTACCTGACTGATTTCCACCAACTCCTTGCCAACTAACATCAAAGAAGATCGCCTGTTGACACATACTGGAACTTCCCAAAACTCACGATCAACCCTTCCATCCGAGAGAGACCTGTTAGGAAACAGAACTTTACAAGACAAAAACCTAGGCTAGCTCCCTATACTTAACAATTTATTTATTTATTCATATTTAATAACACATAACCAAGAACCACTGTATTTTTAAGAATAAAGCAACAACAGGACGCCTGGGTGGTCAGCTGGTTAAGCATCTGCCTTCGGCTCTGGTCATAATCCCAGGGTCCTGGGATCAAGCCCCATGTCAGTCAGGTTCCCTGCTCAGCAGGGAGCCTGCTTCTGCTTCTCCCTCTCCCTCTGTCCTTTCTCCCTGCTTGTGCACTCTCTCCCTCTCTCTCTGACAAGTAAATAAAATCTTTAAAAAAATTAAAAAAGAAGATTAAAAAGAAGAACAAAGCAATAACAGGAAAAAAAAGTAAGAAGGAAGGACCAGAAGGAATTAAACTCACCACAGCATAAAGAACAAAAGAGAATTTTGAAAAACTATAGAATATCCTTGGAGAGATTTTATGTATTCCATTCATAAAGCAAAAACATACACTTGTAATTATGAATCCTACAGTATACAACAGGGCTCTTAAAAGCTAAAACTTTAAAATAAATAAAGTTAAATGAAGAACATTGAATAACTTACCTGACAAAAAAATAACTTAATGGAAGGATTGGACAATAAAGTTGTGACTCTCCTAGAAAGTTTATCACATTCAGTGATACAATACATTAATAAAAGAAAGAACAAGAACCATATAATACTCTCAATAGATGCAGAAAAAGTATTTGACAAAGTACAGCATCCTTTCTTGATTAAAACTCTTCAGAGTATAGGGATAGATGGTACATACTTCAATATCATAAAAGCCATCCATGAAAAACCCACAGCGAATATTATTCTCAATGGGGAAGAACTGAGAGCTTTCCCCTAAGGTCAGGAACACGGCAGGGATGTCTACTCTCACCACTGCTGTTCAACATAGTACTAGAAGTCCTAGCCACAGCAATCAGACAACAAAAAGAAATAAAAGGCATCCAAATCGGCAAAGAAGTCAGACTCTCACTCTTTGCAGGTGATATGATACTCTATGTGGAAAACCCAAAAGACTCTACCCCAAAACTGCTAGAACTCATACAGGAATTCAGTCAAGTGGCAGGATATAAAATCAATGCACAGAAATCAGTTGCATTTCTATACACTAACAACAGGACAGAAGAAAGAGAAATTAAGGAGTTGCTCCCATTTACAACTGCACCCAAAACCATAAAATACCTAGGAATAAATCTAACCAAAGAGGCAAAGGATCTGTACTCAGAAAACTATAGAATACTCATGAAAGAAATTAAGGAAGACACAAAGAAATGGAAAAACGCTCCATGCTCATGAATTGGAAGAACAAATATTGTGAAAATGTCTATACTCCCTAGAGCAATCTACACATTTAATGCAATCCCTATCAAAATACCATCAACTGTTTTCAAAGAAATGGAACAAACAACCCTAAAATTTGTATGGAACCACAAAACACCCCAAATAGCCAGAGGAATGTTGAAAAAGAAAAGCAAAGCTGGCAGCATCACAATTCTGGACTTCAAACTCTATTACAAAGCTGTCATCATCAAGACAGTATGGTACTGGCACAAAAACAGACACATCGATCAATGGAACAGAATAGAGAGCCCAGAAATGGACCCTCAACTCTATGGTCAACTAATCTTCAAGAAAGCAGGAAAGAATGTCCAATGGAAAAAAAGAGTCTCTTCAACAAATGGTGTTGGGAAAACTGGACAGCCACGTGCAGAAGAATAAAACAGGACCATTTTCTTACACCACACACAAAATAGACTCAAAATGGATGAAAGACCTAAATGTGAGACAGGAATCCATCAAAATCCTTGAGGAGAACACAGGCAGCAACCTCTCCGACCTCAGCCGCAGCAACTTCTTCCTAGAAACATCGCCAAAGGCAAGGGAAGCAAGGGCAAAAATGAACTATTGGGACTTCATCAAGATAAAAAGCTTTTGCACAGCAAAGGAAACAGTCAACAAAACCAAAAGACAACTGACAGAATGGGAGAAGATATCTCCAAATGACCTATCAGTTAAAGGGCTAGTATCCAAAATCTGTAAAGAAGTTATCAAACTCAACACCCAAAGAACAAATAATCTAATCAAGAAATGGGCAGAAGACATGAACAGATATTTCCGCAAAGAAGACATCCAAATGGCCAACAGACACATGAAAAAGTGCTCAACATCACTCGGCATCTGGGAAATCCAAATCAAAACCTCAGTGAGATACCACCTCATGCCAGTGAGAATGGCTAAAATGAACAAATCAGGAAATGACAGATGTTGGCAAGGATGCAGAGAAAGGGGAACCCTCCTACACTGTTGGTGGGAATGCAAGCTGGTGCAGCCATTCTGAAAAACAGTATGGAGGTTCCTCAAAAAGTTGAAAATAGAGCTACCCTATGACCCAGCAATTGCACTACCTGGTATTTACCCCAAAGATATAAATGTAGCTATCCGAAGGGGCAAGTGCACCCCAATGTTTATAGCAGCAATCTCCATGATAGCCAAACTATGGAAAGAGCCAAGATGTCCATCGACAGATGAATGGATAAAGAAGATGTGTACACAAACACACACACACACACACACACACACACACACACACACACAATGGAATATTATGCAGCCATCAAAAAATGAAATCTTGCCATTTGCAATGACATGGATGGAACTAGAGGGTATTATGTGAAGTGAAATAAGTCAATCAGAGAAAGACAAGTACCCTATGATCTCACTGATACGTGGAATTTGAGAAACAAGGAAGAGGATCATAGGGAAGGGAAAAATGAAAAAGATGAAATTAGAGAGGGAGACAAACAATAAGAGACTCTCAATCTCAGGAAACAAATAGGATTTCTGGATAGAGGCAGGGTAGGAGGGATGGGGTGGGTGGGTGATGAACACTGGGGAGGGTGTGTGCTATGGTGAGTTCTATGAATTGTGTAAGACTGATGAATCACAGACCTGTACCCCTGAAACAAATAATACGTTATATGTTAATTAAAAAAATGAAAGTATATCACATTCACAAACAGATGAATATAAAAGAATAAATGTAGAAGTTTCAATATCTAACTAATAGAAGTTCTGAAAAGAGAGAACAAAGAAATCTTGAGTAAATAATACAAGGCAGTATCCTAGAGCTGAAAGGAGATAAAAATCAGGAAATTCAAGGAGTCAACTAAGTACTAAACTACATGAATGAAAAATACTGACATCTATACACATATGGTGAAATTTCAAAGTACCAAATTGAAGCTTCAAAAAGCTTCTACAGAGAAAAATTTAGAAAAGATTAGTAGATGCTAGAAGACAAAAAAGCAGTATTTTCAAAGTTCTGAAAGATAATGATATTGAACCTGCAATTCCATAACAAGCTAAACAACTAATTAACAATTTATACAATCGGAAGTCATGAGATATGGTCTAAAGTTGATGGGCCAAGGGGTGTCACGGTGGCTCAGTTGGTTAAGTGTCCGACCCTTGGTTTCTGCTCTGGTCAAGATCTCAGGGTCGTGAGATCAAACCCCACATCAGGCTCAGTATGGAGTCTGGTTGGCACTCGTGTGCGCACTCTCTCTCACTCTCTCTCTCTCTCTCAAAATAAATAAATAAAATCTTTAAAAAATAGCCAAACTATGGAAAGAGCCCAGATGTCCATCGGCAGATGAATGGATAAAGAAGATGTGGTATATATATATATATACACAATGGAATATTATGCAGCCATCAAAAGGAATGAAATATTGCCATTTGCAACGACGTGGATGGAACTGGAGGGTATTATGCTAAGCGAAGTAAGTCAATCAGAGAAAGATATATGATCTCACTGATATGAGGAATTCTGAATTTCGGGAAACAAACTGAGGGTTGTTGGAGTGGTAGGGGGTGGGAGGGATGGGGTAGCTGAGTGAAAGACATTGGGGAGGGAATGTGCTATGGTGAGTGCTGTGAATTGTGTAAGACTGTTGAATCACAGACCTGTACCTCTGAAACAAATAATACATTATATGTTAAAAAAAAAAAAGAAGAAGAAGAAGAAGATATTAGGAAGGGAAAAATGAAGGGGGGGGAATTGGAGGGAGAGACGAACCATGAGAGATTATGGACTCTGAGAAACAAACTGAGGGTTCTAGAGGGGAGGGGGTGGGGGGATGGGTTAGCCTGGTGATGGGTATTAAAGAGGGCACATTCTGCATGGAGCACTGGGTGTTATGAACAAACAATGAATCATGGAACACTACACCAAAACAAATTATGTAATATATGGTGATTAACATAACAATAAAAAATTAAAAAAAAAGAGGGCACGTATTGAATGGAGCACTGGGTGTTATACGCAAACAATGAATCATGGAACACTACATCAAAAACCAATGATGTAATGTATGGTGATTAACATAACAATAAAATAAAAAAAAACCTTTAAAGTTGATGGGCCAAGACATAAAAGTTTAGATATTATTTAAAGCTATAAAAACAGCTAACAGAAGAACTTGTAAAAATATTTGGCAGAAAAATATTCAAGGAGAGCAAACACAGGACAGGTTAATTTCAATTTATCATATCCCATACAAGTTATTAATAAAACTTAAATGATAAAGATAGAGATACATAAGAGTTAAAAAGAGGAATAATTTACTATGAGAAATGACACTAAAGGTAAGGAGTAAAAGAAAGAAGGACTTAGATTTCTCTTTTTTATTATTTTTTTGAATGCTAAAATGTTTGTGTTAGCATTTACTTGAATCACTATTATCACTGTGAATAGCATGTTTCCAAAAGATGGCTACCATCAATTCCCTCCCTCCCTGTAACACATGCCACTCCTCCATGAAGAGATGGAATGTATTCCTCTACCTCCCTGAATTTGGGTTGTCTCTGTCAGTTCAAGGTAGTTTCACAGTCAACATCTTTCCTGTAGACATCTTTACTGCAAGCATTTTCACCACAAACATTTTTTGCCACATTACTAATTGCTATTAATAGGTAATTTACTATTGTAAAGGTACAATAACAAAAAATAAAAAGGGAACATTAAAAAAATGAAACATGAAAAAATTAATGAAATTATGAATTCCCTCCTTCACTAAGAGAGGTATCAGTTTTCCAAATAACTAGGATGCATATTTATAACTGAGCTTTGTATTGAATTGTGAAAGCCTTCCCTATTGTTTGTTCTTGCCATATTGTCACATATCTGTTGACAGACATTTCAAAGTTCTATTAGATATGTGGAAGGAATGCTAACACTCTAACATATTTGTAAATGAGCTTTGTTATCATTGTAAATGATATGTTTTCATTTTCTGGTATAGTATAGTATACAATCTGGCTTTACACACTCTTATTTGACACTTCTAATAAGTTTTATCACCATATTTTCTATAAAGTCAATATATGTCGTTATCAGCCAGTATTTTAAGACCACCACATCTGCTTGTCACTGTATAGACCATTATGAGGGCTAGCTAAGATTTTTATAATATATAAATGGGAACTTTGCCAATGGAGAAATGAAACCAAACTGTCAACCAGTTATTTTATCTTTTATGGCAAAACTGCCTTACAGCCAATTAATTATTTGGCAAAAATATTTGCAATGAAATGCTTGCAGCAAAGATGTCTATGGCAAAAATGCTTACAGCAAAAATACCAGATACAAGCTCTGTCTACTTTGGCCAATAGAACATGGTGGAAAGGACATTATGCTAATTCTAGGCCTAGCCTTTAAGAGAACTGGTAGTTTCTACTTCCAGTTTCTTGGATTCCTGAGCCTCATGTAAGAAGTCTGTCTCGGGGTGCCCAGGTGGCTCAGCTGGTTAAGCGTCTGCCTTTGGCTCAGGTCCTGAGATCAAGTCCCACATCAGGCTCCCTGCTCAGAGGGGAGCCTGCTTCTCCCTCTCCCTGCTGATTCCCCTGCTTGTGTGCTCACTCGCTCTCTCTGTCAAATAAATAAATAAAATCTTTAAAAAAAAAAAATTCTGTCTAGCCTACAGTGTAGAGAAAGAGTCCACATGCTACATTAAGGCAGTAGACATGGGAGTGAAAAAGCTACCCTGAATGTCCAGCCCAAATGAGCCTTCAGATCACTCCAGCTCTAGCTGCTGACTAAAACTGTATGAGAGACTCCAAGAAAAAAAAAAACACCCAGTTACATACAGTCAACCCACAGAATCATGAGAAGTAAGTCAATTTTTGCTTTAAGCCACTAAGTTTTGAGGTGGTTTGCTATGCAGCAATATATAGTAAAGATAAACATGATAGTGAACACCTATCATAGGTTATGTTATTGAAGTACAAAGATGGCAAACTAAACTCATATATATAATACCTACTCTTTCAGTTTCTTGCTAAAATAACCCCAAAAATATAATAGAGGTTAGTACCACTTTTGGATACTAGAAAGAAGTTCTACTTATATTTCTGAAATGTTAAAGGATTTAATGGGAATGAGTGCAGGTGAGAAGGATACTGATGCAGGAAATCTCCTGATATCGACTATACTCAAGAAGTCTAAGAGAAGTTAGGGTAGTGTGGAGCCAAAAGCTAATTTGGAACCATTCTAAGCCTCGGACCAATTCCTTGCCCACAATTATGAACATCTGTGCTCTCCCCAAATGCATATGTTGAAATCCTAACCCCCAACATAAAATATTAGGAGGTAGGGCCTTTGGGGGGTAATCAGGTCATGACAGTAGAGCCCCCATGAATGGGATTGTTGTCCTTTTAAGAAAAGACACAGGGACACCTGACTGGCTCAGTCAGTAGAGCACACAATTCTTGATCTTTGGGTTAAGTTTGAGCCCCACATTGGGTGTAGGGATTACTTAAAAATAAAATCGAAGAGGAAGAGGAGGAAGAAGAAGAGAAAGAAGAAGATTTAGAAGAAGGAGGAGGAGGAGAATTAGAAGAACAAGAAGAACAAGAACATGGACATGGACATGGACAAGAACCAGAACACGACAACACAGATAGAAGATCCCTACCTCTCTCTCCTTTCGTCCCTCCCTCTCTGCTCTCTACCATATGAGGATACAACAGAAAGACGTATCTGCAGAACAGGAAGAGTAACCTCACCAGACACTGGATCTGCTAGTACCTTGATTTTGGACTTCCCAGGCTTCTAGAATTGTGAGAATGAATTTATATTGTTTAAGCCACCCAGTCTATGGTATAGCAGCCAAGGGACAGCAGTAGTTAAAATGTGCTAAAAATTCTTTTTTTAAGATAAAATCATAGATACAGTTTTTATAAAGGAAAAAACTGAAAACTTTAAAACATTCAGAGTAAACCATAAGAATATACCAAGGATCCATAACTTGTAAGATATGCAAAAAAATGAAAATAACAGTCAGTACAGCAAAATATAGGAAAACAGAAAGAATCATAAACATAAAAATAACTTGATAAAAATGAAAGCCAAATATAATAGTGAGCACTCCAAATAGGAATGAGTTAATTTTCCTATTAAAAGATAGATGGAGTAGTATATAATCATTGAAATGGAAACTACAGAGCTATATTTAAAAATATAGAAAGGTCAGCCTGACAAACTTTTGAGTGAAAAAAAAAGGTTACAAATAGGATGCAGAATATAATCCCACTTGACTAAAGTTAAGTGTCTATGTGTACTCATATAAAAAGAATGATCTGTCAGGAAAATATTATTTTTATTTTTAGGGATAGAATTCTTGCATTTTGTTTTATACTTTATTTATATTGTTGATTTACTGTTTAATGGTAAATACATATTTTTATAATAAAAATAAAGCCTTTTTCATATTTTAAAGTAAATACACTTTTTAAAAGACTATTATATCGGATCAAAGAAAAATAACTCAATAATAAAAAGAATTCAAAAAAATTTGAAAAGAATTCAAAAGACAATATAATAGAACAATCAAAATTGTTGAAAATAAAAGAATAGGTAAACTGTCCTGGACAAATTTAATTAAAAAGAAAAGTCAATATTAATACTAAGTAGAACTTAATATAAAACATTAAAAGAGTGTCAAGAAAGTAAACAATAAAAGAAAATGGAAGGAAAGAGTTTGAAAATAGGGGCACCGGGGTGGCTCAGTCGGTTAAGCGTCTGCCTTCGGCTCAGGTCATGATCCCAGGATCCTGGGATTGAGTCCCACATCGGGCTCCCTGCTTGGCGGGGAGCCTGCTTCTCCCTCTCCCTCCACCTGCCTCTCTGCCTACTTGTGCTATCTCTCTGTCAAATAAATAAATAGAATATTAAAAAAAAAGAATATGAGGGCGCCTGGGTGGCTCAGATGGTTAAGCGTCTGCCTTCGGCTCAGGTCATGATCCCAGGGTCCTGGGATCGAGTCCCACATCGGGCTCCCTGCTCCTTGGGGAGCCTGCTTCTCCCTCTGCCTCTGTCTCTCTCTCTCTCTATGTCTCTCATAAATAAATAAATAAAATCTTTAAAAAAAAAAAGAAAAAAAAAGAATATGAAAATAAACTAATTTATTAGAAGACAAAAAAGAAAGGGGTTTTAAACAGGCCAAGTGATGAATAAAACCCAAATATTTGGCAATTGTCTTGAGAGAACAAAAATATTCCTTTAATGAACCCCATGAGAGCAGGACCCCGCCTGTCTTGGTAACAGTTGTGCCCTAAAGCTTAGAACAGTGCCTGGCATACAGTTAAAACTCACTAATAGCCAGGAATGAGAATAAATTCTGCTTTGGAGGTGATTTAGAAAGTAATAAAAAGCATAAAAATCAAGCAAATACATTTAAAAGACTGAATAAAATAAATATAAAAATTATCAGAATCCACTCAGTAAGAGAAGGAAAATCAGAAAAAGATAAAAAAAGATTTTTAAGATTATTAAAGAAATAGAAAAGATGCCAGGCCCTGTCAGTTTTATGGGCAAGTTCCATTAAAACATCAGGGGAAAAATTATCTGTTTAAGCTATTTCAGAACTTAGAAGTAGAAATAGAAAGCTTCCTAATTCATTTTACAAGTCTTACATAACCCTCACAAAAATAATGCACACTACTACAAAATAGAAGACTCATGAATATGGATGCATAAATTCTAAATACTACATTAGCAAATTGAAACCAGCAGTGTATTAAAAGAAGAATATACCATGACTAAGTGGATTTATTTCAGACTCCAAGAATGGCTTAACTTTAGACATTCTATTAATGTTGTGCACCAAATTAATAGGTTAAAGAAGAAAACCACATATTAGTAAGTGTCAAAATATTACTGATAAAATTTAAGCTGAAATTCTAAAAGTTAAGAATAGAAGGATGCTGTTTTAACTATATGAAAAAGGAATTAAAAATCAGCAATAAAATTCACACTCAGTCATAAAAAATTAGAGGCACCCCATTAGAAAGAAGAAGAAACAAGATATGTTCAACGTTGTTCGCTAGTTAAGACAATAAAGAAAAATGAAATGAAGTATGCATTACTGGAAAGAGTATCATTTGAAATGTTTTTTGTTTATCAGTACAGGAAAAACAAACAGGCTTGAGCAATAGAGAATTTATTGTCCTACAAAACAGAAGTCCAGTGGAGGTGGATATTTAAAGCAAATATTAACATCACAATCAAGGAACATTATGGGCCTGTGTTAGATGGAGGAGATAATTAGACTGTTAGATGGTGGGACAGCACTGCTGTGTTTCAACCAAAGAATGTTGGGAGAAATGCAAGTGGGGAAATTAAGATAAGGCTTTTAGAAGCAGCAATCAATGGGAAACTCCAGGTTAAGAGAGACACGTAGGGGCACCTGGGTGGCTCAGTCGTTAAGCCCCTGCCTTCCGCTCAGGTCATGATCCCAGGGTCCTGGGATCAAGTCCTGCGTCAGGCTCCCTGCTCCGTGGGAGGCCTGCTTCTCCCTCTCCCACTCCCCCTGCTTGTGTTTCCTCTCTCACTGTGTCTCTCTGTGTCAAATAAATAAATAAAATCTTTAAAAAAAAAAGGGGGGGAAGACGTGTAATGTCTCCTATGGGTTATAATAGGTTAAACCCCTGAATTCTCACTTCAGGGGAATCTACAGCAAAGACATGGTCTTCATCAAGGCTTCTGGAGTTACACTGCAATTGATTTAAAAGACAAATGACCGTTGAACCATGTGGGACCCTACGTTTTTGGGAAGGTTAAAGTAAGTTCTCACAGTTTAAAGTTATAATTGTTATTTTTATGTTAGTTTTCATGCATACACACTTATGTACATATTCATGAAAACTGTATACACATGGGAATATGTATATGTACTTATTTACTTACAGACTCACCGAACTATTAGAAGGTCCTTCTTCCATGTTTGGATCTGGTCCTTCTTTGCTCTACCAGTCTTTCCTTACAGCCTTCCCCAAGCCTCAGCCTGCTCTTGTCTTGCTTCTCTATATCTTAAGTTAACCTCCTTTGTAAGCAAGGCTGAACAGGGCCCTATGGTCACTACTTCCAGGGCCCAAATTTAATGACCCTTTTGAGTAATCTGACCCTGCAGCAGCAAACCTCTGACAAGAATAAGAAAGCAGAATATGTCCATATCACAGAGTTAAAAATATTAACGGTATAGGAAATTATCAAAATATTAGGAGATAAAGTATTCTTTGGTGGCCAGGAAATCAGGGGCAAGAACTATAGGGGAGATGATGGACGAAGCAAAATGACATCTACATATTAAAGAAATAAGCAAGAAATGAATGAGGCTATAATTCCACCCTGGGGGTTCTGGTGACAAACCACTCAGATTCTGACTTCATGGTACATGTCACCGCCAGCACCCCTCGGTGGAATTATAGCCTTGCATTACAGGGTAGCTTGTCTGTTATTATGCTCAGAAGAGTTTAGAAAATATGCCCAGCGTTGTTGAAATGAGAAGTGAAAGCAGCCAGGCATAGCTTGCAATCAAGTTCTTCCTGAAAATGTTCCAGGAGAGCTCTGATGGGCTGAAGTGGCTGCCACATGGCCTTGTTGGTAGGCTACGTTCAAAGAAATTCATCTTCCATCAGGTTTCTTCTATTGTTCACTGGCCCCACAATTGTAATAGCCTCTAATTCCCTACCACTAAGCCATGGGGCATTAATGACCAACCCCATAGTAATGGCAGCAATCCTAGGATCAAACTAAACTAACACAGTTCAATCCAAAGTTCTTGTGAAATGCCCATCACAAAAGTGCCACATGCTTTGAGAATTATGCCTTTTGAATGGAGCAAAATAAGGTGGGTAATGGAAGAGCTGTACAGAATGCAAGGAAATTAAGCCTAAAACACATACACACCAAGTTTAAAAAATCTTTTAGAAAGGTTTTCCAAGGGCATGGAAAGTTCCACAATCCCGGATGTCCTCTTGTCTGGAATCACCTAAGAATGACAACAGCTATAATCATAGCTCTCTTTTTTATTTAATTTCAGTGAGCATTTATTAAGCAGTAAATGATGGCACTCTCTAGATATTATCCAGTAGGATGTGTAACCAAATAAATTTTGGCTATTTACAAGTGGAGAGGTAGAAGACCATGGGTAATTCCTATCAAATTAAAACCTGAATTCAATTTAAAACCTGAATTAGTGCATTATTCCTCTTTATTCCTCTCTCTCTCCCAAACTCTTAGCATAGTGTTTTAAAAATAGTTATTCTACAAGTAAAAGAACATTTGAATGAATTCTTTATTTGTATAAATGGATGTATGTATGGATGTTTCAAGTTTATAATAAAAATCTTCAGCAAGGACAGAACATTGATGGCCCATAAGCAAAGCTTTGACACAGGTACATTCCCACATCCTCACCTGTGGCAGACCTTTCTTCTAGATCATGGCACTCATTTCATGGAATATCTTGGAATCATCAGAATAAAGTCCTCCGATCATAGAAAGGCAAATGAGTTTTCACTTCTTCAAATTTCTTTTACATACAACAGGACCATTCCAAAACAATGGGACCATTCCAGAATAATTCTAAATACTGTAAAAGTCTGCACTTAGTTTTTAAAAAAAATTTAAAGAACTTTCTATGACACCAGTTTTCAGTTATTAAGTTATTTAAAAGTTCTTCAGTTACTTTTGTACTCATTTGCAGCATCTTAAAAAATCAGCAGTACTTTGTGTTCTTGGTCACCTCTGCTGCCTATTAAAGAGCTTCACCTCTATAGCCAGATACAAAACTCTGAAGCCCAGTTGTACACCCTTCATTTATGACCCTTGTTGGCTTGATTACTATTTCATATTTTATGTTTCATTTTAGTATTTTTGCATTGTATTCCACAATAGTTTTTTTATTAAAATAAAAGAAAGTGCTTGATTTGCATTTAATGATCACCTTACTCTCTTATGATAAAGGTTCTGCTGGTTATTCAAATTCTCTAAGTAGGTGATCATTTCACCTACAAATAATAAGCTTGGCTATTCTGTTTCAATAGTTTTACCTCCTACTTTCTCTTCTTGTCTTCAGTGTATTGCCTAAGACATTCAATGCTGTTTTGAAAAGTAGAGGTCTCTTACCAGCTGTGTGATTTGGGGCAAATTACTTTGCCCATTTATGTCTCAGTTTCCTTATCTGTAAAATTGGTATAATATTATTATTAACCCAACAGGGTTACTGTAAATGAATCAAAAACTTTTAGAAGAATATGTGTTTGCTGGAGTGGAAGGGGGTGGGTGGGATGGGGTGGCTGGGTGATGGACACTAGGGAGGGTATGTGCTATGGTGAGCGCTGTGAGTTGTGTAAGACTGATAAATCACAGACCTGTATCCCTGAAACAAATAATACATTATATGTTAAAAAAATGTGTTTACTTACATGGCACTGTAATTATTTTATCCACATCATAATGCACATTAGCAATTTCTAAATTGTGATATAGTGCCCATAACCATAATTTTTTAAAGATTCTTATTTATTTGTCAGAGAGAAAGAGAGAGAGAGAGCAAGCACAAGCAGGGGGAACGGCAGGCAGAGGGAGAAGCAGGCTCCCCGCTGAGCAAGGAGCCCAATGCAGGACTCAATCCCAGGACCCTGGGATCATGATCTGAGCCGAAGGCAGCAGCTTAACTGACTGAGCCACCCAGCTGCCCCTGTAACCATAATTTTAATGGATATATAACATTCAATTGAGTTGATGAGTGCCCATTTTTACTTATACCTGCCTATTTCTCCCAAGTATTTGAGATTTTCAGAGAATGCCATATACATGACATTTAAACTATGAGACAATATTAATGATTTTTGCCTAAATGCTCTTTCACCTGACACAAAAATTGGGTTAAGAGTAGATTTTAGTTGGTCCTAGATTTAGGATTAAAATGGTTACTTTTGAAAAAAATTTAAAAAAATAAAATAAAATAGTTACTTTTGGAAAAAGTACCACAATTATTTTCTGTTTTTTGTGCATATGAGTAAGAAATTCTAGCATTGTCCTA